>NC_134136.1:70292500-70917500 GCF_040939455.1 Microcebus murinus
GGGTCCCAGAGTTCAAACTGTATTCCCACCAGGGAGAGGGTTTCCGGTCCTAATTCACCCACAGGGAGCCCAAGCTGGGTCTATGTCTCTCAGCCTCTGAGTCGGCACCGTTTTCCTGGGAACAAGGTGCCAGCAGCACCTGGGAGGGCGGGCAGGGTCCCAAACGGGAAGGTCCTGTTCCCTGGAGGTGCCTCCGGCTGGTGGCTGTATTGTCTCTCTGGGCAGCCGCGGGTAGGGTCGGCGGAGGGGGGGAGGAGGCAATATGGCGCCTGCTGCGCGGCTCTCCGTGCACACGGAGGTGCCCGGAGGAAGTTGGGAACCTGGTGCCACGTCTGTTACAGGCTCACCGTTGGCAGGTGGCGGCAGTCTCTGGGCTGATGTCCGCAGGTCTCTCCACCCGCTGGGGAGCCCACCAGCAGTCCCGAATGCAGGGGAGGGGAAATAGCAAATCCACCTACCCTTGCCGCTGGTCTCCGGGCTGCTCCGGTGGTCTCAGCCTCCAGTTCTCCTCCGCAGCCTCCTCCCGTGGAGTCTCCCGGGGTCTCAGGTACCCCTCCTTCCGGCCCTTGTCCGCTGTATGCTCGTCTTCTTGCTTCTTTTCTCTAGTTTCTGCTAGAATCGGTCTTTTCTGCAGAGACCCTCTGTCTGGCGGTGTTATTCGTCCGCCATCTTGCTCCGCCCCTGTTTTAAGTACTTCTTGTAGGGCCGGTCTTGTTTTGGTGAATTCTCTGAGGCTTTGCTTCTCTGGGAATGTCTTTATTTCTCCTTCATATATGAAGCTTAGTTTTGCAGGGAATAGGATTCTAGGCTGGGCATTGTTTTGTTTCAGAAGAGTGAGAATGGGGCCCCAGTCTCTCCTTGCTTGTAAAGTCTCATTAGAGAAGTTTTATCTTATTCGAATTGGCTTTCCCTTGTATGTTACTTGCTTCTTTTTTCTTACAGCTCTTAGAAGGGCCTCTTTAGTTGATACTTTGGTTAGTCTGATGACTGCATGACGTGACGTCTTCCTGTTTGCATTGAATCTCTCATGGGTCCTCTGGGCTTCTTGAACTTGCACATCGAGATTTTGAGCAAGGCCTGGGAAATTTTCCTCTATTATATCTTCAAAAAGCTTGTCCAGCCCCTGAGTGTTGTCTTCCTCCCCTTCTGCTAACCCTATGACCCTCACGTTACATTTTTTCACAAAATCCCACAGCTCTTGTAGGCTTTGGTCTTTTCTTTTATTTCTCTGCTGTATTTCTGTGACTGATTTGTTTAATTGGAAGGTGTTATCTTTGATCTCTGAGATTCTTTCTTCTGCTTGATCAACCCTGTTCTTGAGACTTTCCACAGTATTTTGTAGTTCCCTGAATTGATTCTTCATCTCCAGGACTTTGGTTAAAGTTTTCTTCACTGTGTCAATCTCTTTGTTGAACCTTTGTTCCATTTTCTGGAGGCTTTTAGTGGTTTCTTTGTGTTGCTTATTGAGTTGTTGTTGCAGGTCAGTGAGTGTTCTTATGATCCACATTCGAAATTCCTCTTCTGTCATTTTGGTTGCCAGGTTTTGGTTGTTGTCTGTTTCTAAGGAGCTGGTGCTCCTCTTTGGGGGTGTTTTCCGTTTGTTTCTTCATATTTCCGGAGTTCCTTCGCTGATTTCTTCCCATTTTGCTCGATTGTTGTTTCTTTCCTTTAGGTTTTCGTTTGGGTATTCACAAGTCTTGTTTAGTTTCTGAGCCAGTAGGTGGAGTTGCTCTCTGTCAGCAGCCTTCACTGTGGTGGTGTCTGCAGGTCTCTCAACCTGCTGGGGAGCCATCAGTCTGAGATGTAGTGGAGGGGAAACAGCCAATTACCCTACCCTTCTTGTTGGTCTCCTTAATTACACAGGTGGAAATAGATGGCAGGAACCAGAGCAGTGCCTATCTCAGCTCCACCCCCAAGGTGGGGCTAGAGACTTTGGAAATGAAGGCCCAGCTCCAAGTCACCAGAGTGTGTGGGTTGTAACGTCTCTCTGTCTTGTATTCACCAAAGGCTGCTTCCTACAAGGCTCGGCTCTGCCCAGGCATACTCCAGGGCCTGGACACCAAGCGCAGAAGGCCTGTGCAGATAGAGATTGGTCTGTAGCCGGCAGGCCCGTAGCCAAACCCAGTTAACCCCGTCTTCTGTCTGTTTAATTGCACAGGTGGAGATATACCTATCTCAGCTCTGCCCCCAAGGTGGAGATAGAAACTTTGGAGCCAAAGGCTCAGCCACAAGACACTGGAGCGTGGTGGACATAAAGTCTCTCTGCCTTATAGCCACTAAAGGAAATCTCCCATGAGGCTAAGCTCTGCCCAGGCGGGCTCCGCACTCTGGACACAGAGTGCAAAGACTGACCAGAAGCAGGCAAGCAGTCAATGGAACCCACCTATCCCTGCCTTTTGTCTCTTTAATTACCCAGGTGGAGATAAGCAGCAGGAATGAGAACAGTTCCTATCTCAGCTCTGCCCACAATGCCAGGGTGGGGGAGGTGGGTGGGGGGCAGAGACTTTGGAGCCAATGCTCAGCCACAAGAAACAGGATGGTGGTAGACGTAAAGGCTCTCTGCCTTATAGCAGCTAAGGGCAGCTTCCTTCGTGGGTATCTCCTGCCAGGTGGGCTCTGCACTCTGGACGCAGAGCGTGGGAGACCTGTGCAGTGAGAAATTGTCCTGAAGCCAGACCCACCAGGCCCCTTTTTCTGTCTCTTTAATTCCACAAGTGGAGATAAGCGGCAGGAAAGGGAGCAGTTTCTATCTCGGCTCCGCCCCCAAGGCGGGGATACAAACTTTGGAGCCAAAGGCCTAGCCCCAAATCCCCGGATGTGGGAGTCATAAAATATCTCTGCCTTATAACCACTGATGGCTGCCTCCTGCAAGGCCCAGCTCTGCCCAGGCGGGCTCCACACTCTGGTCACAGCGTGCGGGAGACCTGTGCAGGGTGAGACTGACCAAAAGGAGGCAGGCAGTCAATGGGACCCACCTATCCCTGCCTTTTGTCTCTTGAGTTACCCAGGTGGAGATAAAAGGCAGGAATGAGAACAGATTCTATCTCAGCTCTGCCCCCAAGGCTGGGACAGAGACTTTGGAGCCCAGGGTGGGGCTCTGGGTCGCAGGAGAGTGTGGAAGGCAACCTTTCTCTGCCTTAAATTCGCCAAGAGCAATCTCCCCTGTAGCTCTGCCCTGTCCAGGCAGGGTCCACTCTCTGAGCACAGAGTCAGTGCTGCTTGTGCAGCAAGTGACGGTCCAATATCAAATTGGTGGAGCAGAGGCGCGTACCAGCGTTTTCTCTGTGCCTCCTCTCCAAACCCCTAGCCCAAGTCAGCGCTGGAATGCCGAGTCAGCGCCGGAATGCAGGGGCGGAGCGGTGCTGGAGGGGCAGAGGGAGGGGGGTCCTAATGGATCAAGGAGTCTAACTTTGCGCACTCTGACCTCTCAGTGCTATCCCAAACCTCCTCCAAATCCAAAGTCAAAGCCTCCTGCTGTGTAAACTCCCCTTAACCTTGACCTGGTAGTGTTCTGCAGGGAGATGCCCGAGCGGGCTCTGGTTCCTGATGTGGAGACCGGTTGCTGCGTGCGGACCCTCCCCCACCTTAAACTGTGGCTCCTGTGTGCTCTGGCGAACTCAGAGCGTTCCCTGCTCTGGTCTCCTCTCCACCCAGCTTAATCCTGCGCTGCCACTTCTCACCAACTTCAGGCACCTCCCGGCCTACGTGGGAGTGGAGCTCGGTGTAGTTTGGGATGTTTCTCAGTGCTGGTTAGGGCTGGCGCCACTGCCGGCTGGCAGAGGGTTAAGCCGCGCCTGGCTCCCTCCCTGATGTGTGCCTCTGAATCCCCGAGTTTTGTGGAAGAATGATCGGTTCACCTTTGCTTAAGGCTGTAAATTGTCTTATCCCTCCGTTTCCTGTTATATATCTGCAGGCTTGCAAAGCTGGTCTCATGGAAGTGCAGATCGCTGGAGTGTGGCTATCAGCTTTCTTCACTATTTGCTCTGGGAGCAGAGAGCCAGGAGGGCACCCCTATTCCGCCATTTTCTCTCTGCACCTTTCACTTCTTACAAAATCAACTCGTGGTGGATAATAGACTTAAACCTAAGGCATAAAACTTTAAGAATTCTAGAAGAAAATTGTGGAAAAATTCTTATAGACATTGACTTAGGGAAAGAATTTATAAAGAAGATCATAAAGGCAATCACAGCAACAACAAAAATAAATAAATGGGACCTGATCAAATTAAAAAGTTTCTGCACAGCCAAGGAAACTATCAAGAGAGAAAACAGACACAATGGGAGGAAATATTTTCATGCTATACATCCAATAAAGGAGTGATAACTGAAATCTATATAGGCCTCCGGAAAATCAGGAAGAAAAAATCAAACCACCTTATCAAAATGTGGGCAAAGGACATTAACAGAAACTTTCCAAAAGAAAATAGATGAATGGCCAACAACATATGAAAAAATGCTCAACATCTCTAATCCTCAGGGAAATGAAAATCAAAATAACAATGAGATATTACTTATCTCCAGTTAGAATGGCCATTATCAAAAAGTCCCAAAACAATAAATGTTGGTGTGGATGCCATGAGATAAGAACACTCATACACTGCTGGTGGGGCTGCAGACCAGTGCAACCTCTGTGGAAAGTAATATGGAGATGCCTCAAAGAGCTACAAGTAGAACTATCATTTGATCCAGAAATCCCATTACTGGGCATCAATCAAAATGTAAGACAGACTTCTACATTTCAATGTTTATAGCAGCACAATTCACAGTTGCAAAGATGTGCAAACAACCCAAGTGTCCAACACATGAGTGAATTAATACAATGTGGTATATGGATATCATAGAGTTCTACTAAGCTACCAAAACAATGGTGTTATAGCATCTCTTGTATTATCCTGGACAGAGCTGGAACCAATTCTACTATGTGAAATATCCCAATAATGGAAAAAACAAGCTCCACATGTACTCACCATCGGATTGGTTTTCACTTATCAACACTTAATTGTACATATAGTAATAACAGTAATCATGTGTTGGGCAGAATGGAAGGTGGTTGAAGGGATGAGTATATACACATCTAATTGGTGCAGTGTGCACTGTCTTGACATGCTTGAAACTGTGACTCAGGTGGGGCAAGGGCAATATATGTAACCTAAACATTTTTACCCCCATAATATGCTGAAATAAAAAAAAATTAAAAAGAAACTGCAAATTAAAAGGAATAGTGCAAAGCTGAGGGAACAATTGAGGACTTAAAAAGCTATTCTTACTTTACTAATACATAGCATAGAGATAGTAAGTGAATGAGCAGTCATAAATGAAAACCAAATATAACCGTGTCCCTTAAATAGAAATCTCCAAAACTGGAAATGAAAGTATAATCATAAGCATTATATATACAAACAAATAAGGATCTGCTAATCAAAATGTCATTCTACACTTACAAAAATGGACACAGAATTGTCAACATTGAGATATTATGTCTGTGTTATTTAATTACAAGACCAAAATACAATCCTTTAATCATTGAGGCAGACAAAATAAGGGAAGAAGTATCAGACTGGCCTCAAAGGTCTCTATAGCAATGTTCACTTTATAAAAGGGTAATACTTACAAAATGTTAAATGTAAAATGTATAACCCCAAAACATTTACTTAACTGTGGTAAAGGTTGTTAGTTTTTTGTGAATACCTATTCTCTTTTTACATAGTAACAGAAATTTTAGTTGAACTTCTGGGCATAAAGCTAAACTATACCCTTTCCATTCTCTCTTTCACAGCTGGGTTTGACTACAAGCTAAGATTAAGTACAAGCCAATGGATTGCGAGCAGAAGTGATGTGACATTTTGGAGTATGTACTTCAAGGCATGGAACGTGCCTTCTTTTTTTTTTATATTTTTTTTTTACTATTTGTCATTATTTCGCACTGGGTTAAACGTGTGCATCATGTTTTGTTCACAAGATAGGTGAATCATGCTCCTCCAATAATATATGTCTTTAGAATAAAACATTAGGGCAAATATTCATGACCTTGAATTTGGCAATGGATTCTTAGATATGATGCAAACAGCACTAGTAACATATGAAAAGATAGATAAATTGGATTTCATCAAAATGTACAATTTTTGTGCTTGAAAGGTCATAATCAAGAATGTGAAAAGACAACATACAGAATGAGAGAAAATACTTGCAAGTTCTATATCTGATAATGGTCTAGTATCAAAATGGTACGCAAATGATCAATAAGCACATGAAAAGATGCTCACTATCATTAGTCATTAGAAAAAAATTCAAATCAAATGAGCTATGAATTCACACCCACTAGTATGGCTACCATAATAATCTTTAAAACCCAGCAATTAGCATTGGCAAGGATTTGGGAAAACTGGAATCCTGGTTTATTGCTGGTGAGCATGGAAAATTATTCTGCTGCTGTGGAAATAGTTTGGCAGTTCCTCAAAAGGATAAATATAGAACTTATAGGTTTGTGCAAAAGTAACTACAGTTTTAGCATTGTTGAAATTTGCTGTTTCATATTGGAATACATTCTTAAATAAATGTGGTTATGTTATACATCATTTTAATGCACATTTCTCACTTTATGTTTCTTTTGCTAATGACTTATTACTTGCTGTTTATTTTATATTTATTTTATATGATAGAAATGATGTTAGACAAAAAGCAAATTCAAACAATTTTCTTATTCAAGTACAAAATGGGTTGTAAAGCAGCAGAGACAACTTTCAACATCTACAACACATGTGGCCTAGGAACTGACAATGAACATACAGTGCAGTGGTGGTTAAAGAAGTTTTGCAAAGGAGATGAGAGCCTTGAGAATGAGGAGGACAGTGGCCAGCCATAGGAAGTTGGCAACGGCAAATTGAGAGCAATCATCAAACATGATACTCTTACAGCTACAGGAAAAGTTGCTGAAGAACTCTATATCAACAATTCTATGGTCATTTGACATTTGAAGCAAATTGCAACAGTGAGAAACTCAATACGTGGGTGCCTCATGAGCTGACCAAAAAGAAAAAAATATGTTGCTTTAAAGTACCATCTTCTCTTATTTTACACAACAACAACAAACCATTTATTTATCAGATGCTGATGTACAATGAAAAGTGGATTTCATCTGAAAGCTGGTGATGACCAGTTTAGTGGCTAGACCAAGAATAAGCTCCAAAGAACTTCCTAAGCCAAACGTTCACCAAAAAATGTTCATGGTCACTGTTTGGTGGTCTGCTGTTAGTCTGATCCACTATAACTTTCTGAATCCCAGTGAAACCATTATATCTGAGAATTATGCTCAGAAAATCGAAGAGATACACTGAAAACTGCAATGCCTGTAGTCAGCATTGGTAAAAAAAAAAAAAAATGGCCCAATTCTTCTCCACGATTATGTCCAACTGCATGTGGCATAACCAACACTTCAAAAGTTGAATGAATTGGGTTATGAAGTTTTGCCTCATCAACCATATTAAACTGACCTCTCTCCAATGGACTACCACTTTTTCAAGCATTTCAACAACTTTTTGCAGGGAAAACACTTCCACAACCAGCAGGATGCAGAAAATGCTTTCTAAGAGTTTGTCAAATACCAAAGCTCAGATTTTTATACTACAGGAATAGACAAACTTATTTCTCATTGGCAAAAATGTGTTGATTGCAATGGCTCCTATTTTGATCAATAAAGATGTGTTCGAGCTTAGTTATAATCATTTAAAATTCATGGTCTGAAATTGCAATTACTTTTGCACCAATCTGATACCATATAAGCCTACAATCTACTCCTAGATATATACTCAAATGAATTGAAGATAGGAACTTAGAAAAATACATGTACACATGTGTTCAAAGCAACACTGTTTGATGGGGATAAGGCCACCGGGGCTTAGGGACCCCATTTCTGAGGCCATGGGAGGAGAGGAGGTGAAGGAATGCTGCCTGAGCAGGAGTTGGAGATAAGAGCAGAAATTAACTATTTAGTAGGGGAACATTCCAGCGATCTGGGAGTACAGCAAAGAAGACTCCCACCTTAAAGCCTGAGGGGCCTCATGCCCAAAAAAAACACAAAGAGGTTTAACATGAAAGCCGCCCATGGCTGTAAAGGAAGATTGCTAAATGTCAGCCTGGGAGAAGGGACCTAGGCTCCAATTCTTAAAAACCCCAGGTTGAGTTCCTTCCCTTCCCTTTCTTAGTAGAACATTTCAGTAAATGGGGAGCTAACTTCCCAATAAGAAGTACTAATCTCTTTGTTCCTCAATCTAATGGGCCACAGCTGCTCAGTTTAGAGACACTATCTGTACATACCTTAAAGCACAGTTGTGCTTAGTAAGGAGCTATGTGTTCCTGATTCTATAGATAAAAGAGTAATTAGCTAAGACACCTTGTTACTATTATGGAAGACTTGAGACTTCTACACATTGTAACCCACAAGCTTTTCACATGAAATCCTTGTAATCCATACCATGAAAAAGAGAATAAAAATGGGTACTAGATTTTAGTTAGTGCCACCTGGCTCACAAGAATGCTGGTGATCCCCTAATATTCCCCATACCCTTTCACCTTACTTTTTGTGCCTGTGTTTTTGTCTCTTCCATCTCTTGCAGTGCATACTGCCTGGGGACACAATTATATTGGAGAATCACAAACCCCCGGTAACTGTTCACTATATTCAAGACATAGAAAGAGCCCAAATGTTCATAAACAGATGAATGGATAAACAAAATGTGGCATTTCCATGCAATGAATATTATTCAGCCATAAAAAGGAAAGAAGCATCAACACATGGTGAAATATAAATGGGCCTTGAAAACATAATGCTAAATGAAAGAAGCTAGATGCAATAAGTCACATGTTGGATGATAACTTTTATGTGAAATATCCAGAATAGATAAATCCATAGAGACAGAATACATAAGAGGGGACATTGGGAAATACTGCTTAATGGATATGAAATTTTACTTTGGAGTGATAGAAATGTTTTTGAACTAGATAGAGGTGGTGGTTGTACAATATTATGAATATAAATAGTTAATTTTATGTTATGTGATGTTCATCTCAGTAAAATATCAAAAAAAATAAGAAATATTTATGTTCTAGCTTCTGGTCCTTGGAATATGCCCTTTTAAGGAAATAAGGTCTTTGCAGATGTAATGAAGTTAAAATGAGGTCATATTAGATTAGGGTAGGCCTTAATCCAAAGACTGGCATCTTTTTTAAAGGAAGGAAATTTGAATACAGATACAAAAAGAAGGTCATGTGATGATTGAGGCATGGATTGGAGTGGAAGAAGCTGGTCTCAACGAACACAAGGAATTGCTGACAACCACATAAAGTTAGAAAGAAATAACAAAGGATTCTTTCCTAGATTCTTCACAGAGAGCATGACCTTGAAAATACTTGGATGTCAGATCTTTAGCCTTCAGAACTGTGAAAAGATAAATTTCTGTTATTTTAGGTCATCCACTTTGTGATAATTTGTTGCAGCAGTCTCTACAAAATGAATACAGACCTGATATGTTCATCATAAACCACAAGATGTAAGCTTCATGTTCAGAATGGCAAAGTTATAAGCTATAAGGGCCTGGGCATTAGTGTTTACTATGTAAATAAAGCATATCTGTGTTGAAAGAATATGGCTTAGGATATCATAGAAACAAATCACTGTAAGAAATATGAGCAGAGTATAAAAAAAGGCATGATGAAAAACTTAATGAACTGAAAAAGGGAGCTGAAATTTCAACTTAAAAAAATGCAACTAAGAAAAGTAATGCCACTGTGAAATGCAGATAAGTGAAAAAATATAACAGGCATTAAAACATACAAATAGCAAATTTACAAAAGATTGTCCATCCTACATTTGAAAATTATGTCTTGAACAAAAATAAGCTGCTGTAAATGCAAGTTTCATGAGTAACACTACTGCTCAGCATGTTAAATACACAACTAAGAACTAACAGGAAAAGGTATATAAAATGTTAAAATATTTGTGATGTCTTCTATTTTCAGAAATAAATGTGGCTATGAATGATAAATGAAACAATCTTCTCTAATTTCATCACTTATGAAAATGAATCAATATTGAATTCAATATTTTCAATTAATATTGATAGCATGAATTGATAGCTACATATAAAAGTTTTGAGTAGTATAGGCATTTTAATGATGTTGAGTCTGCCGATCCATGAGCATGGTATGGATTTCCATCTGTTTACATCCTCTGCCATTTCCTTCCTCAGTGTTTCATAGTTCTCCCTGTAGAGGTCTTTTACCTCCTTGGTTAAGTATATTCCTAGGTACTTTATTTTCTTTGTTGCTATTGTGAAGGGTATTGAGCCTTTCATTTGGTTCTCAATTTGATTGTTGTTGGTGTATATGAATGCCTCTGTTTTGTGTGTATTGATTTTGTATCCTGAGACTTTACTAAATTCGTTTATCAATTCCAGGAGTTTCTTGGTTGAATCCTTGGGGTTTTCTAAATATAACATCATATCATCAGCAAACAGTGAACATTTGATCCCTTCTGCCCCAATTTGTATATCTTTAATTCCACTTTCCTGTCTGATTGCAATAGCCATGACTTCCAGCACTATGTTGAAGACAAGTGGAGATAGTGGGCAGTCTTGCCTGGTTCCAGTTGTAAGTGAGAATGCTTTCAATTTTTACCCCTTCGTTATGATGTTGGCTATGGGTCTGTCATATATGGCTTGTATCATTTTTAAGTATGTCCATTCTATGCCTATTTTATTAAGTGTTCTTATCATGAAAGGGTGCTGAATGGTGTCAAAAGCTTTTTCTGCATCTATTGAAAGAATCACGTGGTTTTTGTTTTTGCTTCTCTTTATGTGGTGAATTATATTTATAGATTTACATATGTTGAAACATCCCTTTATCCCTGGGATGAAACCCACTTGGTCATGATGGATTATTTTTTTTGATAAGCATCTGGATTCAGTTAGCTAGGATTTTGTTGAACATTTTTGCATCTATATTCATAAGGGATATTGGTCTGTAATTTTCTCTTTTTTGTTGCATCCTTTCCTGGTTTTGGTATCAGAGTAATATTCACTTCATAAAAGGTATCGGAGAGGTTTCCATTCTTCTTGATGTTGTGGAATAATTTCTGCAAAATAGACACCAGTTCTTCTTTGTAAGTGTGGTAAAATCCAGGTATGAAACCATCTGGGATGGGACTTTTCTTTTTAGGGAGATTTTTTCATTGCTGTTTCTATATCAGCTCTTTATATTGGTCTGTTCAGCAATTCTACTTCTTCCTGATTGTGCCTAGGGATGCTGTGTGTTTCTAGACATTTGTCTATTTCCTCCTCATTTTCCAGTTTGTGTGCATAAGGGTTTTTGTAGTATTTTTAAACTATATCTTGTATCTCCTTGAGATCAGTTGTAATATCTCCTTTA
Source organism: Microcebus murinus (assembly GCF_040939455.1). Lineage (NCBI taxonomy): Eukaryota > Metazoa > Chordata > Mammalia > Primates > Cheirogaleidae > Microcebus > Microcebus murinus. The sequence goes on from NC_134136.1 coordinate 70,303,921, forward strand.
TTGTTCCTGATGGGGCTTATTAGTGATTTATCTTTTCTGTTTTTTGTTAGTCTAGCCAAGGCGTGTCAATTTTGGTTATTTTTTCAAAAAACCAACTTTTCTTTAAAATTAATCTTCTGTAAAGCTTCCCTGTTCTCAATTTCATTTAGTTCTGATTTGATCTTGTTAATTTCACTTCTTCTGCTGGGTTTGGGGTTGGTCTGTTCTTCTTTTTCCAGCTCTTTGAGTCATTTCATTAGATTGTCTATTTGTGATCTTTTTGACTTTTGGTTATAAGCATTTATGGAAATAAACTTTCGTCTCAAGACTGCTTTAGCTGTGTCCCAGTAGATTTGATAACTTGTCTCTCCATTGTCATTTTGTTCAAAGAATTTTTTGTATTTACATTTTGATTTCTTCATTTATAAAGTAATCATTTAGTTGAAGGTTGTTTAATTTCCACATTTTTGTGTAGAAATGTGAGCTTCTGTTAGGGTTGATTTCTACTTTTATTCCACTGTGATCTGAGAAGATACATGGTATGATTTTGATTTTTTTTAAATTTCTTGAGGCTTACTTTTTGTCCTAGGATATGGTCAATCTTAGCAAATGTCCTGTGAGCTAATGAGAAGAACGTATATTCAGTGGATTTTGGGTAGGAAGTCCTGTAATGTCTGTCAGACCCAATTGTTCTAGAATTTTGTTTAAGTCCATTACTTCTTTTTTGATTTTCTGTTTGGAGCATCTGTCCTGTGCAGTCTGTGGGGTGTTGAAATCTCTGGTCATTATGGAGTTGCTATTTATCAATTTGCTTAGATCCAGTAAGGTTTGCTTTATGAATTAGCAAATTATGAATTTGCTAAGTTGGGTGCATATATATCTAAAATTGTTATCTCTTCTTGTTGAACTGTGCCCTTCACCATTATATAATGGCCCTCTTTGTCTTTCACTACTTTTGTTGGTTTAAAAACTAAATCATCTGAGGTTAGAACTGCTACTCCAGCCTTCTTTTTGGCTTCTGTTAGCTTGAAATACTGATCTCCACACCTTTACTTTGAGTCTATATGCATCCTTGCAAACTAATCTACAGATTCAATGCAATACCTATTAAAATGCCATCATCATTCTTCACAGATATGAAAAAAAAATAATTTTACGCTTCCTTTGGAAGAGAAGACCCCGCATATCAAAAGCAATTATAGGCAATAAAAACAAAATGGGATCATTATGCCAGATATCAAACTATACTACAAAGTTGTGGTACTTAAATTAATCTGGTATTGGCACAAAAATAGGAATATTGACCAGTGGAACAGACCTGAGAACTCTGATATAAAACCATCCTTATATAGCCATCTAATCTTTTACAAAGCAGACAAAAACATACACTGCGGAAAAGAATCCCTTTTCAATAAATGGTGCTGGGAAAACAGGATAGCCACTAGTAGAAGGCTGAGACAGCATCCACACCTTTCACCTCTCACAAATAAACTCACGCTGGGTAGCAGACTTAAACTTAAGGTATAAAACTATTAGAATTCTAGAGGAAAATGTTGGAAACACTCTCCTAGACATTGGCCTAGGCAAAGAATTTATGAAGAAGACTCCAAAGGCAATCACAGCAGCAACAAAAATAAATAAATGTGACATGATCAAACTAAAAAGGTTCTGGACAGCCAAAGAAATAGTCATGAAAGTAAACAGATAACCTACAGAATGGGAGAAAATTTTTGCATCCTACCCATCTGATAAGGGGCTGATAACTAGAATCTACTTACAAATCATGGAAATTAGCAAGAAAAAAAATCAAACAACCCTATCAAAAAGTCGGCAAAGGACATGAACAGAAACTTTTCTAAAGAAGACAGAATAATGGCTAATAAACATATGAAGCAATGCTAAAACTTTCTAATCATCAGGGAAATGCAACTCAAAACTACAATGAGATATCATTTATTTCCAGTAAGAATGGCCTTTATCCAAATGCCCCAAAACAATAGATGTCGGCATGGATGTGGAGATATAGGAACACCCCTACATTGCTGGTGGGACTGCAAACTAGTTCAACCGCTATGGAAAGCAATAAGGAGATACCTTAATGCCATACAAGTGGATTTACCATTTGATCCAGGAATCCCATTACTGGGCATCTACCCAAAAGATCCAATGACACTGTACAAAAGAGACACCTGTACTCGAATGTTTATAGCAGCACAATTCATAATTGCAAAGCTGTGGAAACAACCCAAGTGCCCATCAATTCATGAGTGAATTAATATAAATGTGGTATATGTATACCATGGAGTACTATTGAGCTCTAACAAACAATGGTGATATAGCACATCTTGTATTTTCCTGGCTAGAGCTGGAACCCATACCACTAAGTGAAGTATCCCAAGAATGGAAAAGCAAACACCACATATACTACTAACCAGCATACTCGTATTAACTGAGCAGCACCTAAGTGGACACATAGGAACTATAGTAATTTGGTATTGGGCAGATGGGAGGGAGGAGGGGGCGGGTATATACATACATAATGAGTTAGATCTGCACCGCCTGGGGGATGATCACGCTGGAAGCTCAGACTTTTGGGGAGAGGAGGGCAAGGGCATTATATGAATCCTTAAAATTTGTAACCCCATAATATGCTGAAATAAAAAAAATAAAAAATAAAAGTTTTGAAGTCATTATAATACAATAGTATAAATAAAGAAGGCAATGTTAATAGAATGCCAGAATGTTACAAATAAATATCTCAGAAATTGTGACTATATATATATATAAAACCCATTATGAAAAGATTCTGTCCATATTTGTAACGACTTACATTTGTATATAGATGAGCTGAATGTCATCAAGCTTCTATGTGTCTGTGTCTTCTTCTCAGGTAGTTCATCCAGGGCTCTAGACCACCTTTCAATGGGCTCCAAAGTTGCCTTTCCCCGCAGCTCCTCCCTCATATGATCTTAGTGCAATCACATCTGTTAGAACAGGAGTTTGTAACCTGACATCTGTGAACTTAGGTGGGAAGAATTCCATCTTTATTTTTACTAACCTTTAACAGAAATTCAGCCCTTCCTTCCATTGTGAATAGAGGCCAAGAGTATCAAATGTAGCTATGCTTTGTCACCAAGATAAATCACAGATTGTTGAAGATGTCTTCAAATGTTCAAATTTAGAGCAGCTGCTTCATCTTGTCATATAATTCAATAAGTAAAATACCTCACATATATTACTATAACAAATTGTTTTTCTATCTGCTTAGATATTTCAGGATTGGTGACTCCATAGATTCCTCAGTAGCTATTTCACTTACCATGAAGATAATTTTTTAAAAAATGTTCTATTTATGCCCAAAGGTCATTTCTTCTTCTGGCTCATAAAATTTCCCATTATCTTTGAATATAGCATATCACTATCAATAATATGGCCATCATTACACAAGGACTGTGTAGAATTATATGGCTTCTCCAATGAAAATGACACCGCTTGAACAAATTTCCTTCAAAACGACTTTAACCTGTTAAACAGGGATGTCTTGTAGGCTTGCTGTGATAATTAAATGGGATAATGTACACCGGAAGGAAGGTAGAGGGAGCAAAATCCTGAAGTGCCCAAATGATAAACCTTAGTTGCCTGTACCAGAAACATGAAAGAAATGGTAAGTGGGGGTGTAAAGGGGCAGCAGAAGATCTGAAGTTCAACCCTTTCCATTTTATGCTATCTGCATAGTGCTTGACGTCCCTGCCTTTCCTAGAGTCAAAAAGTAGAAGCTTGTATTTTAATTAGCTGATACAAATTTTTACTTTTGAGTCCACTACTCCCACTATTTCAACAAACATACACACAACTGCCTGAATCCTTTTATTTTCCTAGAAAACCCCTATACTCCAACCCTCACCAGTAAAATCTTTTGATCTCCTTAAGTACAATTTTCTAGCTGATTTTTCACCTTTCACATAATTGGAAGGGTAGAACTGCCACCTTTAGAAATACCTCTCCTTTGTGTTATTCTAGGTACTTTCTGTAGGACCCAAAATTTGGACAATGACATTCTCCACCCACTCTCTCTTAGGTAGCAGGGTAAGAGGGTCCTTTCCTTAGTAAAGATGATCTATTTCTCAGCTCAGCCCCAACCATCTGATAACTTGTAACTTTTTCATCACTTCTCTCTAGGAAGGTGACTAGTATCCTTTATTTCAGAGCATTTTCCAGCCCAACCTATACAGCTTTTAGTTTCTGGATGACCAAAGAGAGGTTCCCCATCCTGATATATTCTGCTAGGAAATGGCTGTTCTTACAACATTCTCAAAATGGTGAACCACGCAGTATATCTTGAGTCTTCAGGCTGTGATAAATACTCCCTTTTAGGAGCTGTAATTGATGCTTTCTATATGATTTAATTTGTTTTAGCTTAAGCTTAAGCATTTGGATTCTGCTGAAACTGCTGCATTATTGGTTAAACTTACTGCTACATTTATGTGTCTATTCATATTTTATTCCATATATACTGCCATTTCCTGGGAACTAGAAGGGTTGTCTTTAGACCTTACTGCTATCTTGCTTATACCTGTTGTGATGGTTAAATTTTATGTGTCAACTTGAATGTGCCATATGGTACCCAGATAACTGATCAAACATTATCCTGTGTGTTTCTGTAAGAATGTTTTGGATTGCATTAATATTTATGTCAGCAGACTGAGTAAAGCTGATGGCCCTTCCTAATGTTGATGGGCTTCATCTAATCAGGTGAAGGCCTACATATAAAAAGAAAAATTAAGTAAAATAAAAATCTTTCTGCCTGACTGCCTTCAGCATCAGCATTTTCTTGCATTCAAAGTGGAACTTAACAACACTGGCTCTCCCGTTTCTCAAGCAGTCAAACTTGGACTGAATCTATACCATCAACTCTCCTGGCTGTCCAGATTGCTGACTCACCCTGTAGATCTTGGGACTGGACAGCCTCCATAATCACATGAGCCAGTTCTTTATAATAAATCAATATCTCTCCCTCTCTCTCTCTTCTCTCTCTCTCTCTCTCTCTCTCTCTCTCTCTCTCTCTCTCTCTCTCTCTCTCTCTCTCTCTCTCTCTCTCTCTCCTATTGGTTCTGTTTCTCTAGAGAATCCTAACTAATATACCTCTATTCTCTACACATTGACAGAGGAGTGAGTGTGTCAGCCTCCAAACACCCCAGCTTTTCCCTTAGGTTCACTCAGACTATCAAGAAGGTCTCCGTTTTTCTCCCATTCCCTGGGTCCTAGAATGCCAGGTGCTTGACCTCAATTGTCTGAGTGTAAATAGTAGCATTTTAATGTAAATAAATTCTGTCCTTGCTTATTTTAATCAAGCTGGATTTGTCAGTTTCTGTGTCACCATCTCTTTCTGCACAGGCTCCTAAAACAGTAAGGGGCACAATATTATGATAAAGAAAATGAAAATTCAGGATCAAAAGCATCAAATGAACAGAAATGTTAATAAAAAGATAAAAATCATAAATCTTTATCTAGTTGAATATGATTGCACTGAAATATATACAGTAAAACCAGTTCAAAAATATAAAGAAAAATTGACAAAAACCTCGTTGTAATAAAATATTTTGATATATCTATCTCAGTCATTTTCTGACTAATTAGGCAATAATTAAAATTATATAAGACATGAGTATTAAATTTAATAAAGTTACTTTAATAGCTGTACAGCATACTATAAGCCAAAGAAATAGGAAATATAGCTTTATTCCCAAGCCCTCATGGATCATTTATAAAAATTGATCAATATTAAGCTAGCAGAATTCCTCACTTTAATGAATTTCTAAATTCAGAAATTCTATATGCCACATTATTTGACCACTATGAAATAAAAAGAAAAAACAGTTAGTAAAAAAATGCAAGCAAATAAACCACAACAAGATAAAACTTGTATTTAAAAAATACTATTTTGAAAATTACTATGTCAAAGAGTTAGTGGGTACTACAATTACATATTCCTTAGAAATAATCTGTGAAAATATTCTATATTAAAATTGATGGGATTTATTGTTTTTCTTATTAAATAAGGAAATTTGAATGAAAATAAGTGAGCATTTACCTTAAATTAGAAAAAAATAAAATGCATCTAAGACAAAAGTAGGAAAATAATAAAAAGTCAAAATTACTGAATATGAAGCTAAAAAACCAAGAATTAATAAATAAATGCAAAAGCTATTTTTTTGAAACACAAAAATAGAACAGAATAGTTTCTAGCTCATCAATCAAAGAAAGGGAAAAAAGCAAAGATGCCTGCTTTTTCACCTTGCCTTCATGAGTTATTTATGTTGCTTTGTTTCAGTTCTAATGGGTTGTGTTTTTTAAACACAAAAACATATAAGCATACATACATACAAAGACTTATGAAAAGGTTGCATCCTCGAAACAGCATATGCAAACTAGAAATGAATGTCAAAGCAATTGTCCCTTATGAAATAAGTGTAAGAAAAAAATATCAGCACATCCTTCTCAAAAAGCTAGCTGCTGCAGGCTATTGTTAACTGCTTACTCCGGTGTTCACAAAAGGAGCTGCTGAGGCCTGTCCTGCTCTGCCAAACTGGTGAGTAGAAGTAACTGTTATTTATCTGCTAGAGAAGAAATCAAATGTCCCTACTTATCATCTTTTACTCGTGTGAAGAAAATTCAGTGAAAAAAATCATATATATCCTATCTCAAAATAGAGTTTTAAGGCCAAAGGAGTTTTAAGAGAAGGAATGTTTAAATATACATTTAGGTTGTTTGATTTGTTACACCATAGACATCTTATAACTTCCTCAGACATCCAGAAAACTCTGCTAAACACAGAAAGGTTTTTATTTTTTTTGTTTGTTTTTTTGTGGTAATTACAGAGATAACCAGCACATGTGGGACTTCCCAATACAGATCAAAAACAGCACAATAAATGTAGTCAGATGATCTCAAAGCACAACCAACTCAGCAAAGTATAAAAAGCTAGAACTCCAGGAATCTTCATGAAACGTGGGTATTTTCATTAGGAATAAAATGTATTTAAAGACTATCCTGAGATGATCGTAACTGGTGGAGGAACCAACTAATTTTGGGAGACCTTCCTATCTCTCTGTGTATCTGTCTATCTATCACCTATCTATGTATCTCTCTATCATTCATCTATTTATTTTGATCCTATATCTCAAGTTGTGTATCACTGATGGCAGTATATACACTTCAGGGAAATTAATGCTCATAATATTGTACTTATTTGCCCAACTTTTATTCTGTAGAAAATATCTCAGCCATTTACCCGGAAGATTATAAGTATTTGGATGAACAGAGTTCCTTAGTTTTACTACAAATTAAATCAGGTGTACTGAAAGTTGTTCTATGAATTCAAACCCAAGCCTGAATCTTCATTGAACAAAAACATTCATTGACACATGAACGTTTTCCCTCTGTGCCATATGTTTAATCATATTAAGACTACTTTACAACTATTTGAACAATGTCAAGGTGAAACATGCATCTACTATTTCCTATCAGTTTCTCTGTTAGTTTTCTTTCTGTTAAGGCACTTTCATGACATCTAAAATGGCAGCAATTTTTGTTCTAGCATTTGTTTAAAGGTTTTGATCATAACTACCTTAGTGATTTTCAAAGGAATAATGATCTAACTTTTACACGGAATTTTCATGTTACATTAATTTTCCCATTAAATATACACACCTAAAAAGTTGCAATGCGAGCAAGATGGTGGACGAATAACAGCGCCAGACAGAGGGTCTCTGCAGAAAAGACAGATTCTAGCAGAAACTAGAGGAAAGGAGCAAGAAGACGAGCATAAAGCGGACAAGGGCCGGAAGGAGGGGTACCTGTGACCCCGGGAGACTCCACGGGAGGAGGCTGCAGAGGAGAACTGGAGGCTGAGACCACCGGAGCAGCCCGGAGACCAGCGGCAAGGGTAGGTGGAATTGCCGTTTCCCCTCTCCTGCATTCGGGACTGCTGGTGGGCTCCCCAGCGGGTGGAGAGACCTGCGGATACCAGCCCAGAGATTGCCGCCACGTGCCAGCGGTGAGCCTGTAGCGGACGTGGCACCAGATTCCCAACTTCTTCCGGGCACCTCCGTGTGCACAGACCCAAGCCGCGCGGCAGGCGCCATATAGCCTCCTCCTCCCCTCCACCGACCCTACCCACGGAGCCCAGAGAGACAATACTGCCACCAGCCGGAGGCACCTCCATGGAACAGGACCTTCCCGTTTGGGACCCCGCCCGCCCTCCCAGGTGCTGCTGGCACCGTGTTCCCAGGAAAACGGTGCCAACTCAGAGGCTGAGAGACATAGACCCAGCTTGGGCTCCCTGTGGGTGAATTAGGACTGGAAATCCCCTCCCTGGTGGGAATACAGTTTGAACTATGGGACCCAGAGGTCGGACCTGCAGACCAGATCCCCTGCACCCAGGGCTAGCATTGCCCGGGGCACAGAAGGGTTATATGTGAACAGCCTACTGAGGTCTGTGTGCCTCCAGGGGCGGATCAGCGTCCTAGAGGGCAACCCTCCTCCCAGGAGGAGGTCGTGCGCCCAACCCAGGTGGCATTCCTTACAGGGAACCTCCCCGCCGGCATCACAGTCCGGGGAGGCCTGGTGGCTTGTGGTCTGGCCTGCTGGCAGAGGCCCAGGAGTAGCTGCGGAGTTGGGGAGGGTGGAAAGAAGCGAGGCCTGCTGCAGACTGCGGGTCTCAGACAGCCCCACCCCCACACCCAGACTTTCTGACTGAGCGGGACCATTCCAGCCCTGCCCTGACAGCTTTCCCTGAAAGCAGAGAACAGAACTTTGACCCCTGCTAATGGCCTGAGGGCAGGCTTACCCAACCCAGCTCCGCCCAGAACAAGAGCTGATAACAGGACTCAAAATCAACACCATAGCCTGTTCCTCCAAGCAAACGCCACCTACTGACAGGGACGGCATCTTGCACAGCCTTTCCACAGCACCCACTGAATCAATATACAGGGAGTGGTCCAATTTCACCCACAGACACCACCTAAAGCCTCAGAAACTAAACAAGGTGTGTGAATACCCAAACAATAACCTAAGGAAAAAAACAACAACTGATCGACATGGGAAGAAATCAGCGAAAGAAATCAGGAAATATGAAGAACCAAACGGAAAACACACCCCCAAAGAGGAGCACCAGCCCCCTAGAAACGGACACCGACCAAAATCAGGCAACCAATATGACAGAAGAGGAATTTCGTATGTGGAACATAAGAACACTCACCCAGCTGCAACAACAACTCAACAACCAACACCAAGAAACCACAAAAAGTCTCCAGGATATGAGAAAAGAAATAGACACATTGAAGAAAAGTGTAACCGAACTCCTGGAAATGAAGAATCAATTCAAGGAACTACAAAATACAGTGGAAAGTCTCAAGAACAGGGTAGATGAAGCAGAAGAAAGAATCTCAGAGCTTGAAGATAACACCCTCCAATTAAATAAATCAGTCACAGAAATAGAGCAGAGAAACAAGAGAAAAGAGCAAAGCCTACAAGAGCTGTGGGATTATGTGAAGAAACCTAATGTGAGGGTCATAGGGTTGCAGGAAGGGGAAGAAGACAACACTCAAGGGTTGGACAAGCTGTTTGAAGATATAATAGAGGAAAATTTCCCAGGCCTTGCTCAAAATCTTGATATACAAGTTCAAGAAGCTCAGAGGACCCCTGGGAGATTCAACGCAAACAGGAAGACATCACGACATGCAGTCATCAGACTGACCAAAGTATCAACTAAAGAGGCCCTTCTAAGAGCTGTCAGACAAAAGAAGCAAGTAACATACAAGGGAAAGCCAATTCGAATAACATCAGACTTCTCTAATGAGACTTTACAAGCAAGGAGGGACTGGGGCCCCATTCTCACTCTTTTGAAACAAAACAATGCCCAGCCTAGAATATTATTCCCTGCAAAACTAAGCTTCGTATATGAAGGAGAAATAAAAACATTCTCAGACAAGCAAAGGCTCAGAGAACTCACCAAGACAAGACCAGCCCTACAAGAAGTGCTTAAAACAGCGTATGCATGGAACATCATAATAATAACCCACGAATATAAAAACAACCAAAACCCAAAGATATTAAAGGCCAGATATTACAACGGCTCAAGACAGAAATCATAGCAACAACATCCACCCCAACAGAATGATCAGTAATCTACCTTACCTATCAGTTCTCTCAATAAATGTGAATGGCTTAAACTCTCCCCTCAAGAGACATAGGCTGGCTGAATGGATAAGAAAATACAGGCCAAGTATATGCTGTCTTCAGGAAACACATCTAACCTGCAAGGATGCATATAGACTAAAAATAAAAGGGTGGAGATCAATATTCCAAGCAAATAGAAGCCAAAAGAAGGCTGCTGAGGCAGTTATAATTTCAGACGATTTAGTTTTTAAACCAACAAAAGTAGTAAAAGACAAAGAGGGTCATTATATAATGGTGAAGGGCACAGTCCAACAAGAAGAGATAAGAATTTTAAATATATATGCACCCAACGTAGGTGCACCCAGACTCATAAAGCAAACCTTACTGGAGCTAAGCAAATGGATTAATAGCAACTCCATAATCGCCGGATATTTCAACACCCCACTGACGGCACGAGACAGATTCTCCAATCAGAAAATTAATAAAGAAATAATGGACTTAAACAAAACTCTAGAACAATTGGGTCTGACAGACATCTACAGAACATTCTACCCAAAATCCACTGAATATACGTTCTTCTCATCAGCTCACGGGACATTCTCTAAGATTGACCATATCCTAGGACACAAAGAAAATCTCAATAAATTTAAAAAAATAGAAATCATACCATGTACCTTCTCAGATCACAGTGAAATAAAACTAGAAATCAACCCTAACAGAAACTCATATTTCTACACAAAAATGTGGAAATTAAACAACCTCCTACTAAATGATTACTTCGTAAATGAAGAAATCAAGACGGAAATAAAAAACTTCTATGAAGAAAACGACAATGGAGAGACAAGTTATCAACTCCTCTGGGACACAGCTAAAGCAGTTCTGAGAGGAAAGTTTATCTCCATAAATGCCTATAACCAAAAGACAAGAAGATCACAAATAGACAATCTAATGAAACGACTCAAAGAGCTGGAAAAAGAAGAACAGACCCACCCCAAACCCAGCAGAAGAAGTGAAATCAACAAGATCAAATCAGAACTAAACGAAATTGAAAACAGGAAAGCTATTCAGGAGATTAATAAAACAAAAAGTTGGTTCTTTGAAAAAATAAACAAAATTGACACACCATTGGCTAAGCTAACGAAAAGCAGAAAAGAGAAATCTCTAATAAGCTCCATCAGGAATAATACAGGAGATATCACAACTGATCCCAAAGAGATACAAGATACAATTTATGAATACTACAAAAATCTTTATGCACACAAACTGGAAAATGTGGAGGAAATGGACAAATTTCTAGAAACACACAGCCTCCCTAAGCTCAACCAGGAAGAAATAGATTCCCTGAACAGACCAATCTCAACAGCTGAAATAGAAACAGCAATTAAAAATCTCCCTAAAAAGAAAAGTCCCTGTCCAGATGGCTTCACACCTGAATTTTACCATACTTACAAAGAAGAACTAGTACCTATCTTGCAGAAACTATTCCACAACATCGAGAAGAACGGAAACCTCCCCGACACCTTTTATGAAGCGAATATTACTCTGATACCAAAACCAGGAAAGGATACAACAAAAAAAGAAAACTACAGACCAATATCCCTAATGAATATAGATGCAAAAATTTTCAACAAAACCTTAGTTAACCGAATCCAGACACTTATCAAAAAAATAATCCACCACGACCAAGTGGGCTTCATCCCAGGGATGCAGGGATGGTTCAACATACGTAAATCTATAAATGCAATTCACCACATCAACAGAAGCAAAAACAAAGACCACATGATTCTTTCAATAGATGCAGAAAAAGCTTTTGACAAAATTCAACACCCTTTCATGATACAAACACTTAAGAAAATAGGCATAGAAGGGACATACCTAAAAATGATACAAGCCATATATGACAGACCCATAGCCAACATCATACTGAATGGGGAAAGATTGAAATCATTCCCACTTAGAACTGGAACCAGACAAGGCTGCCCACTATCTACACTTCTGTTCAACATAGTGCTGGAAGTCTTGGCTACAGCAATCAGACAGGAAAATGGATTAAAAGGTATCCAAATAGGGGCAGAAGAGATCAAACTTTCACTGTTTGCTGATGATATGATATTGTATCTAGAAAACCCCAAGGATTCAACCAAGAAACTCCTGGAACTGATCAATGAATTTAGTAAAGTCTCAGGATACAAAATCAATACACAGAAATCAGAGGCATTCATATACGCCAACAACAATCTCATTGAGAACCAAATCAAAGACTCAATTCCCTTCACAATAGCAACAAAGAAATTAAAGTACCTAGGAATATATTTAACCAAAGAGGTAAAAGACCTCTACAGGGAGAACTATGAAACACTGAGGAAGGAAATAGCAGAGGATGAAAACAGATGGAAATCCATACCATGCTCGTGGATCGGCAGACTCAACATCATCAAAATGTCTATACTACCCAAACTGATCTACAGATTCAATGCAATGCCTATTAAAATCCCATCAGCATTCTTCACAGATATAGAAAAAATAATTTTACGCTTCGTATGGAACCAAGAAGACCCCGAATATCAAGAGAAATTCTAGGCAACAAAAACAAAATGGGGGCCGGGCGCGGTGGCTCACGCTTGTAATCCTAGCACTCTGGGAGGCCGAGGCGGGCGGATTGCTCAAGGTCAGGAGTTCAAAACTAGCCTGAGCGAGACCCCGTCTCTACTATAAAAATAGAAAGAAATTAATTGGCCAACTAATATATATATATATGAAATTAGCCGGGCATGGTGGCTCGTGCCTGTAGTCCCAGCAACACGGGAGGCTGAGGCAGTAGGATTGCTTGAGCCCAGGAGATTGAGGTTGCTGTGAGCTAGGCTGACGCCACGGCACTCACTCTAGCCTAGGCAAGAAAGCAAGACTCTGTCTCAAAAAAAAAAAAAAAAAAAAAAAAAAAAGGGAGGCATTAATATGCCAGATATCAAACTATACTACAAAGCTGTAGGAATTAAAACAATATGGTATTGGCACAAAAACAGGAATATTGACCAGTGGAACAGATGTGAGAATCCTGATATAAAACCATCCTCTTATAGCCATCTCATCTTTGACAAAGCAGACAAAAACATACGCTGGGGAAAAGAATCTCTCTTCAATAAATGGTGCTGGGAAAACTGGATAGCCACCTGTAGAAGGCTAAAACAGGACCCACACCTTTCACCTCTCACAAAAACCAACTCACGCTGGATAACAGACTTAAACCTAAGATATGAAACTATTAGAACTCTAGAGGAAAAAGTTGGAAACACTCTCCTAGACATTGGCCTGGGCAAAGAGTTTATGAAGAAGTCCCCAAAGGCAATCACAGCAGCAACAAAAATAAATAAATGGGACATGATCAAACTACAAAGCTTCTGCACAGCCAAAGAAATAGTCATGAAAGTAAACAGACAACCTACAGAATGGGAGAAAATTTTTGCATCCTATGCATCCGATAAGGGACTGATAACTAGAATATACTTAGAACTCACGAAAATTAGGAAGAAAAAATCAAATAACCCCATTAAAAAGTGGGCAAAAGACTTGAACAGAAATTTTTCTAAAGAAGACAGAAGAATGGCCAACAAACATATGAAGAAATGCTCAACATCTCTAATCATCAGGGAAATGCAAATCAAAACCACAATGAGATATCACTTAACCCCAGTGAGAATGGCCTTTATCAAAAAATCTCCAAACCATAAATGCTGGCGTGGTTGCGGAGAGAGAGGAACACTCCTACACTGCTGGTGGGACTGCAAACTAGTTCAACCTCTGTGGAAAGCAATATGGAGATACCTTAAAGCGATACAAGTGAATCTACCATCTGATCCAGCAATCCCATTGCTGGGCATCTACCCAAATGATCCAGTGACACTCTACAAAAAAGACACCTGCACTCGAATGTTTATAGCAGCACAATTCATAATTGCAAGGCTGTGGAAACAGCCCAAGTGCCCATCAATCCAAGAATGGATTAATAAAATGTGGTATATGTATACCATGGAGTACTATTCAGCTCTAAGAAACAATGGTGATATGGCACATCTTATATTTTCCTGGTTAGAGCTGGAACCCACAGTACTAAGTGAAGTATCCCAAGAATGGAAAAACAAGCACCAGATATATTCTCCAGCAAACTGGTATTAACTGAGTAGCACCTAAGTGGACACATAGGTACTACAGTAATAGTGTATTGGGCAGGTGGGAGGGGGGAGGGGGCGGGTATATACATACATAATGAGTGAGATGTGCACCATCTGGGGGATGGTCATGATGGAGACTCAGACTTTTGGGGGGAGGGGGGGAAATGGGCATTTATTGAAACCTTAAAATCTGTACCCCCATAATATGCCAAAATAAAAAAAAAAAAAGTTGCAATGCAAGGCTCCTGTAAGCCGTTTGTTTCCTAACCTGTCACCATTATCTTAAAGCATATGGTATAGGCATCACTACTATGAGTCTGAAGACCCTTGTTAGTGGCTTGAATTCTAAATGGTAGTTAATTGCTTGACATAAATTTGATTATCCAAGAGCTATGGGATTACAACTTATTTTCTAAGTCATTTTCACTTTCTTAAAATTTATAAAATTAGATAGTCTTCCCTACTCTGTAAACTTGCCTAGTCCACTTTGAACAATAAAGTATTACATGGAGACAAGTTGTAAAAGATGAAAAAGAACAAATAATTATTCTTGGTTTAGAGCTAGCTCAAAATTCAATTAGCATTAGCATACAAGTTATATTTTAATAAATCATTTAGGAATTTAAACATATTTAGCATTCAGTATTTCCGTGACTCATACGTGGTACTGATTTATCAAAATCTGTTAGATGATCAATTTGTAATAACAGAATAGTCTATCTTTGCCTACTGCAGTGGCATTAAATCATTCACACATAGAACAAAGAGGCCTGTGAAATAAAGTTCAGATAGACTTTTTCTTCCACACGACTCTGAAGTACCTGTGTCCACCAGCTCAATGATAATGAGTAAGGAAAGTTGTTCACTATTAGGTGGGCTTCTCAAATTAATTCAATTTTCCTACCTAGAATTCTTAGGCATTTTTAAATATTTTGCTATGGCATGATTCCAAAATAAGACAGTAAAAAGAAATAAATATTTGAACTGGGTGAAAAATGAAAGGCAATTATAGTAACACATAATGTCAAGTTGACATCATTATGTTTGTGCTGTTTACATTCCAAACAGATTATGACAAGAATACTATGTCTTCAATTGAAGGCATTCATATTTACTGAAAATTCAGAAAGTGGATGGAGATGAATAGGAGTTACAAAATGCAGGATAGGATTATAAAATTTTAAATAAATAACTTTACCTCACAGATCCAATGTTATTAGAGTTGTTAATGTCACAAAGCATATATTCGACTAAGAGAAGATACAGAACCCTATTTTCCATGAATAAGATCAAAACAACATGTTAATGGCAATAGGGAACGTAGAATTCTAGTCTAGCTTTTGAGACAACACCACATTATACACATACACATACACACACGCCCCTTCCTGTGTTGTTTATTTGGTAATTGTTAAGGTTGACAAAAAATAGAAGCTAGGATGGCTTAAGTACGATAGATCAAGAACACATTTACTTTTATTCTTTGTGAAGAGCTTTTCCTTTTACTGTATTTAGAAAACAGAAGTTACCTTTGGACTGGATTCCAAGCATACCAGTTCATTTTATCCTTGTTTATAACAGATATTTAAAACCATCGGTATTTATTATATACAGTAGCCTTTAAGGGAAAGAGTTCAATGCATTTACAATTTTCTGAGAAAAACAATAAATATATTAATACTAATAAAAGTGAGGAAACAAATTAATTTTCCAAGATGATGAGAGTAAAAGTGAAATTTCACTTAATCAAAAATATATGAAACACATAATATGTGCCTTTTATTGTGTCAGGTCATTTGAAAGGTAGTCATTTAAATTTCACAGTGCTTGACTAAATGCTACTAGTTCTAAAGAGTGCAGATATATTCAATAACCAATAAGATATATATTTTTATACATATGTTATAACATATAACATATATATGACATATATAAAATATGATTTATAGTTATACAGTATTACATATTTATATATAAACATTTATATAAATGTATAATATATATTTTATGTATATTAGATATATTTTTATATATATGAAATATGATTTGTATGAGATAATTAGTTCACACAATTGTGGGGGCTGGCAAGCCCAAAATCTGTAGACAGGCTGGCAATCTGGAAACTCATGCAAGATTTGATGTTGTAGGCTTAAGTCTGAAATATGTGGGGCAGGCCAGCAGACTGGAAACTTAGGATTTCTGTGTTATAGTGTTGAGGCAGAATTCCTCCTTCATGAAACCTCAGTTTTTGCTGTTAAGGCCTTCAATTGATTGCATGAATTTCACCTACATGATAAAAGAAAATCTCCTTTACTGATAGTAAATGTTAATCATACCTCCAAATTACCTTCGCAGCAACCTCTGTACTAGTACTTGACCAAACAACTGGACTCAATAACCTAGTCAACATGACACATTTAACCATCACACAAGAGAAAAATTAGCAAGAGATTCAAAATATTAGCTGTCACCCAAGTATGGGCTATACCAGTTTAATGATGGTGATGGACATGCAGAGAAGGACAAAAACAAAAAAACACAATGAACCCTAAGATATATTATTAATAGAAGAAAGGCTATAAATCATAATACCTGTGTTTTAGTGAATGCCCACAGTATGTTGAGGGCTTGCGTAAAGTATCTCCATTAATTCTCACATTTCAGTGAAGTAACTGAAAAAAAATATCCTCTTTTACAGAGGAATAAATCAAGACTTGAAGAGTTTGGGTGTTTTTCCCAATGTCACACAATTTGTAGGTGACAAACCTAGGTCTAGAACTCACATCTGTCTAACTATAACACTTTTGCTTTAGTCATTGTGAAGACTCCCCCAGCAACAAATTGAAAAGATTCGCATTTCAGAGCTAATGATTGCAGTTCCATGGGGTATTATTTAAAACTTACTATATTCTAGACACTATTCTAAAGGCTTTACATATGTTAAATCCTTATATCCTACTGATAACCCTATTGCATAGGTACTGTTATTATGCCCGTTTTGCAGATGAGGAAACGGAGGTTCATGCCTTGCCTACACAGGAAGTAACAAGAATGGTCAGAGCAAAAGTATAAAATAGGAAAATGTTTCCCTTTCTTGCCCAAGCACTTACATCTGCCCATATACCCATTACTTTTATTGTATTAGTGGGGTGTATAGCCATGCTCTGGTTTGCCCTTTATAGCCCTAATAACAAGAGGACAAGACTGAACATCAAAACTTCTCAGCACTAGCCTCTGCTCCACTCCTGTATAACTCCTATCTAGGCCCAAATTTTCCAATCCTTAAATCCCAGTGTTTACTGCACATTATTCTGGGTTCCAAGCACTTTCTCCCTGAGGAGCTGATGGTTAAAACCAAAGACAGCTCAGTAACTATTATAAATAAACTAAATGAAAGACAACATGAACAGAGCTTTGTCTCTAGGAGCTTTAAAAGAAAATATACTCTGACCAAGTTCCTAGAGGTTTAAATCCTCACATATCAGTTAGGATTAGGTTTAACTGTATGTAACGGAAACCTAACTATAGTGATTTAAACAACAGTATTTAATGTCACAGAGTCTGGAAATTCACAGTCCAGGGCTGGTACAGTTTCTCCACAAAGGCTCATTCCAGATTCCATTCTCACCTTATGTCACTCTATGGAATTTTTTTTTTTCTGGTATTGAGGTAGTTGCAAAGATGGCTTTACCACCTCTAGGTATTATTCCCATGCCCAAGAATGGAGAAGGGTGCACATCAGCTAACTCTAGTCCTTTTCATCAGGATAATTCTAGCATTATTAGAAAACCCAACTCATATATTTCTCATTACATCACATCGGACAGAGCTGTGTCACATGCACAACCAAAGCTCCAAGAATGCTTAGGGGATTGAACTTTTAGCTGTCCACATTTCTACCCTGGGAGAGAAATGATTCTTTAGTAAAGGAAGGCAAGGAGAACATATATTGAGTAGGTGAATAGCAGTGTCTGTCACAGCCAATTTCACTGTTCACTAGCTCTGCAGTCTTGAGCCAATTAGACCACTTCTGTGAACACAGACAGGAAATCAGCAGACTTAACTCAACCAAAATCTAGCTTTGTGAACCTAGACAAATTGCCAATCCTCTCATATACAATAATTATAGGATATAGAACTCATCATCATCCCCATTTTGCAGATGAGGAAACTGAGGTACAGAGAGATTTTTTTCAGAGTCATAGCTTGTTAATAATGGAAGCAGGATTCAAACCAAGGTCTGCATTACCTTAAAGCCCTTGCTTGGAAGAACTGCCTATATTGTACCAATCCCAAGTCAAATCATCTGGGCAAAGCACTTGGAGGGTGTGCTGCCACCTTTTCCCAGTTCATTGTATCTTTCACAAAGCAAAGTTGACCAATTGAACAGATGAGGTAACGAGAGGACACAAACACATCGTTTATCAGCCATATCGACATGACCAGAGTCAATGGGAGAAGCAACAGAAATAAAAGTATCCCCAGAATTATCACATGTAGGCCTACAATAATTTCTTGCCCTTTTTCTCTTGACTCTACCAGGTTTCCAGGCAGTTCTGGTCTCAAGACAGTCCCACAGTGCTGCTTCTTTGACCAAATTAGGCTTCTAGCACCTTTTTACCATCTTGTCATAACATTATGGGTATGGTTGGATATCCTAAAGTCACTTCATTTAGGAGTCTGCTTCAGTCCTTCCTGAGTGATAACCCCCATGCTAATTGGTTCTCTTTCTAGGGTGTGCAACTATATTTTGTTTCTCTGATCAAAACTATGCAAATGACCAGATGTTTGCTTTTCTTTATATCTTAACAGATACTAGTTGGGGTTAAATTCCCTTACATTTCATTTCCATTGTATTTTTTATTCTTATTTTATAGCAAAAACTTGTATTTTCTCAAATTATTAACCCTCCATATTTCAGAAGCATTATTTTATCTTGTACATAATAATGTATTTATCATTAGTTTTTCTCTCCATCATTTTCCCCTCCAACGCAGGTAAGTGGAGCAACTTACTCAAGTTCACCACCCTTATTAGTGACAGAGTGGGGAGTGGAAACTATTCCCCATATTCCCAGTGTTCTTTGCACTATTTTACACTGTATTCTTAGTATAAAATCAAATCAATCCTGCCAGTCAATTTATTGACCATTTATAAATACCTTAATGTAAGTTACCTTTCTAATACAAATACCTTAAGAATTCTATCATGCCCCTCTATATTTTAATGAAACCATATTTAAAAAGTTAACAAGAAATCCTAAATATATTTAAGACTGTTAACATAGCTTGCCCTTGATTTAAATTTTATATAAACAATATAGTGTTCTGGGTCTGTTGATTAAGCAAAAATATAACCTTTGATTGTACCATGTAAAACAAGTTATAAAGTGAGAGAAGTGAAAAGAGTATCCTGTACTAAGGCTTTTCTAAGTGCCCGCCAAAGTGAACTGAACCAGACAAAATTACAACTTCCAATGGGTTTAGATAAGAGGATGCAAGAGGATAGAGAATTTGTCCTTCTTGATTTGGTCTCACATCTCTAACTTGGTAAATTGTTTTCATTATCACAAAAAGGCAATGAATTTTTTTTTTTCCTTCAGCGAGGGATACAAAAGACTAAGCTATTCATATAATATTTCAATTTGGCATCAAGATGGCTGCAAGGTTGACCATTTTGTAGTGCAATCATGTTTTTTAAAGGTATTCCCGTGCATATTTAATATACAGTGAATATTTTTCAGTGCTAAGACTTAGCTGTGCTATTATTACACTCTAATTTACTTCTTGAGAGAATATTTTCAGCAATGTATTTCTTTGTGACAAGTGGAATTAAGTGAAATTTAAGTCCAAAAGAAAAATGGCACTGCACCACAACCATAAACTTTTAGAGAAAGACAATTTCCAACAATGTGATTTATGGTCATAATATTCTAGAATTTTGTGTTTTCCAACAAAGCTTCACAATAATTTGAGGATGGCAGGCCTGTAATGCACATTATTCTCTATACATGGCATTGCTCACTTGCATGCCACTGTAAATAAAGGAGCTACTGCACTGCCTCACATGTGGGATGCCAGAGGGCAAGTTACCTCAAAATTAACTTCTGTCTAATATGATTAGCAGTCAGCAGCTTCAGGTGACTCAGTTCCTCTGACACTCTAGGTGAATAATATTAAGGGACTTGGATAATGACTTTTTTTTTTCTTTTGGACTATTCATAGGATTTCTGAATCTCTCAGTTCCTTTATAGGAAAATAATTTAATAAAAACAATCTAACAACAATAAGTTAGCCATATGGTAGCTGGTATATCCTATAATATTAAGTTTTAAAAATGTGACATAAAATTTTATATTCAGTATGACTTCAAATAGCTCAGACAGACATACATAGTCAAAGCACTGAGGGTAATAAATCAAAATGTTAGCCCTGGCTTATGTTTAGGCAGTGAAACTGTCAGAAATTGTCATTTTCTTCTTTGTATCTTTTTGGGTTTTCAATTTTCTTCTCAGTTTTAGCACCTAATATATGTATAAGCAGGAAAAAAGGTCACCACTTAGAAACATTTCTTCATATTGCTACTTTTTCTTTCAAGTGGTTGGTTAAATATTGAAGCTCTCCTTTCTTAAGCCTGTTTTTTCCTGGGTTGAAGATGCCACAGTGAATGCCTCTGAGAAATTCTTCTTGCATTTTATGGTTCTGATGCCAGTTCATTTAATAGGGAATTTATGGAATGTAAGTATCTTCTCATAGATTATCTTGAACTCCAGATACTTCCAGATGGAAAATGCATTTTAAAAAATATTGGAATAGTGATTCCCATCACCTTTGCTCTCTCACTTACTTAGAAATGAGTTTTTGGTGTCTAACTTGCTTTTAAGACCAAAGAAGGGATTAATAATTACTCCCAAGAGCAGCTCCCAGAAATGAGAAGGCAATATTGAGAGGGAGGTACTAATTATTCTTACCAATCTCTCCATTTATATGGGTCCTGTACAGTATAATCCACAGAATCACCTGGGCTCCATCCCAAACCTGCTGAATCAGAATCTCTAGAGGTTAAACCAAGTAATATGCAATGGTAAACAAATGGCCCAGGTCATTCTATGCACACCAAAGTTTGACAACTATAATACTAATTCAAAATATTGTAGCTATTTTTATTTTTATAGCAACTGTGGATAGGGTCTTCCTTCAGGATTTCACGTCCATATCTTGGAGTATGTAAAGGCTTGCTCTGGCATCATCATTTTTGTGACTCCTTTTTCTGTATTTATGATAATGACCCATTGGACCAAAGTATAGAGAGGATAAAATTTGTACTGATTAGTTAAGAGAAAAAAGATGGGTAGATATATTTTTTATTCACCACACTCTAGTTGAGTGGTCCTTTCCTCTTGACTCTCTGATCATGAAGCAGTGTGGTATAATTTTCATTTCCTCATTCAAGAAAACAATTTCTGAGCACCTATGTTTTGTGCTTACTTGTTACTTTGCTAGCTATAGGAAACATAGTTGTGAATAAGACATTGTTCCTACTTCTTTAGTTTCCTATTGTTTCTATAACAAATAACCACAAATTTAGTAGCTTAAAACAACAGAAATTTATTATTATAATCGTATGGAATTTAGAAGTCTGGAATTAGGCTAAAATCAAGTTACTTTTAGTCACTGGGCTAAAATCAAGGTGTCAAGAAGGCTGTGTTTCTTTTTGGAGGCTCTAGGGGAAAATTGGTTTTCTTCCCTTTTGCAGGCTACCCTTCTAAAGGTAGCCTGTATTTCTTGATCTATGCCTCCCTTTTTCCATCTTCACAGCCAACAATGTTACATCTGTCTGATCCTTCTGCCACCTCATATCTTTTGTCTACAACTTGAAAGGGTTCTCCAATTTTAATGACCCATGTGATTAATTGGGTCCATCTGAAAAATCAAGGTTAAATCTTCTCTTTAAAGGCCCTTAACATTAATCACATTTGCAAAATGTAAGGTAACATATTCACAGTCCAATGATTAGGATGTGGACATCTTTGTGAGGGCATTGTTCTATCTACCATGCTACTCAAAGAAGTTCAGTTCTGGGAGGTAGAAAAACACATAAACAATCACAGAGCAATGTGCTCCATGCTGTAATAATGCCTATGGTAGCATAAAAGACAGAGCAACACATTTTGGTAGGGAGTAATATGGATAGGTTTCCCAAAGAAGGTGATGCTTGAACTGAGTTTTTAAGGCTAATTAAGGAGAGAGAAAATTACAAAGACTAGTACACCTAAATTTAAATCCCAGCACTATCACATATTAGCTATGTGATCGTGGGCAAGTTTCTTAACTATTCTGAATCCACTGTCCTCAGTTATACTTATAGAGTGAATGATTCTTTTCTCATAAGGCTGTTTTATGTATTAGATGAGTTAAAGATGGTGAAAGTGCTTTGCAAGCTTGATGTTCAGTAAATGAAAAGGGTTACATTCATTTATATGGCTTCTAATGAGGTAGAATATTTAAAGATTGCAAAGAAAAACACACGGCAGCCAGTTAAATTTCACTTTCAGATAAACAATTAATAATTTAGTATAAGTTGATCCATGCAATATTTGAGACATATTTATATTAAAATTATTTGTTTCTATGATATTCTAATTTTTTAAAAATATATCTATTATTTTCATTGACAATTATTTATATTTATGAGGAATAATTTGGTGTTTTTATCTATGTATACATTATAGATTCAGTTAAACTAATTAACATAAATTTAATTGGACATACCACATTTTATCAGTCAACCTCTTTTTAAACAGTTTATCTTTTTTTAATTGATAAATAAAATTGTATATATTTATTGTGTACAGACAGACAAATCTTGTGTGATCCCATTGATATGTGAAATCTTAAAAAGTTCCCTTCATAGAAGCAGAGAGTAGAATGGCAGTTACCAGGGGCTAGGGTGGAGGTGGGTGGGGACGGGATTGGGAAGATGTTGGTCAAAGGATACAAAATTTCAGTTAAACAATAGGAATAAGTTTAAGAGATCTATTGTACAACATGATGACTCTAGTTAATAACAATATATTGTATTCTGGCAACCATGTAAACAAGGTTGGAACCACTTTGTATCGCTGAGAAGACAGTTGACAGTTATGGCTTTTTGGAAAAAAAATCTAGTAAATCCTCTTTGTTATTCAATAGACAAACCATTTAAACTGATACAGAGTAAGGATTGATAAGGAGCCCTAGCTTTAGAGTCAAAAGGTCATGAATGAATCCCATAGTCCCATGAAATATGAACAGGGAAAATTCTTCCACTTCTCCAAGCTGGAGATGGTGTACTGGAGGATGGAGCATGGGCTTTGGAGAAAGACACCCCTGGGGTTCAAACACAACTTACCCCTTTAGAAATGAAGGGACCTTGCATAAACTTACCTCTGACCCTTAATTTCCCTATCTATAAAATTAAGATAATCACAATCTACTTTGGAGTTATTTTAAGGATTAAAGAATCATTCAGGCAAAGTCTTAGCACAGTATCACAGTGCATTAAAATATCAATATAACAAAAAATACTGGAAAGATTTATATTCTCATGACTGAATCTGGACTGTAGTTAACTTTCACTTTATAAACCGTAAGGTCACTAATATCTCTGCAAGATGTAAAGATCTTATTATTCTTCTGTTATATGAATACTCATTGGCCAGGCATTTGGATGGTCCTGAGGGGAAAAAACGGGAAATACACAGTCCTTACCCTCATAGAGCTCAATTTAGACAAAGTTTCAGACAAAAGAATAGTTGTACTGAGTATTGAAACTAGTCACAATTTCCACCCTGTTCTCTCTACTATTCTATGAATTGAAGGAAATGGAAGAATAGAAACTATATTATTTACACTTCTTTGTCAGAGGGCTCAAAATACAGCTTAGATTCTGTCAGTGCAAATACAATTTAGCATTTGTATGGCAAAAGAAAAGCAGATGTCATGCTATCCTTTCTCTGGGAATAGCAGATATATACTTGATGCCTGACACACTTGAGATTTTGCAACAGCCTATAGGCATTTCCTAAGAAGTAACCTACATCAATGCTGCATGGCAGTTGTGGGCATATTTACTAATTCATTGCTATTTTATGACCCAGGAATAAAGATAGAAGAGGTTATTTGGAGGAAACAGGAAATTTTCAATCTCTGAAACCTAGAAGTGAATTTGAAATCTAGTAGTGGCCTCCTTGGCTTTAATTTCTCCAGCTCTTCTAATTGATTTGTAAACACCTAATTTACTGCATTAAATCTCTTTCTTCTTGGATTACTTGTAGTGCTGTCTGTTTACTTGATAAACTCTGACTGATATAACAGGCAACTGTAATACCATATCATGAACACAAGATAATCTGGGAACACATCATATAGACAACTAATAGATGCTTTTAAGGCACAGGAATGTATCTTTGGAAGCAATATATAGCTCATGAAAAGAACAATAAGTATCTGGGTTCTCTGTTCTGTTCCACTGGTCAATGTCCCTGTTCTTGTGCCAGTCACAAGCTGTTTTAATTACTATAGCCTTGTAGTATAGTTTGAAGTCTGCTAAATTGATACCTCCAATTTTGTTTTTATTGCCTATGATTGTTTTTGCTATATGGGGTCTTCTCTGGTTAAATACAAAGCATAACACAATTTTTTGTATATCTGTGAAAAATGATGATGGTATTTTAATAGGGATTGCTTTGACTCTGTAGGTCACTTTGGGTAGTGTAGACATTTTAACAATGTTGATTCTGCCGACCCATGAGTATGGTATATTCTTTCACCTGTTTACATCCTCTGCTATTACTTTCTTCAGTATTTCATAGTTCTCCTTGTAGAGGTCTTTTAACTCCTTAGTTAAATATATTCCTAGGTACTTTATTTTCTTTGTTGCTATTTTGAAGGGAATTGAGTCATTGATTTGATTCTCACTTGTACTGTTGTTGGCATATATGAATGTCTCTGATTTCTGTGAATTAATTTTGTATTCTGAGACTTTACGAAATTCATTTTATCAGTTAAAGGAGTCTCTTGGTTGAATCTTTGAGGTTTTCTAAGTATAATATCATGTCATCAGCAAAGAATGAGAGTTTAATCTCTTCTGCTACCATTTGGACACCCTTAATTCCACTTTCGTGTCTGATTGCTGTAGCAAAGACTTCCAGCACTATGTTGAATAGGAGTGGAGATAGTGGGTATACATGTCTTGTTCCAGTTCTAAGTGGGAATGCTTTTAAATTTTCCCCATTCAGTATGATGTTCACTGTGGGTTTGTCATATATGGCTTGTATCATTTTTAGGTAAGCCACATCTATGCCTATTTTGTTCAGTGTTCTTATCATAAAAGGGTATTGAATTTTGTCATATGTTTTTCTGCGTCTATTGAGAGGTTCATATGGTCTTTGCTTTTGTTTCTGTTTATATGGTGAATTACATTGATAGATTTGCATATGTTTAACCGTCCCTGCATACCTGGGATGAAGCCCACTTGGCTGTGACTGATTATCTTCTTGACAAGCACCTAGATTCGATTGGCTAGAATTTTATTGAGAATTTTTGCATCTGTATTCATAAGAGATATCGGTCTGTAGTTTTCTTTTATTGCTGCATACATTCCTGGTTTTGGTATCAGGGTTATGTTTGCTTCATAAAATGTGTTGGGAAGGTTTCCATCATTCTCGATTTTGTGGAATAATTTCTGCAGGATAGGGACCAGTTCTTCCTTGTAGGTGTGATAAAATTCGGGTGTGAAATGTGGTCCAGAACTTTTCTTTTTAGGAAGACTTTTTATTGCTGTTTCAATTTCAGTACTTGATATTGGTCTGTTCAGGAATTCTATTTCTTCCTGGTTGAGCCTAGGGAGGCTGTGTGTTTATAAGAAATTGTCGATTTCCTCCACATTTTCCAATTTGTGTGCACAGAGGATTTTGTAGTGTTCATAAATTATATCTTGTATCTCTGTGGCATCAGCTGTCATTTCTCCTTTATTGCTCCTGGTAGAGCTTATTAGAGATTTTTCTTTTCTGCTTTTCATTAGTCTAGCCAAAGATGTGTCAATTTTGTTTATTTTTTAAAAGAACTAACTTTTTGTTTTATTAATCTTTCGTATGGTTTCCCTGTTATCAATTTTGTTTAGTTCTGATTTGATCTTAATGATTTCAATTCTTCTGCTGGGTTTGGGGTCTGCCTGTTCTTCTTTTTCCAGCTATTTGAGATGATTCATTAGGTTGTCTATTTGTGATCTTTTCAACTTTTGGATATAGGCATTTATGGAAATAAACTTTCCTCTCAGGACTGCTTTAGCTGTGTCCCACAGGTTTTGGTAACTTGTGTCTCTTTTGTCATTTAGTTCAAAGAATCTTTTGATTTCCATCTTGATTTCCTGGTTCATGAAGTGGTCATTCAGCAGAAGGTTGTTTAGTTTCCATGAATTTGTCTAGAAATGAGAACTCCTGTTAGGATTGATTTCTACATTTATTCCATTGTGGTCTGAAAAGATACATGGTATAATTTCGTTTTTTTTTAAATTATTTGAGACATGCTTTGTGTCCTAGGATATGGTCAATCTTAGAGAATGACCCATGAGCTGATGGGAAGAATGCATACTCAGTGGTTTGGGGATAGAATATCCTGTAAATGTCAGTCAGACCCATTTTTTCTAGAGTTCTGTTTAAGTCCATTATTTCTTTGTTGATTTTCTGTTTGGAGGATCTTTCCTGTGCTGTCATTGGGGTGTTAAAGTCTCTGACTATTATGATGTTATTGTTTATCCATTTGTTTAGATCAAGTAGAGTTTGCTTTATAAATCCGTGTGCACCAAGGTTGAGTGCATATATATTTAGAATTGTCTTCTCATTAAACTGTACCCTTCACCAATATATAGTGACCTTTTTTATCTTTTATTACTTTTGTTTATTTAAAAACTAAGTTATCTGTAATCAACACCGCCACACCAGCTTTCTTTTGGCAGACATAAAACCATCCTCATATAGCCAACTAATCTTCGACAAAGCAGACAAAAAGTACACTGGGGAAAATAATCCTTATTGAATTAATGTTGCTGGGAATACTGGATAGCCACATGTATAAGACTGAAACAAGATCCATACCTTTCACCTCTCACAAAAATCAACTCAAGCTGGGAAACAGACTTGAACATTATGTGTGAAACTATTAGAATTCTAGAGGAAAACATTGGAAATACTCTTCTAGACATTGGTATAGGCAAAGAATTTATGAAGAAGACCCAAAAGGCAATCGCAGCAGAAACAAAAATAAATAAATGGGACGTGATCAAATTAAAAAGCTTCTGCAAAGCCAAAGAAACTTTCAAAAGAGAAAACAGACAACCCATAGAATGGGAGAAAAATTTCACAAGCTACACCTCTGATAAAACTATGATAACTAGAATTTATTTAGAACTCAGGAAAATCAGCAAGGAAAAATCAAACAACCCTATCAACAAGTGGGCAAAGGACATGAACAGAAACTTTTCAAAAGAAGACAGAATAATGGCCAACAAACATGAAAAAATACTCAACATCTCTAATCATCAAAACCACAGTGAGATATCACTGAACTCCAGTGAGAATGGCCTTTATCAAAAAGTCCCCAAACAATAAATGTTGGTGTGGATGCTGAGAGATAGGAACAGTCCTAAACTGCTGGTGGGACTGCACACTGGTTCAGCCTTTTGGGAAAGCAATATGGAGATGCCTTAAAGCGATACAAGTAGATCTACCATTTGATCCAGCAATTCCACTACTGGATATCTACCCAAAAGATCAAATGACACTCTACAAATGGGACACCTGCACTCGAATATTTATAGTAGCACAGTTCACAAACGCAAAGTTGTGGAAACAACCCAGGTGCCCATCAATACATAAGTGGATTAATAAAATGTGGTATATGTATACCATGGAGTACTATTCAGCTATAGGAAACTATGGTAATATAGCACCTGTTGTGTTTTCCTGGGTAGAGCTGGAACCTATCTACTAAATGAAGTATCTCAAGAATGGAAAAACACAAATAATAAAAAAAAAAGAATGGAAAAACAAGCACCACTTGTACTCACCAGCAAATTAGTATTAACTGATCAACACCTAAGTGGGCATATAGAAATAACATTTATCGGGTATTGGGTGGGTGGGAGGGGAGAGGAGGTGATGGGTATATACAAACATAATAAGTGAGATGTGCAACTCTTGGGGATGGTCATGATTGAATCTCTGACTTGAGGTGGGAGGGGGCACTTGGCCCATAAATGTAACCTTAACATTTGTACCCCCATAAGATGCCGAAATTTAAAAAAAGTAAAATAAAATAAAATTAAAAAAAGAACAATAAGCAGTTCAGTATGTCTGAATGTGAAGACAAAGCAGAAGAATAATGAAGGATGATGCTAGAGTGATAGGGGAAATCGACATTGCTGTGATTTCAAAGGGCATTGTAAGATTGTAAACCACTGGATGATGGTAGGGCAAGGGAGATGGAAGGAGTTTATGCTGAGAAATGGCATTATCAGATCTAAGAAAATTCAATCCAATTACAATGTGGAGAATGGTCTGTATGGTCTAACATCACAAACTGGGAATCAGTTAGGAAAGTATGGTTGAATATCAGGTGAGAGAAGATGGTACCTTGGACTACAAACATAGAAATAAAGATTAGAGAAATGAATACATTTAAGATATACTTTTCCTCCAGAACTGACAACACTTGGTGATAAATAACATGTAGTTGGTGAGGGAGAAAAAGGAGTCTAGTAACACATCTGTGCTTTTGGCTTTAAGAACTATATAAATATAGTTGTCATACACTGAAATGTGCAGAACTATGGAAGTACTCACTTTAGGGGAGAAAAATTCAGACTTGACTATTGGGCTTCATAAAATGGATATGTTTTTGAAAAATCCAATTTGAGATAGCCAACAGGTAGTTGGATACAGAGGTCTGGAATGCTGAGAGGGTTATGAACATCTTAAGGGGGTGGGCATCTAAATTCAGGACAGTCATCAGAATTTCGATGGTAAATGAAATAGTTTGGCATATGTGAGATAACCTAGAGAGGATGTGTAAAGTGAAAATGAAAGTATAATTTGGAACAGATGTCTGAGGAACTTTAGATTTAGGAGTTTCAAAAAAGGGTATTGTCAACTGTTTTAAAAGCTGTGGTAATAACAGGTATAATATGGTCTAAAGGTAATCTAGTGGATTTATCAACTTGCAGTTCATTGTTTATCTTAGCACAGGCATTTCTTGGTAGGGTAATGGAGGTGGAAGAGACTGCCACAACTTGAGGAATACAGAGGGAAGGAGAGGATAGAGTCAGCAAGTGTAGAAAACTCTGAAACATTCTAGCTGATAAAGATCATATAAAGAGGAACATAGCTGGAGTGGGTGAATGGCGTGAAGGGAGATTTTATAAATCTAAGTTTAAATGTTACTGAGCGGGGGCCAGTAGTAAGGTTGAAGACGGAAGAGAAGATAGAAGATGATTGATCAAAGACTCCAAGAATTGAAAAGTGGGGGATATAAAACATTGGAGTAAGATTAGTCTCAGATTTGAGAAGAAATTTCTCTTCCATTTAAATAAAAGTAAGGAAAAAAAGGATGCATACAAATGTAAATGTCTCTTGGTAGGGTGACAGATTATTGGGGTAATTACTACTGAATAGATTTGACTTCACTGAGAAGTAGCAGGCCACTGAATCTGTTGAGTGCAAGGAGAGATGGCAGAGTTTTGAGGAGAGTACAGGCTGTTTGAATTAAACATACTTTAATGTTTGTCTTACAGGATAAATAACTATTCATGGAAATTTGAAAGCCCAGAATCTATAGCATTAGACAGATCAAAAGCCAAATCCCAGCAACACCTCTTATTACTGTGTGACAACTAAAATGATACCAACTTCTACGAGTTTCAATTTTCTTATCTATAAGATTAATAATAATAACCATTTCACAGAGCTGTCACTAAGATGAAATTAGATTATTAAATGATGTAATTGATATCAATCCTTGTGCCTGCCCTCACCCAAAACATCTCCTTTTCCTTTTCTCACAAGAGAACTCTTTTTTTCTTTTGGGAATATTTCATTAAATTGGGCTGAGATTTACCCTGTTCACCTGTGGGTAAGTGATCCAGGCATGACCAATAAGAATATTGATGTCCTTGACCACAGTGATTGGTTCAGATATCTATAGCTATAGAAGCATTTCATTGTGTTTTACTGTATTTTGCTCATATTGCATTTTTAATATATATATATATATATGTGATAGAAATGGCTACAACAAACAATAGATATTTAATGTATATGCAACAGCTTTCTACTGGAAGAAATGGCATCTAGGACATTCATAACTAGAAAGGAGAAGTTAATACCTTCCTTGAAAACTTCAAAGAGGTAAACTCTCTTATTACAGGCTAATGCAACTGGTGACTTTGAGTTGAATCTAATGGTTATTTACCATTCTGAAAATCTTAGGGACACAAAGAATTATGTTAAATCTACTCTGTCAGTGCTTTATAAATGAAACAACAAAGCCTATATAGCAGTACATGTGTTTACTGCATATTTTAGGCCCACTGTTGAGACCTAATTCTCAGGAAAAAAAGATTCCTTTCAAAATATCTTTGTTTATTGACAATGCACGTGGTCATCGAAGAGCTCTGATGAAGAGGCATAAGGAGACTAATGCTATTTTTATGCCTGCTAACACACCATTCATTCTTTAGCCATGGATTAAGGGATAACTTCCACTTTCAAATCTTAATAATCAAGAAATAAATTTTATAAGTCTATAGCTCCCTTCAATATTGTTTCCTCTGATGGATCTGGGCAGAGTAAATTGAAAACCTTCTGGAAAGGATTTCCAGTTCTAGATATCATTATGAACATCCATGATTTATGAAGGGAGGTCAAAATGTTAGGTAGTTAGCTAGGGATTCTGGGTCTCCTAGGGACGAAAGTGGATACCTTGCCTAGGTATAATTGCCCAACTTAGGAAGAACAAGTGTGGCCCCCAGACCCCCATCTTGGTCCTGTCCCACCTTCATCTTGCCTTGATCCTGCCCTGAGCTACTGCCATACCTGGGAGAGGAGGGAACACCCTACGAATCTGCCAATCATAACTTAGCATGCCTACTGCAAAAGAATGCAGAGGACTTTCTACACCACTGGCCTAAAAGCATAAGTACAATAGAGTCTGAAACTGACCTAGAACAACCCACATGCATAGTCAGACTCAGGTCATGAAACTCTCAACTGTCCAATCCAAGTGATTCCATGGTGACATTTGAGCCACAGGAAGGTCTCAATCCAGGCACTATACAGCAAGATGCAGACCATAACAAGGCCTTCTTTTTGCTCTCCCTTTTGTGCAACGATGGTTCTGGTTGTTGTCTGTGGCATATGTTTCACACTCTGTAAACCTATATCTTTTTCTTGCTCTATAGTTCTATCTGTCTCTCTTCAATAAATCTCATTTTCATGCTTACCTCACTTTGGTGCATCTGATCATTCTTTGGCCATGAGCATGCCAAGAACAGACACTCAGACCCCCACATCTGACAAAAATATCAACAGTACTAGGAGTTGGGAAGAAATTGATTCCAATCCTAATGGATGGCTTTGAGGAGTTCAAGGATTTAGTGGAGGAAGTAACTACAGATGTGGTAGAAATAGCAAGAGAATTAAAATTAGTAGTGAAACTGGGGGATGGACATGCTTGAAGGTCTGACTCAAGGGGAAAGGGGGGCAAAGGGCAATATATGTAACCTTAACATTTGTACTCCCCATAATATGCTGAAAAAATAAAAAATAATAATAAAATAAAATAATCCTGCTTATAGAGAGGTTCCTGGAGTTTAATTAATTAATAAAATCTGGGTCTACTGGAAAAAAAATAGTAGTGGAGCCTGAAGATGTGACTGAATTACTGCAATCTCATGATAAAAGTTGATCAGATAAAGAGCTCCTTCTTGTAGATGACCAAAGTGGTTTCTTGAGATGAAATCTAGTCCTGGTGAAGATGTTGTGAACATTGTTGAAGTCACAACAAATATTAGGATACATAGACTTAGTTGATAAAGCAGTGGCAGGATTTGAGAAGTTTGACTCCAATTGTAATAGAAGTTATGCAGGTGGTAAAATGTTATCAAACAGCATCACATGCTACAGAGAAATATTTCATGAAATAAAAATCAATTATTTGACAAACTTCATTTTTGTCTGATTTTAAAAAATAGCCACCTCACTCCAACTTTCAGCTACCACAACCCTGATTAGTCCGTAGTCATGAATATCAAGTTAATGTGACAGAGGGAATGGCCTGAAAATACAGCAAAAATATTTTCTGTCTCTTTAAAATTTCCCCTACACTTTTTGGAAACTGAGGCCTGCCCTGCATACCTGAGGCAGATTAAGGTCTTTGTTACAAGAGATAACTCTGCCACACCAGGCTGTCACCCTCCCCCCAGGTGGGCCCAAGTGGGCCCAGATGGGGCTTTATCTTTGGCACAGATGGGACAATTAGAAGTTAACCACAATAGCCTAGAACTGAGAGGCCCTCCCTTTAAATGCTCTGTATTTCTGCTTATGTTCAGGAAATTTGGATTTTGAGACTAGAAGGTCTACAATTTTTCCTTCTTTGCTGGCAAAGTAATCAACATCTTTTTCCTTCCTCTCACACCACTTGTTCTCGTTCTCATGTAGCCTCAAGGACAAGTGCCGAGCTTTCAGTAAAATCCTCCAACAGCAAAAAGATTACAACTTGCTGAAAGCTTAGATGATCATAAGCACTTTTTAGCAATAAAACATGTTTAATTAAAGTATGTACATTGTTCTTTTATGCACAAGGTATTGCACACTCAATAGATAACGTTTATATGAACTGGGAAACCAAAAATTCTTTGTGTGGCTCACTTTGTTGTGATATTCATTTCATTGTGGTGGTCTGGAACTGAACCCATGAAATTTCCAATGTATACCTGTATTTTTCTATATCTACAATCCAAGCATGGCCAATTTTTTTGAGACTCCTATTTATAATGAGTTACGTGGTGATATACACATGAAGTTTTCAGTGACTATCTTTCCACCATTGTTGCCAATAAATGGGTCTAGCTTCTCTGGTATTGAAAGTAAAGAAATAGAAAACTTACCCATAAAGTAGAGATAGGCACAGAGCTGTTTCTTTCATCTGAGCATGTGGATTAAGATTTATCTAAAGAAGAATCAAGGTATTGAATTTTAAGTCCATGAGCCAGTAAATATCTTTTTTCTCTTAATCCAATTAAGGTTAGTTTTGTTTCTTTTTTTTACCATTTCAAACATTTTTTTTTAAATTTCAGCTTATTATGGGGGTACAAATATTTAGGTTACATATATTACCCATGCCCCGCCTGAGTCAGAGCTTCAAGCATGTCAGTCCCCCAGACAGTGTGCACCGCACCCATTAGGTGTGTATATACCCATCCCCTTCTCCCCCCTCCCAACTGCCCGACACCTGATGAATGCTATTACTATATGTGCACTTAAGTGTTGATCAGTGAAACCAATTTGCTGGTGAGTACATGTGGTGCTTGTTTTTCCATTCTTGAGATATTTCACTTAGTAGTATGGGTTTCAGCTCTATCCAGGATAATACAAGAGGTGCTAGATCACCATTGTTTTTTGATTGATACCTCCCAATTTGTTCTTTTTCTCAAGATTGCTTTTGCTATATGGGGTCTTTTGGTTCTATACAAAGTATAGATTTATTTTTTCTATATCTGTGAAAAATGATGTTGGTACTTTAATAGGGATTACATTGAATCTGTAGATCACTTTGGGTTGTATAAACATTTTAACAATGTTGATTCTGCTGATTCATGAGCATGGTATGGTTTTCCACCTATTTACTTCCTCTGATATTTTCTTCCTCAGTGTTTTGTAATTTTCCCTGCAGGGGTCTTTCTTCTCCTTAATTAAAGATGTTCCTAAAAGTTAGTTTTCAGTCATAAGCTAAAGAACCCCAACTACACAGCAATATAAAGTAGACAGAACTTGTGACTGGTGCAAATGTTGGACGAACTATAGCTATTACTGTAGTAGGTAATAGTAATTACCATTAGGTAATAGTAATATAAAACCGCAGTGTTATTGCTGTTTTATGTGGGAATTTTTTGTTTGTTTTTTTGCATATTGCCACAGAGAAAAGAGGTAGGTAAGGCTGCTAGAAGCTTCCTTAGGGTACTGGGAAAATGCAAAGGAGACACAGATAAAGTGTTGAAGATTCTTTCCTACTATTTGGGCTAGATTTCAATGACGATGGAAGAAGTGTGGCTTGCTGGTGGAAAAGATATAAACATATATTATTTATGAAGAAAGTAACTCCTTTCAGGCTATGGTGAACTGTAAATGATCCAATAAAATAAACATATAAACACATTAATAAAGACTACGTTTGATATGATCAGATAAATGTCAACGTTAAAAAAGATAACTGAAACAGAAAATGTCATATGAGTAAATATAAAACTTAACCAGTGCTGGTTGATTGACACAATATGAGTTATCTCAGAGAGAGACTAGTAGTAAAATGGAGAATAGTAGTAAAATGGAGCAGCATGAGTGCTAGAACTCTGAATAGGAAGGAAACAGATACATCTGAAATATAGTATCAAAGAGAAATGACTAATGGAGCAGTGGGTCTATGCATGCTCACTATTCATCAATTGGTCTTGGTGGGATCCAGGTGAAAGCTGTGTCAGATAATAAAACCTAATAGTTATCTGCAGTTCACTTGTAACAGTATAGAAATCACACTGTTAGTTCCCTTCTATTATACAGCTGTCATTATAATGATTTTTATATAATTTGTCCATTCTCAAAGCATCTAAGAATCCTGTAAAGGATTTGAACACTGCTTCACTGTTACAGCAAATGAACTCAGCCAAGAAGACTACTGATTAGTGGCCTACTGGAATTTTACTACAGGCATCACATTATCTATCAAATTTCCTTCAAATGCTTAGCATTTTGTTGGTTCTGTTACTGTAATGAACATTCTTGAAGAAACTAATTTTGTCTTTATTCATCAATTTGTTAGATTGCCCTATATCCTTGTTTTGAGCTAAAATCAATAGATGTCTAATTGAAAAATGTCTAGAAATACATAGGGACAATTTCAGGCATGTTCTAATGCAGGACAAGAAAGCAGGACCTCAATTCTAAGAGTTTTTCTTTTTATCTCCTTATTAATTGAGAGTTCTTGAGTGTGACAATACTACTAAAGCACTACTGGTTCATCCAGAATCCCTTAACCTCGGCTTTCCCTTGGTGATGCTCACTCCTTCAAATCATTGTAATTGATACTGTCAAAAACCATTTTCCGGGGGCGGAGCAAGATGGCGAACGAATAACACCACCAGACAGAGTGTCACTGCAGAAAAGACAGATTCTAGCAGAAATTAGAGGAAAGAAGCAAGAAGACGAGCATACAGCAGACAAGGGCCGGAAGGAGGGGTACCTGAGAACCCGGGAGACTCCAAGGGAGGAGGCTGCGGAGGAGAACTGGAGGCTAAGAACACCGGAGCAGCCCGGAGACCAGCGGCAAGGGTAGGTGGATTTGCTGTTTCCCCTCCCCTGCATTCGGGACTGCTGGTGGGCTCCCCAGCGGGTGGAGAGACCTGCGGACACCAGCCTAGAGAATGCCGCCGCCTGCCAACGGTGAGCCTGTAGCAGATGTGGCACCAGGTTCCCAACTTCTTCCGGGCACCTCCATGTGCACAGACACGAGGCGCAAGGCAGGTGCCATATTGCCTCCTCCTCCCCTCCGCAGACCCTACCCGCGGCTGCCCAGAGAGACAATACAGCCACCAGCCGGAGGCACCTCCAGGGAACGAGACCTTCCCGTTTGGGACCCCGCCTGCCCTCCCAGGTGCTGCTGGCACAGAGTTCCCAGGAAAACGGTGCCGACTCAGAGGCTGAGAGACATAGACCCAGCTTGGGCTCCCTGTGCGTGAATTAGGACTGGAAAACCTCTCCCTGGTGGGAATACAGTTTGAACTATGGGACCCAGAGGTCGGACCTGCAGACCAGATCCCCTGCACAGAGGACTAGCATTGCCTGGGGCACAGAAGGGTTATACGTGAACAGCCTACTGTGGTCTGTGTGCCTCCAGGGGTGGATCGGCGTCCTAGAGGGCAACCCCCCTCCCAGGAGGAGGCCGTGCGCCCAACCCAGGTGGCGTTCCTGTGCAGGGAACCTCCCCGCCGGCATCACAGTCCAGGGAGGCCTGGTGGCTTGTGGTCTGGCCTGCTGGCAGAGGCCCAGGAGTAGCTGTGGAGTTGGGGAGGGTGGAAAGAAGTGAGGCCTGCTGCAGACTGCGGGTCTCAGACAGCCCGAGCCCCACACCCAGACTTTCTGGCTGAGCGGGACAATTCCAGCCCCGCCCTGACAGCTTTCCCTGGAAGCAGAGCACAGAACTTTGACCCCTGCTAACGGACTGAGGGCAGGCTTACCTAACCCAGCTCCGCCCAGAACCAGAGCTGATAACAGGACTCAAAATCAACACCATAGCCTGTTCCTCCAAGCAAACGCCACCTACTGACAGGGATGGCATCCTGCACAGCCTTTTCAGGACACCCACTGACTCATTATACAGGGAGTGGTCGAATCTCACCCACAGACACCACCTAACGGCTCAGAAACTAAACAAGGCGTGTGAATACCAAAACAAAAAACTTAAAGGAAAGACACAACAACTGATCGACATGGGAAGAAATCAGCGAAAGAACTCAGGAAATATGAAGAACCAAACGGAAAACACACCCCCAAAGAGGAGCACCAGCCCCCTAGAAACGGACACCGACCAAAATCAGGCAACCAATATGACAGAAGAGGAATTTCGTATGTGGAACATAAGAACAATCACCCAGCTGCAACAACAACTCAATAACCAACACCAAGAAACCACAAAAAGTCTCCAGGATATGAGAAAAGAAATAGACACATTGAAGAAAAGTGTAACAGAACTCCTGGAAATGAAGAATCAATTCAAGGAGCTACAAAATACAGTGGAAAGTCTCAAGAACAGGGTAGATGAAACAGAAGAAAGAATCTCAGAGCTTGAAGATAACACCCTCCAATTAAATAAATCAGTCACAGAAATAGAGCAGAGAAACAAGAGAAAAGAACAAAGCCTACAAGAGCTGTGGGATTATGTGAAGAAACCTAATGTGAGGGTCATAGGGTTACAAGAAGGGGAAGAAGACAACACTCAAGGGTTGGACAAGCTGTTTGAAGATATAGTAGAGGAAAATTTCCCAGGCCTTGCTCAAAATATTGATATACAAGTTTAAGAAGCTCAGAGGACCCCTGGGAGATTCAATGCAAACAAGAAGATGTCACAACATGCAATCATCAGAATGACCAAAGTATCAACTAAAGAGGCCCTTCTAAGAGCTGTAAGACAAAAGAAGCAAGTAACATACAAGGGAAAGCCAATTCGAATAACATCAGACTTCTCTAATGAGACTTTACAAGCAAGGAGAGACTGGGGCCCCATTCTCACTCTTTTGAAACAAAACAATGCCCAGCCTAGAATATTATTCCTTGCAAAACTAAGCTTCATATATGAAGGATAAATACAAACATTCTCAGACAAGCAAAGGCTCAGAGAATTCACCAAGACAAGACCAGCCCTACAAGAAGTACTTAAAACAGCGTTATGCACGGGACATCATAATAATAACCCACGAATATAAAAACAACCAAAACCCAAAGATATTAAAGGCCAGATATTACAATGGCTCAAGACAGAAATCATAGCAACAACATCCAACCCAACAGAATGATCAGTAATCTACCTTACCTATCAGTTCTCTCAATAAATGTGAATGGCTTAAACTCTCCACTCAAGAGACATAGACTGGCTGAATGGATAAGAAAATACAGGTCAAGTATATGCTGTCTTCAGGAAACACATCTAACCTGCAAGGATGCATATAGACTAAAAATAAAAGGGTGGAGATCAATATTCCAAGCAAATAGAAGCCAAAAGAAGGCTGGTGTGGCAGTTCTAATTTCAGACGATTTAGTTTTTAAACCAACAAAAGTAGTAAAAGACAAAGAGGGTCATTATATAATGGTGAAGGGCACAGTACAACAAGAAGAGATAACAATTTTAAATATATATGTACCCAACTTAGGTGCACCCAGATTCATAAAGCAAACCTTACTGGAGCTAAGCAAATGGATTAATAGCAACTCCATAATCGCCGGAGATTTCAACACCCCACAGACGGCACGAGACAGATCCTCCAAACAGAAAATTAATAAAGAAATAATGGACTTAAACAAAACTCTAGAACAATTGGGTCTGACAGACATCTACAGAACATTCTACCCAAAATCCACTGAATATACGTTCTTCTCATCAGCTCACAGGACATTCTCTAAGATTGACCATATCCTAGGACACAAAGAAAATCTCAAGAAATTTAAAAAAATACAAATCATACCATGTACCTTCTCAGATCACAGTGGAATAAAACTAGAAATCAACCATAACAGAAACTCACATTTCTACACAAAAACGTGGAAATTAAACAACCTCCTACTAAATGATTACTTCGTAAATGAAGAAATCAAGACGGAAATAAAAAACTTCTATGAAGAAAACGACAAAGGAGAGAACAAGTTATCAACTCCTCTGAGACACAACTAAAGCAGTTCTGAGAGGAACGTTTATCTCCATAAATGCCTATAACCAAAAGACAAGAAGATCACAAATAGACAATCTAATGAAATGACTCAAAGAGCTGGAAAAAGAAGAACAGACCAACCCCAAACCCAGCAGAAGAAGTGAAATCAACAAGATCAAATGAGAACTAAACGAAATTGAAAACAGGAAAGCTATTCAGGAGATTAATAAAACAAAAGTTGGTTCTTTGAAAAAATAAACAAAATTGACACACCATTGGCGAAGCTAACGAAAAGCAGAAAAGAGAAATCTCTAATAAGCTCCCTCAGGAATAATACAGGAGATATGACAATTGATCCCAAAGAGATACAAGATACAATTTATGAATTCTACAAAAATCTTTATGCACACAAACTTGAAAATGTGGAGGAAATGGACAAATATCTAGAAACACACAGCCTCCCTAGGCTCAACCAGGAAGAAAGACATTCCCTGAAGAGACCAATCTCAACAGCTGAAATAGAAACAGCAATTAAAAATCTCCCTAAAAAGAAAAGTCCCGGTCCAGATGGCTTCACACCTGAATTTTACCATACTTACAAAGAAGAACTAGTACCTATCTTGC
Organism: Microcebus murinus; assembly: GCF_040939455.1. Taxonomy (NCBI): domain Eukaryota; kingdom Metazoa; phylum Chordata; class Mammalia; order Primates; family Cheirogaleidae; genus Microcebus; species Microcebus murinus. The sequence goes on from NC_134136.1 coordinate 70,343,598, forward strand.
AGAAACTATTCCACAACATCGAGAAGAACGGAAACCTCCATGACACCTTTTATGAAGCGAATATTACTCTGATACCAAAACCAGGAAAGAAACCAACAAAAAAAGAAAACTACAGACCAATATCCCTAATGAATATAGATGCAAAAATTTCCAACAAAATCTTAGCTAACCGAATCCAGATACTTATCAAAAAATAATCCACCACGACCAAGTGGGCTTCATCCCAGGGATGCAGGGATGGTTCAACATACGTAAATCTATAAATGCAATTCACCACATAAACAGAAGCAAAAACAAAGACCACATGATTCTTTCAATAGATGCAGAAAAAGCTTTTGACAAAATTCAACACCCTTTCATGATACGAACACTTAAGAAAATACGCATAGAAGCGACATAGGTAAAAATGATACAAGCCATATATGACAGACCCATAGTCAACATCATACTGAATGGGGAAGGTTGAAATCATTCCTACTTAGAACTGGAACCAGACAAGGCTGCCCACTATCTCCACTTCTGTTCAACATAGTGCTGGAAGTCTTGGCTACAGCAATCAGACAGGAAAATGGAATCAAAGGTATCCAAATAGGGGCAGAAGAGATCAAACTTTCACTGTTTGCTGATGATATGATATTGTATCTAGAAAACCCCAAGGATTCAACCAAGAAACTCCTGGAACTGATCAATGAATTTAGTAAAGTCTCAGGATACAAAATCAATACACAGAAATCAGAGGCATTCATATACGCCAACAACAATCTAATTGAGAACCAAATCAAAGACTCAATTCCCTTCACAATAGCAACAAAGAAATTAAAGTACCTAGGAATATATTTAACCAAAGAGGTAAAAGACCTCTACAGGGAGAACTATGAAACACTGAGGAAGGAAATAGCAGAGGATGTAAACAGATGAAAATCCATACCATGCTCATGGATCGGCAGACTCAATATCATCAAAATGTCTATACTACCCAAACTGATCTACAGATTCAATGCAATACCTATTAAAATCCCATCAGCATTCTTCACAGACATAGAAAAAATAATTTTACGCTTAGTATGGAACCAAAGAAGACCCCGAATATCAAGAGCAATTCTAGGCAACAAAAACAAAATGGGAGGCATTAATATGCAAGATATCAAACTATACTACAAAGCTGTAGTAATTAAAACAATATGGTATTGGCACAAAAACAGGAATATTGACCAGTGGAACAGATGTGAGAATCCTGATATAAAACCATCCTCATATAGCCATCTCATCTTTGACAAAGCAGACAAAAACATACCCTGGGGAAAAGAATCCCTCTTCAATAAATGGTGCTGGGAAAACTGGATAGCCACCTGTAGAAGGCTAAAACAATACCCACACCTTTCACCTCTCACAAAAACCAACTCACGCTGGATAACAGACTTATACCTAAGATATGAAACTATTAGAACTCTAGAGGAAAAAGTTGGAAACACTCTCCTAGACATTGTCCTGGGCAAAGAGTTTGTGAAGAATTCCCCAAAGGCAATCACAGCAGCAACAAAAATAAATAAATGGGACATGATCAAACTACAAAGCTTCTGCACAGCCATAGAAATAGTCATGAAAGTAAACAGACAACCTACAGAATGGGAGAAAATTTTTGCGTCTTATGCATCCGATAAGGGACTGATAACTAGAATATACTTAGAACTCACGAAAATTAGGAAGAAAAAATCAAATAACCCCATTAAAAAGTGGGCAAAGTACTGGAACAGAAATTTTTCTAAAGAAGACAGAAGAATGGCCAACAAACATATGAAGAAATGCTCAACATCTCTAATCATCAGGGAAATGCAAATCAAAACCACAATGAGATATCACTTAACCCCAGTGAGAATGGCCTTTATCAAAAAATCTCCAAACAATAAATGCTGGCGTGGTTGCGGAGAGAGAGGAACACTCCTACACTGCTGGTGGGACTGCAAACTAGTTCAAGCTCTGTGGAAAGCAATATGGAGATACCTTAAAGCGATACAAGTGAATCTACCATTTGATCCAGCAATCCCATTGCTGGGCATCTACCCAAATGATCCAGTGACACTCTACAAAAAAGACACCTGCACTCGAATGTTTATAGCAGCACAATTCATAATTGCAAGGCTGTGGAAACAGCCCAAGTGCCCATCAATCAAAGAATGGATTAATAAAATGTGGTATATGTATACCATGGAGTACTATTCAGCTCTAAGAAACAATGGTGATATGGCACATCTTATATTTTCCTGGTTAGAGCTGGAAACCATACTACTAAGTGAAGTATCCCAAGAATGGAAAAACAAGCACCAGATATATTCTCCAGCAAACTGGTATTAACTGAGTAGCACGTAAGTGGACACATAGGTGCTACAGCAATAGGGTATTGGGCAGGCGGGAGGGGGGAGGGGGGCGGGTATATACATACATAAAGAGTGAGATGTGCACCATCTGGGGGATGGTCATGATGGAGACTCAGACTTTTGGGGGGAGGGGGGGAAATGGGCATTTATTGAAACCTTAAAATCTGTACCCCCATAATATGCCAAAATAAAAAAAGGAAAAAAAAAAAAAAACATTTTCCCAGTTCGTAAATGGAGATGGAAGAGTGGTACACCTAAGAACCTTTACTCCAAAAATGTCTTTCTTAGTAAAAGTGGAAAATAGCACAAGCTATAAACTTTCATCATTTTTTTCAGATTTCACATTAATTCACTCTTAAGTGTAATCATTTGTGCCAAGTGCTATGTGGCAAGTGTTTTATTTTAGAAACTAATATTTTTTGAGTGTTTATGATGTGTCCTTGTGCTAACTAATATATTGCCGAGATTATTTCATTTGATCCTCATAATAAAGCCTCTACAAGGGTTAGCATAATAATCCCAACTTTGTATTCAGAAATGAAACTCGTTAAGGCTAATTACTTGTCACATGGTTAGCATTGGTAGACCTAAGATTACCTAAAATAAAACATTTTTTTCAGTTCACTCCACTACTTACCTAGAAATTTTTGCGATGTTCTCTAATGTATGTGTTGAGAGCATTCTAGGACTCAAGGAGAATGGGTGGTAGCAGACAAACCTCTCCTGATACTGATGGAGTCCCTCTGTTTTTTTGATTTCTTACCCACTTCACAACTGAGAAACTGAGACCCCTTATCACCACAACCAGTACTCAAGTGCTACCACCATATTCTTGCCATAATTACTGATTTGCTGTGATTATCTTATAATTGATTTCTTTGTTCTCATTGTCTCATAGTTCACATTTATCAAATTCATACTTCCAAATAAATCTTTCTGAAATAATACTGATAAGATTAAAAGCCAAGGAAAAATGGCGGAGTAGGGGTGCCCTCCTGGCTCTCTGCTCCCAGAGCAAATAGTGAAGAAAGCGGATAGCCACACTCCAGCGATCTGCACTTCCACGAGACCAGCTTTGCAAGCCTGCAGATACCCAACAGAAAACAGAAGGATAAGACCACTTACAGCTTAAAGCAAAGGTGAACCAATCATTCTTCCACAAAACTCGGGGATTCGGAGGCACACATCAGGGAGGGAGCGAGGCGCGGCTTAACCCTCTGCCAGCCGGCAGTGGCGCCAGCCCTAACCAGCGCTGAGAAACATCCCAAACTACACCGAGCTCCACTCCCATGTATGCCGGGAGGTGCCTGAAGTTGGTGAGAAGTGGCAGCGCAGGATTAAGCTGGGTGGAGAGGAGACCAGAGCAGGGAACGCGCTGAGTTCGCCAGAGCACACAGGGGCAACAGTTTAAGGTGGGGGAGGGTCCGCACGCAGCAACCACTCTCCGCGCATCAGGAACCAGAGCCCACTGGGGCATCTCCCTGCAGAACACTACCAGGTCAAGGTTAAGGGGAGTTTACACAGCAGGAGGCTTTGACTTTGGATTTGGTGGAGGTTTGGGATAGCACTGAGAGGTCAGAGTGCGCAAAGTTAGACTCCTTGATCCATTAGGACCCCCCTCCCTCTGCCCCTCCAGCACCACTCCGCCCCTGCATTCCGGCGCTGACTCGGCATTCCAGCGCTGACTTGGGCTAGGGGTTTGGAGAGGAGGCACAGAGAAAACGCTGGTACGCGCCGCTGCTCCACCAATTTGATATTGGACCATCACTTGCTGCACAAGCAGCACTGACTCTGTGCTCAGAGAGTGGACCCTGCCTGGACGGGGCAGAGCTACAGGGGAGATTGCCCTTGGCGAATTTAAGGCAGAGAAAGGTTGCCTTCCACACTCTCCTGCGACCCAGAGCCCCGCCCTGGGCTCCAAAGTCTCTGTCCCAGCCTTGGGGGCAGAGCTGAGATAGAATCTGTTCTCATTCCTGCCTTTTATCTCCACCTGGGTAATTCAAGAGACAAAAGGCAGGGATAGGTGGGTCCCATTGACTCCCTGCCTGCTTTTGATCAGTCTCTCCCTGCACAGGTCTCCCGCACGCTGTGACCAGAGTGTGGAGCCCGCCTGGGCAGAGCTGGGCCTTGCAGGAGGCAGCCATCAGTGGATATAAGGCAGAGATATTCTATGACCCCCACATCCAGGGATTTGGGGCTAGGCCTTTGGCTCCAAAGTTTGTATCCCCACCTTGGGGGTGGAGCCGAGATAGAAACTGCTCCCTTTCCTGCCGCATATCTCCACCTGTGGAATTAAAGAGACAGAACAAGGGGCCTGGTGGGTCTGGCTTCAGGACAATCTCTCACTGCACAGGTCTCCCACGCTCTGTGTCCAGAGTCCAGAGCCTGCCTGGTAGGAGATACCCACGAATGAAGCTGCCCTTAGCTACTATAAAGCAGAGAGTCTTTACGTCTACCACTGTCCTGTTTCTTGTGGCTGAGCCTTGGCTCCAAACTCTCTGCCCCCCCATCCCGCCCCGCACATTGGGGGCAGAGCTGAGATAGGAACTGTTTCCATTCCTACCGCTTATCTCCACCTGTGCAATAAAAGACACAGAAGATGGGGTTCCCTGGGCTTGGCTATGGGCCTGCCGGCTTCAGGCCAATCTCTATCTGCACAGGTCTTCTGCGCTGGGTGTCCAGGCGCTGGAGTTTGCCTGGGTAGAGCCGAGCCTTGTAGGAAGCAGCCTTTGGTCAATACAAGACAGAGAGACATTACAACCCACACACTCTGGTGACTTGGAGCTGGGCCTTCGTTTCCAAAGTCTCTAGCCCCGCCTTGGGGGTGGAGCTGAGATAGGCACTGCTCTGGTTCCTGCCATCTATTTCCACCTGTGTAATTAAGGAGACCAGCAGGAAGAGTAGGGTAATTGGCTGATTCACCTCCACTACATCTCAGACTGCTGGCTCCCCAGCGGGTTGAGAGACCTACAGACACCACCCCAGTGAAGGCTGCTGACAGAGAGCAACTCCACCTACTGGCTCAGAAACTAAACAAGACGTGTGAATACCCAAACGAAAACCTAAAGGAAAGAAACAACAACCGAGCAAAATGGGAAGAAATCAGCGAAGGAACTCCGGAAATATGAAGAAACAAACGGAAAACACACCCCCAAAGAGGAGCACCAGCCCCTTAGAAACAGACAACAACCAAAACCTGGCAACTAAAATGACAGAAGAGGAATTTCAAATGTGGATCATAAGAACACTCACTGACCTGCAACAACAACTCAATAATTAACACAAAGATACCACAAAAAGCCTCCAGGAAATGGAACAAAGGTTCAACAAAGAGATTGACACAGTGAAGAAAACTTTAACCGAAGTCCTAGAGATGAAGAATCAACTCAGGGAACTACAAAATACTGTGGAAAGTCTCAAGAACAGGGTAGATCAAGCAGAAGAAAGAATCTCAGAGATCAAAGATAACACCTTCCAATTAAATAAATCAGTCACAGAAATACAGCAGAGAAAAAAGAGAAAAGACCAAAGCCTACTAGAGCTGTGGGATTATGTGAAAAAACCTAACGTGAGGGTCATAGGGTTATAAGAGGGGAGGAAGACAACACTTAGGGGCTGGACAAGCTTTTTGAAGACATAATAGAGGAAAATTTCCCAGGCCTTGTTCAAAATGTCGATATACAAGTTCAAGAGGCCCACAGGACCCCTGGGAGATTCAATGCAAACAGGAAGACGTCACGACATGCAGTCATCAGACTGACCAAAGTATCAACTAAAGAGGCCCTTCTAAGAGCTCTAAGACAAAAGAAGCAAGTAACATACAAGGGAAAGCCAATTCGAATAACATAAAACTTCTCTAATGAGACTTTACAAGCAAGGAGAGACTGGGGCCCCATTCTCACTCTTCTGAAACAAAACAATACCCAGTCTAGAATCCTATTCCCTGCAAAACTAAGCTTCATATATGAAGGAGAAATAAAGACATTCCCAGACAAGCAAAGTCTCAGGGAATTCACCAAGACAAGACCAGCCCTACAAGAAGTACTCAAAACAGTGTTACACACGGAACACCATAATAGAAACTCACGAATATAAAAAAAAAACCAACACCCAAAGATTAAAGGCCAGATATCTCTTTTGATCAAGAGAGAAAACAAAGTAACAACATCCAACGCAACACAATGAACAGTAATCTACCTTACCTATCAGTTCTATCAATAAATGTGAATGGCTTAAACTCTCCACTCAACAGACATAGGCTGGCTGAATGGATAAGAAAATACAGGCCAAGTATATGCTGTCTTCAGGAAACACATCTAACCTGCAAGGATGCATATAGACTAAAAGTAAAAGGGTGGAGATCAGTATTTCAGGCAAGTGGAAGCCAAAAGAAGGCTGGCGTGGCTGTTCTAATTTCAGACAATTTAGTTTTTAAACCAACAAAAGTTGTGAAAGACACAGAGAGTCATTACATAATGGTGAAGGGCACAGTTCAACAAGAAGAGATAACAATTTTAAATATATATGCACCCAACTGAGGTGCACCCAGTTTCATAACGTAAACCTTACTGGATCAAAGCAAATGGATTAATAGCAACTCCATAATCACCGGAGATTTCAACACCCCACTGACGGCTTAAGACAGATCCTCCAAACAGAAAATTAATAAAGAAATAATGGACTTAAACAAAACTCAAGAACAATTGGTTCTGACTGACATCTACAGGACATTCTACTCAAAATCCACTGAATATACGTTCTTCTCCTCAGCTCACGGGACATTCTCTAAGATTGACCATATCCTAGGACACAAAGTAAACCTCAAGAAATTTAAAAATATAGAAATCATACCATGTATCTTCTCAGATCACAATGGAATAAGGGTAGAAATCAACCCTAACATAAACTCACATTTTTACACAAAAACATTGGAATTAAACAACCTTCTACTAAATGATTACTTCATAAATGAAGAAATCAAGACGGAAATAAAAAAAAATTCTATGAAGAAAATGACAATGGAGAGACAAGTTATCAACTCCTCTGGGACACAGCTAAAGCAGTTCTGAGAGGAAAGTTTATCTCCATAAATGCCTATAACCAAAAGTCAAAAAGATCACCAATAGACAATCTAATAAAACAACTCAAAGAGCTAGAAAAAGAAGAACAGACCAGCCCCAAACCCAGCAGAAGGAGTGAAATTAACAAGATCAAATCAGAACTAAATGAAATTGAAAACAGGAAAGCTATTCAGGAGATTAACAAAACAAAAAGTTGGTTCTTTGAAAAAATAAACAAAATTGACATGCCACTGGCTAAGCTAACGAAAAGCAGAAAGGAGAAATCTCTAATAAACTCCATCAGGAATAAAAAAGGAGATATGACAACTGATCACAAAGAGATACAAGATATAATTTATGAGTTCTACAAAGATATTTATTCACACAAACTGGAAAATGTGGAGGAAATGGACAAATTTATAGAAACACATAGCCTCCCTAGGCTCAACCAGGAAGAAATAGATTCCCTGAACAAGCCAATCTCAACAGCTGAAATAGAAACAGCAATTAAAAATCTCCCTAAAAAGAAAAGTCCCGGTCCAGATGGCTTCACACCCGAATTTTACCACACTTACAAAGAAGAATTAATACCTATCTTGCAGAAACTATTCCACAACATCGAGAAGAATCGAAACCTCCCCGACACCTTTTATGAAGCGAATATTACTCTGATACCAAAACCAGGAAAGAAACCAACAAAAAAAGAAAACTACAGACCAATATCCCAAATGAATATACATGCAAAAATTTTCAACAAAATCTTAGCTAACCGAATCCGGACGCTTATCAAAAAAATAATCCATCACGACCAAGTGGGCTTCATCCCAGGAATGCAGGGATCGTTCAACATACACAAATCTATAAATGCAATTCACCACATCAACAGAAGCAAAAACAAAGACCACATGATTCTTTCAATAGATGCAGAAAAAGCTTTTGACAAAATTCAACACCCTTTCATGATACGAACACTCAAGAAAATAGGCATAGAAGGGACATACCTAAAAATGATACAAGCCATATATGACAGACCCATAGCCAACATCATACTGAATGGGGAAAAACTGAAAGCATTCCCACTTAGAACCGGAACCAGACAAGGCTGCCCACTATCTCCACTTCTATTCAAAATAGTACTAGAAGTCCTGGCTACAGCAATCAGACAGGAAAATGGAATCAAAGGTATCCAAATAGGGGCAGAAGAAATCAAACTTTCACTGTTTGCTGATGATATGATATTATATTTAGAAAACCCCAAAGATTCAACCAGGAAACTCCTGGAACTGATAAATGAATTTAGCAAAGTCTCAGGATACAAAATTAATACATAGAAATCAGAGGCATTCGTATACGCCAACAACAATCAAATCGAGAACCAAATTAAAGACTCAATACCCTTCACAATAGCAAGAAAGAAATTAAAGTACCTAGGAATTTACTTAACGACGTAGGTAAAAGACCTCTACAGGGAAAACTATGAAACACTGAGGAAGGAAATAGCAGAGGATATAAACAGATGGAAATCCATTCCATGCTCGTGGATCGGCAGACTCAACATCATTAAAATGTCTATACTACCCAAACTGATCTACAGATTCAACGCAAAACCTATTAAAATCCCATCAGCATTCTTTACAGATATAGAAAAAATAATTTTATGCTTTGTATGGAACCATAGAAGACCCCGAATATCAAGAGCAATTCTAGGCAACAAAAACAAATTTGGAGGTATTAATATGCCAGATATCAAACTATACTACAAAGCTGTTGTAATTAAAACAATCTGGTATTGGCACAAAAATAGGTTTATTGACCAGTGGAACAGATGTGAAAACCTTGATATAAAACCATCCTCATATAGCCATCTCATCTTTGACAAAGCAGACAAAAACATACGCTGGGGGAAAGAATCCCTTTTCAATAAATGGTGCTGGGAAAACTGGATAGCCACTTGTAGAAGGTTAAAACAGGACCCACACCTTTCACCTCTCACAAAAATCAACTTACGCTGGATAACAGACTTAAATCTCAGGTATGAAACCATTAGAATTCTAGAGGAAAATGTTGGAAACACTGGCCTAGACATCGGCCTAGGCAAAGAGTTTATGAAGAAATCCCCAAAGGTAATCAAAGCAGCAACAAAAATAAATAAATGGGACATGATGAAACTACAAAGCTTCTGCACAGCCAAAGAAACAGTCATGAAAGTAAACAGACAACCTACAGAATGGGAGAAAATTTTTGCATCCTACGTATCCGATAAAGGGCTGATAACTAGAATATACTTAGAACTCACGAAAATCAGCAAGAAAAAATCAAATAACCCTATTAAAAAGTGGGCAAAGGACTTGAACAGAAACTTTTCTAAAGAAGACAGAAGAATGGCCAACAAACATATGAAAAAATGCTCACCATCCCTAATCATCAGGGAAATGCAAATCAAAACTACAATGAGATATCACTTAACTCCAGTGAGAATGGCATTTATCAAAAAGTCTCCAAATAACAAATGCTGGCGTGGATGTGGAGAGAGAGGAACACTCCTACACTGCTGGTGGGACTGCAAGCTAGTTCGACCTCTTTGGAAAGCAATATGGAGATACCTTAAAGCGATACAAGTGAATCTACCATTTGATCCAGCAATCCCATTGCTGGGCATCTACCCAAATGATCCAATGACACTCTACAAAAAAGACACCTGCTCTCGAATGTTTATAGCAGCACAATTCATACTCGCAAGGCTGTGGAAACAGCCCAAGTGCCCATCAATCCAAGAATGGATTAATAAAATGTGGTATACGTATACCATGGAGTACTATTCAGCTCTAAGAAACAATGGTGATATAGCACATCTTATATTTTCCTGGTTAGAGCTGGAACCCATATTACTAAGTGAAGTATCCCAAGAATGGAAAAACAAGCACCAGATATATTCTCTAGCAAACTGGTATTGACTGAGTAGCACCTAAGTGGACACATAGCTACTACAGTAATAGGGTATTGGGGGGGCGGGTGCATAGATACATAATGAGTGATATGCGCACCATCTGAGGGATGGTCATGCTGGAGACTCGAACTTGTGGGAGGAGGGGAGGATGGGCATTTATTGAAACCTTAAAATCTGTACCCCCATAATATGCCGAAAAAAAAAAAAAAACTACACAAAGAAAATAAATAATAAAAAAAAAGAAACTCATCTAGGCTCTGTCAAAACCACTTTATAATAAAATCTTTATTTTCCCACTAAAAAAATAAATAAATAAAATAAAAGATTAAAAGCCAAGCTCCTTAGCACAATGTAAACGTAAAATTGGATTCATCTTTAAATAAAAGAAATTTAAAATTATACTAATTTTAAAAAGGAAAGAAATTTATTTGTCTCTTACATAGAATAAATCCAAAGTTATGTGAATATCTGTCACATAAAATAAATACAGTGACTTCACAAAATTCACCAGGACCCAGGGATTTTCTAACACAACATTTTGCCATCAGTAGGTATGATAGTTAATTTTATGTTTTTAATTGATGTTTTTAATTGTTCCAAAATTAAACTCTATTTCTAGGTGTGTATGTAAGGTGTTTCCTGATAAAATAAGCATTTGAATTCATGAGGTTTGTAAAGTAGATTTCTGTCTGCAATATGGGTAAATATCATCCTATCCATGGCCTGAATAGAACAAAAGGAATAGAAAAAGAGTATTCATTTCCTTCCTGCCAGCCTGCTTGAAAGAGGACATCAGTCTTTTCCTCCCTTTGGACTGGGATTTACACCATCCACTCACCTTGGTCTCAGACCTTTGAATTTAGAGTGAAATTACACTACCAGCTTTCCTTATTCTGCAGCTTTCAGATAGCAGACTTTGGAACTTTTCCACCTCCATAACTGAATGAGTCTATTGGTTCCCTTTCTCTGGAAAACCCTTAATAATATAATAGGATACAGCCCATGTTTTTGTGGCCCAAGATGGCTGCCAGAGCTACAGCCATCATATTAAACTTTAGTACTGCAAGATGGAGAAAAGATAAAAGGTATTTTCTTCTATTTAAAGAGAATTTTAAAAATTACCACACAGTATTTCTGCTTCCATCCCATTAACACAAATTTAGGTACAAAAATTAGTTACTCCAATGTGAAAGATCAGCTTGGATATGAAATCTTTCAGTTGTGGGGTAGTGTGCCTGGTGGGAGTAAGCGCTTGAAAAAGCATAGCTTTTTGTCAATTGTGTTGATTAGGAACTGATTATACTTAGACTGAGATTTTAACACGTTTGGATGTGAGGTCTCAGTGATAATTTTGACTTCATAACAAACTGATATGAAACTCACAAAGGTACATCAGTGTCACTAGCCATACTAACCTTGATGTTTCCTCATCTGTTTCCTCATCTGTTAAATGAAGACAAAAATATTCACCTCACATACTTATTATGGTACTTACATGAGATAATGTATATAAAACACGATGCCTCACACAGAGTATCTGATCAAAAATTGGGAAATTTTTTCCTTCATTTCTTAAAGGCTTGGTTTCAATAGCTGCTTTATTTTCTGAGTTCTTTAACAGCTCTTGGAAGCTCTCAGATGGCCGTATCAGAGAATTGAGGTTGAAATAGAATAGAAGTTATTCTGTTTGACTATAAACAAAAGCTCAGCATTGCTCTCTGGAGAAATTAGTAATAATAATACATGATTTCCAATAGCATTTAATCTTCTTTAAATTTTATGGGAAGACCTTAAGACTTATGTAAGGTTCATTTTAGAGCTGTATCCCTTGAAAGCTTATTTTAAAACAGTGTATTATTGCTTTTTTATAGCAGGTTTCAATGGCTTTCACCCATATTCTTTATTATTTGATAGTTATTTTTCTACATTTTCGTGTGGTACTCTCTCAGGAGGCTGGCAATCCAATCAGGAAATATATTATTATATTATTAGATCACATTCAGTCAGTATGGGTTATATTATGCAGCAGTATAAAAGAGCCTATAAACCTCAGTGGCTAAAAAAACAAAGTTCTATTTCTGGCTTACACTCTATCTTGAGTTGGCTGAGGGCATGATGTAGGTAGGGGTTTCTCTTCTACATTATTCTCCCATAGCAACACAGGTTGCAGAAAGCTCCACCTCCATGATTCTACAAAGAGAAAATGAAATGTGGTTACACATACATCACATCATAAGGATTCTATATGGAAGCTCATGCTTCACTGACTAAAGTTGATCACTTCACTGTGTATATGTTTAAAAGGGTTGGAAAAATACAGACCAACCATGGGAAGAGAAATTAAATCTTTGTGAACATCTAGAATGACTATCATAAAGAAGAAATTTCTTCTACATAACCAATATATTTACTGGTTTCCAACCGGCTCAATTTTTTAAGATTTAGTGTAAACACTGCTATGATTTCTGAGATTGCCTCCCTTGGTAGTCAGATTAACCACTCAATCTTTCTCTCTTTTGGTCTGAAATAGGCTTAATATCTGTTGATGCCAATATTTTCAGGTCAGGTGTGCCATGAATAAAACATATGAATGCAGTCTAACTACTAGTGATTTCTGAATCTCATATCTCCTTGTAGACATAGAAAACTATGTCTAATTAAAACATTCATCAGATATTTATTGAATTTTTACTATGGACCACAAATTATACTGCAAATAAAAAATTCACATTTCTGACTGGTGCACTTTTTAATTATCTTAACTAATGTTATGCAGTAATATACTCATAAAATGTTTGCAATATTAAAGATAGTAATAAGTGTCCTTCTAGCTTACAAATCAGAGTTTTAGATGTGATTCAGGTTCTACTACTTTGAAAACTTTAACTTGGAAACAAATGATTACTTTGTAAATATATGTCAATCTCTACTTTATTTAGTTTTTTCTTTTTTTATTTCAGCATATTATGGGGGTACAAATGTTAAGGTTACGTATATTGCCCTTGTTTCCCTCCCCCAAGTCTGAGCTTCAAGCGTGACCATCCCCCAGACAGTGCACATCTCACGCATTATGTATGCATATGCCTGTCCCTCCTCCACCCTCCCATCTGCCCATCACCCGATAAATGTTATTCTAATATGCCCACTTAGGTGTTGATCCATTAATACCAATTTGTTGGTGAGTACATGTGGTGCTTGTTTTGGATACTTCACATAGTAGAAAGGGTTCCAGATCTATCCAAGAAAATATAAGAGGTGCTATATCACCATTGTTTCTTAGAGCTGAATAGTACTCCATGGTATACATATACCACATTTTATTAATCTACTCATGTATTGATGGGCACTTGGGTTGTTTCCACCACTTTGCAATTGTTAATTGTGCTGCTATAAACATTGGAGTGCAGGTGTCTTTTTTGTAGAGTATCATTTGTTCTTTTGGGCAGATGCCCAGCAGTGGGATTGCTGGATCAGATGGTAGATCTACTTGTATAGCTTTAAGGTATCTTCATATTGCTTTCCACAGGTTGAACTAATTTGCAGTCCCACCAGTAGTATAGGAGTGTTCCTGTCTCTCCACATCCACGCCAATAGTTATTGTTTTGGGATTTTTGATAAAGGTCATTCTTACTAGAGATAAGTGATATTTCATTGTAGTTTTGATTTGCATTTCCCTGATGATTAGAGATGTTGAGCATTTTTTCATGTTTGTTGGCCATTATTCTGTCTTCTTTTGAAAAGTTTCTGTATATATATGTCAATCTCTACCTTTTAAATCAACTCTGAAAATAATTTATATACATATGTATACATTTATATGGATATTTTTTCTCCATGAGTAAATGATATATACCCTCAGAAGTGGAAAAGTGGATCAATAAATGCCATTGAGAATCAGAGAAAATATTGAAAATCACCATTTTTGATTTTGTTCTTTATATATATTTTTTATTTACATCAGTGTGAATAATTACATTCAAATCCTAAAGTATAGAAAAGTGAAAATTTCACAGGTTAAAACAAAACAATTTCTGTTTATATGATATTGTTGCATGATATTCATTTGTAAGTTGTTTTAGCTAAAGCCATCAAGAGTACAAATTCAAGGAGATATTAGAATAACAGTAAAGGGCTGGGAGTGCTGTAAAATAGCATATTGAAACTTAGGGAAAGAATCTAATGAATGTAAAACAACACATTTGAAAGAAACCTATAGTTCGTCACTATAGAAGACAACGCATCACACAATGCTATATTTATAAGATTCCCCCATGCTTTATTGAGAGAATGAGCAAATATTTTTTTTCCTACAAACATTTCTAGACCAACAGCTGTATACCAGCCACTTGCTAAAGACTAGGGATATCACAGACCTTCACCTAAAGAATTTCATCTTTTGATCAGAGAGGAACGAAGGAAAAAAAATAAGATTATAAATTGATTATATTCCCATAGAAGTGCCTACAAGTGTGTTTTGGGAAGATACATATACATGTGATTGGCTTCCTGGGGAGTTCGGATATGCTGCACTGGAAAGATGCATCTTTAAGGAAAAAAAAATTGCTCAGGGGAGAAAAGAGGAACAGGCATTATAGAGGACAGAGAAGAAAGGTTAAATTATGGAGTCCCTAAGGAAGTATGGCATGATTAGGAAATAGCAAGTGTTTGGTATAACTGGAGCACAGTGATGGTGATAGGAAGGGCAGAAAGAATGGTTCACATAAAAACTGGAACTGGATCTTGAATAGAATTACATTTGAGGCTATAGATTTTCAACTCTAAATTTTAGGTAATGGCATTTCATGGAAAGCTTAATAACTGAGGAATAATATGATCAGGTTTATGTTTTGGAATACATCATCTGTCACAAGCTCTTGCATTAGGTTACAAAAAAAATCACCTTCATCATGATTTTTTCTAGAATTGAAATTGATTTTTTTCCTAATTATTCCAAATAAGTAAATTACCCTCAATATAATATCAATTCTTGACAGAGTTTTCAGCTTACTGGCCTGCCCTGTGGATTTCAGGCTTGCCAGATCTCACAATCACAAATTATATCTATCTATATATCTATATCTAGATCATATATATATATATATATATATATATATATATATATATATATATCCTTCCTTATAGGTTCTGTTTCTTTAGAGAGTTTTAACTGATACATATGGTATAAAATTGAGATGTGTTGGTTAGCTAACATGTTTCTTTTAGTTATATATTTGGAACTTTTCAAATCTAAAAATTAAGTTAGAGTGCAATCAAAAGCAAATTTGACCCTTTTATATGTAACTCTCTTTTCTGTTATTCTGATGGAATTAGAACTATTCTCCATTTGTAGGAGAGTAGGTGAATTTGTGGACTTCCAGGTTTAGATCCCTTACTTGGAGCTTGGTAGGAGACTGTCTTTACTTATTATTATCAGGACTCGTCACATGGACTAATTTCCTAGTAAAAAATCATACATCCCTATCCCACTATCAAGATCTTCTAGTAAGGACTAATTTCATTGATTTATCAGTCTGTGTAGGCTAGCATATTATACAATAACAAATAATTCAAAATCCTAGTGGCTTAATATAATTTTTAAATAATTATTTCTTGCTCTTGCTATCTGTCCATTACAGGTTGGCTAGAAGTTCTCTTCATTGTACTTATTCAGAGAGTCATTCTAATAAAGCAGCCCACACTTCAAACGTTACCACATACCTTGCCATAGGGTAAAGAGATCAGAAGGTCTTTCTCTGACAAATTAAATTCTCCAGAAATAGTTGCATGTCTCCAGCCAACCACAGGAGGACCCGAAAGTACAATCCCACCATGCACATAGAAGATGGAGAATTGGTAAACAGTAATAATGACAACCAAAGTAGACAATATTCTTCCTTCCTCCAATAAACTCACCCAGGGAACAAAGGAATTCACTTACCTGAAGTAAGGGCTGTGTATCACCAATGGCTGGCTGGCCAGGTTGAGGGGAGAAATGAATAAATGGTTTCTGGCATGAGTCATTATTCTTCTTTAAACTCTTATGCACAGCTCATAATTCTAAACTTTCAGGAGTGTTTTTTATTTGGGATAATTTATCCCCAATATAAGCAAGTAACTCATTGCCTATGTCTGTACAACTGGATTTTCAGTATTAAATAGTTACTTTGATTTTTTTGCCCATTTTTAGTTATTGTTTTGTCTTGTTTTATCAAATTACACTGTTCCTTTTTTTATTTCAGGGTATTATGGGAGTACAAACATTTTCGTTACATTTTATATCATTGCCTCTCCCTAGTGGGGGTTAGAGGCATGCCCTTCCCTGCCACAGTGCTCACTGTGTCCGTTAGTTGTGAGTTGACCACCCCATCCCTCCATCCCTGGAGAATATTACTACCATGTAAGCACCATATTCTTAATCAGCAAGTACCAATTTGATGGCGAGTAAAAAGAATGTCATTTATATTGTTGAGGAACCAGGCAAACTGTGATCAAATGTGTAGTAGGGACCACAGGGTAATAATTTCTGAAAATGGGATGGATGTGGTTATAGTGAACTACGGTATTGAGGCTCCCAGAATTATTTATATGTACTTTTTTGTTTATTTCTGCATATAATGGGGGTACAAATTTTAAGGTTTCAATAAATGCCCATTTCCCCCCTCCTCCCACAAGTCTGAGTCTCCATCATGACCATCCCCCAGATGGTGAACATCTCACTCATTATGTATGTATATACCCGCCCCCCTCCTCCCTCCCACCTGCCCAATATCCTATTACTGTAGTACCTATGTGACCACTTAGGTGATGTTCAGTTAATACCAATTTGCCGGTGAGTATATGTGGTGCTTGTTTTTCATTCTTGGGAAACTTCACTTAATAGTATGGGTTCCAGCTCTAACCAGGAAAATATAAGATGTGCTATGTCACCATTGTTTCTTAGAGCTGAATGGTACTCCATGGTATACATATACCACATTTTATTAATCCATTCTTGGATTGATGGGCACTTGGGCTGTTTCCACAGCCTTGCAATTATGAATTGTGCTGCTATAAACATTCGAGTGCAGGTGTCTTTTTTGTAGAGTGTCACTGGATCATTTGGGTAGATGCCCAGCAATGGGATTGCTGGATCAAATGGTAGATTCACTTGTATCGCTTTAAGGTATCTCCATATTGCTTTCCACAGAGGTTGAACTAGTTTGCAGTCTGGATTATTTTTTTGATAAATGTCTGGATTCGGTTAGCTAAGATTTTGTTGAAATTTTTTTGCATCTATATTCATTAGGGATATTGGTCTGTAGTTTTCTTTTTTTGTTGCATCCTTTCCTGGTTTTGGTATCAGAGTAATATTCGCTTCATAAAAGGTGTCGGGGAGGTTTCCGTTCTTCTTGATGTTGTGGAATAGTTTCTGCAAGATAGGTACTAGTTCTTCTTTGAAAGTGTGGTAAAATTTGGGTGTGAAGCCATCTGGACCAGGAGTTTTCTTTTTAGGGAGATTTTTAATTGCTGTTTCTACTTCAACTGTTGAATTTGTCTGTTCAGGGAATCTATTTCTTCCTGATGAGCCTAGGGAGGCTGTGTGTTTCTAGAAATTTGTCCATTTCCTCCACATTTTCCAGTTTGTGTACATAAAGATTTTTGTAGTATTCATAAATTGTATCTTGTATCTCTTTGGGATCAGTTGTGATATCTCCTCTATTATACCTGATGGAGCTTATTAGAGATTTCTCTTTTCTGCTTTTCGTTAGCTTAGCCAATGGTGTGTCAATTTTGTTTATTTTTTCAAAGAACCAACTTTTTGTTTTGTTAATCTCCTGATAGCTTCCCTGTTTTCAATTTCGTTTAGTTCTGATTTGATGTTGTTGATTTCCCTTCTTCTGCTGGGTTTGGGTTTGGTCTGTTCTTCTTTTTCCAGCTCTTTGAGTCAGTTCATTAGATTGTCTATTTGTGATCTTCTTGTCTTTTGGTTATAGGCATTTATGGAGATAA
Organism: Microcebus murinus; assembly: GCF_040939455.1. Lineage (NCBI taxonomy): Eukaryota > Metazoa > Chordata > Mammalia > Primates > Cheirogaleidae > Microcebus > Microcebus murinus. Next base: position 70,361,969 of record NC_134136.1, read on the forward strand.
ACTTTCCACTCAGAACTGCTTTATCTGTGTCCCAGAGGAGTTGATAACTTGTCTCTCCATTGTCGTTTTCTTCATAGAATTTTTTTATTTCCGTTATGATTTCTTCATTTATGAAGTAATTATTTAGTAGGAGGTTGTTTAATTTCCACGTTTTTGTGTAGAAATGTGAGTTTCTGTTAGGGTTGATTTCTAGTTTTATTCCACTGTGATCTGAGAAGGTACATGGTATGATTTCTATTTTTTTAAATTTCTTGAGATTTTCTTTGGGTCATAGGATATATTCAATCTTAGGGAATGTCCCGTGAGCTGATGAGAAAAATGTATATTCAGTTGATTTTGGGTAGAATGTTCTGTAAATGTCAGTCAGACCCAATTGTTCTAGATTTTTGTTTAAGTCCATTATTTCTTTATTAATTTTCTGTTTGGAGGATCTGTCTCGTTCCGTCAGTGGGGTGTTGAAATCTCCGGTGACTATGGAGTTGCTATTAATACATTTGCTTAGCTCCAGTAAGGTTTGCTTTATGAATCTGGGTGCACCTAAGTTGGGTGCATATATATTTAAAATTGTTATCTCTTCTTGTTGAACTGTGCCCTTCACCATTATATAACGACCCTCTTTGCCTTTCACTACTTTGTTGGTTTAAAAAGTAAATCACCTGAAATTAAAATTGCCACACCAGCCTTCTTTTGGCTTCTATTTGCTTGGAATATTGGTCTCCACTATTTTTTTTTTTTTTTAGTCTATATGCATCCTTGAAGGTTAGATGTGTTTCCTGAGGACAGTATATACTTGGCCTGTTTTTTCTTATCCTTTCAGCCAGCCTATGTCTCTTGAGTGGAGAGTTTAAGCCATTCACATTTATTGAGAGAACTGATAGGTAAGGTAGATTACTGTTCAGTCTGTTGGGTTGGATGTTGTTGCTATGATTTCTGTCTTGAGCCATTGTAATATCTGGCCTTTAATATCTTTGGGTTTTGGTTGTTTTTATATTCGTGGGATATTATTATGATGTTCCGTGCGTAACGCTGTTTTAAGTACTTCTTGTAAGGCTGGTCTTGTCTTGGTGAATTACCTGCGCCTTTACTTGTCTGAGAATGGTTTTATTTCTCCTTCATATACAAAGCTTAGTTTTGCAAGGAATAATATTCTAGGCTGGGCATTGTTTTGTTTCAAAAGAGTGAGAATGGGGCCCCAGTCTCTCCTTGCTTGTAAAGTCTCATTAGAGAAGTCTGATGTTATTTGAATTGGCTTTCCCTTGTATGTTACTTGCTTCTTTTGTCTTACAGCTCTTAGAAGGGCCTCTTTAGTTGATACTTGGTCAGTCTGATGACTGCAGGTCGTGACGTCTTCCTGTTTGCACTGAATCTCCCAGGGGTCCTCTGAGCTTCTTGAACTTGTATATCAAGATTTTGAGCAAGGCCTGGGAAATTTTCCTCTATTATATCTTCAAACAGCTTGTCCAACCCATGAGTGTTGTCTTCTTCCCCTTCTAGTAAGCCTATGACCCTCACATTAGGTTTCTTCACATAATCCCACAGCTCTTGTGGGCTTTGCTCTTTTCTCTTGTTTCTCTACTCTATTTCTGTGACTGATTTATTTAATTGGAGGGTGTTATCTTCAAGCTCTGAGATTCTTTCTTCTGTTTGATCTACCCTGTTCTTGAGGCTTTCCACTGTGTTTTTTAGTTCCTTGAATTGATTCTTCATTTCCAGAAGTTCGGTTACACTTTTCTTCATTGTGTCTATTACTTTTTCCATATCCTGGAAGTTTTTTGTGTTTTTTTTTTTGTGTTTTTTACTGAGTTGTTGTTGCAGCTCGGTTAGTGTGCTTATGATCCAGATACAAACTTCCTCTTCTGTCATATTTGTTGCCTGATTTTCATTGGTGTCCTTTTCTAGGGGGCTGGTGCTCCTCTTTGGGGTTGTGTTTTCCATTTGGTTCTTTATATTTCCTGAGTTCTTTCTCTGATTTCTTCCCATGTCGATCAGTTGTTGTTTCGTTCCCTTAGGTTATTGTTTGGGTATTCACACACCTTGTTTGGTTTCTGAGGCGTTAGGTGGTGCCTGTGGGTGAAATTGGACATCTCCCTGTATATTGAGTCAGTGGGTGCCATGGAAAGGCTGTTCAAGATGCCGTTCCTGTCAGTAGGTGGCATTTGCTTGGAGGAACAGGCTATGCTGTTGATTTTGTGTCTTGTTATCAGCTCTTTTTCTGGGCAGAGCTGGGTTGGGTAAGCCTGACCTCAGGCAGTTAGCAGGGGTCAAAGTTCTGTTTTCTGCTTCTAGGAAAAGCTGTCAGGGTGGGGCTGGAATGGTCCCGCTCAGCCAGAAATTCTGAGTGTGGGGGTCGGGCTGTCTGAGACCTGCAGCCTGGAGTGGGCCTCGCTTCTTTCCACCCTCCCCAACTCTGCAGCTACTCCTGGGCCTCTGCCAGCAGGCCAGACCACAAGCCACCAGGCCTCCCCGGACCACAAGCCACCAGGCCTCCCTGCACAGGAACGCCAACAACAACTCAATAACCAACACCAAGACCACAAAAAGTCTCCAGGATATGAGAAAAGAAATAGACACATTGAAGAAAAGTGTAACAGAACTCCTGGAAATGAAGAATCAATTCAAGGAACTACAAAATACAGTGGAAAGTCTCAAGAACAGGGTAGACGAAACAGAAGAAAGAATCTCAGAGCTTGAAGATAACACCCTCCAATTAAATAAATCAGTCACAGAAATAGAGCAGAGAAACAAGAGAAAAGAGCAAAGCCTACAAGAGCTGTGGGATTATGTGAAGAAACCTAATGTGAGGGTCATAGGGTTACAAGAAGGGGAAGAAGACAACTCTCAAGGGTTGGACAAGCTGTTTGAAGATATAATAGAGGAAAATTTCCCAGGCCTTGCTCAAAATCTTGATATACAAGTTCAAGAAGCTCAGAGGACCCCTGGGAGATTTAATGCAAACAGAAAGACGTCACGACATGCAGTCATCAGACTAAGCAAAGTATCAACTAAAGAGGCCCTTCTAAGAGCTGTAAGACAAAAGAAGCAAGTAACATACAAGGGAAAGCCAATTCGAATAACATCAGACTTCTCTAATGAGACTTTACAAGCAAGGAGAGACTGGGGCCCCATTCTCACTCTTTTGAAACAAAACAATGCCCAGCCTAGAATATTATTCCCTGCAAAACTAAGCTTCGTATATGAAGGAGAAATGAAAACATTCTCAGACAAGCAAAGGCTCAGAGAATTCACCAAGACAAGACTAGCCCTACAAGAAGTACTTAAAACAGCGTTATGCACGGGACATCATAATAATAACCCACGAATATAAAAACAACCAAAACCCAAAGATATTAAAGGCCAGATATTACAATGGCTCAAGACAGAAATCATAGCAACAACATCCAACCCAACAGAATGATCAGTAATCTACCTTACCTATCAGTTCTCTCAATAAATGTGAATGGCTTAAACTCTCCACTCAAGAGACATAGGCTGGCTGAATGGATAAGAAAATACAGGCCAAGTATATGCTGTCTTCAGGAAACACATCTAACCTGCAAGGATACATATAGACTAAAAATAAAAGGGTGGAGATCAATATTCCAAGCAAATAGAAGCCAAAAGAAGGCTGCTGTGGCAGTTCTAATTTCAGACGATTTAGTTTTTAAAAAAACAAAAGTAGTAAAAGACAAAGAGGGTCATTATATAATGGTGAAGGGCACAGTACAACAAGAAGAGATAACAATTTTAAATATATATGCACCCAACTTAGGTGCACCCAGATTCATAAAGCAAACCTTACTGGAGCTAAGCAAATGGATTAATAGCAACTCCATAATCGCCGGAGATTTCAACACCCCACTGACAGCACGAGACAGATCCTCCAAACAGAAAATTAATAAAGAAATAATGGACTTAAACAAAACTCTAGAACAATTGGGTCTGACAGACATCTACAGAACATTCTACCCAAAATCCACTGAATATACGTTCTTCTCATCAGCTCACAGGACATTCTCTAAGATTGACCATATCCTAGGACACAAAGAAAATCTCAAGAAATTTAAAAAAATACAAATCATACCATGTACCTTCTCAGATCACAGGGGAATAAAACTAGAAATAAACCCTAACAGAAACTCACATTTCTACACAAAAACGTGGAAATCAAACAACCTCCTACTAAATGATTACTTCGTAAATGAAGAAATCAAGACGGAAATAAAAAACTTCTATGAAGAAAACAACAATGGAGAGACAAGTTATCAACTCCTCTAGGACACAGCTAAAGCAGTTCTGAGAGGAACGTTTATCTCCATAAATGCCTATAACCAAAAGACAAGAAGATCACAAATAGACAAACTAATGAAACGACTCAAAGAGCTGTAAAAAGAAGAACATACCAACCCCAAACCCAGCAGAAGAAGTGAAATCAACAAAATCAAATCAGAACTAAACGAAATTGAAAACAGGGAAGCTATTCAGGAGATTAATAAAACAAAAAGTTGGTTCTTTGAAAAAATAAACAAAATGACACACCATTGGCTAAGCTAACGAAAAGCAGAAAAGAGAAATCTCTAATAAGCTCCATCAGGAATAAAAAAGGAGATATCACAAGTGATCCCAAAGAGATACAAGATACAATTTATGAATACTACAAAAATCTTTATGCACACAAACTGGAAAATGTGGAGGAAATGGACAAATTTCTAGAAACACACAGCATCCCTAGGCTCAACCAGGAAGAAATAGATTCCCTGAACAGACCAATCTCAACAGCTGAAATAGAAACAGCAATTAAAAATCTCCTTAAAGGGGGCGGAGCAAGATGGCGGACGAATAACACCGCCAGACAGAGGGTCTCTGCAGAAAAGACAGATTCTAGCAGAAACTAGAGGAAAGAAGCAAGAAGACGAGCATACAGCGGACAAGAGCCGGAAGGAGGGGTATCTGAGACCCCGGGAGACTCCACGGAAGGAGGCTGTGTAGGAGAACTGGAGGCTGACACCACCGGAGCAGCCCGGAGACCAGCGGCAAGGGTAGGTGGATTTGCTGTTTCCCCTCCCCTGCATTCGGGACTGCTCGTGGGCTCCCCAGCGGGTGGAGAGTCCTGCGGATACCAGCCCAGAGACTGCCGCCGCGTGCCAGCGGTGAGCCTGTAGAGGGCGTGGCACCAGAATCCCAACTTTTCCGGGCACCTCCGTGTGCACAGACCCGAGCCACGCGGCAGGTGCCATATTACCTCCTCCTCCCCTCCGCCGACCCTACCCACGGCTGCACAGAGAGACAATACAGCCACCAGCCGGAGGCACCTCCAGGGAACGGGACCTTCCCGTTTGGGACGCCGCCCGCCCTCCCAGGTGCTGCTGGCACCGTGTTCCCAGGAAAACGGTGCCAACTCAGAGGCTGAGAGACATAGACCAGCTTGGGCTCCCTGTGGGTGAATTAGGACTGGAAATCCTCTCCCTGGTGGGAATACAGTTTGAACTATGGGACCCAGAGGTCGGACCTGCAGACCAGATCCCGTGCACCGAGGGCTAGCATTGCCCGGGGCACAGAACGGTTATACGTGAACAGCCTACTGAGGGCTGTGTGCCTCCAGGGGCGGATAGGCGCCCTAGAGAACAACCCTCCTCCCAGGAGGAGGCCGTGCGCCCAACCCAGGTGGTGTTCCTCTGCAGGGAATAAAAAAGGAGATATCACAACTGATCCCAAAGTGATACAAGATACAATTTATGAATACTACACAAATCTTTATGCACACAAACTGGAAAATGTGGAGGAAATGGACAAATCTCTAGAAACACACAGCCTCCCTAGGCTCAACCAGGAAGAAATAGATTCCCTGAACAGACCAATCTCAACAGCTGAAATAGAAACAGCAATTAAAAATCTCCCTAAAAAGAAAAGTCCCGGTCCAGATGGCTTCACACCTGAATTTTACCATACTTACAAAGAAGAACTAGTACCTATCTTGCAGAAACTATTCCACAACATCGAGAAGAACGGAAACCACCCCGACACTTTTTATGAAGCGAATATTACTCTGATACCAAAACCAGGAAAGGATGCAACAAAAAAAGAAAACTACAGACCAATATCCCTAATGGATATACATGCAAAAATTTTCAACAAAATCTTAGCTAACTGAATCCAGACACTTATCAAAAAAATAATCCACCACGACCAAGTGGGCTTCATCCCAGGGATGCAGGGATGGTTCAACATACGTAAATCTATAAATGCAATTCACCACATCAACAGAAGCAAAAACAAAGACCACATGATTCTTTCAATAGATGCAGAAAAAGCTTTTGACAAAATTCAACACCCTTTCATGATACGAACACTTAAGAAAATAGGCATAGAAGGGACATACCTAAAAATGATACAAGCCATATATGACAGACCCATAGCCAACATCATACTGAATGGGGAAAGATTGAAATCATTCCCACTTAGAACTGGAACCAGACAAGGCTGCCCACTATCTCCACTTCTGTTCAACATAGTGCTGGAAGTCTTGGCTACAGCAATCAGACAGGAAAATGGAATCAAAGGTATCCAAATAGGGGCAGAAGAGATCAAACTTTCACTGTTTGCTGATGATATGATATTGTATCTAGAAAACCCCAAGGATTCAACCAAGAAACTCCTGGAACTCATCAATGAATTTAGTAAAGTCTCAGGATACAAAATCAATACACAGAAATCAGAGGCATTCATATACGCCAACAACAATCTAATTGAGAACCAAATCAAAGACTCAATTCCCTTCACAATAGCAACTAAGTAATTAAAGTACCTAGGAATATATTTAACCAAAGAGGTAAAAGACCTCTACAGGGAGAACTGTGAAACACTGAGGAAGGAAATAGCAGAGGATGTAAACAGATGGAAATCCATACCATGCTCGTGGATCGGCAGACTCAATATCATCAAAATGTCTATACTACCCAAACTGATCTACAGATTCAATGCAATACCTATTAAAATCCCATCAGCATTCTTCACAGATATAGAAAAAATAATTTTACGCTTCGTATGGAACCAAAGAAGACCCCGAATATCAAGAGCAATTCTAGGCAACAAAAACAAAATGGGAGGCATTAATATGCCAGATATCAAACTATACTACAAAGCTGTAGTAATTAAAACAATCTGGTATTGGCACAAAAACAGGAATATTGACCAGTGGAACAGATGTGAGAATCCTGATATAAAACCATCCTCATATAGCCATCTCATCTTTGACAAAGCAGACAAAAACATACGCTGGGGAAAAGAATCTCTCTTCAATAAATGGTGCTGGGAAAACTGGATAGCCACCTGTAGAAGGCTAAAACAGGACCCACACCTTTCTCCTCTCACAAAAACCAACTCACGCTGGATAACAGACTTAAACCTAAGATATGAAACTATTAGAACTCTAGAGGAAAAAGTTGGAAACACTCACCTAGACATCGGCCTGGGCAAAGAGTTTATGAAGAAGTCCCCAAAGGCAATCACAGCAGCAACAAAAATAAATAAATGGGACTTGATCAAACTACAAAGCTTCTGCACAGCCAAAGAAATAGTCATGAAAGTAAACAGACAACCTACAGAATGGGAGAAAATTTTTGCATCCTATGCGTCCGATAAGGGACTGATAACTAGAATATACTTAGAACTCACGAAAATTAGGAAGAAAAAATCAAATAACCCCATTAAAAAGTGGGCAAAGGACTTGAACAGAAATTTTTCTAAAGAAGACAGAAGAATGGCCAACAAACATATGAAGAAATGCTCAACATCTCTAATCATCAGGGAAATGCAAATCAAAACCACAATGAGATATCACTTAACCCCAGTGAGAGTGGCCTTTATCAAAAAATCTCCAAACAATAAATCCTGGCGTGGTTGCGGAGAGAGAGGAACACTCCTACACTGCTGGTGGGACTGCAAACTAGTTCAACCTCTGTGGAAAGCAATATGGAGATACCTTAAAGCGATACAACTGAATCTACCATTTGATCCAGCAATCCCATTGCTGAGCATCTACCCAAGTGATCCAGTGACACTCTACAAAAAAGACACCTGGACTCGAATGTTTATAGCAGCACAATTCATAATTGCAAGGCTGTGGAAACAGCCCAAGTGCCCATCCATCCAAGAATGGATTAATAAAATGTGGTATATGTATACCATGGAATACTATTCAGCTCTAAGAAACAATGGTGATATAGCACATCTTATATTTTCCTGGTTAGAGCTGGAACCCATACTACTAAGTGAAGTATCCCAAGAATGGAAAAACAAGCACCAGATATATTCTCCAGCAAACTGGTATTAACTGAGTAGCACCTAAGTGGACACATAGGTACTACAGTAATAGGGTATTGGGGAGGTGGGAGGGGGGAGGGGGGCGGGTATATACATACATAATGAGTGAGATGTGCACCATCTGGGGGATGGTCATGATGGAGACTCAGACTTTTGTGGGGAGGGGTGAAATGGGCATTTATTGAAACCTTAAAATCTGTACCCCCATAATATTCCAAAATAAAAAAAAATTAAAAAATTAAAAAAAAAAAAGCTAACCTATCAAGACTACAAAGTCACTGAGAGAGAAAAACAAGTCTGCTAGTAGCATATTTGAAAAGAAACTATGTCTTCAAGCAACACATTTAAATTATTATTATTATTATCATTATTATTATTTCTTTTAATATCTTATTTTAATGACTATGTTTCTTGTAATATTATATACTTCAATTAATTTTTTAGTAAATATAAATTTTGAGAGACTATTTTCTCTACTATCTACTAACATTGACAAAGTTAAATACACACAGATAATGATAAGTTTTTGGTATTGTACCTGTTAAAGCATTCCTGCAAATATGTTGTGATACATCACTGAAACTCACTGGGAGTGAGGAAACAACTTAATGTTTATCTTTACTCATACATCAGTGGTTAATCAATATCTAAGTTTTATTTTATTCATCAATTAATTTTAATTATGAATTTTTACATAGTTGCAGACTATTGGTTATGAAAATTCTTAAAACTAAATATATCACTTAGAACACTGAAAAGGCATGATATACTTGTAACATCATAAACTTTTTATTTAAAGGTAAAATTGTTATATGTAACATGAAAAAGTAAAATGAATTTGATATTCAATTTTGGAACATATGCCTTTAGTGAGATTTACAATCTTTCTTCATTTTCAAGAATTTTCTACAATGGAGAAGTTGTGTTGATGTCAAAAGCCTCTGAAATATTTTTAGCATCAATTATGTATTAGCATAAACATCATAAACTATGTTTTCATCAAATAACTTTTAAATTACTTTCTTTTATTTAAGAGAATTATGTTTGTAGATTTTTCGTTTTTGCATGGTTTTCCTTATAATACTAATTTTATTTCAAACACTACACTAAATTTATACTGAGTGAATAATGTTAAAACTAGATATTTTCAAAAGTATACTTTTGGCTCACAAGGTAGAATGTATGTCATTATTAGTAGAATCAATAGTGTCTGCAAAAGCCCTGCACAGAGCTTCTAATTGAAAGATTAGTGAGTGGCATGATGGCATCAATTTCAATTTCTCACTAAATATTTGACAATGGCTTCAAATTTCTGTGGGGTAAAGTTTTCAAAAACACTCCCACATTTAATTGAAGGTAAGTAGTAGTTGTCTGGCTTTTGGATTATATTTTTAAAACCACTGGTGTCAAGTGATATTTGCTATATTATTCACTCCAAGTGGAAAAAAATGCACAGAAATATAGAATACTTTAGAATCTATTTTTTCAAAAATAATCTATTACAAATCATTGTTTTTTCATACATAGTTAAAATACGTAAAATTTAAAATTATTAAATTAATAATTTAAATTATTAATTTAATTATTAAATTATTAATTTAGTAAATTCAATTAAATTAAATTATTAATTTAATGAATTAAATTAAGTTAAATTATTAAATCCTTAAAACTTCAGCTGTGTCATTTCCTAGATCAAAAAAATCAAAAAATACACACACACAGAAATATTTGCTATTAGGAAATTCACAAATTTGGCAATAATTGTTACCTGTTCAATATGGATAGTGATAAGGCATTTTATATAAAATAATTGCATGTTTAACATTTATTACATTATTCCAAATTATTTCAGTCCTCAACATCTTCTATTACATTTCAGTATTTCGTTTTGTATTTAAATTTCCAAACAGTATATAATATTATATGATATTGATACTTTTTTCCTGTATAAATGTTATGCTATAATGTTATGAAACATGACTATGGTTTCTTTCAAATGAACAAAATTCACTGTATTACGTGAGAATACAGTGAATGCTAGATTTTGTCTTAAAAGTTGAATCAGCAACCAATGACAAAGACAAGCCTCTGGAGTGAAGAGAGAAATTAGTATGCAGGGTTTCTAAAATATATACATAAAATGCACTGCTTTTGAAAAAAAATTATAAGAATTGTACAAAAATAGGAAAATGTGACCTATACACAGGAAAACAAAAGAAGGAAGCAAACAAAACGCCTATGAAAAGGTCCAGGGGTCACATTGAACAAAAATACAAAATTGGTCATTATAAATATGTTTAAAGAACTAAGGGAAGCCATGCTTTCAAATGTAATTAAAGTTAAGAAGACATGTCTTATCCTATAGAGAATATCAATAATATCAATAAAGTGACCAAAATTGTAATATATATATATATATATATATATATATATATATATATATATATATATATAGTTATTCTGGAATTGAAAAGTACAGTAACAGAAATTAAAACTTCAGTAGAGATCAACAGTAGATTTGAACTGACAGAAGAATCAGCAAACATATAGATTGATCAGTAGAGAACATGTAATCTGAAGAATGTAAAGGAAATAAATTAAGGCAATGCAGTGTAGTCACAGAGAGTTGTGAGACACTATTAAGCACTAAAACAAACATGGAATGGCAGTGACACAAGGAGAAGAGAAAAAAAAGGAGCACATACAATTTTTTTAAGCTAATGGCTTAAAACCTCACAAATTGTATAAAAATATTAATTTAGTACATATAAGAAGCTCAACAAACTGTAATAAGGATAAACACAAAGCGACACACATATAGACATATCACAGTTATAATGCTGAGAACCAAAAACAAGAGCAAATTTAGTAGCTTGTCAGGTAGAAGAGAACACCAATTAGATTAGCAGCTGTCTTCTTATCAGAAACAGCTGAGACCAGAAGACAGTGCAATGATACTCAAAATGATGAAAGAAAAAAATTCTGTTCACCAGAAACCTTATATCCATCAAAATTAATTTTAAAACATGAAGGTGAAATATAAGCATCTCCATATTAAAAAAAAATACAAGAGTATATGTTGCTGGTAGACTCATCTTACAAGAAATACTGATGGTCTCTTTTTTCAAGCTGAAAGAAAGTGACCCACAATGGTAAATTAAATCCACACATGAAAAACAAAGGAGATACAGATGGAGAGGAGGAAGATGATGAACTACAGACTTTGCTTTTTGGACTGTCTGGAGGGAAAGAAGGGCTTCAGATAAAGGAGAGGGGAGAGGGGATGTAGGTCAGGTGTAGATCATAGATAGAAATGCTAGAGCCTGATGGAGACCTCACAGAGGAAAATTACAAAGCAGAGGAGGAAGAAAATAAAGGAAAAAAAGATATAGGTGAGAATAAAACCCACAGAGGCTTGGAACCTAAGGCTTGCCTCCTGGAAAGAGGGTCAGAGACTACCAGTGTGCAGCACTTCCTCCACCTAGTCCTTCATTCTCCCCTTCCCTTCCTCTACCCATGGCTTCTGAGAGACAATTTAAGCATGACTCAGAAGCATCCACAGGAATGGGGCTCAGACTTTTCCTTTTGGGCCCCTGCAGTGGACTGAGGGGTACTTATACTGTGAGCTCTGTACCCACCAGCCCTTCTTGGTGCTTGTTGTCTGGTGACCCCAGTCAAGTTGGACAAACCCCGGGGTGGAGGGACATAGATTGAGTTTGGGCACTCTGTGAATGACTTAGGACCAGCATTCTTGCCCCTGGGATGATAAGATATTGATCTCTGAGGCCCAGGGGACCTTCAGGCCAGATCTCATACCCCCAGGTCTTGATTGCATTGCCCAGGGATACAGAAGGGATATTTGTGAATTTGACTATTGAGGTATATGTGCCTTCAGGGGCAAATCAGTGTAGGTCCAAGCTGTGGTGTGCTTGAGGGGCAGCCCTCCTTCCACAGGAGGGTCAAGTTCCCAGCTCAGGCTATGATCCTGGGCAGGGAAGCCTGCAGCCTGCATCTCAGTCATGGGGAGTTCAGTTGGCTTGAGTCCCTGCCTACTGGCAGAGGACCAGAAGAATCCAAGGAGTTGGGAGGGTGGAAAGGAGGGAGGCCTGCTACAGACTGTGAGACTGCGAGTCTCTGACAGTCCCCACCTCCACAACAATACTTTCTGGTTGAGTGGGACCACTTTATCCCCTCCACTGCAGCTTTGCCCAGAGGTGGGGGACAGAACTTTAATGCCTGCTAAAGGCATTTGTAGAGTTAGAAGGCAGGTTCACCCAACCCAGCCTCCCTCAGGCTCATTCACCCACTGGCCACAGATGAGGTGGAGAATAAGTACACACCTGGAGATCCCAGGGCCGCAAACAGCACCTGAGGCACTAGAATGCTTCTCCAGAGGAACTTGAGCTGGTCCAAAGACCAAAAAACAACATTGCAGCTTGCTCCTCCCAGGAAGCACCACCTATTGACAGGGTGGTCAGTGTATATTCTATTTTACTACATTTACTAATTCATCATACAGAGTCTGGTCAATTCCCACCCATAAGCACTACTAACTGGCTCAGAGATTAAACTGGGTGTGTAATTACCTAAACAAAATCCAAAGGTAAGAAGTAACAGCTGTCATACATGGCTTGTATCATTTTAAGGTATGCACTGTCTATGCCTATTTTATTAAGTCTTCTTATCATGAAAGCATGTTGAATTTTGCAAATGCTTTTTCTACATCTATTGAAAGGATCATATGGTCTTTGTTTTTGCTTCTGTTTATGTGGTGAATTACATTCATAGATTTGCATATGTCAAACCATCCCTGCATCCCTGGGATGAATCCAACTTGTTCGTGATGGATTATTTGCTTGATAAGCATCTGGATTCGGTTAGCTAGGATTTTGTTGAGAATTTTTGCATCTATATTCATAAGTGATATTGGTCTGTAGTTTTAATTCTTAGTTTCATCCATTCCTGGCTTTGGTATCAAAATGATATTGGCTTCATAGAATGACTTGGGTAAGTTTCCTTCCTTCTCAATATTGTGGAATAATTTCTGAAGAGTAGGCCCAAGTTCTTCTTTGTAGGTATGGTAAAGTTTGGGTGTGAAACCATCTGGTCTGGGACTTTTCTTTTTAGGAAGGTTTTTAATTTCTGTTTCTCTCTGTCTCGGATCTTGATATTGGTTTGTTCACGAATTATATTTCTTCCTGGTTGAGCTAAAGGAGGTTGTGTGTTTCTAGAAATTTGTCAATTTCCCCCACATTTTACAGTTTATGTGCATAAAGGTTTTTGTAGTATTTGTAGATTATATCTTGTATCTCCATGGGATTGGTTATGATATCTTCTTCTTTTGTTCCTGATGGAGCTTATTAGAGATTTCACATTTCTGCTTTTGGTTAGTCTATCCAAAGGCATGTCAATTTTGTGTATTTTTTCGAAGAACTAACTTTTTGTTTTATTAATCTTCTGTATAGTTTCCCTGTTGTCAATTTTGTTTAGTTCTAATTTGATCTTGTTAATTTCACTTCTTCTGCTGAGTTTGGGGTTGGTCTGTTCTTCTTTTTCCAGCTCATTGAGTCAATTTATTAGATTGTCTATTTGTGATCTTTCTGATCTTTGGATATAGGCATTTTGGAAACAAACTTTCTTCTCAGTACTGCTTTAGCTGTGTCCCAAAGGATTTGATAATTTCTCTCCCAAAAGGAATTAAGATCAAAGAATTAATTGATTTCCATCTTGATTTTATCATTTATATGAAGTATTCATTTAACAGAAGGTTGTTTAATTTCCACATTTTTGTGTAGAAATTTGAGTTTCTGTTAGGGTTAATTTCTACTTAGAACTGGAACCAGGCAAGGTTGCCCACTAACTCCATGTCTATTCAACATAGCACTGGAAATCCTGGATATATCAATCAGACATGAAAGTGGAATTAAAAGTATCCAAATGGGGGCAGAAAAGATCAAACTTTCACTGCTTGCTGATGATATGACATTATATTTATAAAATCTCAAGGATTCAACCAAGAGACTCCTGGAATTGATACATGAATTTAGTAAAGTCTCAGGATACAAAATCAATACACACAAATCAGAGGCATTCCTATATGGCAATAACAGTCAAAATGAAAAACAAATCAAAGACTCAATAGCTTTCACAATAGCTACAAAGAAAATAAACAACCTATGAATAAACATAACTAAGGAGGTAAAAGAACTCTACAGGGAGAACTATGAAACATTGAGTAAGGAAATAGAAGAGGATGTGAACAGATAGAAATCTATACCATGCTCGTGGGGCAGCAGACTCAACATTGTTAAAATGTCTATACTACTCAAAGTAATTCAATGCAATCCCTATTAAAATCCCACCATCATTTTTCAAAGATATAGAAAAAATAATTATATGCTTCATTTAGAACCATAGAAGACCCCCTATATCAAAAGCAATTGTAGGCAACAAAAACAAAATGGGAGGTATGCATATGCCAGATTTCAAATTATACTACAAAGTTGTAGTAATTAAATCAGTTTAGTATTGGCACAAAAATAGGAACATTGATCAGTGGAACAGAACTGAGAATTCTGATATAAAACCATCCTCATATAGCCATCTAATCTTTGACAAAGCAGACAAAAACATTCACTGGGAGAAAAAAAATCCCTATTCAATAAATGGTGCTGGGAAAACTGGATAGCCACTTGTAGAAGGCTGATACAGGATCCACACCTTTCACCTCTCACAAAAATTGACTTACGTTGAGTAACAGACTTAAACCTAAGGTATGAAACTATTAGAATTCTAGAGAAAAATGTTGGAAACACTCTCCTAGACATTGGCCTAGGCACAGAATTTATGAAGAAGATCCCAAAGGTAATCAAAGCAGCAACAAAAATAAATGGGACCTGATCAAACTAAAAAGCTTGTGCATAGCCAAATAAACAATCATGAGAGCAAGTAGACAACCTGCAAAATGGGAGAAAATATTGTATCCTACACAACTGATAATGGCCTGATGAGTAGAATCTACTTAGAACTCATGAAAATCAGCAAGAAAAAATCAAACAACCCTATCAAAAAGTGGGCAAAGGATATGAACAGAAAATTCTCAAAAGAAGACAGAATAATGGCTAACAAACATATGAAAAAATGTTCCACATCTCTAATCATCAGAGAAATGCAAATCAAAACCTCAATGAAATATCATTTATCTTCAGTAAGAATGGCCTTTATCAAAAAGTCCCAAAACAATAAATATTGGCATGGATGTAGAGAGATAGGAACACTCTACACTGCTGGTGGGACTTCAAACTAGTGCAACCTCTGTGGAAAGCAATATGGAGATACCTTAAAGCAGAGGTTCTCAAACTATCGTCCACAGGCCACATGAGGCCCGTCGAGGACATTTATCTGGTCCGTAGGTTGTTTTTTCCTTCGCTGCCTGTCTTGTTTAGCAGCCACTTCATTCCAGGCCCACCATGTGCATGTGTAGAATGTGCACCACACTCTCCAACAGCCGTCCAATGATCTGAGGGACAGTGAACTGGCGCCCTGTTTAAAAAGTTTGAGGACCACTGCCTTACAGTGATACAAGTAGATCTACCATTTGATCCAGCAATCCCACTACTGGGCATCTACACAAAAGAACAAAAGACAATCTACAATAAAGACACCTACACTTGAATGTTTATAGCAGCACAATTCACAATCTCAAAGCTGTGGAAACAACCAAAATGTCCATCAATACATGAGTGGATTAATAAAATGTGTTATATGTATACAATGGAGTACTATTCAACTCTAAGAAACAATGGTTATATAGCACCTCTTATATTTACCTAGATTAAGCTGGAACCCATACTATTAAGTGATGTATCCCAAGAATGGAAAAGCAATCACCACATATAATCACCAGCAAATTGGTATTAACTGATCAGCACCTAAGTGGACACATAGTAATTACATTTATTGGGTACTGGGCAGGTGGGAGGGGAGCTGATTTGAAGGGTATATACATACATAATGAGTGAGATGTGCACTGTCTGGGGTATAATAACACTAGATGCTCATACTTGAGGGAGAAGGGGGAGCAAGGACATTATATGTAACCTTAAATTTGTACCCCCATAATATGCTGAAATAATAATAAAAAAAGACGTAACATCTGCTCCATATGGGAAGGAATTAGAAGTATGAAGAATAAAAATTAAAGGACATCCTCAAAAGGAACACCAGCTCTATATCAATGGATACCAACCAAAAGAACACTGAAATGAGAGATAAAGAATTTTGAACATGCATTGTAAGAAAACTCAATAAAATGCTAGTGAAAATGGATACCTAACATAAAGGAACCAAAACAAATAAATGAAATGAAAGAAAAATTCAATAAATAAATTGAAATATTAAAGAAAAATCAAACAAAACTTCTGTAAATGAAGAATTTATTCAAAGAATTACAAAACACTGTGGAAAGCCTCAATAATATGCAAGATCAATGAAAAGAATGATCTCAGGGATTTATGACAACACCTTTCAATTAAACATGTCAGTCAAGGGATAGAGCAAAGAAATAAGACAAAAGGACAAAGCCTACAAGAAATTGGAATTATGTGAAGAGCCCTAACATAAGAATCACAGAAATCCCTGATGATGAAGAAGAAAATATACAATGGTTGGATAAATTATTTGAGGATATAATGGAGGAAAATTTCCCAGGCTTTGCTAGAAATCTAGATATCCAAGTACAAGAAGTTCAAAGGACTCCTAAGAGATTCATTGCAAACAGGAAGACACCATGACACATAGTCATCAGACTGGCCAAAAATAAACACAAAAGGGGCCCTATGATGAGCCATAAGTTGAAAGGAGCTAGAAAACTACAAAGGAAAACCTAACAGACTAGCTAAAGTCTTCTCATCTGAAACATTACAAGCCAGAAGGGTCTGGGGCCTCGTTCTCCATCTTATCAAATAGAATAACATCCATCCTATAACTTTGGATCCTGAAAAATTAGGTTTCTTATATGAAGGTTAAATAAAGACCTTCTCAGACAAGCAAAGACTGAGGGCATTCATCAAGATAAGACCTGACCTCCAGGAAATAATCAGAACAGCAATAAACATAGATCAACATGATAGACACTCACCAGTGTAAAATAATCCAAAAGCTAAAGGTCAAAAACCAGATACCACAATATCTCAATGGAGCAAACAAAGCAACAAAGTTCAACAGGAAAAAAAGAAATCCATCCCAGTTATGATCCTTTTAATAAATGTAGATGGCATGAACGTCCCACTAAAGAGACATAGGTTGGCCAAATGGATAAACATACACAAATAAGTATCTGCTGTCTTCAGGAAACACATCTTACCCACAAGGATGGATTCAGATTCTAGGTGAAGGGATCAGAAAAATTTCCATGCAAACTGAAAACAAAAGAAAGCTGGCAATATGGAGATAACTCAAAGAGATACAGGTAGAACTACCATTTGATCTAGCAGTCCCATTACTGAGTATGTATCCAAAAGAAAAAAAAACATTCTATAAAATATACATCTGCACTAGAATGTTTATAGCAGCACAGTTCACAGTTGCAAAAATGCAGAAACAACTCAAGTGCCAATCAATCCATGAGAGGATTAATAAAATGTGGTATATGTATACCATAGAGTTCTACTTAGCCACAAAAAACAATGGTGATATATCACCTCTTTTATTATCCTGGATAGAGCTTGAATCCATTCTACTAATTAAAGTATACCAAGAATGGAAAAACAAGCACCACACGTACTCACCATCTAATTGGTATTAACAGATCAACTCTTAAGTGCATATATAGTAATAACATTCATTGGATGTCAGGCAGATGGGGGGGAGGGGATGGTTATGTACACATGTAATGGGTGCGGTGTGCACCTTCAGGGGGATGGACACGCTTGAGGCTCTGACTCAGATGCGGCAAGGGCAATATACGCAACCCAAACATTTGTACTCCTGTGATATGCTAAAATAAAAAAAAATAAAATGTTATAAATAGAAAAAAATAAAGCTGGCATAGCGGTTCTGATTTTAGATAACTTAAGTCTTCAAATCAACAAAAGTAATTAAAGACAAAGATGGTCATTATATAATGTTGGAGGGCATAATTTAACAAAAAGACATACTAATTTTAAATATTTATGCAGCTCACTCAGGGGCACCCAAATTCTTTTCTAAACAAAACGATAAACAGTAGCAACAGAAAAGCTGGTGATTTAAACACACATGTACCAGAACAGGGAAGATCCCTCAAACAGAAAATAATAAAAAAAAAGCAATGTACTTAAAGAGAATTCCAAAACAAATGGACCTGACAGACGTTTACAAAACATTCTACCACAAAACAACTGAATATATGTTCCTCTCCTCAGCTCGTGGGGCATTTTCTGAGACTGACCATATCCTAAGCCAAAAAACCATGTCTCAACAAATTTAAATAAATAGAAATTATACCATGCATCTTCTCAGATTGCAGTGGAATAAAATTAGAAATCAACTCTAACACAAACACTCTTCTCTACACAAAGTCATGGAAACTGAACAACTTTCTGCTGAAAATTATTGGGTCAAGAAGAAAGTTAAAATGACAATCAAAATATTCTTTGAATGAAGTAATAAAGGGGATGCAAGTTACCAAAATCTGTGGGACACAACTAAAGCTTTCCTGAGAAGAAAATTTATAGCCATAAATGCCTACATCCGAAAGACAAAAAGATCATAAAGCAACAGTTGAAGGAGTTGTCTCAAAGAACTGGAAAAGGATGAGCAAACCAATCCCAAACCCAGCAGAAGTAAAGAAAAAAACAATATCAGAGCAGAACTAAATGAAATTGATAATAAATAAATAAATTTCAGAGGACTAATAAAACAAAATGTTCTTTGAAAAGATAAACAAAATTGACACACCTCTCCTAGTTTAACCAGAAGCATAAAAGAAATAACTCTAATAAGCTCCATCAGGAATTAAAAAGAAGAAATTATAATTGAGGCCACGGAAATACAAAATATTACCTATGAATACAATAACGACCTCTATGCACATAAACTTGAAAACGTGGAGGAAATGCACAAATTCTTTGAAACCCATAGCTTCCCTATGCTCAATCAGAAAGAAATAGAATTCCAGAACAGACCAATACCAAGTACCAAAATTTAAATACCGATACAAAAATTTCCTTTAAAAAAAAGTGCTAGATCAGATTGCTTCACATCTGAATTTTGCCAGACCTAGAAAGGAGAAATGGTGCCTATGCTCCATAAATTATTCCACATCAAGAAGGAAGGAATCCTCCCCAACATGTTTTGTGAAGCCACATCACCCTGATACCAAAACCAGGAAAGGACACAACAAAAAAGGATAACCACAGACCAATATCGCTTAAGATTAAAGATGCAAAAATTCTCAATAAAATCCTAGGAAACTGAATTCAGGTTCTTATCAATAATAATAATAATAATCATCATCATCATCCATCACAACCAAGTGGGCTTCATCCCAGAGATGCAGTGATGGTTCAAAATACACAAATCTATAAATGTAATTCACCACATAAATAAATGTAAAACCAAATACTATATCATCCCCTCAACAGAGACAGAAAAAACATTTGACAAAATTCAGCACCATTTTATGATAAGAACGCTTAAAAAAATAGGCATAAATGGGACTTCCATAAAAATGATAAAAGCCATATATGAAAAAGCCATAGCCAACATCATACTGAGCAGGGGAAATTTGAAAACATTCCTACTTAGAACTAGAATGAGGAAAGGTTGCCCTCTATCACTACTTCCATTCAACATAGTCCTGTAATTCCTAGCAAGAGTAATCAGACAAGGGAAGAAAATTAAGGGTACCCACTGGAGGGCAGAAGAGGTAAAACTATAGCTCTTTGCTGATGTTCTGATCTTCTATCTAGAAAACACCAAAGATTTGCCATGAAGCTACTGGAATTCATAAACAAATTAAGCGAAGTATCAGGTTACAACATCAATGTGCACATATCATTCCTATATGCCAACAACAATCAAACTGAGAACCATATCAGAGACTCAATATGTTTCACAATAGAAACAAATAAAATAAAATACCTAGGTATATATTTAACTATGAAGGTGAAAGACATCTACAGGGAGAATTATGAAACTGAGGAACACTGAGGAAGAAAATAGCAGAGGATATAAATATGTGGAAAACCATACCATGCTCATGGATCAGCAGAATCAATATGATAGATGTCTACACTACCAAAAGTGATCTACAGAGTTAATGCATTCACTATTGAAACACCAACATCATTTTTCACAGATCTAGAAAAAATAATTCTACACTTTGTATGGAACCAGAGAAGAGCCTGTATACCAAAAGCAATCTTAAGCAAAAAGAACAAATTGGGAGGTATCAATTTAACAGACTTCAAGTTATACTACATGGCTATAGTTTCTAAAACAGTATGGCACTGGCAGAAGAACAGAGACATAAATCAATGGAACAGAATAGAAAACCCAGATATAAAACCATCCTCAAATAGCCATCTAATGTTTGACAAAGCAGAGAAAACATACACTAGAAAACAGAATCCTTATTTAATAAATGGTGCTGGGTAAATTGGATGGCTATATGTAAAATATTGAAACAGGATCTCCACCTCTCACCTCTCACAAAAAATCAACATACAGTGGGTAACAAACTTAAATCTAAGGCATTAAACTATAAAAATTCTAGGAAAAAAAATGTTGGAAAAAGTCTTATAGACATTGGCCTAGGGAAATAATTTATGAAAAAGTTCCCTAAGGCAATCACAGCAGCAAGAAAAATAAATAAATGAGACCTGATAAAATTAAAAAGGTTCTTCACAGCCAAGGAAACTCTCATGAGAGCAAACAGACAACCTATAGTGTGGGAGACAATATTCACATGCTACACATCTAATAAAGGGCTGAAAACTGAATCTATATGGAACTCAGAAAAAACAGAAAAAAAAACTATTAAAAAGTGGGCAAAGGACATGAACAGAAACTTTTCAAAAGAAGATAGACTAATGGCCAACAAACATATGAAAAAATTCTCCATATCTCTAATCATCAGGGGAATGCAAATCAAAACTACAATGAATTATCACTTAAGTCCAGTGAGAATGGCCTTTATAAAAGATTCCCAAAACCATAATATTAACATAGATACAGAGACATAGGAACACTCCAAGACTGGTGGTGGGACTGCAAACTAGTATAACCTCTGTGGAAAGTGATTTGGAGATATCTCAAAAAGCTAAAATTAGAACTACCATTTGATCCAGCAATCCCATTACTAGACACCTAACCAAAAGAAAAAAAGACATTCTATAAATAGACATTATATGAACAAAAAAAAAATCTACACTAGAATGTTTATAGCAGAACAATTCACAATTGCAAAAATGTGGTAACAACCCAAATGTCCATCAATACATGAGTGCATTAATAAAATGTAGTATATATACCATGGAATTCTACTCAGCCACAAAAACCAATGGTGATCTAGCACCTCTTGTACTATCATGGGTAGATCTGTAGCCCATTCTACTAAGTCAAGCATCAGAAGAATAGAAAAATGATAACAAAATATACTCACTGTCAAATTGGTATTAATTGATCAACACTTATGTGTACATATAACAATAACATTTATCAGATGTTTGGCAGGTTGGAGGGGGGCAGAGGGGATGGGTATATTCTCACCTGATGTGTGTGGTGCACATTGTTTGGGAGATGGAAGTGCTTGTAGCTCTGATTCTGGCAGGACAATGGCAATATATGTTACCTAAGCAGTTGTACCTTTGTAATATTCTGAAAAAAAGACTGCGTGGTACTATCTTAATAATATAATAATAATATACATATAATATAATAGTATCATATAATAATATAATAATAATATACATATTATATACATATGTATAAATAATATAAATATAACATAAATAATATACATAATAATATACATATGCATAAATAAAATTGAATTGAAAGATCCAAAATAAACCTGCACTTATATTACAATATAATAACTTGATTTTCAACAGGGATGTAAAGGCCATAAATACTGAAAGGGAATTTTCTTTGACAAAGGTTACTGTGACAAATGAATATCTAGAAGCAAAGTAATGAAGTTTAATCCCAAACTTAGACCATATATAAAAATTTAGTCCAAATGGATCAAATACCTAAGTGGAAATAATGAAAGTGTAAGACTCCTAAAAGTTAATATAGGTATAAATCTTTTTCACTTAGGATTAAACAATGATTTTTTAAAAATTTGACAAAAAAGCACAATCAACAAAATTAATTAGATAAATTAGATATCATCAAAATTAAAAATTTTTGTGTTCCTATGGACATCATCATGTAAAGTGGAATAACAACCTCCAAGAATAGGAGAAACAATTTGCAAAACATATATCTTATAAATAACTTGTATCTAGAATTATAAAGAACTTCCAAATTCAATAATAAATGCTAGTAGTCCAATTTAAAATGGAGAAATGATCTGAACTGATATTTCTCTATATAATATATACAAATGGCCAATCATCATATAAGAAGAAGGTCCATGTCATTGGTCATTAGGAAAATATAAATTGAACCATAAAAAGTTACAATTTCACACACACTTTAATAAACATAATAAAGAAGTCAGAAAATAATAATTATTGGTGAGGATGTTGAGAAGTCTGTACCCTACTCTGTTGTTGTTGGGTATGTAAAATTGTACTACCATTGCGGAATACAATCTGGCAGTTCCTCAAGTAGTTAAACATAGAATTACCATATGATGTAGCAATTTAATTCCTAGGTATACCAGAGAAAAGTGAAACAGGGATCCACACAAAAATTGTACTCCAATGTTCATAGAAGCATTATTTATATAGCCAAAAAGCTGAAATAAACCTAATATCCATTCACTTAAAAATACATAAATAAAAAGTAGTATGCCCATGTAATGTAATATTATTCAGCAATAAGAAAAATGAAATATTGATACATACTACACACTTGGATGAACTTTTAAAACATTATGTTAAGTGAAATAAGCAAGTCACAAAGGACCATATATTTATATGATTCCATTCATTTGAAATGTCATGAGTAGGCAAATTCATAGAAAAAGAAAGTAGATTAATGGTTGTGTTACAAACTTAATTTGTGTGTCCCGCTAAAATTCATATGTTGAAGCCCTAACCTCCAGTATGGTTATATTTGGAGATGGAGACCATAAAACTACTTAGGGTTAAACAAGATCATAATGGTGGAATCCTGATCCAATACAATGGGTATCCTTATAAGAAGAGACACCAAAGAGATTCCACTGTCTCCCTGCCATGCAAGAACACAGCAAGAAAGCAGCCATATGCATGCCATGAAGACGCATCAAACAAGCTAAAACCTTATCTTGGACTTTTAGCCTTCAGAACTGTAAGAAAATAAAATTTTGTTTATCTTCTGTAGCTTTTTTTTTCATTTGATTTGGATTCATTTTATCTTTTAATGCTTCTATATCCCCTGCAAGCCTCATCTCTGTGCAAACACACCCCTACCTTTCTGGTGGAACCAAAACATGTTGGTATAAATTAGAAGCCCTGGATACCCTGGGTTTGCAGCTCAGAGGCATCTAGAAGGCAGGAGAAAAAATCTGTTGGCCAGAGGGCAGGACTGGCTGCCTCTAGGGAACTGTAGGGCTGGGACCCACCTTGAGGCCATGTGCCCCAGCTCTCAGGGGACAATAGGGAGGGACAAGAGCTAGCATAGGCCCCACCGAAGCTGAGACCGTGTGTGCCGGGGACAGAAGTCGACAGCCTGCAGGAGAGAACGAGCAACATGGAGCCCACTTCACCAGCCCAGGGTGGCCAGTGATGCCGGTGAGAACACAACGCGACACCATCTCCTCCGGAAGCTGCTGGCAGTAAGATGGAACGGGAATGGGAGTGGGGAGGGTCCGTCGCAGCAGGTTGGCATTAAGGAGGCAAAAGCCAGAGCGGGACGAGGTGTGCGGTTGTTTACAGTTATATACACTATGTACAGACTCTGGTTAATCAGTCTGCTAGACTGGCAGCATCCTTGACAGGTCCAGGCCCCTTGGCCGGGGAGGAGGGGCACTGGTTGGGGAGAGCGGGCTTGTCCAACACCTTCTTGGCATTGGGGGAGGGAGGAGGAGGAAGAGCTGATGATGCCTCCCAGTACAAAAACGTGGAGAGAATTCTTTAAATAACGGCACAAAACTGAGACTGTCCCCCGAGGAGTCTCCCATGAGCCTCGGGCTGGGGGAGGGACCACAGCGCAGTCTCTGCGTGGGTTGGGGCATTAGCAGTAGCTTTCTTTTGTTTACTGTTCCTCGTGAGCTTTACCATGTCGTTCTGTTGCTGCTGCTGTTTCACCAAGTTGTCTTTCTTTGCTTGAAGGACCAGCTCTGTGATACAGTTGAACATCAGCTCCACACTGATGTTCTCCTTGTCACTGGTCTCGAACAACTGGGTCCCCATCTGCCCAGCGAATTTGTAGGCATCTTCATCTCCACCACCTTCCGCTCAGGATCATCATTCTTATTCCCCACTAATATCTGGCACACATCGTCACAGTTCTGGTTGATTTCATGAAACCACCGCTTGAGGTTGACAAAGGATTCAGCACTGGTGATGTCATAAACCACCACGATGACCCCATGGGTCCCCCGATAATATGTGGAAATGATGGTGCGGAAGCGCTCCTGCCCCGCAGTGTCCCAGATCTGTAGCTTCATCTTCTCCGGGTTGATCTCCATGGTCCGGATCTTGAAGTCCACTCCAATTGTGGTGATGTAGCTGCCTGAGAAAGTGTTGTCTGCAAAGCGTAAGAGTAAACTGCTCTTGCCCACACCGCTGTCACTAATGATGAGCAGCTTGAAGAGGTGGTCACAGTCCCCGGCCATGGCGGGCGGGGCGGTGAGGGCGGGCGGGCGTGGTCTGTACTAGCTTCCCCATCAGCAGCTCCCTCCTGGCTACTTCAGCAGCTGCCGATCCACTTCCTGAACAAACAGCCGAAACTGACAGAAACACCTCCCTCCGCTCCCCGCCTCCTCCTCCTCAGCAGCCACCCTATTTCCTGTAGCTTTATTGAAGTAGAACTAATAAAGATTTATATATCCAAAGCATACAATGTGACGTTTTTATACAAATGCATGTATCCATTGTGAAATGCCTACAAAAGCCAGCTGCCTTCCTAATACTTTGAAATTAAAAAAAGAAAATTATCAAGCTAATTAATATGTCCATCACCTCATACAGTTATCGTGTGTGTGCCTGTGTGTGTGTTTGTGTGTGTGAGAGAGAAAGAGAACTTAAGATATGATCTCTTAAAAATTTCAAGTATTTCTTCAAGGTAGTGATTATATTGCAATAGGAACAAAAATAATAAAACATATAGGAATAAATTTAACCCAGGAAGAAAATAAGATTTTGCTCTGAATGTTTTAAAACATTGGTGAAAGAAGTTGAAGAAGACACAAATAAATGGAAAAAACATTTCATATTCATGGATGAGAGACATCAATATTGTCAAAATGTCCATACTACCCAAAGTGATCTAAGGATTCACTGCAATCCTTATCAAAATTCCAGTGGCATTTTCCACAGAATTAGAAAAACAAACAAACAAACAATTCCAAAATTCATATGGAAACAAAACAGACCCTTAATAGCTAAAGCAATCTTAAGCAAGAAGTACAAAGCCAGAGGCATCATCCTTTCTAATTTCATGTTATATTACAAAGCTTTAGTAATCAAAACAGTATGGTATAAACACAAAAACAAACACAAAGACATAGACCAGTAGAAGTGACTATAAAGCATATAAATAAACCCATTCACATATTGTCAACTAATCTTTGACAAAGGTGCCAAGAAGACCCAATAGGAAAAATATATGCTCCTCAATAAATGATGTTGGAAAAACTGGATATCCATATGCCAAAAATGAAATTGGATTTTTATCTTACATTATACAAAAGAAATTAAACAAAAATGGATTAACATGAAACTGTAACACTCCTAGAGGAAAATACAGGGGAAAAGCTCATAACATTGTCTTTGTTTTTTGTCAATGTTTTTTGGAGTATATGACAACAAAAAATAGGCAACAAAAGCAAAAACAAGTGGGACTACATGAAAGTAAAACACTTTTGCACAGCAAAGAAGTAATAAACAAAATGAAAAGCCAAGCCACAGATGGGAGAAATTATTTGTAAACCATGTATCAATAAAAAGTTAATATCCAAAATTTATAATAGAGTCATATAACTCAATATCAAAAGAAATAATAACGTTATTAAATAATGGACCTAAAATTTCTGTTTTTTAAGTGACCTGTCTATAGTAATTTGGTATGGCTACCTGTGCAGACTAATACAGTTGCTTAAGTGGGGGAGGGAGGGTGAAATTGGAAGTGAATGCTAATGTGTACAAAATTCCTTTTGGGGAATGATAAAAAATGTTCTGGATCAAATGGTAGATTCACTTGTATCGCTTTAAGGTATCTCCATATTGCTTTCCACAGAGGTTGAACTAGTTTGCAGTCCCACCAGCAGTGTAGGAGTGTTCCTCTCTCTCCGCAACCACGCCAGCATTTATGGTTTGGAGATTTTTTGATAAAGGCCATTCTCACTGGGGTTAAGTGATATCTCATTGTGGTTTTGATTTGCATTTCCCTGATGATTAGAGATGTTGAGCATTTCTTCATATGTTTGTTGGCCATTCTTCTGTCTTCTTTAGAAAAATTTCTGTTCAAGTCCTTGGCCCACTTTTTAATGGGGTTATTTGATTTTTTCTTCCTAATTTTCGTGAGTTCTAAGTATATTCTAGTTATCAGTCCCTAATCAGATGCATAGGATGCAAATATTTTCTCCCATTCTGTAGGTTGTCTGTTTACTTTCATGACTATTTCTTTGGCTGTGCAGAAGCTTTGTAGTTTGATCATGCCCCATTTATTTATTTTTGTTGCTGCTGTGATTGCCTTTGGGGACTTCTTCATAAACTTTTTGCCCAGGCCGATGTCTAGGAGAGTGTTTCCAAATTTTTCCTCTAGAGTTCTAATAGTTTCATATCTTAGGTTTAAATCTGTTATCCAGTGTGAGTTGGTTTTTGTGAGAGGTGAAAGGTGTGGGTCCTGTTTTAGCCTTCTACAGGTGGCTATCCAGTTTTCCCAGCACCATTTATTGAAGAGAGATTCTTTTCCCCAGCGTATGTTTTTGTCTCCATTGTCAAAGATGAGATGGCTATATGAGGATGGTTTTATATCAGGATTCTCACATCTGTTCCACTGGTCAATATTCCTGTTTTTGTGCCAATACCATATTGTTTTAATTACTACAGCTTTGTAGTATAGTTTGATATCTGGCATATTAATGCCTCCCATTTTGTTTTTGTTGCCTAGAATTGCTCTTGATATTCGGGGTCTTCTTTGGTTCCATACAAAGCGTAAAATTATTTTTTCTATATCTGTGAAGAATGCTGATGGGATTTTAATAGGTATTGCATTGAATCTGTAGATCAGTTTGGGTAGTATAGACATTTTGATGATATTGAGTCTGCCGATCCACGAGCATGGTATGGATTTCCATCTGTTTACATCCTCTGCTATTTCCTTCCTCAGTGTTTCATAGTTCTCCCTGTAGAGGTCTTTTACCTCTTTGGTTAAATATATTCCTAGGTACTTTAATTTCTTTGTTGCTATTGTGAAGGGAATTGAGTCTTTGATTTGGTTCTCAATGAGATTGTTGTTGGCGTATATGGATGCCTCTGATTTCTGTGTATTGATTTTGTATCCTGAGACTTTACTAAATTCATTGATGAGTTCCAGGAGTTTCTTGGTTGAATCCTTGGGGTTTTCTAGATACAATATCATATCATCAGCAAACAGTGAAAGTTTGATCTCTTCTGCCCCTATTTGGATACCTTTGATTCCATTTTCCTGTCTGATTGCTGTAGCCAAGACTTCCAGCACTATGTTGAACAGAAGTGGAGATAGTGGGCAGCCTTGTCTGGTTCCAGTTCTAAGTGGGAATGATTTCAATCTTTCCCCATTCAGTATGATGTTGGCTATGGGTCTGTCATATATGGCTTGTATCATTTTTAGGTATGTCCCTTCTATGCCTATTTTCTTAAGTGTTCGTATCATGAAAGGCTGTTGAATTTTGTCAAAAGCTTTTTCTGCATCTATTGAAAGAATCATGTGGTCTTTGTTTTTGCTTCTGTTGATGTGGTGAATTGCATTTATAGATTTACGTATGTTGAACCATCCCTGCATCCCTGGGATGAAGCCCACTTGGTCGTGGTGGATTATTTTTTTGATAAGTGTCTGGATTCGGTTAGCTAAGATTTTGTTGAAAATTTTTGCATGTATATTCATTAGGGATATTGGTCTGTAGTTTTCTTTTTTTGTTGATTTCTTTCCTGGTTTTGATATCAGAGTAATATTCGCTTCATAAAAGGTGTCGGGGAGGTTTCCATTCTTCTCGATGTTGTGGAATAGTTTCTGCAAGATAGGTACTAGTTCTTCTTTGTAAGTATGGTAAAATTCAGGTGTGAAGCCATTTGGACAGGGACTTTTCTTTTTAGGGAGATTTTTAATTGCTGTTTCTATTTCAGCTGTTGAGATTGGTCTGTTCAGGGACTCTATTTCTTCCTGGTTGAGCCTAGGGAGGCTGTGTGTTTCTAGAAATTTGTCCATTTCCTCCATATTTTCCAGTTTGTGTTCATAAAGATTTTTGTAGTATTCATAAATTGTATCTTGTATCTCTTTGGAATCAGTTGTGATATCTCCTTTTTTATTCCTGATGGAGCCTATTAGAGATTTCTCTTTTCTGCTTTTCGTTAGCTTAGCCAATGGTGTGTCAATTTAGTTTATTTTTTCAAAGAACCAACTTCTTGTTTTATTAATCTCCTGAATAGCTTTCCTGTTTTCAATTTCATTTAGTTCTTATTTGATTTTGTTGATTTCACTTCTTCTGCTGGGTTTGGGATTGGTCTGTTCCTCTTTTTCCAGCTCTTTGAGTCATTTCATTAGATTTTCTATTTGTGATCTTCTTGTCTTTTGGTTATAGGCATTTATGGAGATAAACTTTCCTCTCAGAACTGCTTTAGCTGTGTCCCAGAGGAGTTGATAACTTGTCTCTCCATTGTCGTTTTCTTCATAGAAGTTTTTTATTTCCGTCTTGATTTCTTCATTTACGAAGTAATCATTTAGTAGGAGGTTGTTTAATTTCCACGTTTTTGTGTAGAAATGTGAGTTTCTGTTAGGGTTGATTTCTAGTTTTATTCCACTGTGATCTGAGAAGTTACATGGTATGATTTCTATTTTTTTAAATTTCTTGAGATTTTCTTTGTGTCCTAGGATATGGTCAATCTTAGAGAATGTCCTGTGAGCTGATGAGAAGAACGTATATTCAGTGGATTTTGGGTAGAATGTTCTGTAGATGTCTGTCAGACCCAATTGTTCTAGATTTTTGTTTAAGTCCATTATTTCTTCATTAATTTTCTGTTTGGAGGTTCTGTCTCGTGCCGTCAGTGGGGTGTTGAAATCCCCGGCGATTATGGAGTTGCTATTAATCCATTTGTTTAGCTCCAGTAAGGTTTGCTTTATGAATCTGGGTGCACCTGAGTTGGGTGCATATATATTTAAAATTGTTATCTCTTCTTGTTGGACTGTGACCTTCACCATTATATAATGACCCTCTTTGTCTTTTACTACTTTTGTTGGTTTAAAAACTAAATCGTCTGAAATTAGAACTGCCACACCAGCCTTCTTTTGGCTTCTATTTGCTTGGAATATTGATCTCCACCCTTTTATTTTTAGTCTATATGCATCCTTGCAGGTTAGATGTGTTTCCTGAAGACAGCATATACTTGACCTGTATTTTCTTATCCATTCAGCCAGTCTATGTCTCTTGAGTGGAGAGTTTAAGCCATTCACATTTATTGAGAGAACTGATAGGTAAGGTAGATTACTGATCATTCTGTTGGGTTGGATGTTGTTGCTATGATTTCTGTCTTGAGCCATTGTAATATCTGGCCTTTAATATCTTTGGGTTTTGGTTGTTTTTATATTCGTGGGTTATTATTATGATGTTCCGTGCATAACGCTGTTTTAAGTACTTCTTGTAGGGCTGGTCTTGTCTTGGTGAATTCTCTGAGCCTTTGCTTGTCTGAGAATGTTTTTATTTCTCCTTCATATACAAAGCTTAGTTTTGCAGGGAATAATATTCTAGGCTGGGCATTGTTTTGTTTCAAAAGAGTGAGAATGGGGCCCCAGTCTCTCCTTGCTTGTAAAGTCTCATTAGAGAAGTCTGATGTTATTCGAATTGGCTTTCCCTTGTATGTTACTTGCTTCTTTTGTCTTATAGCTCTTAGAAGGGCCTCTTTAGTTGATACTTTGGTTAGTCTGATGACTGCATGTCGTGACGTCCTCCTGTTTGCATTGAATCTCCCAGGGGTCCTCTGAGCTTCTTGAACTTGTATATCAAGATTTTGAGCAAGGCATGGGAAATTTTCCTCTATTATATCTTCAAACAGCTTGTCCAACCCTTGAGTTTTGTCTTCTTCCCCTTCTTGTAACCCTATGACCCTCACATTAGGTTTCTTCACATAATCCCACAGCTCTTGTAGGCTTTGTTCTTTTCTCTTGTTTCTCTGCTCTATTTCTGTGACTGATTTATTTAATTGGAGGGTGTTATCTTCATGCTCTGAGATTCTTTCTTCTGTTTCGTCTACCCTGTTCTTGAGACTTTCCACTGTATTTTGTAGTTCCTTGAATTGATTCTTCATTTCCAGGAGTTCGGTTACACTTTTCTTCAATGTGTCTATTTCTTTTCTCATATCCTGGAGACTTTTTGTGGTTTCTTGGTGTTGGTTATTGAGTTGTTGTTGCAGCTGGGTGAGTGTTCTTATGTTCCACATACGAAATTCCTCTTCTGTCATATTGGTTGCCTGATTTTGGTCGGTGTCCGTTTCTAGGGGGCTGGTGCTCCTCTTTGGGAGTGTGTTTTCCATTTGGTTCTTCATATTTCCTGAGTTCTTTCGCTGATTTCTTCCCATGTCGATCAGTTGTTGTTTCTTTCCTTAGGTTATTGTTTGGTTATTCACATACTTTGTTTAGTTTCTGAGGCGTTATGTGGTGCCTGTGGGTGAAATTGGACCACTCCCTGTATATTGAGTCAGTGGGTGCAGTGGAAAGGCTGTTCAAGATGCCGTCCCTGTCAGTAGGTGGCATTTGCTTGGAGGAACAGGCTCTGGTGTTGATTTTGAGTCCTGTTATCAGCTCTCTTTCTGGGCGGAGCTGGGTTGTGTAAGCCTGCCCTCAGGCCATTAGCAGGGGTCAAAGTTCTGTGCTCTGCTTCCAGGGAAAGCTGTCTGGGTAGGGCTGGAATGGTCCCGCTCAGCTAGAAAGTCTGGGTGTGGGTGTGGGGCTGTCTGAGACCCGCAGTCTGCAGCAGGCCTCACTTGTTTTCACCCTCCCCAACTCCGCAGCTACTCCTGGGCCTCTGCCAGCAGGCCAGACCACAAGCCACCAGGCCTCCCCGGACTGTGATGCCGGCGGGGTGGTTCCCTGCACAGGAACGCCACCTGGGTTGGGCGCACGGCCTCCTCCTGGGAGGAGGGTTGCCTTCTAGGACGCCGATCCGCCCCTGGAGGCACACAGACCTCAGTAGGCTGCTCATGTATAACCCTTCTGTGCCCCGGGCAATGCTAGCCCTGGGTGCAGGGGATCTGGTCTGCAGGTCCGACCTCTGTGTCCCAGAGTTCAAACTGTATTCCCACCAGCGAGAGGATTTCCGGTCCTAATTCACCCACAGGGAGCCCAAGCTGTGTCTATGTCTCTCAGCTTCTGAGTCGGCACCATTTTCCTGGGAACACGGTGCCAACAGCACCTGGGAGGGTGGGTGAGTTCCCAAACGGGAAGGTCCCGTTCCCTGGAGGTGCCTCCGGCTGGTGGCTGTATTGTCTCTCTTGGCTTCCGTGGGTAGGGTCGGCGGAGGGGAGGAGGAGGCAATATGGTGCCTGCTGCGCGGCTCAGGTCCGTGCACACGGAGGTGCCCGGAGGAAGTTTGGAACCTGGTGCTAAGTCTGCTACAGGCTCACCGTTGGCAGGCGGCGGCAGTCTCTGGGCTGGTGTCCGCATGTCTCTCCACCGGCTGGGGAGCCCACCAGCAGTCCCGAATGCAGGGGAGGGGAAACAGCAAATCCACCTACCCTTGCCGCTCGTCTCCGGGCTGCTCCGGTGGTGTCAGTCTCCAGTTCTCCTCCGCAGCCTCCTCCCGTGGAGTCTCCCGGGGTCTCAGGTACCCCTCCTTCCCGAGGGTTTCTTTTTTAATTTCAATTTCAGGCCCAGTGCTACCATGTGGTACAATGAACAGTTGACCAATGATATGAACGAAAACATAAGTTAAGCTCTGATCTAATATGAGTGAAGCCCAGGAATGTGTATTTTAACACATTTTGCAGGCTATCCTGATATGTAGCCAAGGTTGAGAACCATTGAACCACTGTCCCAACTGTCCTGATTGTTCTGGATTTATGGCATTTTTCAAATAAACATTAGAATCTAGGGTAGCCTATGAAGCTCTTAGTTTCAGGAGCATGCATATTAGGCATTTAGTTTTAGTCCCCAAACATTACCTTTATGTTTTTAATGTATTCTACACTTTTATGTTCTAAGTCATAGTATGGCTGGTATAGGAAGGTTTATAGTACACCATGAAAGAATAGAAAGGACTGGCCTGTAAAACCAGGAAATCCAGCTGTAGGTGGTAGGAACTGTGGAGAAGGGTTTAGTACAGTTAAATAATTAAACTATCTTCTTTGTGCAAGGCACAAGGTGTTTACAGTAAAAATGCACTGAACTTATAAGTGGAAATCCTGGGTTTAAATCTAAATTCCTATACTGACTTTCGGTGAAACCATGAATATAATAGTGTGGTGATAAAAAGAGAAGGATCTGGAACAGACTGCCTACTGTTCAAATGCAGGCTCCATAAGTTGCAGCTTTGGCAAGTTACAAGACTGCTATGTGTCCCATCACTCCATATGTAAAATTGTAATGATGATAATAATAGCACTTACTTTATAAAATTTTTATAAGTATTAGATGGGATGACATGTTCAAAACATATAGATTGGTGCTTAGCACATTATTAACAATGTTAACTATATTTATTATAATTGTCATCCATTTAAAACTGGAATAATGTCTATCCTATTCATAGATTGTTGTCAGGATTAAATGATTTTATATTTATACATTCTGTTTTCATCCATTATGCACACACTACATAGGGGATATCATTTAAGAAACAGTGTTGAATATCAAGATGATGCAGAAATGTCCTCAAGAAGTTTACAATCTAACAGGGGAGACAGAAAATAAATTGGTAGAATACATAGTAGAAAGTGACCATATGCTAAAACAGGTACACATGAAATTTCAAGAGTTTAGGGAAAGAAATTGTCACTTCCCAATTGAGCTATCAATTGGGGCTTGATGGATGGTTAACATTAGCATCAGGGTCTAGAGGGCTGTTAAGATTTATAAATAAAATTTTAGAGGGAAAGCCAAAGCCATTCCTGGTGGTCAAGAAATGTGAGGAAAAGTATAAAGATAGTTAAGGCAGATTGTGTACATAAAACCACAGTATAAACCATAAAGTGCTCATTGCATTTTAAGACTTGAAACTCTTGGAGCTCACAGGAAAACATTCACATACATGATTGCTTTCTAAGACAAATAGGAAACCAGAATATTGCGTATTGATTTTTGCAAGAGAGCTTAGAATTGTGGTTCATGAAGCATACTCAAATAGTAACAGTATGTTATCAACCTAGACCTAACCCAGTTTGCCTTTGTTAACTGGGCCAATTCCCACAGTAGAGAGCAGGAGGAGAATCTGCTGACCTGTATGCTACCCGTCGCCCACTCAGGCACATTAAAGGTGGACATCCATTTTCAGTATTCCTAGCTGAGCTGCAGTTCACATTAGAGACAAGAGAAAACTGCAACCACTGTAGTTTTTGGCAAGCTGCTTGAATAAAAATAGATACCTGCTGACTAAGTATTCACTGTATCTGCAGACATTTCCCAGCTAGGGAAATAGGCTTTTTCCCTTAATTTTTCCCTTTTTGAATGTTTACTTAAATTAGTCCCTCAACCTTGCCCCCTCGATAAAAAATATATTTTGAATTGGCATTTTGAAAATATATTCATACTTATATTTTTAAAATTCTGTATTTGTTACAACTATTCTTATTTGTTAATCCTAAAATATCCATTTTCCTTTTTAAGATAAAGCAAGACCTCCATGTATTATTCTTATAATCTACACATCAAAGCAGCTTGTTATTTTTTTTAATTGAAAAAAGGATAATCTGAACTTATAACATCATTACTTAACAAATATATTCTGGAAACATTGAAGATTTAGAACCATCCAGGAAGATTTTAGTTATCAGGTATATTTTTTTTCATACAACTAACATTTCTTAAGCACTTGCTCCTTTCAGACCTTATTCTAAACACTCTGCATATGTTAAATTATTTAACCCTCATGACATTTGTATGAGATTTATCCTATTACTATCCTCATTTTGCAGCTGAGAAAATTGAGGCACAGAGAGACTATATAACTTGTCCAAGGTCCCACAGCAGTAAAGTCAAGTGGAGATTCACACCAGACAGTTTGAATCCAGGAGCCAAGCTCTTAACCACCATACTATACTACTTCTCTGCACAAATCATGGCTTTAAGGACGGATACACTTTCTCATCTGAAAAAAAGAAACATTAAATTCCAAATAATAATTCATAATCTCTGGTTTCACACCTTTTTTTATTCTGTCATGCTTTATGACAAAACCACTGACCTTTCTGCTTAGTGATAATATCATGCCCCAGAGGATAGATGTGAAATAATCTTGCCTCCATGTGACAGTACTATTAACACACTCTAGCGTAACATCAGCTCCCAAATTGACAATAATATTGTAGCTAAGGCATGTGGTTGTTGCAAACATTCAATGAGATAACACAATTGGACTTTCTTGTTACATAGAAGGCAATTAATTCATATTAGCTGAATTGAAAGGGATTAAAATACATAGTGCTCATGGTCCCCTCCATCTAAAATATTCTTCTTTGCAAAAAACAAAAACCAACCAACTAACACACAAACAACAAAACCCTTCATTTACCCAAACATGCATACTTGGACACAGTGTGTTTAAGTTCCTTTTTAATCAGAATAATAGATATTGGGCATACAGAGCTTATAAAATTTAAACTTACTTCATTTTGTTGATAAGCGAACATTTTTATGACTATGTCACAGAGAGGAAGTATAATCTAGGATTTAAGAGTATGAACTTCAGAACTCAAAAGCCTAGGTTCAAATCCAGTTTTTCCATATAAACTGTGCAATCTAACACAAGTTACCCAACTCTCTGTGCTTCAGTTGCCCTGTCTGTATAATGGATCTGGCAATGCCACCTGCTTCATTGGTTTACCCTGAGGATTGAGTGCACTAATTTATATGGAATACTGAGAATGTTTCCAGGCACCAAGCAATGCTATATACACATTACAACTCTTATTTAAGTGTTTTCTATTACTCTAAATAAATGTGAAAAACCTGAGTTTATAAGGCATCTAACCATATATAGTCTTGAAAAAAGAAAAATTGGTTATGTGATAATATATACCAGGCATGGTGCTAACTATGGAATTTAAAAAAATACAATAAAATGTCTGTCCTTTATAAATGTGCAGCCCCTAAGGGAGGAGAGCAAGCTAAATGGCAAAGGAGACTGGTAACACTTACTTTAAAGGAGGAAAGACCCTTTAAATTAAGGTCCTTCAAAGATCAGATAGCAATATGAAGATGGTTTTATATTTGGGTTCTCTGTTCTGATCCATTGGTTTATGTCTCTCTTTTTTTTTTTAATTATTATTTTTTTTAATTATTATTTTTATTTTGGCATATTATGGGGGTACATATTTTAAGGTTTCAATAAATGCCCTTTCCCCCCCTCCTCCCACAAGTCTGAGTTTCCAGCATGACCATCCCTCAGATGGTGCACATGTCACTCATTATGTATGTCTCTGTTATTCTGCCAGTACCATGCTGTTTTTCTTACTATATAACCTTGTAGTATAGCTTCAAGTCTGATAAATCGATAGCTCCCAATTTGTTCGTTTTGCTTAAAGTTGCTTTGGCTATGTGAGGTCTTTTCTGGTTCCATACGAAGCATAGAATTATTTTTTTCTAAATTTGCAAAAAATGACATTGGTATTTTATTTTATTTTGTTTGTGCTTTTTTTTTTAAATTTCAGATTATTATGGAGGTACAAACGTTTTGGTTGCACATAATGCCTTTGCCTTGCCTAAGCTAGTAGCCCTAGTGTGCTGTTCCCTCATACAGTGCACTCCACATCCATAATTCTGAGTTTATCCACCCTCTCACCCCCACTTGACTGGCACCCAGTGAATATTGCTACCATGTGAGCACCTTAGTGTTGATCACTTAGTGCCAATCTGATGGTGATTACATGTGGTGCTTGTTTTTCCATTCCTGTGATACCTCACATTGAAGAATTGGCTCAAGCTCTATCCAAGATAATATAACAAGTTCTAGTTCACCATTGTTTTTTGTAGTTGAGTAGTATTCCATGGTATACATATACCACATTTTATTAATTCACTTACATATTGATGGACACTGGGTTGTTTCCTCATCTTTGCAATTGTGAATTATGCTACCATAAACATTCAAGTGCAGATGTCTTTATTATAGAATGTCTATTTTTTCCCTTGGATAGATGCCTACTGGTGGGATTGCTGGATCAAATGGTATTTTCATTTTTAGCTCTTTGAGATATTTCCAAATAACTTACCACAGGGGTTATACTAATTTGTAGTCCCACCAGCAGTGTAACAGTGTTCCAATCTCTCCACATCCACACCAGTATTTATTGTTTTGGGACTTTTTGATAAAGGCCATTCTCACTGGAGTTAGGTGGTATCTCATTGTGTTTTTGAATTGCATTTCCCTAAAGATTAGAAATGTTGAGCACTTTTTTATATTTGCTGACCATTATTCTGTCTTCTTTTGAAAAGTTTTTGTTCATGTCCTTTGCCTATTTATTGATGGGGTTGTTTTATTTTAATGGAATGCACTGAATCTATAAATTGCTTTAGGTAGGATAAACATTTAGCAATGTTGATTCTGCCAATCCATGAGCATGATTGTTTTATCATTTGTTTGCATCCACTGCAATTTCTTTCTTCAGAGTTTTATAGTCCTCCCTGTAGAGGTTTTTAACCTCCTTGTATAGATATATTCTTAGGTATTTTATCTTCGGCAAAGCAGACAAAAAATACACCGAGGAAAAGAGTTCCTATTCAATAAATGGTGCTGAGAAAACTGGATACCCACATGCAGAAGATTGAAACAGGATCCACACCTCTAACCACTCACAAAAATTAATTCATTATGGATAACAGACTTAAATCTAAGGCATGAAAATATAAGAATTCTGGAACAAAATGTTGGAAAAACTCTTATAGATATTGGCCTAGGCAAAGAAATTATGAAGAAGACCACAAAAGCAATCACAGCAAAAATACAAATAAATAAATGGGACCTGATCAAATTAGAAAGCTTCTGCACAGCCAAGGAAACAATCAATAGAGCAAACAGACAACCTACAGAATGGGAAAAATATTTGCATGCTACGCATCCAATAAAGCACAATTTGTAAAGAACTCCAGCAAAACAGCAAGAAAAAGTCAAACAACCTCATTAAAAAGTGGGCAAAAGACATGAACAGAAGACTTGGAAAAGAAGAAAGACTAATGTACAATAAACATATGACAAACACTCAACACCTCTAATAATCAGGGACATTCAAATCTAAACCACAATGAGACATGACTTTACTCCAGTGAGAATGACTTTTATCAAAAAGTCCCAAAACAACAGATGATGGCATGGATGCAGAGAGAAAAGAGCACTTATACACTGCTGGTGGGACTGCAAACTAGTACAACCTCTATGGAAAGCAATATGAAGATAGCTCAAAGAACTCAAAGTAGACCTACCATTTGATCCAGCAATCCTACTATTGGGAATTTACCAAAGGGAAGGAAAGTTAATTTTTAAAAAAGACACTCGCCCTAGAATGTTTATTGCAGCCCAATGCACAATAGCAAAAATGTGGAATCAATCCAAGTGCCCATCAATACATGAGTTAATTAATAAAATGTGGTATATGCATACCATGGAGTACTACTCAGCCATAAAAATGTGTAAGTACTACCTTTTGTTACAACCTGGATGACTCTGGAGACCATTCTTCTAAGTTAAGTATCAGAAGAATGAACAAACATACACCATGTGTCCAATATTAAATGGAGCTAATGGATCAACACTTATATGAATACATGGAAGTAAAACTCAATGGAAATCAAGCAGATGGGATGGGAAGGGTGGTTGAGAAAATTCACACCTAACTAATCCAATGCACACTGTTTGCGTGATGGACACATTATAACATTGACTCAAACTGTACAAAACGATACATGTAACCAAAATGTTTATACCCCTATAACATTCTGAATTTTAAAAAATGAATTAAAAAAATGAAGGTCCTTCTATATAAGATCAGTAATGTATATGCATGGGTGGGTTGGGAGCAGTGTTTGTAGTTGAGGCTGATGAAAGCATTCTTTTTCTGTATTGCAGAATGAGTATTATGTGTAAATCCAAGGAATACAACCGGGAAGTCAAGAGGAGAAAGTAGAGCTCAAGTTGTAGAAATAGTGAATGAACTTTTCTTAAGAACATGCATAACTAATATTCCCAGTCATTTTCATGCTTGAGACATAAATTCCTGCACTTCTTACCACCTTCAATAGAGTCTGACAGATACACAAAGATGTCATGCCTCTCTGTGTTTTCTGTGCTTATTTTGAAAAAGTCACGCAAAGGGCTGAGCTCCACATCCAAACTGATTTGTCATGAAACAGAGACAACACACATAGGATAAAGAAGCAATCCAGACTTTAATTAATTCAGTGGAAACAACATAACTAAGACCAGGGATGATTAATAAAGGGCCCATGAGTTTGTAGAAGTACCAAAGAAAGTATTTAGGACCTTCCATTATCAGTGGAAGTGAATTATATTTACTCCTCACAACAACCTTTGGAGTTGGTCATATTACTAGTTTCATTTTACAAACTAAAACACTGATACAAACAGAGGTTAAATAACTTGCCCAAGGTTACCTAGTTTATCATTTAAACTTCTCATTGTATAGTTAAAGTGAGAGCTAAAACAGTTGAGTAACACAGCTCGTGTGTGAGCTAGTTAGTAGACTAACTAGAGGTTAGTCTGATTTCCAATCCCCAACACTTTCCACTGCACCACACTGCATACTCTGGAAGAAAAGACTTATTATTACTGTCCCTCTCAAAACAAAAGGTTTGGTTTTCAGTAGTGAGCATTATGAAATTCATACGGCTAGCTATAGGTTGCTTAAAACAGACAAGAGAAAAGGGGGTTGAAGATAATCTTCATTTCTAGTCCAGAAAACTTCCCCAATGGCCCAACTGGTCAAACCAGAGAAAAGCCCAAATAATATAAATATATATTTATTTCTTCACTTTTCCTACCAAGAACAGAGGTCTATCAAACAAAAAGTGCCCAAGCTACCCAGCCATATGAGATCCTACTTTTATCTTTATTAATTTATTGGCCACACACACACGCACACACACACACACACACACACACACACACACACACACACACACACACACACACAGTTGTTTATTAAGACTCAAGTAAGTGACATGCTGTTTGATGTAACAAAACTTAAAATCGCCTGCCTGGTTTGTATATGAAAAACTGTGCCTCATTAGCTCACTTGAAAGATTCCCTCATGACTTATGAGGACATGTTTCCTGCAGAATTAGAGCAATAAAGCCATTGCTTACAGATTATTTATGCAATGTGGACTGGTCAATTTCTTATTCCATGACATTCCTTAATACAGATATTAGATCAGAAGAACAATGAGTTTCTTAACCATGTATAATAGGCCCTGAGTAGATTTTTATGGCCTAACTGAATGAATGAGTCAATGAATCCTGTACATTTGGCATGCAGAATTCTGAAGGAAATGTTGTATCTAAAATAATATTTTAGATACTTAAAAGGTTTAAAGGCCTTGATTCTGAAATATGACTTAAGAACTAACATGAATATGAACTCTTTAGGTTCAGAAAACATTTGGCAATTTTCTGTCACAAAAACATCTTATAATCAGTTTCTATTTCAAGAATTAAAAATGTTTCCAAGTAGTTTATAAAGTTCAACAGTCTCTTAGGAACTGATAGACAATAAAGCAATGAAACTGGAACACATTTTACTAAGTCATCATTTTGCAATTATCTGTCTTTGAATCATGCCAAACTGATAAAGAAACACAGTGAATTAACTAGGTCAGACCACAGAGTAAAACCTCAGAAGAAGGTTGAAATGACAATTTGTGCATCTGACTAGTATTGTTGGCCAGTTTATATAGGTCTAGAGCTGAAGGTGGATTTTGTTCTGAATATATGACAGTAGGCTGGGTCAATACAAATTTAAACTGGTCAATTCATTGAACATTAGATCAGGCAAATAGGATATTTTTTTGGATTATTAAAATCTTTTAAAAGATGAGTTCCATGAATATATGACCATTAGAAAGGGTACTATGACTGAAGTCAGACAAACCAGAGGTGAGGTCCTGATTCTGCTACCTATGGCAGCATAGCCTCAGGTGAACTGCTTAAACTTTCTCCCCCATATCTCTAATCTGACAACACTAGGACTACTTCATAAATGCATTCCAAAGGTTGTTATCATGCTTCTATTATGTTCTACTTTACCATTATTTAACATGAATAAAACAGTAAGGAGTACTGAGTTTGGAACAATTCAGAAATTGGGTTTATGCCACTAGTTCAAGTCATGATGATACTATTATTGCAAAGAATATGCACAAAATGCAAATATTATTTGAGAAAGTGGTCAGTGGATTTCTATGGAAAATGAGTCTTTCACATATGTATGACTACTAATGTTGGTGATTTTAAAAATCTGTATTACCTCTCCCTTTGGCCACACAGAAGCAGTAAAATAATTTGATTCTATGCCTATACAATTTATATATGAGGCATCCAGCACACTGTCATTGATCCCATTAATGTGTCTAATGATAGGCAGATGTTCACCAAAATTTACTTCTAGACATATGAGGCAAAAGACTATAAACAGTAAAGAAACTGCTGAAATGTTTGTTTTTAAACATAATTTATAGCATAAAATTTTCCAAACACTGCTTTGTCCATCTCCTTTCCAAATTTTCTTGTTATGCTTTCTCAATTAAATAACTAAACTAGTTCCTACATGCTGCATTTGGAAATAAGTATAAATCAGCCAGCCTCCGGAACTGCATGAAAATCAGATTTCTTACATATTCATTTCTGTCATTCAGTTTAAATTTTGGTGTCGCTATGCAAAATGTTTTTAATGTTCTTAGTTTTGATGATTTTTCTATTCATACTTAATTTAATCAAACATCATAATATGAAATGATATAATAATTATGTAATTTGGTAGCATCTAAGTTGTGGACCTCATATGTGGATGTATTTAACTTAGGCCTCTGGTTCTAATAAGGACACCAGATGCTGTATGCCTCTTGGCCATCTGGATCTATCTGGAGATCATCGTGTTTTCCATCTTTTCCCCCAGTATGGAACTCAATAACCATTCTTGTTATATATTAAATTACAAAGGCTGACACATCATAGCTTTGATAACTTATACAAGATACCACCATGACAAGGTTACCAACTAAAATGCGAATGTAATATTTGTATATATAGCAATGTATGGTGTACAGAAAACTCCCAGATTTCTTCCTTTGTTGATTATTCCATTATAATTCACAATGAAAGCTTATTCATACTCAAATTCTCTATTACACTATATGCAATGAAAGTAGAAAGAACCTGAAAGACATATTTCAACCTCTTCAATTTACTAGTCAATAAACAATGGCTTGGAGCTTCAGCTGGTCTTCTGACCTCCGTTGCTAATGTCCACATTGATTTGAAAAGAAGAGTTAACAAAGACTTGGCATTATAAGAGATTTTCAAGGAAACATTATTTAACTTTTGAATATAAGAAAGAAGGAACACTCACCAAATGAGCAGTTCCCTCCGTTGTAGAGGGCATCACACAAAAATCACTATGTGAGACCCTCCATCTTATCCCCTAACATGTTTAATCAGGAATGTTGGTGCAGAAAAGTGAAAAGACTTGGGAACAAATTAGTTCTTCCAGTGACACTCACAAAACAATGAGAGGGAGATCTCCATGGTAGAAGTGTTTCATAGGTGTGGTTGTCGATAGTTGAATCTATATTTTTCTGAAAAAATGTATATATAAATATTCACTCTCCTACATCTTTCTGACTCAAGTTAGTCGGCCTCAGCTGCAGTCACAAAAACTTCACACAGGTCCAATAGCCTTTCCTATAGTGAGAGAAAACTTGTAACTGAGTGTGGTTCAGTGTAAAAAAAGTAAAAAGGAAATATACATAGAAGATTTTACAGATGATAAATTTAGAAGTTAGGGAAAATTTCACTGGAGAGACATTGCATCTAAAACTAATTATTGAGCCCTACATTTTTGGCAGTACCTTTAATTTTTGTAAATTTCAGTAACTTTTATCTGTACTTGGCAGAATCACTGCTGCTACCCAATTGACGGTTATAGTTGCTGTGAGTGATGCTAGCCCATCATCATTATAGCAGCTGTTCAGTTGCCTAAGTATGCTGTCATTTTATTGGAAACAGATCCCTCATTACAAAGGAAAGAAGAAAACATATATTTCACTCTATTAAGCTTCTGGTACTAAAAGACTAACGCTCCCCAGAGTGCTAGAACAGCCAACACAGATGTAACTATTGTACTTCATAGAAAGTATTACAATCCATCTAAAATAGAAGAAGAATGGTCCACCAAGCTTGAGACATACTCATAATGGTTGAAGAAAATGTCCTCCTACGTTGTGCCAGGAAGTATGATCATTGATCCTACTTGAGAGTTTGAGGTTCACTGACAGCAAGTCACTAAATTAGCATAGATCAATGCCACGATTTTTAGTTTTTGCCCTGAAGGATACTGTGACCTAGTTAAAAAAAATTTATAAAACTGAAGAGTAACAGAGTTAAACTCCCACTGAGGCAAATAAGAGAAGAGCACTGTCTCTAAAGGTTGGGTTAATCAGAGAATATTTTCTGGAAATGCTGCTACTTCAAGCACAAGTAAGATTCCAACAACCCTAATGAAATAAGGAAGATTCCAAGGCAGGGAAAGTAGCATAATCATAGAAGTGAAGATGGATGAACATTTAGTGTTTGGGGTACACTGAGTAGGTTTTTTCATTGAGTAAGTAATTCATACAGGGACGTAGTGGGAATCAGGTGAAAGAAGGACCTTCATGCTAGATTATGGAAGACCAGGAATGCCAGACTTGGTTTGGAATAAAGGGTTGTCCAAATATATTTTAAGATCTAGACTTCTGCATTTGTTCTACACTTGTTTAGGTCCATCTGAAAGAGAGATTAGAGTTGAGGACAAACAGGACACCTGTAAACACTGACATTACATTTGCCTTGTATAAACAGGTTT
Organism: Microcebus murinus; assembly: GCF_040939455.1. NCBI lineage: Eukaryota > Metazoa > Chordata > Mammalia > Primates > Cheirogaleidae > Microcebus > Microcebus murinus. The sequence continues at coordinate 70,406,124 of NC_134136.1, forward strand.
TCAATAACTCTAAAAATGAAAATGTGATCAGCAATTTGCCAAAATCATACTTAGAAATATATGTGTGTGTGTGTGTGTGTGTGTGTGTGTGTGTGTGTGTGTGTACATATATATTCAGGATTAAGTCATCCTGATGGTATAAAATGTTTTGCTTCTTCAAATACTTTACTAAAATGTCATTGATTTTCAGAAACAAACTGAAGTAAAAACAGTAAAGGAAAAGTTATTGTGTTTAGTTAGGATTCTAAGTAATACCATCCTAAAATTTATTTAGATGCACTTACCTAATGACAGAACAACAATGCAGAAAGTGGAAAATTAGCCGTTTAAACAATAGTCTGTGAGACTATTTGGCAAAAAGGAAACATTTAGAAGATAAATTAATATAAAAATACAGCATAGAAAATGATCCATACAGATGTAGAAACTGAGGACAGAAAATAAAAAGACAAAAAAGAAAATGATCCATATACAACTATGTAAAAATTTTAATAGATTGACAAATACAAGAAATAAATTTGCACATTTAGAAGATATAATAATGGAATTATGGATGGTCTTTGTGTTTACAACATATAGAGTTTTATTTGTTATCCTTTCTATAATTTGAAATGATAAATGAAGACAGGCTGACAATTTCAGTTATAATTTTGGGGAAAGGACTAAGGGGTTAGAATGACTTGACATCTAGGTCCTAGATTGAGAAAATATAGCTATCATGGCTGTTATCTAGCTTGCATATCAGCACTCCTAAGGTTGCACCCAGGACAGACATCAATAATCAAACTTGCCTGCCTTTCCTTATCTTCACATAATTCCCAAGAGCCACTATCAATATCTCTGAATCTTCACACAAAGAGAAACCCCTGTGTTATCCAAAGCCATTAGACAGCTTTCTGTAGCAATATTCACTGGAGAAAAATCTACCATAAAAAAATTAATGCGGTAGATACCAAAGTCACATTTGTTTCTGAACTAGAAACTTCATTTCCTTTATGCCAAGACTGGTCTCAAATGGATTTGTCAAATTCCTATCTGAGTATAGTTAAGCTGAGCAAGATTTTGACAAATATAAATGTCTTTCCATTTTAAGAATTTTGGAGAAAATATAAAGAAAATACAGTAAGGACTGCTTGATAAACTCTATTTCTTTTGCTTTGTCTATAAAGCTTCCATTACTTCAGTTAACAATTTACTCAGGTAAAATATGTGTTTGTAGTTACCACTAGAGTGATATATAAGGAGCACTTGAATATTACTTCCAATGTAGACATATTGGTTAATGGACTTTCCCTTAACATAGAGCTAGATAAAAGTTATCTACTGTTGTTGCTGTTGTTGTTGTTGCAGTTGCGTGTGTGTGTGTTCAAACATAAAAACCACCCTTATATATTTAACGTTGTTATATGTTCAAATCTCTTGAGTTGCTTTGTGTCCCTGAGTTGAAAATCTCATCTAGAATGACAAAAGGTAACAGTTTATTTCATTATTTTATTCATTCAAGCTATATTTATTGAGCACTATCTACTTGATGGGCACTGTGTGCCTATTCCAAACAAATAACAATAAAAAAGGCAAACAAAATAATTGTCCCCATGGGATTAAGTTTTATTTTTATATTTTTATTTATTTATTTTTTTTGAGACAGAGTTTCACTTTGTTGCCCAGGCAAGAGTGAGTGCTGTGGCATCAGGTTAGCTCACAGCAACCTCAAACTCTCGGGTTCAAGTGATCCTGCTACCTCAGCCTCCCGAGTAGCTGGGACTACAGGCATGTGCCACCATGCCTGGCTAATTTTTTCTATATATTAGTTGGCCAATTAATTTCTTTCTATTTATAGTAGAGATGGGGTCTCACTCTTGTTCAGGCAGGTTTTGGACTCCTGACTTTGAGCAATCTGCCCGCCTCGGCCTCCCAGAGTGCTAGGATTACAGGCATGAGCCACCGTGCCTGGCTGGGATTAAGTTTTTCATGGAAGATACAAAATGTAAATGCACATGCTACAGGCTCTAACAAGTTCTGTAATAAAGAAACATATGGGCCGGGCGCTGTGGCTCACGCCTGTAATCCTAGCTCTTGGGAGGCCGAGGCGGGCGGATTGCTCAAGGTCAGGAGTTCAAAACCAGCCTGAGCAAGAGCGAGACCCCGTCTCTACTATAAATAGAAATTAATTGGCCAACTGATATATATATATAAAAAATTAGCCGGGCATCGTGGCGCATGCCTGTAGTCCCAGCTACCCGGGAGGCTGAGGCAGAAGGATCACTCGAGCCCAGGAGTTTGAGGTTGCTGTGAGCTAGGCTGACGCCACGGCACTCACTCTAGCCTGGGCAACAAAGCGAGACTCTGTCTCAAAAAAAAAAAAAAAAAAAAAGAAACATATGATCTAGTCAAAACAGAAGTCTTGGGTTATTAAATAAGAAAAAGAGTAAAAGTGAATAAATAAATATAATAAAAATTTAAAAAAAAGAGAAACATAACAACGAACAACTGAGAAGACTAATGCCAAGGGTAGTTACAGCCACTAGGGCACCGAGATGCAGGGCAGACTGGTGAGCTACATCCTCCCCCTAGCCTGCATCTCTCCTACCAAAAGTGGTAGGCTCCACCTCTGGAGGTGGGGTGAGACAAGAAAACTCACTCTCCCCTAGATCTAGGGAGAATCTGCTGGGCCTGTGTGCAGTTCCTAAGCAGGCAGTATAAAAGACTATGCTTTCCAGAACAGTTTAGGCCACCCAGTTGATTAATATGCTGGGGCTGGATCTCCTCCCCCGGTGGGCGGCCAATAGCCAGGACCATGGTCAAGGAACAAACCCCTCTCAAGTTGCCACAATAGGCTCCACAATTAAACCCTCCCATCAGGGGTACCTTCCAAGTGTGGTGGAAGAGCACCCCCCAGTGGCTAATCAAGAAATTATAGAAGAGAGGACCCTTGGGCAGCATAGGAAATAACAACAGCTGATCGAGATGGGGAGGGCTCAGTGAAACAATTGGAAATTCAAAGTATCAAACTGACAACACTTTCCCTAAGACATACACCAGCTCTCAAGAAATGGAGACTGAACAAACCCGAAACACTAAAATGACAGAAGAAGAATTCCAAAATTGGATTGTAAGAAAGCTCAATGATATGCAAGAAAAAATGGATAACCAACACAAAGAAACCACAAAGGAAATTGAGGACTTGGAACAAAAATTCACTAAGGAAATCGAGATCTCAAATAAAAATCAATCTGACCTACTGGAAAAGAAGAATTTATTCAGGGAAATATAAAACACAGTGGAAAACAAAAGGGTGTAGCAAACAGAAGAAAGAATCTCAGAGATTGAAGATAACACTTTCAAATCAAATAAGTTCATCACGGAGATAGAGCATAAAAATAAGAGACATGAGCAAAGCTTACAAGAATTGTGGGATTATACGAAGAAAAATAACCTACTGCTCCACTGGATTCCGGAGAAGGAGGAAGAAAAAACCCAAGGGTCGGATAAGCTATTTGAAGAAATAATTGAGGAAAATTTCCCAGGTCTGGCCAAAAACTTAGAATTAGAAATACAAGAGGCCCAAAGGAATCCTGAGGGATACAATGCAAAGAAGAAAAAAACACAACACATAGTCATCAGACTGACCAAAATATCAACAAAAGAGACCCTCCTACAAGCTGTGAGGAGAAAGAAGCAAGTTATATACAAAGGAAAACCGATCAGAATAACGCCAGATTTCTCAACTGAAACATTACATGCAAAGAAAGATTGGGGCCACATTCAAACACTTTTGAAACAGAAAAAATGTCCAGCCTAGAATCTTGTACGCTGCAAAACTAAGCTTTATATATGAAGGAGAAATTAAGACATTCTCAGATAAGCAAAGTCTGAGGGAATTCAATAAGACAAGACCAGCCCTACAAGAAGTACTAAAAACACTGTTATGCAAGGAACAGCATAATAAATAGTCACAGACATAAAATCACTCAAAACCTAAAGATTAAAGGCCAGATATTACAATGGCTCGAGAGAGAAATCAAAGCAACAACATCCAACCCAACAGAATGAACAGAAATCAACCTTACCTACCAGTTCTCTAAATAAATATATATGGCTTAAACCCTCCACTCAAGAGACATAGGCTGGCTGAATGGATTAGAAAATACAGGTCAAGTATCTGCTGTCTCAAGGACACACATCTAACCTGCAAGGATGCATATAGACTAAAAGTAAAGGATGGAGATCAGTATTTCAAGCAAGTGTAAGCTAAAAGTAGGCTGGCGTGGAGTTTCTAATCTCAAATGATTTAGTTTTTAAACCAACAAAAATAGTAAAAGACAAAGATGGTTATTATATAATGGTGAAGGGTACAGTTCAACAAGAAGATATAACAATTTTAAATATATATGCACCCAACTTAGGTGAACCCAGATTCATAAAGCAAACCTTACTGGATCTAAGCAAATTGAAAAACAGTAACTCTATAATAAATGGAGATTTCAACACCCCACTGACTGCAAGGGATAGATCCTCCAAAAAGAAAATTAATAAATAAATAATGGCCTTAAACAAAACTCTAGAAAAATTGGCTCTGACTGACATTTACAGGACATTCTACCCAAAAATCCACTGAATATACATTATTCTCATCAGCTTATGGGGCATTCTCTAAAATTGACCACATCCTAGGACACAAAATAAGTCTCAAAAGATTAAAAAAATAGAAATAATACCACGTATCTTCTCAGATCACAGTGGAATAAAGGTAGAAATCAACCCTAACTGAAACTCACATTTCTACACAAAAATGTGGATATTAAACAACCTTCTACTAAATAATTACTTCATAAATGAAGAAATCAAGATAGAAATAAAAAAAATATTTGAACAAAATGACAATGGAGAGACAAGTTATCAAATCCTCTGGGACACAGCTACAGCAGTACAGAGAGGAAAGTTTACTTTCATAAATGGCTAAAACCAAAAGTCCAAAAGATCACAAATGGACAATTTAGTGAATCAACTCAAAGAGCAGGACAAAGAAGAAAAGACCAACCCCAAACCCAACAGAAGAAGTGAAATTAACAAGATTAAATCAGAACTAAATGAAATTGACAACAAGGAAGCTATACAGGAGATTAATAAACCAAAAAGTTGGCTCTTTGAAAAAATAAACAAAATTGACATGACTTTGGCTAGACTAACAAAAAGCAGAAAAGAGAAATCTCTAATAGTCTCCATCAGGAAAAAAAGGAGATATCACAACTGATCCCAAAGAGATACAAGATATAGTTTACTAATACTACAAAAACCTGTATGCACACAAACTGGAAAATGTGGGGGAAAGGGACAAATTTCTAGAAACACACAGCCTCCCTAGGCTTACCCAGTAAGAAATAGAATTTCTGAACAGATCAATATCAAAAGCTGAAATAGAAACAGCAATGAAAAACCTTCCTAAAAAGATAAGTCACAGCCCTGATGGTTTCACACCCGAATTATACCACACTTACAAAGAAGAACTGGTGCCTATCTTGCACAAATTATTCCACAACAATAAGAAGAATGGAAACCTCCCCAAAACCTTTTATGAAACAAACATAACCCTGATAACAAAACCAGGAAAGGATGCAACAAAAGAAGAAAACTATAGACCAATATCCCTTATGAATATTTAAGCAAAAATTTTCAAAAAAATCATAGCTAACCAAATAGAGGTGCTTATCAAGAAAATAATCCATCACGACCAAGTTGGCTTCATCACAGGGATGCAGATATGGTTCAACATATGTAAATCTATAAATGTAATTCACCACATAAACCAAACACAAAACAAAGACCATATGATTATTTCAATAGATGCATAAAAAGCTTTTGACAAAATTCAATACCCTTTCAAGATAAGAACACTTAATAAAACAGGCATAGAAGGGACATACCTAAAAATGATACAAGCCATATATGACAGACCCATAGCCAACATTATACTGAATGGGGAAAAATTAGAAGCATTCCCACTTAGAACTGGAACAAGGCAAGGGTGCCCAATATCTCCACTTCTCTTCAACATAGTGCTAGAAGTCTTGGCTATAGCAATCAGATATGAAAGTGGAATTAAAGGTACCCAAATTGGGGCACAAGATATCAAACTTCCACCGTTTGCTAATGATATGATATTATATCTAGAAAATCACAAGGATTCAACCAAGTAACTCCTGGAATTGATAAATGAATTTATTAAAGTCTCAGGATACAAAATCAATACACAGAAATCAGAGGCATTCATATACGCCAAGAACAATCAAATTGAGTACCAAATCAAAGACTCAATACCCTTCACAATAGCAAAAAAGAAAATAAAGTACCTAGAAATATACTTAACCAAGGAGGTAAAAGACCACTATAGGGAGAACTATGAAACACTGAGGAAGGAAATAGCAGAAGATGTAAACAGATGGAAATCCATACCATGCTCGTGGGTTGGCAGACTCAACATCATTGAAATGTCTATACTACCCAAACTGATCTACAGATTCAATGCAATACCTATTAAAAGCCCAATATCATTCTTCACAGATATGGAAACAATAATTTTACGCTTCGTTTGGAACCAGAGAAGATCCCGGATATTAAAAATATTTCTAGGCAATAAAAACAAAATAGGAGGTATTAATATGCCAGATATCAAACCATAATACAAAGCTGTAGTAATTTAATCAATCTGGTATTGGCACAAAAATAGGAATATTGACCAGTGGAACAGATGTGAGAATCCTGATATAAAACCATCCTCATATAGCCATCTAATCTTTGACAAAGCAGACAGAAACATACACTGGGGAAAAGAATCCCTTTTCAATAAATCGTGCTGAGAAAACTGGATAGCTACTTGTATAAGGCTGAAGCAGACCCACACCTTTCACCTCTCATAAAAATCAACTCACGCTCAGTAACAGACTTAAACCTGAAGTATGAAACTATCAGAATTCTAGAGGAAAATATTGGAAACACTCTCCTGGATAACAGCCTAGGCAAATAATTTATGAAGAAGACCCAAAAGGCAATCACAACAGCAACGAAAATAAATAAATGGGACATGATCAAACTACAAAGCTTCTGCACATCCAAAGAAATAGTCATGAAAGTAAACAGACAATCTACAGAATGGGAGAAAATTTTGCATCTTACACATCTGATAAGGGGCTGATAACTAGAATCTATTTAGAACTCATGAAAATCAGCAAGAAAAAAATCAAACACCCCTATCAAAAAGTCGGCAAAGGACATCAACTGAAAATTTCTAAAGAAGACAGAATAATGGCTAAGAAACATATGAAAAAAATGTTCCACATCTCTAATCATCAGGGAAATCCAAATCAAAATACAATGAGTTATCACTTATTTCCAGTAAGAATGGCCTTTATCATGAAGTCCCCAAACAATAAATGCTGGCGTGGATGTGGAGAGATAGGAACACTCCTACACTGCTGGTGGGACTGCAAACTAGTTCAACCTCTATGGAAAGAAATATGGATGTATCTTAAAGCCATACAAGTAGATCTACCATTTGATCCATCATTCCTGATACTGGGCATCTACCCAAAACATAAAATGACATTTTACAAAAAAGACACCTGCACTCGAATGTTTAGAGCAGCACAATTCATAATTGCAAAGCTGTGGAAACAACCCAAGTGCCCATCAATTCATGAGTGGATTAATAAAATGTGGTATATGTATATCATGGAGTACTATTCATCTCTAAGAAACAACAGTGATATAGCACATCTTGTATTTTCCTGGATAGGGCTGGAACCCGTACTACTAAGTGAAGTATCCCAAGAATGGAAAAATAAGCACCACATATACTCACCAGCAAACTTTTGTTAACTGAGCAGCACGCAAGTGGACACATAGGAACTACAATAATTGGGTATTGGGCAGGTGGGAAGGGGAAGGGGTGCGGGCGGGTATATACATACATAATGAGTGAGATGTGCACCATCTGGGGGATGGTCATGCTTGAAGTTCAGACTTTTGGAGGGAAGTGGGGCAAGGGCATTATTTGAAACCTTAAAAAATTGTACCCTCATAATATGCTGAAATAAATTAAAAAGTTTAAATTAAAAAAAGAATCATATCTTAGTATTTTTAACACAGCATTTCCTAATAACATTTGACAACATCTCTTTTTTAAAATAAAAATATTCCCTGTTAACAATTTTAAGTATTATCAATAGTTGAAACACAGGGAAACATAGCTTAAGCCTATGAAGTGATTATCAGTGCACAGGATCATTGGCCACCTTAAAGTCTGGATTCAGAGAGGTAAATTAGGGCATTGTAATAGTTATAACAAATGACAATGGCCTGCAATATAGCATTAGTGGTGGAAATGAAGATAAGATGAATAGAAAAGATACATTAGAAGCAGAAGCAACAGAATCGAATGGCTGTGTGGCAAGGTAGAGGAATGAATAAAAGATGACTCTGAAGCTTTTAGCCTGTAAGGATGAGTTCTGTTTTCAATATTTTGAAATAAAAAATACACAGGCAAGTGAAAAGTATTAGTTTATAGATTAATTCTATGGAGTTCAAAAATATATAGAACATAAATCTTAGTTTTACATTTGATTTTCCAGGGTAACTTGGTAGAGGATTAGAGACAAGACAAGCAAGATCAGAACTTTGAGGGGCAATTGACATTTAGGGATGGGGTAAATATAAAGAAAAGCCACTGAAGAGGTGAAGAAACAGAGAAAAAGAAGAGAATGAAGAGAATGCTGTGCTGTAGGAGTCAAAGGAGCCCATTGGTGATTTTCTATCCCTTGGTTCCACGACAATAACATGACAGGAGTAAGGTTCATATCTCTGATTTTGTCACAATTGCATAAAGTAGCTAGCTCCTCCCTGGGCCCTGCTATTGTGTACTACTGTTCTCACAGTGTGCCATTAAGTCTTATACAGTTTTTCACCGTGGTGTTTGTCTACCTCGTTTTTTTCAACTTTGTAATATTTAAAACAGCTTTTGAAAGTTTATATTATTTTGATTGACACATCATAATTGTATACTTTTTGGGGTACATTGTGATGTTTTGATATATTACACAATGTGGAATGGCTAAATTGAGCTAATTAACATATGCATTACCTCACATAGTTATCAGTTTTTTATGATGAGAACACTTAAAATCTACTCTCTTTGCAATTGTCAGTAATAAGATATGTTGTTATTAACTAAAGTCACCATGCTGTATAATGGATGTCCACAACTTATTTCTCCTATTTAAAGAAACTCTGTTTCACCATCTCCCCAGCTGCTGGTAACCACCAATCTACTTTACACTTGTTAAACATTTTAGATTCTACATGTAAGTAAGATCATGAGATATTTGTCTTTCTGTGCCTAGTATATTTCTATTGGAATGGTGTCTTTCGAGTTTATCCATGCTATCAGAAATGACAGTATTTCCTTTTTCAAGGCTTAATAGTATTCTATTATGTATATATACCATATTTTCTTTATCCATTCACCCATTAATGGACAATTAGGTGTCCATGTCTTATTCCTTGTATCTTAGTATACATTGCCCCACATCTTTTTTAGGCCTGGTATACAGACATGCCCAGTCAATCAGAGTTTTCTCTCAACTGTGCAAGTCTTTTCTGTGACATTCTTACTTCATTCCTTTTTTTCATTTTGTGCAAATTTGATCCTTTAGCTTTCTCCTAGTCAGTTCAGTTATAAAAGGACTATCTCTGGCTTATCAGCTTAATGCACATTTTATCATCAAAACTTAAGTCTAGGAAAAGGAATAAGGCACAACTGTTAGCTTTGGGCTCTTTTGAAATATTATAACTATCTTGGCCTGGCTGGAGCTCTCAAAGCTGTTCATTTGATTTTTTTTTTTTTAATTCTTGATGGGTCTCCTCACTGATCCTAAGTCACACCTACTCATATTTTAAATTAGGTTGCTATTATTGCCATTTTTTAAAAAATATCAAATCTAAATTTGTATTTCGCCATTTATGAGCCCCGACTATCTTATCTATAAAATGCAGATTGTGTTTTGATACAGACATCTACTTCCAAGGGTTATGGGTAGGACTAAACAAAACAATATAAGAGAGTGCTTTCCAAACAGGAAAAAAAAAAAAAAACATTGTAAAGCATTGTTTGTTAATGACATCTTCATTATTATTATCACCATCATTATCACTTTATCTTAACTATGATCAATTTCATGCTGATTATAGCCACACAGTGGAAAAGAACTTCAGAATGTTCACACAATATTCAGTGTAAATCCAAAATGCGACAAATCTGATTCCTAGGTTCATTCCCACTCTATCTTTGGTAGAATGGCCCAATATTTCACTGTCATTAAAAAAAAAAAGTCTGTAGTATAGGTACTGTTGTGCCTCTCCTTAGCCAAAGACTGCTAGTTGTCTGCAAACTAGTCTTGACCTCCTAGGAAACTTAGAGAGAGGGAATGTTTTCTTTCTCCCAAAACTACGAATTTGTGGTCAAGTACAAAAGAAGCACATGCTTGCTCTTTTATTACTCTATACCACTGAAAGGCACAGATGTTGGGGACCAGATACCAGGACTAGAATTGAAATGGAATCAGAATATTCCAGTACATACTAGTTGAGTGACCATAAATGAGTAACTTAACCTCTCTATACTACAATTTCCTTTTGAACATAAGCACAATGACAAGACCTATCTCAGTTGGTCACTGGGAAGATGAAAATTATTCTCTGTCAGACATGTAACACAATTTAAACGCAGTGTTGACATTTTATATTTGATAATAACAATGTTTGACTGCAGACTTCCCTCTCTTGTTAACTGTTCAAATAAAATACTAAAATAAAATTTTATTTTTATCTCTGCTATATTACCTTTCCCATTCTATCACTTAGTGATTCCTTCCAGACTGAATCTCTGTCATTATGCAATAGACTAGACTTTATATACAGATATACACAAACTTAACTCCTGTCTGGAATAGAGCACATCTCCCTACCTTATTAATAATTAAGGCACAATTCTTAGGTAAAGGATCCTAAACTTTTGATCTATGATACATAACTTTTCCAAATGGTTTGCTTCTCTCAGACATAAAGTATTTCTTTTTCTGTACTTTCAGAAATTTCTTGGTGCCCATCAATGGAAAGGGGATATTTTGCAAAATGATACATACCAAAGGCAACTTCAATATTGGAAAGGGATCTATATTTTTGCTCACTAACTTTGTATTATCACAATAGACAAGTTAGAAACAGTTTTATTTAGGAACTGTAACTGAAAGACCTAGAAGTATGTTTTACACCTTCAGAAATATTCACCACTGGAAACTGTAGGGAGTGTATCCAAGAGGAGAATTTCCATTTATTTTAAATGCTTCCTTGAGGCTGCAGAGAAAGAAAGATTCTCCAAATTAGTATTTGTACAAAGGGATATACATCTAAAGACATTAAATGTACCTTACAGCAATGTTAAAATGTTAAATTTCTAGATAATTGTAGAGCAACATCAAAGGATTGCCTGTTTTCTGTTCCCTGCCTTCCCCAAATTCTGAGATGGCTTTGAGGCAAGTGCTACTTGTGGAATAAACTGTTTTCCAGGTGTCTCCTCTCCCAAGCCAAAAAAAAAAAAAAAAGCAACAATGGATAAAATACTGAAACACATCATTGCAAGATGTGCTTCAGTATTGCAAAATTGCAACCATGCAATTTTGATGTTTTTCCAAACCAAAAAAGGAAATTAAGAGTATAAAATGTCATTTCCATATTCTATGACATTCTATGAATTATTAGTGCTGAGCTTGGTACAGAATTCAAGTTTATATCTCTATTTAATGAATCAGTCACCTGCTATATATTGTTGTCATTTTGTTAATAAGGAAAATGGCTTTTTCTTTTTTTATTACTTCATATTATGGGGGTACAAATATTGTTAGGGTTACATACCTTGTCCCTCCCCCCTCTCCCACCCCACTATGCCAGAGATTCTAGCATGTCCAGCCTCCAGGTGGTGCACACCAAACCCACCGTGTAAGTACATAACTTTTCCCTCCTCCCCCTTCCACCTGCCCAGTTCCCAATTACAGATTTTTTTCAGATATTTTGGTTACAATTTATATCTTTACTGCTCCCTAAAAAGGGATAGAGGTAATCCCTTACCCCCCACAATGCTCGCCACTTCCTTAAGATGTGGGTCTCCCCCCAAAAAAATCCCTGTTGAACACTACTGTTTTTCGAGCACCATAGTTTTAGTCAGTCAGTATCAATTTGATGGCGAGTACATGTGTAGCCCATTTTCCAGATCCTGTGTCGTCTCGCTTTGTATTATGAGCTTAAGCTTAATCCAGGATTCCATAAATGGTGCTAGCTCACTGTCGTTTCTTAGGATTGAGTAATATTCCATTGTGAGCATATACCACATTTTAATTATCCACTTATGAACTGACAGACATTTGGGTAGTTTCCATGCCCTTGCAATAGTGAATTGTGCTGCCATAAACATTCGGGTGCAGATGTTTTTATAATAGAGAGACTTTTGGGTAGATGCCCAATGATACAATTGCTGGGTCAAATGGTATTTCTATTTCTAGCTGTTTGAAGTATCTGCAAATTCTTTTCCACAAAGGTTGCACTAATTTTCAGTTCCACCCACAGTGTTAATATTTGCATATTCTAATGGTTACACAAGCTAGAATGTACTAATATAACAGATAAATATCTAATTATTTTAAATGGTAAAATGATGAATAGTAAGTATATGGACATTTATATATGAAACAATAGCCATTGATGGAAACAAAATACAATATAATCCACAAATACTGTATATATAGTTCAAAATATATATTTTCACATTAGTAAATATTAGGAGATTATGCAGGAAATGCTTTGCATATAACATTTGCAATTCTTTTTATAGAGTACTTCTTTGCTGCACAGTTTATAAATGAAAAATAATTTATCTTTGTATAAAATTACAAAATTGCAGAAACATGTAGCTTAAAAAAACCTTTAAAATGTTAAAAAAAAAACTTTAAAGTTATCTAGTTAAATATCCCTTTACCCACTTCAAATCATTGACTCTCAGCTTTAGTATCTCAAGTGACATAGGTGAAAACACACATAAATATTGAGACACACACTATATTTAAAAAATTAACTCAGACCACTATAACAGAAGAAGGAAATTTTATATGTTACTCTCAAGAAAAAGTAGATACAGATTCATTTTAGGATAAGTACAAAGAAAAAGAACCCCTAAAACCATTGACATTGAGTGGCTGCAGGGATCAATTTAGGAGAAAAGATCAAGAAGAAATAATATGTACATTTGACTAAATAATGACTGAGGAATTGCTGTACAAACTGTCTACGGGAATTTGAAAACCTTAATAGGAGATAGAAATTATTCAGGTGATTTGAATGGTCTAATTAAAAATAATGGAATTAAATTATGAAAATGAAAATGTACCTGAAGAGGAAATTAGCCCTTAATTTTTAATACATGAAATCTATTAGACTGGGAAGTAATCTTAGGGAGACAGCAAAATTTTTAAATCCCCAGCACATAGCCACCTGGTACAGGTCAAATCTTCAGATAGCAGAAACACTCTTCAGAGTCAAGGGGTCACGAAATGACCCAGGACATGTTTTATCTCCCTTTTCTTTAATTCTCTCTCTTGAGTACCTGATTTGTCCAAAATCACAACAGCCATCTTTTCATTTTGTCTGTCACTTCTTTTTTTTTTTTTTTATTTTAGCGTATTATGGGGTACAAGTATTAAGGTTACTTATATTGCCCATGACCCTCCTCCCTCGAGTAAGAGCTTCAAGCATGTCCATCCTCCAAACGTTGCACATCTTACTCTTTGTGATTGTATGGATCCTTCTCCTCCTCCCCCCTCCCCCCTCCCAACACCCGATAAATGTTACTCCTATATGTCCACTTAGGTGTTAATCCGTTAATACCAATTTGCTGGGGAGTACATGTGCTGCTGGTTTGTCCATTCTTGAGATACTTCACTTAGTAGAATGGGTTCCAGCTGTATCCAGGAATATACAAGAGGTGCTATATCACCATTGTTTCTTAAAGCTGAGTAGTATTCCATGGTATACATATACCACATTTTATTAATCCACTCTTGAATTGATGGGCACTTGGGTTGTTTCCACAACTTTGCAATTGTGAATTGTGTTGCTATAAACATTCGAGTGCAGATGTCTTTTTCATAAAGTGACTTTTGATCTTTTGGGTAGATGCCCAGTAGTGGAATTGCTGGATCAAATGGTAGATCTACTTGTATCACTTTGAGGTATCTCCATATTGCTTTCCACAGAGGTGGAACTAGTTTGCAGTCCCACCAGCAGTGTAGGAGTGTTCCTCTCTCTCTGCATCCATGCCACCATTTGTTGTTTGGGGACTTTTTGATAAAGGCCATTCTCACTGGAGTTAAGTGATATGTCATTGTGGTTTTGATTTGCATTTCCCTGATGATTAGAGATGTTGAACATTTTTTCATGTTTGTTGGCCATTGTTCTGTCTTCTTTTGAGAAGTTTCTGTTCATGTCCTTTGCCCATTTTTTGATAGGGTTGTTTGATTTTTTTCTTGTTGATTTTCCTGAGTTCTAAATAGATTCTAGTTATCAGCCCTTTATCAGATGTGTAGGATGTGAAAATTTTCTCCCATTCTATGGGTTGTCTGTTTGCTCTCTTGACAGTTTCTTTGGCTGTGCAGAAGCTTTTTAATTTCATTAGGTCCCATTTGTTTATTTTTGTTGCTGTTGTGATTGCCTTTAGGGTCTTCTTCATAAATTCTTTGCCTATACCAATGTCTAGAAGAGTATTTCCAACATTTTCCTCTGGAATTCTAATAGTTTCAGACCTAAGGTTCAAGTCTGTTACCCAGCATGAGTTGATTTTTATGAGAGGTGAAAGGTGTGCATCTTGTTTCAGTCTTCTACATGTGGCTATCCAGCTTTCCCAGCACCATTTATTGAATAAGGGTTCTTTTCCCCAGTGTATGTTTTTGTCTACTTCATTGAAGATTAGTTGGCTATATGAGGATGGTTTTATATCTGGGTTCTCTGTTGTGTTCCACTGGTCGATGTCCCTGTTCTTAATTCCCTTCAAAATAGCAACAAAGAAAATAAAGTACCTTGGGATATATTTAACTAAGGAGGTAAAAGACCTCTACAGGGAGAATTATGAAACACTGAAGAAGGAAATAGCAGAGGACATAAACAGATGGAAGAATATACCATGCTCATGGGTCGGCAGAATCAACATTCTTAAAATGTCTATACTACCCAAAGTAACCTACAGAGTCAATGCAATCCCTATCAAAATACCATCATAATTTTTCACAGATATAGAAAAAAATAATTTTACGCTTTGTATGGAACCAGAGAGACCCCATTAGCAAAATCACTCCTTTTTGTGTTTTGTTTTGTTTTTAGACAGAGTCTCACTCTGTTATCCAGGCTAGAGTGCCATGGCATCAGCCTAGCTCACAGCAACCTCAAACTCCTGAGTTTAAGCAATCCTTCTGTCTCAGCCTCCTGAGAAGCTGGGACTACAGGCATGCACCACCATGCCTGGCTAATTTTTTCTATATATTTTTAGTTGGCCAATTAATTTCTTTCTATTTTTAGTAGAGATGGGGTCTCATTCTTGCTCAGGCTGGTTTAGAATTCCTAACCTTGAGCTATCCTCCTGCCTTGGCCTCCCAGAGTGCTAGGATTACAGGCGTGAGCCACCCTGCCTGACCTGTCTTTCACTTCTTAACCTATTTGGCAAGAGCTAATGCCCCTCTGTGACTCTGTGGACAAACAAAAGAAAACAGAAGAGTGAAATATCTCATACAAATCAAAATATAATTTAACTCAAACTTTTTTATTTTACTAAAATCTGATTGTTCTTTGCTGTAGGGGTTATTTTCTCCTGCCATCTAAACAAAGTGATAGACCTTTGCCATTAAAAACACATTTACAGATTGTTATTATTACATTATCATTATTATAAGTAAGAACACATGGAAATAAGCTAAAGTGAGAGAAAGGTAAAAAATTAAAATAATGGTTCTCCCCACACATCCCTTTCGTCAGAAGTAACCATATTTGTATTAATATTATGTGTACTTACAGAGTATCTGTGGTTGGCACCATACTCCAAATCTGCAGTCCCCAACCCCTAGGCTTCAGGTGGATATCGATCCACAGCCTGTTAGGGACCATGCCACAGCACTCTGCTGCCACTGTCTCCTCACCCCCAGGCCAGCCCGTGGAAAAATGATCTTCCATGAAACTTGGGGGGAGGACATATGGGGGTGCACAAGCCAGAAGTGGAAGGCCATGAAACAGGTCCCTAGTGCCAAAAAGGTTGGGGACTGCTGCAAATTATTTGCTTATACCTATATTTCTTGATTTATTAAATTCAAACAGAATAACAGTGATGGATAACTACCTCTATATCCATTTTCCTCTTCTTTTCAGTGAAAGCATCTTTTTTTTTTTTTTTCTTGGTACATATCTGAAGACCACATTTCTATATATTTTTCTTATAGAGTGGTGTGGTCATGTGACTATAACTAATTGAATGTGAGAAGTGGCCTACAAAAATTTCAATGTCATGTCCTTAAGGTGAAGGAATATGTTTTTCTCTCCCACTTTTCCTTATTCCATGGGTTAGAATAAAGTTATGATGGTTGAAGCTAAAGCATCCTAGATTCTTGATTCTGTCAAACCAACATACTAGCCTAGACAAACTAATTAAACTATTAGATGGGAGAAGACAAAACATTACTTTGGCATTTCTTTGCTTCAGCAGCTTAGCTTGCATTCTAAATAATAATAAAATAGCACTTATTTTCTATCAGCTATGAAAAGTATGAGATTTAACTTATTCCCAGTATTACCTGACACCCTTCCTCTTCCTTCTATTTTTGTTAATTATATGTTTTATTTTCAACCATTCTCCTTCCTGGATCTATAACAAATAGTATATTTAAAATTTGAGTCTTGAACCATCAACTCTAGGTAGTACTGCTTGACTCCTCATTACATAAGATATGTCATTGCCTTTATGTTTCCTCTCATTTCCCCCCTCCTCCTATCCTTGAGTCATATTGTATTTATGATCTAATTTGTAATTATAATAAAGTGTCCTATGTTTTATTTATAGGTTGATGATAAAAACTGAAAACCAATACATAATATTAATAAACAGGAGGATTATATACATATTAGCTGCACATTCAGGTTCAGACTCATAGAGAACTCGATATAATTCTTCATCACTAAAACTGTGCTCCTCAAAAGAAAGGGCCCAGATTTAAAGTCCAAAGAATCCCCTTTTAACAGACTGCATAAAAAATCATGGCATATTTTTGAGCTATTTTGTTTTGTGTATGATTACTCTTTTGTATGGGATTTTATTCTTCCTAAAATTACTAATGGATTTTCTATTTCTTATTTATAAAATGAATATATGCTTTCTTCACCATAAATGCTCACTGAGTACCATAGTAATACAATTTGTTGGATGCATTAAAATGATTTTAAGGTATGTTAGAGGTTTCTAGTTGCCTGTCTCCAAAGCCATTTTCCTGTTTCTTGTTAAAGATAGGATCTCTCATACAACTAAGGCTGGTCAGTGGCATTTCAATAAAAGCAGTTAGGTGGGGCTTCCAAGAACTGACTTAGCTGGGTGATACCTGTATTCTGCCTCTTTCTCTACTTCAGTGTTTCTGCCCAGAATGCCAATGTTATGGCTGGTACTCCAGAAGCCATTTGGAAACAATGAATTTTCACTGTTGATACAATGCCGGTAGCCAACTACCTTAACATTGCTCATAATATGAGAAAGAGAAACATTGAGTGTTTTAGTCATCATAATCAGGACTCTCACCAGCAAGCAAACACAATTCTGAAACATTATACTAAGGTTACTATGCAGTTATCGTCCTAGAATTTATTATAATTATACTCTTTAATGTCATGTTTCTTAGGTCTTATTTCTTCTCTTTTAATTTTTTTGGTACATAATCACAAATACATAGCATCTTTTAAAATAAAATAATTCATGACTAAGTCTTGAATGTAGTTTTACTTTGTAAAATCCATCATCACTCCTATTTATTAATTTGGCTAGGTATTGACTCTTTTACGATGATTACTTTGAATTCTTTGTCCGGCAGTTTAGAGATCTTCATTTCTACAGTGTCAGCTACTGGAGCTTTTAAAAATATTTTTTTGGTGGTATCATGTTTCACTGATTCTTTATGATCCTTGTAGCCTTGCATTGGTGTCTGCACATATGACAAAGAAGTTACCTATTCCAGTCTTTATAGACTGGCTTCAGCAGGGAAAGCCTGCCACCAGTCAACGCAAGTAGAGACTCTAGGTGGGATAGGTGGTGGGATCCATGGGAAGGTGGGACTAGTGCTGGGCTCTGCAGCTGGTCAGGCCTGGTTCTGGGCTTGAAATTAACTTATAAATCCACAATCACTGTTCTTCTAAGCTTTAATGTATTGTTCCATTGTCTTTTAAGACTTGGATGTCTTGTGACAATCATTGTATTGTTTCTTTCTAGATAATCTACTGTGTTTGTTTTGTATCTTTCCTTCTAGATGTCATTAGATCTTCTCTTAGTTCTTGGTATAATTATATCTTGGGAGGATTTGTCTAGGATTTTATGGCATTTCATCCATCATATTCATCACTCAATAGTCCCTTTCATTTTAAGTTTTTTTTTTTTCTTTCTTTCTTCAGTACTGGAAGTTTTTCTTTTATTACATTGCTACTTCCTACTCTTTTCTACCTTCTCTATTCTCTCTGGAACTCCTGGTTGTTAGCACTTGTATATTGACCTTTAATGTCTTCTAACTTTTTTATAGTATATCCTACTTCATTTCCTGTTTTATGAATGTTATGAAAGATTTTGCCAATTTTTTCTACAAAATTTATATTGATACATTTTTTAAATTTTGGTAATTTTATTTTAATTTTCTTGAACTCTTCCTTGCTTATGCTTGTTCTTTTAACATAGATGCTTGTTTTTATTTTATGGATGCATGTCTTGTCAAATATCTCTGAAAGAACAAACTACATATATTTTGAGTTCTCTTCTCTTCCCTGAAAAATATATAATTCTTCTAAAATCATAATTATTTAAAAAATTTTTGTCCCTCTCATTTGTTAGTTTCCTAAATTTCTTCATGATTCTTGGTCTTCTGTTTATATTTTCTTATAAGACTAGTTGGATAATTCAGATGATAACAATATCCTTCCCTGTCAGCAATCGCTATTATAAGTGAGGGGAGTAATGCCTACCTCTATGCATGTGGGCAGAAGAGTTCTCTGGCAGGCAGGCAGAGTAGATTACACAGGCAGGTTGTTTCCACTTTCACCAACTGCCCACTAGGAATGCCAGCCCCTGTCAAACTCAATATCTTTGGAGAGTATTTATCCAGGTTTATGTGATGGCAAATGTCATTACTTAGAGAAAAGAGAAGATGCTGATAATAGGAGTGATACCATGAAACACAGGTCAAACTACACAGTTTTTAGTAATCATTTTTTTAATCAAAACTCTTGACTTATATTTCCCTGCTCAATCCCATTCTTCATTATCTGCTGATTCTGGAGAATTTCACTTGGAATGATAGTCCCTCCTTTCCTGGAATCTTCTTTTGTGAGTGCTCTAAGCTGGCATTAACTTTTTTTCAAGATTATCTGTCAATATGATCCTCTGATCTTTCCATTCTTCCAAAATTCAACACCATCTTTGTCCAGTAATTCTTCACTTCCATCCAAATGCCTACCATATTCTCATTATCTTTTATGATTCTTTCTTATTTTCCCTTAATGTCATTTCAATGGGTATGGAGAGGGAAAGGAGAAGTAAAAGTACCTTTCATTTTGAATCAAAAGTCACAAGTACCTTCTTATAAGAATGTTTTTTACAGTAGTCATATTTTTATATCCAGTTAAATAATCTATTGTGTTCCAATGTATCAGAAAGCACCTTTGGTGAATTTAGTAAGTCTATTGAAGAAAATGAACTGTTCTCTGAAGCTCTTTCTTTATATTAGTTCGTAATGATATTTATTACTTTTATCAAGAATTTAGGCCAGGCACAGTGGCTCATGCCTGTAATCCTAGCACTCTGGGTGGCCGAGGCATGAGGATCGCTTGAGGTCAGGAGTTTGAGACCAGCCAGAGCAAGAGTGAGACCCTGTCTCTACTAAAAATAGAAAAAAAATAAAAAATATATAGAAATTAAAAAATACATATGGACAATTAAAAATATATAGAAAAAAATAGTCAGTCATGGTGGTGCATGCCTATAGTCCCAACTACTTGGAAGGATGAGGCAGAAGTACTGTTTAAGCCCAGGAGTTTGAGTTTGCTGTGAGCTAGGCTGATGCCAGGGCACTTTAGCCAGGGCAACAGAGCACGATACTCTGTCTCCAAAAAGAAAAATAAAAAAAGAAATGTATAAATCTTTGTATGATACAATGTATTTTTATGTTTTATATTACATAATTTAAATATTTAATTCTCACAACAACTTTTCCAAATAACTTTCTGGTAGTATATGAATAACCAACGCATTCTCTAAATAGCAGCATACACCAATCTCTAAAAGAGCAGAACAAGCTAAAAATCTGGCCAAATACTGAAATTGACAGAGGTATTTTCCTTAACATTTACTTCATTGAACTTCATTGAAGAATAAATCAATCTGGAAGCCTCAGTGAATATCTATAAAAACTGCTGCTCTAAACACATAAATTGGTAAAGTTAAACCTTTGAACTGAAATGCCAAAAAGAAAAAAAAAGAAATTTTAAAAATATAACAACTTCAGTATTTCATTGTTCTCCCTGTAGAGGTCTTTTACTTCCTTTGTTAAATATATTCCTAGGTACTTGATTTTCTTTGTTGCTATTTTGAAGGGAATTGAGTCTTTGATTTGGTTCTCATTTTCACTGTTGTTGGTGTATATGAATGTCTCTGATTTCTGTGTATTGATTTTGTATCATGAGACTTTACCAAATGTAAACAGTTGGAAGAATATACCATGCTCATGGGTTGGCAAAATCAACATTGTTAAAATGTCTATACTACCCAAAGTGACCTACAGAGTCAATGCAATCCCTATCAAAATGCCACCATCATTTTTCACAAATATAGAAAAAATAATTTTACGCTTTGTATGAAAACAGAGAAGACCCCGTATAGCAAAACCAATCCTACGCAATAAAAGCAAAATAGGAAGTTTTAATTTATGAGACTTCAAACTATCCTACAAGGCTATAGTAATTAAAATAGCTTGGGACTGGCACAAGAACAAGGACATTGACCAA
Source organism: Microcebus murinus (assembly GCF_040939455.1). Classification (NCBI taxonomy): domain Eukaryota; kingdom Metazoa; phylum Chordata; class Mammalia; order Primates; family Cheirogaleidae; genus Microcebus; species Microcebus murinus. Next base: position 70,427,508 of record NC_134136.1, read on the forward strand.
TGGAACAGAACAGAGAACCCAGATATAAAACCATCCTCATATAGCCATCTAATCTTTGACAAAGTTGACAAAAACCTACACTGGGGAAAATAATCCTTATTCAGTAAATGGTGCCGAGAAACCTGGATAGCCACATGTAGAAGACTGAAACAAGATGCACACCTTTCACCTCTCACAAAAATCAACTCATGATGGGTAACAGACTTGAATGTTAGGTGTGAAACTATTAGAATTCTAGAGGAAAATGTTGGAAATACTCTTCTAGACATTGGCTTAGGCAAAGAATTTACGAAGAAAACCCGAATGACAATCACAGCAACAACAAAAATAAATAAATAAATGGGACCTGATCAAAATAAAAAGCTTCTGCACAGCCAAAGAAACTGTCAAGAGAGAAAAAAGACAACACACAGAATGGGAGAAAATTTTCACAAGCTACACATCCAATAAAGGGATAATAACAAGAATATATTTAGAACTCAGGAAAATCAGAAAGAAAAAATCAAACAGCCCCATCAAAAATGGGCAAAATACATGAACAGAGTTCTCAAAAGACAGAATAATGGCCAACAAACATATGAAAAAATGGTCAGCATCTCTAATCATCAGGGAAATGCAAATCAAAACCACAATGAGATATCACTTAACTCCAGGGAGCATGGCCTTTATCAAAAAGTCCCGAAACTGTAAATGTTGGTGTGGATGGGAGAGATAGGAACTCTCCTACACTGCTGGTGGGACTGCAAACTAGTTCCACCTCTGTGGAAAGCAATATGGAGATACCTTAAAGCAATACAAGTGGATCTACAATTTGATCCAGCAATTCCACTACTGAGCATCTCCCCAAAAGATCAAATGTCACTTTATGAAAAATACACCTGCACTCGAATGTTTATAGCAGCACATTTCACAATTGCAAAGTTGTGGAAACAACCCAAGTGCCCATTTATTCATGAGTGGATTAATAAAATGTAGTATATGTATACCATGGAGTACTATTCAGCTCTAAGAAACAATGGTTATATAGTACCTCTTGTATTTTCCTGGGTAGAGCTGGAACCCATTCTACTAAATGAAGTATCTCAAGAATGGACAAACCAGCAGCACATGTACTCATCAGCAAATTGGTATTAAGGGATCAACACCTAAGTGGACATATAGGAGTAACATTTATCGGGTGTTGGGAGGGTGGGAGTGGGGAGGAGCGGATGGGTATATACAAACACAATGAGTGAGATGTGCAACATTTGGGGGTTGTTCACGCTTGTGGGCCTGTCTCGAGGGGGAAGAGGAGCATAAGCAATATATATAACATTAACATTTGTACCCCCATAATATGCTAAATTAAAAAATAAAATATAATATAATAAAAATGTTACTACTATGTATTAGTTGAGGGAGGGAACAGGCAAATTGTTTTCTCTGTTTCCAAAATTCAGGACTCCATTAAGACACAGTAATAAAAAAACTGACCCATTCTTTCACACTTAAAATGAAGAATTTCCTTAAATGACAGGGTTTTTAAAAGTCCCTGGTGAAACACCCCAGTGAAACACCCATGCCAATGTATTTTTATGATGCCATATACACCACCTTTACCTTGAGTGATTATTCTAATGCTTTGTATAGGTTAAGGTTAGTTCTTGCCCTAAAAGCCAGTTATCTAGGGAATGATGATTTAACAATGTGCATATTAAGAAGGAAGCAAGACACCAAATCACACAAATCATCAGAAATTATTGAAATATGACTATAATTCTAATGTGTTTAGTGGAGGAAGGAATATAAATTTTTGAAAATGTCATAGTTCAGGTGAATATGGTTTAATTATAAGAATAGTAAGAGTGACACTGAAACACTTGAAAGTACAGGGAAAGCAGTAAAATATGAATATCTGAGTAATTTTAAGAATATCTTGAATGTTCTGCATTCTATTTGAATTCAAGAATATCTTGAATATCTTATATATATCTTGAATATCTTGAATGTTCTGCATTCTATTTTTATCTATCAGAGGAGGAGGGAGCCCCCAAATTACCCACATTAACCTTTGCTGCAAGCAAAATTGACTGCTTTGATTTGCATCTCATTGTGGTGTTTCCTGGCTCTGGGTGATGGTTTTAAAATTTTAACATTCAGCATACATACAGGAATAGGGTATTGTTTTTAGTCATCTTATTTCTCATAAATGTGTAGCAATTACCAGTAAAGTGAATCAATTCATCACATTATTATATTGAATTAATTAGACACTATAGAAAGACTATAGATCCATTTATATTATTTAAATAAAATCTAATGTTATCTGATATATTCCAATCATATTCTTTTTGGGGGGTCTATTGAGTAATATGTAGTGAGACAGCATTTATCCTTGATGTTAATAGCCAAAACACTTCCAATATCTATTAAAGTTAGAAAAAGCATCAACATAGATGACATGTAGGAAATTTCCTGATAAAGATTGTTATAGATCCATTAATCACCCACCATGTAGATAAAGTTCACGGGAAAAAGTAAAGGGGAAAGACAAACACAACTCTGTGAACAAAGGCAATGAGGATTAAACATCAGCTCTTAAGGAGAAGACATTATTCCATTTGTAGATTCACAGTCTCCATTCACTGAAGATGAAAGAAAATGTAATGTTTTACAATATAAAAATACATTTAAGTGATATGTACTTCAATTCCTTTGATATTTATTGAGCCTTGTTTAGGAAAAAGAAGTGACCCTGTCTTCAAGATACTTTATAGTTTAAGTGCAGAACAGAATAAAACACCCTCACTTCACATAGTTAAATAAAAAGAAAGATTGTGTGTGTGTGTGTGTGTGTGTGTGTATGCATGTGTTCAACACTAAGAAATTGTCAGAAGATTACACAGTTAAACGAATATAGGGGATGGATGGAATAAATATTAGTGTATAGGATAAGAATGAACAATCTAAGAAAAGAGAACATAATTATGAGAAAAGATACAGATGTGGATTCTGTCGATCTAAATTAATATTTTTCTTGTTGTGTTATAGGAGACACGATGCTGTAGTAAAATTCCTTATAATTTCTACTGTGTATGAAAACATTTTCATATATGTAACTTCATTTTATCTTCATGTCAGATTTATGTTCACTTGCTAGATGAAGAAAAGACATTTTTGAGAATATAAATTATTTGACTGAGGCATCACAGTTAGGATGTGACAGAATTAAGATTTAAACTCATTTTTCTCTAATAGGATCTTATCATATTATGGAAGTTTTAAAAGCTAAGAAGAGGAATTAAACTGTGCAATCATGAATGTCTTTCACAAATGTAAGAAAATTATGTGGAAAATAAAGGTCTTACTGATATCAGAGATTGCATCTTATCTTCTTGCCTGGAAATATTTAACAATTAGTCAACTTTCTTAATTGAGTTAACTTTTGGAAGCCAGATCATTTGGAAATTAAATGTTTTGAGAACTGAAATTGTTATCTTTTCTCTAAAATCTAACCCTTCCAATTGAATTCAATGTATTTTAACCCATAATACCAAAATTTTGTTGATCATTCAAATATCCAGGGTCACCCATATCATAGTTCACACATATCTATCTTTATACCTGTAACTATTACAATAGTCCAGGCCCTCACAAACAAGTACTTGGAATATTCTATTCTTCCTTTTTATTTACTTTTAGTCTATCCTTCCTCCAACAATGTTGAGACTCCTATAATTCCACATAATTTTAAATTTTCAATGAAGAAATACTTAATTATGGTGGGTAAGATCACAGTTCTGCAGTGAACCAGACCTGTAATAAAGTCTTGATACTGTCATTTGTTACCTATATAATCTTGGGAAAGTTGCTTAACTTTTCTGAAACTCACATTCATCATTAATAAAATAAACTTATTAATATTTTATATGGTGGACTGCTGGGTGGATTAAGTGAATAATGAAGGTAAACCACCTACCCTAATATTATTCTGCCAAATTTTCAAAGGACACCCAGACTATAATATGATTCTTACAAAACTATAAAATAGAGTGCTTATTATCATGATAACAATTTGAAAGATAAAAACCAAAAAAGTCAGAGATGCTTAGTATGATGACAAAAGTTGATTTGAAAAAGTAGTATTGTGAATAAAAACCTTAAGATGTTTGAATGGTATAAAGGGTATAAACTATAAAGATCTATATACAATGATACTGTGTATCATTGCCTTGAGAATGGAAATCCTAATCGAGCAGTTACTAAATGCCAGGGACTGTTGTAAGTAATCTACATGCATATCTTATTCAATTCTCTCAGTAACCTTATTGGTTTGGATTATTAGTGTCCCCATTTATTGGATGGGAAATTTAGATTTAGAAAGATTAAATAACAATTGAATAACTTTGGTTATTAAGTGGTAGAGGTAGACTTGAACGCAGGTATATCTTAGTTATTAATCACCAAAAAAACACCAAATAATGAAGTATTTTTACACTATGTGTTACCACATGCTTGAAACATAATCCAAAATAAGAATGAATATACTAATAAACTTGGGCTATAAATATTTAGCATGTGCCCCTGAAGTCCCATGAAAGGAGTTGTTTATATCTAAAGTGCCTTCATTAAAGAAGGCAAAGATCCACATATCAAGAGTTCTTTGTCTCTCAATTGTTTCTGAACACATGGAAAAAAATTCAACCTAATAAGTCAGATGTTGACCACAAAAGCTTAAACAAATTTAAATAAATAATTATTTGTTCAGATGATATTGTTTCACCCAGAGGCAAAAGCACCAAGTAAGGAGTCATTAGCCATTCTCCAAAATTCCCTTAACATTTGGACAAAGGGCTCACCAAATGCAGAGTTTCCCTCATGCTAATATTGCAAATTTAAAGAATCGCACAGCGAGATATAGCCTTTATTTTCATTCTTCATTAGGACAAAGGACTTTAATTAAGATGGTACCTCCATATAATTAGCCCTCTGTCCTTAGAAAGGTAACATGGGATAATTAATTGTTTATTCCTCAAATTACTGTGCCTGCATCATTTTATAAAAGAGCTGTTTCTATACTAATTATTGTTGCATTCTTGAACAAAAAGCCACCAAATAAGGGAGGCTATTTGCCACCAAAAGTCCCTGATGGCTTGGATAAAGTGGTGCGTGTACCTTCAATGTCATTGTGAATAATTACGAGTAAGGAAGAGGGAGAAATTTGTCCCCAAACTGTACCTACACATATGTTGTAACTTGAAAATCCTAAATGAGGATTTACTTTTCCTCAGATGCTTTGTGTAGCTTGGTAAAGTAATCACAGATAGTGTTATTGAAAGCTTGACACTTGTCCTTGAGGCCAAAGAAGAATACATGGTTTGGTGAGGAGGAAAGGTAAGTGTTATTTCTTTGCCAGCAAAGGAGGAAAAATGATAGAGTTTCTCATCTCAAAATTCATATTTCCTGCATATAAACAGAAATACCAAGCTTTTAAAGGGAGGGCCCCAAAGTGAGGTGACACAAGATTGAAAGAATGGGCTCCACATGTACAAGCCATGAAATTGGTACTGACTGATTAACACTATGGTGCTCAAAAGGTGGTGGTGTTCACCAGAGATTTGGCAGTTGGGGACTAGACCCACATCTGAGAGATGTGGTGGGCATTGTGGAGGGGAAGGGCATACCTCTAACCCTAGCTAGAGAGAGGCGAAAATATAAAATGCAACCAAAATTTTTGTACTCTCATATTTTCTTGAAATAAAAAATAAGTAAAAATAAAAAAATAAAGGGAGGGCCCCTCATATCTAGGCTATTGTGATTATTCTAATTGGCCCATCTCTGCCAAAGATAAAGTCTATGAGGTCCACCAATCACCCACCTGGGTGGTTGATGCCACCTAGGATGGCTGAGTTATCTCTTTTATCAAAAGACTTAAGCTGTCCCAGGGATGCTGGCTAGGCTGCAGTTCCCAAAAAGAGTGGGTGAAGTTTTAAAGAGACAGAAAATCTTTTTTAAATTTTTTCAGTTCCTACCCTATGCTACAGATTCCCCACTCTCAATTTTACTCTAGCATATGTGTAGGAGGAGGAGCAACTACTCTGTTACAATAAGACCCAGATTGTCTCCACATTAGCTCAATGCTTGGAAATACCGAATATGGAACTATGTGTCCTTATCATGTGGCCATTGTCTCCCACAAGCAACACTAAGTGAGGCCACATTTCCCCCCAGAATATCACTGTTTAGTTGACATACACTATAAATAAGAATATATGCATCCTATATTAATAAATCTTGCAAAAGTTTTCTCCCATTCTGTGGGTTGTCAGTTTGCTCTCTTGACAGTTTCTTTGGCTGTGCAGAAGCTTTTCTATTTGATCAAGTCCCATAACTAGAATCTATTTAGAACATAGGAAAATCAACAAGAAAAAAATCAAACAACCTTATCAAAAAATGGGCAAAAGACATGAACAGAAACTTCTCAAAAGAAGACAGAACAATGGCCAACAAACATGAAAAAATGTTCAACATCTCTAATCATCAGGGAAATGCAAATCAAAACCACAATGACATATCACTTAACTCTAGTGAGAATGGCCTTTATCAAAAAGTCCCCAAACAACAAATGCTGGTGTGGATGTGGAGAGAGAGGAACACTTCTACACTGCTGGTGGGACTGCAAACTAGTTCCACCTCTGTGGAAAGCAATATGGAGATACCTCAAAGCGATACGAGTAGATCTACCATTTGTTCCAGCAATTCCACTACTGGGCATCTACCCAAAAGATCAAAAGTCACTTTATGAAAAAGACACCTGCACTCAAATATTTATAGCAGCACAATTCACAATTGCAAAGTTGTGGAAACAACCCAAGTGCCCATCAATTCAAGAGTGGATTAATAAAATGTGGTATATGTATACCATGGAATACTACTCAGCTTTAAGAAACAATGGTGATATAGCACCTCTTGTATATTCCTGGATACAGGTGGAACCCATTCTACTAAGTGAAGTATCTCAAGAATGGACAAACCAGTAGCACATATACTCACCAGCAAATTGGTATTAACGGATTAACATCTAAGTGAACATATAGAAGTAACATGAATCAGGTGTCTGGAGGGTGGGAGGGGGGAGGAAGGGATGGGTATATACAACCACAACGAGTAAGATGTGCAACGTTTGGGGGATGGACATGCTTGAAGCTCTTACTCGAGGGGGGAGGGGGACATGGGCAATATATTTAACCTTAACACTTGTATCACCATAATATGCTAAAATAAAAAAACAAATAAATAAAATTAAATTAAAAGATTATAATACTGCAAATAAAATAAATCTTTAGCGATTAATTTCAAATAAGAATTATCTTTCAATAATTAGTACTTACCTACATAAAGAAGCCATTTAAAATAAAAAAATATTAGCCCTTACAACATCACCATACACATGTCCAGGAACCCTACATGAGGAATATTTTATTTCCTAAATTCACCTATATATACAGGCCTCTGGGTTAGCAAAGTCCCAATTAGGGTTTATTGATTCTCAAATTGTCCCTGACCACTTAAAAATGTATTACTTCATGAGGTTTTTCTTGAGAGGAGGCAATGTGCAAACTGCCCTTGTATTCTAGAGCAACAAGCCCTAAGCAAGAATCTATTTGTCTCCCTTCCTCCAAAAAATATTTTGTAACCAACAGAAAACAGCCACAGTGTTATTTTTCTACAAAAAAAGACAATGAAGCCCCAAATATAAAACATATATTGAAAATAACTTGTATTGGCTGGAAAACATCTACTTATTTGTTTTTTCTGTCTATATAAATTGTTTTTCTCAGCCATATAAAGATGTTTTTTCTTCCAACAAAAATGCCACTTTTCTCCACAGTTATAAGGCAAACAAGGCATCTAAAAAGTCTATTTACGGGGTGGAGCAAGATGGTGGACAAATAAAACCGCCAGACAGAGTGTCTCTGCAGAAAGACAGATTCTAGCAGAAATTAGAGGAAAGAAGCAAGAAGACGAGCAAATAATGGATGAGGGCCGGAAGGAGGGGTACCTGAGACACCAGGAGACTACACGGGAGGAGGCTGCAGAGGAGAACTGGAAGCTGAGACCACCGGAGCAGCCCGGAGACCAGCGGCAAGGGTAGATAGATTTGCTGTTTCCCCTCCCCTGCATTAGGGACTGCTGGTGGGCTCCCAGCGGATGGAGAGACCTGCGGATATCAGCCCAGAGATGGCCGCCGCCAGCCAGCGGTGAGCCTGTAGCAGACGTGGCACCAGGTTCCCAACTTCCTCCGGGCACCACCGTGTGCACAGACCTGAGCCGCGCGGCAGGCGCCATATTGCCACCTCCTCCCCTCCGCCGACCCTACCCGCAGCTGCCCAGAGAGACAATAAAGCCACCAACCAGAGGCACCTCCAGGGAATGGGACCTTCCCTTTTGAGACCCTACAGCTGACTCAGGGGAACTCAGACTGTGAGCTCCCTACCCGCCAGCCCTCCCAGGTGCTGCTGGCATGGAGTTCCCAGGAGAATGGTGCACACTCAGAGGCTGAGAGACATAGACCCAGCTTGGGATCCCTGTGGGTGAATTGGGACCGAAAATCCTCCCCCTGGTGGGGATACAGTTTGAACTCTGGGACCCAGAGGTCGGACCTGCAGACCAGATCCCCTGCACGGAGGGCTAGCATTGCCCAGGGCACAGAAGGGTTATACTTGAACAGCCTACTGAGGTGTGTGTGCCTCCAGGGGCGGATTGGCGTCCTAGAGGGCAACCCTACTCCATGGAGGAGGCCGTGTGCCCAACACAGGTGGTGTTCCAGTGCAGGGAACCTCCCCGCTGGCATCAAAGTCCGGGGAGGCCTGGTGGCTTGTGGTCTGGCCTGCTGGCAGAGGCCCAGGAGTAGCTGCGGAGTTGGGGAGGGTGGAAAGAAGCGAGGCCCGCTCCAGACTGTGGGTCTCAGACAGCCCCACACCCACACGCAGACTTGTTGGCTGAGCGGGACCATTCCAGCCCCACCCTGACAGCATTCCCTGGAAGCAGAGAACAGAACTTTGACCATTGCTAATGGCCTGAGGGCAGGCTTACCCAACCCAGCTACGCCCAGAACAAGTGCTGATAACAGGACACAAAATCAACAGCATAGCCTGTTCCTGCAAGCAAACGCCACCTAGTGACAGGGACGGCATTTGCACAGCCTTTCCACGGCACCCACTGACTCAATATACAGGGAGTGTTCCAATTTAACCCACAGACACCACCTAACACCTCAGAAACTAAACAAGGTGTGTGAATACCCAAACAATAACATAAAGGAAAGACACAACAACTGATCAACATGGGAAGAAATCAGCGAAAGAACTCAGGACATATGAAGAGCCAAAAGGAAAACACACCCCCAAAGAGGAGCACCAGCCCCCTAGAAACGGACACCAACCAAAATCAGGCAACCAATATGACAGAAGAGGAAGTTTGTATGTGGATCATAAGAACACTCACCCAGCTGCAACAACAACTCAATAACCAACACCAAGAAACCACAAAAAGTCTCCAGGATATGAGAAAAGAAATAGACACATTGAAGAAAAGTGTAACCGAACTCCTGGAAATGAAGAATCAATTCAAGGAACTACAAAATACAGTGGAACGTCTAAAGAACAGGGTAGATGAAACAGAAGAAAGAATCTCAGAGCTTAAAGCTAACACCCTCCAATTAGATAAATCAGTCCCAGAAATAGAGCAGAGAAACAAGAGAAAAGAGCAAAGCCTACAAGAGCTGTGGGATTATGTGAAGAAACCTAATGTGAGGGTCATAGATTTAAAGAAGGGGAAGAAGACAACACTCAAGGTTGGACTAGCTGTTTGAAGATATAATAGAGGAAAATTTCCCAGGCCTTGCTCAAAATCTTGATATACAAGTTCAAGAAACTCAGAGGACCCCTGGGAGATTCAATGCAAACAGGAAGACGTCACGACATGCAGTCATCAGACTGACCAAAGTATCAACTAAAGAGGCCCTTCTAAGAGCTGTAAGACAAAAGAAGCAAGTAACATACAAAGGAAAGCCAATTCGAGTAACATCAGACTTCTCTAATGAGACTTTACAAGCAAGGAGAGACTGGGGCCCCATTCTCACTCTTTTGAAACAAAACAATGCTCAGCCTAGAATATTATTCCCTGCAAATCTAAGCTTCGTATATGAAGGAGAAATAAAAACATTCTCAGACAAGCAAAGGCTCAGAGAATTCGCCAAGACAAGACCAGCCCTATAAGAAGTACTTAAAACAGCGTTACGCACGGAACATCATAATAATAAGCCACGAATATAAAAATAACCAAAACCTAAAGATATTAAAGGCCAGATATTACAATGGCTCAAGACAGAAATCATAGCAACAACATCCAACCCAACAGAATGAACAGTAATCTACCTCACCTACCAGTTTTCTCAATAAATGTGAATGGCTTCAACTCTCCACTCAAGAGACATAGGCTGGTTGAATGGATAAGAAAATATAGGCCAAGTATATGCTGTCTTCAGGAAACACATCTAACCTGCAAGGATGCATATAGACTAAAAATAAAAGGGTGGAGATCAATATTCCAAGCAAATAGAAGCCAAAAGAAGGCTGGTGTGGCTGTTCTAATTTCAGACGATTTAGTTTTTAAACCAACAAAAGTAGTAAAGACAAAGAGGGTCATTATATAATGGTGAACGGCACAGTTCATCAAGAAGAGATAACAATTTTAAATATATATGCACCCAACTTAGGTGCACCCAGATTCATAAAGCAAACCTTACTGGAGCTAAGCAAATGGATTAATAGCAACTCCATAATCGCCGGAGATTTCAACACCCCACTGACGGCACGAGACAGATCCTCCAAACACAAAATTAATAAAGAAATAATGGACTTAAACAAAACTCTAGAACAATTGGGTCTGACAGACATCTACAGAACATTCTACCCAAAATCCACTGACTATACGTTCTTCTCATCAGCTGACGGGATATTCTCTACGATTGACAATATCCTAGGACACAAAGAAAATCTCAAGAAATTTAAAAAAATAGAAATCATACCATATACCTTCTGAGTTCACAGTGGAATAAAACTAGAAATCAATTCTAAAAGAAACTCACATTTCTACACAAAAATGTGGAAATTAAACAACCTCCTACTAAATGATTACTTCGTAATGAAGAAATCAAGACGGAAATAAAAAAGTTCTATGAAGAAAACGACAATGGAGAGACAAGTTTTCAACTCCTCTGGAACACAGCTAAAGAAGTTCTGAGAGGGAAGTTTATCTCCATAAATGCCTATAACCAAAAGACAAGAAGATCACAAATAGAGAATCTAATGAAACGACTTAAAGAGCTGGAAAAAGAAGAACAGACCAACCCCAAACCTAGCAGAAAAAGTGAAATCAACAGGATCAAATCAGAACTAAACGAAATTGAAAACAGGGAAGCTATAAAGGAGATTAATAAAACAAAAAGTTGGTTCTTTGAAAAAAACAAAACAAAATTGACACACCATTGGCTAAGCTAACGAAAAGCAGAAAAGAGACATCTCTAATAAGCTCCATCAGGAACAAAAAAGGAGATATCACAACTGATCCCAAAGAGATACAAGATACAATTTATGAATACTACAAAAATCTTTATGCACACAAACTGGAAAATGTGGAGGAAATGGACAAATTTCTAGAAACACACAGCCTCCCTAGGCTCAACCAGGAAGAAATAGATTCCCTGAACAGACCAATCTCAACAGCTGAAATAGAAACAGCAATTAAAAATCTCCCTAAAAAGAAAAGTCCCGGTCCAGATGGCTTCACACCTGAATTTTACCACACGTACAAAGAAGAACTAGTACCTATCTTGCAGAAAACTATTCCACAACATTGAGAAGATCGAAAACCTCCCCGACACCATTTATGAAGCGAATATTACTCTGATACCCAAACCAGCAAAGGATGCAACAAAAAAAGAAAACTACAGACCAATATCCCTAATGAATATAGATGCAAAAATTTTCAACAAAATCTTAGCTAACCGAATCCAGACATTTATCAAAAAAATAATCCACCAGGACCAAGTGGGCTTCATCCCAGCGATGCAGGGATGGTTCAACATACGTAAATCTATAAATGCAATTCACCACATCAACAGAAGCAAAAACAAAGACCACATGATTCTCTCAATAGATGCGGAAAACGCTTTTGACAAAATACAACACCCTTTCATGATACGAACAAATAAGAAAATAGGCATAGAAGGTACATACCTAAAAATGATACAAGCCATATATGACAGACCCATAGCCAACATCATACTGAATGGGGAATAATTGCAAGCATTCCCACTTAGAACTGGAACCAGACAAGGCTACCCACTATCTCCACTTCTGTTCAACATAGTGCTGGAAGTCTTGGCTACAGCAATCTGACAGAAAAATTGAATTAAAGGTATCCAAATAGGGGCAGAAGAGATCAAACTTTCACTGTTTGCTGATGATATGACATTATATCGAGAAAACCCCAAAGATTCAACCAAGAAACTCCTGGAACTGATCAATCAATTTAGTAAAGTCTCAGGATACAAAATCAATACACAGAAATCAGAGACATTCATATACGCCAACAACAATCTAACTGAGAACCAAATCAAAGACTCAATTCCCTTCACAATAGCAACAAAAAAATTATAGTACCTAGGAATATACTTAACCAAGCATATAAGAGACCTCTACAGGGAGAACTATGAAACACTGAGGAAGGAAATAGCAGAGGATGTAAACAGATGGAAATCCATACCATGCTCGTGGATCGGCAGACTCAATATCATCAAAATGTCTGTACTACCCAAACTGATCTACAGATTCAATGCAATACCTATTAAAATCCCATCAGCATTATTCACAGATATAGAAAAAATAATTTTACGCTTCATATGGAACCAAAGAAGACCCCAAATATCAAGAGCAATTCTAGGCAACAAAAACAAAATGGGAGGCATTAATATGCCAGATATCAAACTATACTACAAAGCTGTAGTAATTAAATCAATATGGTATTGGCACAAAAATAGGAATATTGACCAGTGGAACAGATGTGAGAATCCTGATATAAAACCATCCTCATATAGCCATCTCATCTTTGACAAAGCAGACAAAAACATAGGCTGGGGGAAAGAATCCCTTTTCAATAAATGGTGCTGGGAAAACTGGATAGCCACCTGTAGAAGGCTAAAACAGGACCCACACCTTTCACCTCTCACAAAAACCAACTCACACTGGATAACAGACTTAAACCTAAGGTATGAAACTATGAGAACGGTAGAGGAAAAAGTTGGAAACACTCTCCCAGACATCGGCCTGGGCAAAGAGTTTATGAAGAAGTCCCCAAAGGCAATCACAGCAGCAACAAAAATAAATAAATGGGACATGATCAAACTACAAAGCTTCTGCACAGCCAAAGAAATAGTCATGAAAGTAAACAGACAACCTACAGAATGGGAGAAAATTTTTGCATCCTATGCATCCGATAAAGGACTGATAACTAAAATATACTTAGAACTCACGAAAATTAGGAAGAAAAAATCAAATAACCCCATTAAAAAGTGGGCAAAGGACTTGAACAGAAACTTTTCTAAAGAAGACAGAAGAATGGCCAACAAACATATGAAAAAATGCTCAACATCTCTAATCATCAGGGAAATGCAAATCAAAACCACAATGAGATATCACTTAACCCCAGTGAGAATGGCCTTTATCCAAAATCTCCAAACAATAAATGCTGGCGTGGTTGCGGAGAGAGAGGAACACTCCTACACTGCTGGTGGGACTGCAAACTATTTCAACCTCTGTGGAAAGCAATATGGAGAGACCTTAAAGCGATACAAGTGAATCTACCATTTGACCCAGCAATCCCATTTCTGGGCATCTACCCAAAAGATCCAATGACACTCTACAAAAAAGACACCTGCACTCGAATATTTATAGCAGCACAATTCACAATTGCAAGGCTGTGGAAACAGCCCAAGTGCCCATCAATCCGAGAATGGATTAATAAAATGTGGTATATATATATACCATGGAGTACTATTCAGCTCTAAGAAACAATGGTGATATAGCACATCTTATATTTTCCTGGTTAGAGCTGGAACCCATACTACTAATTGAAGTATCCCAAGAGTGGAAAAACAAGCACCAGATATATTCTCCAGCAAACTGGTATTAACTGAGTAGCACCTAAGTGGACACATTGGTACTACAGTAATCGTGTATGGGCAGGTGCGAGGGGGGGCGGGTATATACATACATAATGAGTGAGATGTGCACCATCTGGGGGTTGGTCATGATGGAGACTCAGACTTTTTGGGGAGGGGGGGGAAATGGGCATTTATTGAAAACTTAAAATCTGTACCCCCATAATATGCCGAAATTAAAAAAAAAAAGAAAAAAAATCGTAAAATCATCAACAAAATGCACAAAAATGTGAATATGTGTCATTGGGTATACCTTGAAAGAAAAGGACACTCGTTTACACCGAAAGAAGGTGGCGAAGTGTTGTGCAGTTTTGCCTCAGCTGGCAAGCCTTGGAAGCCTTGGAGATGCCTGTTTGTTGGGCTACATCATACAATAGAAGGAAAACACAAGTAACTAAGAGACAATTTCCAAACACGGCAATAGCTGTGCTCGCCAGAGCAAACCATCGAGGGACGCCGTGGCCACCAACAGTGTCCGGGGAGAGAGCAGGAGCCCACATCCCGGGAGGCACTGTGACAGGGCAGGGCAGGGCAGGAAATCTGATCGCCCAAGCAGAGAGCCCGCCTCAACTTCTCTCCTGGTCCTTTGATGCCACATGCCACGTTAACAGTCAAGGCATCCAGTTCCCCGAGATCCAGGGCTGGCACTACTCATGTGCCTCTCCTTAAACAGAATGATTTATGAAAATGTGGATTTATGAAACTGATAAATTAGTAGATAATTTTTCAGACTGTGAAAGGAATTGCTAAAGGAACTCCCCCTACTGCAGCTGGGAGCATCAGTAATATTCAGGTGGCATGGAAGAAAAGTGTGTTTTTTAATTGATAGCCTACTTTGCATAAAAAGCTGTCCTAGGTGCAGCGGATTCAGATAAATCAGAGTCAGTTCCTGCCCTATCTAGAATCCAGCCCTGCCACCTGCTGCCCTGCCACCCTCTATGCTCTTCCCGGTTTGAGTTTTTTCACGGCACACATATCACACTGGCTGACATTATTCTGTGCTTTATCTGCGTATTTGTTTGTACTCCATCCCTCCTTCCCCACTGGAATCCAAGCCCCTGGGTACAGGCATCCTCCTCTTGGCCATCCTGAGGAACAATGGGGAATGCTCTCAATGCCTATTTCTGGAAAAGTGGCCCCAAGGAACTCAAGGTCCAGCAGGGGACATGGCTGAGTACCCTACTGCTCACAGATATCATTTTCCTGGTGCATGTCACAGCCACCATTTCCAGTTTACCTGACCTTTAGAGTCACTTGTGCAGAGCTCCTTTGCATGGATGAGGAAGTGGAGGCTCAGTGAGGTAGGAGCACAGGGTGTCATGAGGCAGTGCGTGACTGGGGACCTGCATGGTTGAGGGCTGGGGTGGCTGGGAAGGACTGTCCCCCTCATGAGCCACCACAGCAGGGACCCAGATGGTGAGGACGAGCTGGGAAGCACACAGGGCAGGGCCTGATTGTGACTGGGCTTCTGTCTCTGGCGTCTGAGCGGAGTAGTTGCTATGGAACTTGGGCGAGCCACGTGGTTCCACCAGACCTCACCTATCTCAAGGGTCCATCTACAAGTTCTCCCAGGGTCAGCCCTGGATATCGACTTGGGGAGAGGACATGTTAAATATTAAGAGGATGATCATGATTATGATGGTCTCTGACTTGGCTGGTGGGATTACTGTGAGATTATTTCATCCTCCAATGGCCCTGGGACTTAGGTTCCACCACTGGCCTGTTTTATCAGGAAGCCACGGAAGCAGCTGAGCCAGGATTTAAGTTCTGGCCCCTAGTAAGCCACCACCCAAGGGTGGCTCCAGAGCCTGTGCTGTCACCTACCCCATTCTGCTGCTTCTTGCCTCCAACGCCAGGCACCACACAACAGGCTCTGAGCAAAGGGCAGAGCAGGGAGCAATGGCTCCCAACTGGGGCTTCCTGGCTTCATCATAGTGTTGACCTTTGCACTAATGGTAACGCCAGGCACTTATAAGGCACTCAGTGAAATCCTCCTGAGTGAATGGCAGGATGTCGCCCAGCATCTATGGCAGCTGTGTCCTGGGCAGATTCCTGCGAAGAATTCACTCCAGTGGTTGCACACCCCCTCGAGTGTCACAGCTGCCCGGACAAGCAGCCTTAGTCTTCATCTCCCTCAGTGCCCACTGTAAGGCTCAGAGGCTGGTTTTCGACCTGTCATATAACTAGGTTTCTGAGTAAATTGCAGTGTATTCCCACAAAATCCCTCCTTAGTGAACTTCACGGCCACCCAGTTTTCTCTCCTCTTGATTATTTATGACAACATCAAACAAAACCTAAAGTACACCCCAGCTCCACCACTTCCTGGCTGTGGGACCTGGGGCAAGTTGCTCACTCCTCTGGGACTCTACTTCCTTGTCTGTAAAATGGGTGCAATAACCCTATCCTCCTCCCTGGGTAGTGTGCAGACAAGGTGAAATGGCGGGGCCAAGCGCCTAGCATGTGTCTGGAACTCTGCAAAAGGTTCCTTTGAGGCTTGACTCAACCTTAGCTCACAGCTTTCCCATTCTTCACAGAGCTCCATCTGGAGGTGTTTCTTTCCATCTGTACCTTCTGACATCCCATCATCAAGACAGCTCACTCTCCGTGGCAACACATCCCCCCCCAAAAAAATTTTATGGCACCTCCTTTTTGATATAGTTTTTAATTGCCTTTGTGCTGCAACCTTGTCTCTGAAAATTCTCATTTATGCTATCAGCCAGTACCTCTTTGCACACTTATTGATCCCTTGATTAATGAGAAACAATTTGCTCATAAGGAACTATGACAGTCTCTCCCCAGACAAGTCACATATAGATGATTAAACGATCACCCAGGTGTTTGGTGGCACCATCCATCCTGCCAGAAACTGAATAAAAACATCCTACTCCATGGCATTAATGATGACAAAAGCCCACACTGGTCTAATCAACACGAGCCTTCGCTATTCTAGTGGGAGGTTGGCGCTGGGGTGGAGGCGACACGCGCAGAGCAGCTGGGCACAGAGGACACCATCATGGCATTTCTAGCAGGTCACAGAGTTAATCTGTTTGGAAGTTCTCCACCAGGGATGGCACCGCCTCGCACGGGCCGGTATCTGGAAAGTGGGCAAGTGTTGTCGGCATAGATACTGGGGAACTTAATGGAATTTAATAAAGGAGCGGGGGACAGGAATGCTAAACTCCTACTACAACACACTGGACTATCCTGGACCACAAAAACTTGTCCCACCCAACATGCCACCAGGGACCCTTTTGACACCACTAAGAGTCCAATCTGTGAGACAAGCGCTGAATCCACATTCAGGATGACATTACCTCCCCTACCAAGACTCTTGTCTGCAAGACCCCAACCCCCCTCCCATAACATAAGGGTCCAAATTAGTACCCAGCTCATTTCCTCCCCCTTGTCCAACCAGTTTTGTGGGCCTGCAGGGTTCTGTTTGCTTTGTGCTTTAATTCGAATTCATTACCAACATTTTATAACTCAGGAGATTTCAAAACACAAATCTAGGTTTTCAGCTCTCTGGCAAACCTGAAAGACCTGGACCCCAGGGGACTGTGTTCCCACAAACAACTGTCCTGGGCTGAGCAGCTTGGAGATGAGAGCTCCCGGTGCCCACTGCCCCCCTGAGCTGGCTTCACTCACTGCCTGGCATCTCCTAGAATTTGAGTTTGCAAGCCCAGCTTACTCCAAGGTTCAAGTCCTGAAGACAAACCACAGTGAACTGAAAATGAACCCTCTCAGCCCTGCAAAGGAACCGAGGAGGTGATGCCTCTTTCAAACCAGACCACAACGCATTGACCTTGATCACTAAGCATCACACCTATTGCACGCTTTTTCAAGAACCAGCACTCTAGAGACAAAATCAGTCCTAACTTTAAATGACATATCGACCAACCTCAAACACAAATGTAAAATGACTCCACCTTTATGTAACCGGACATGATTATAGACTCAGGTTTCAAGAGACCGTCAAAGCCTGTAAGATTGCAGACTGGGTTATTCAGGTGACTACTGCACAAGCCCTTGCCAAGTTCAAGCCTTTTCTTGACAATCCTACCTTTCTCCCAGAACAGAAGCAGGGTGGCAAGAGGAGACACTTACACGTCGAACAGTTTGCAACAGCTCAATCCAAAGATGCAATTAAATCAGTGAATGGAGAAACAGGAGCTGAGAGTGCAGATCACGTTCTAAGCCTCTGCGTCCTATTGCTACGTGAAGCAAGGCCTGCGTGCTGTTAATAAATCTAAATAGATTTGTATTTGTGGCTAAATATTAAGGGCTGCCGTTGAGCGGCTTCATCTTACTGGTTCCTCTGCTGGAGCAATATTAAATACTCATCGTGTTTCTCATCAAAGTCTGTCACCATGTCCTTAGTGTAACCCTGAAACGAAGAAACAAAGCAGTGTGATATCCGAATGCAGGGGAGCACTGACCCAGAGCCTGGGGCCCTGCGCACAGGCGCAGGGAGCCGGGGGTGGGGGAAGAGGCTGGCCTGTGACTAAGGCCCAGCTCCCTGAGTGCATCACTCCGGCGACCCAGAGCCCCAGAGACTGCCTGATGGCCCAGTGGGGCTCAGGTATACACAACTTTAACAATCTACGAAAAGGAGAAGGTCAGCTCTGCAGTCCCGCTACTGCATCCTCCTCTGTGTCCCATAAAGTCAAGGGCTCTGACAAAGTTTGGGCTTTACTGTTTTCTCAACACTCTTCATTTAGTTATCTCGATTGTCATAACCAGATGCAACTCAAATCTGTCTTTAAAAGGGGATCTCATTTTCCCCTTGCCGTTGCAAGGGAAGTGCAGGTTTATGTTAAACAATGCAGTCATTACAGAAACATCTGACCCAGGGAGCAAAGGCACGCTGGAGGTGGACATTGGTGGTTCTGCTCCTCCTCTTCTTGCGACAGGGTGTGGATTATCTTTAGGGAACCATGCAGCCTGTTTTAGTTCATTGGCTTCCTTAGGTGCCCTTGAAGGTGCCTTTGTGCTCCTCTGGGGTCACATGACCTTGGCCTTGCCAATCAGTATAGTGCTACCCCCAGCCACACCGAGTCACTGTTTAGGGAGTGAGCCTCGATCCAAGTCAGCCCTGGGACTTCGCTGATACTCTTGGGAAAGAGCTGCACTCTTTCCACTCGGGTGCTGAGCCAATGAGATGCAGGCCTGGAATTATCTGAGTATGAAGCCAATAAAAAAGACAGCAGGATTCTAGCAGAAACTAGAGGAAAGAAGCAAGAAGACGAGCATACAGCAGACAAGGGCCGGAAGGAGGGGTACCTGAGACTCCGGGAGACTCCACGGGAGGAGGCTGTGGAGGAGAACTGGAGGCTGAGATCACCAGAGCAGCCCGGAGACCAACGGCAAGGGTAGGTGGATCTGCTGTTTCCCCTCCCCTGCATTCGGGACTGCTGGTGGGCTCCCCAGCGGGTGGAGAGACCTGCGGACACCAGCCCAGAGACTGCCACCGCCTGCCAACGGTGAGCCTGTAGCAGACGTGGCACCAGGTTCCCAACTTCCTCCGGGCACCTCCATCTGCACGGACCCGAGCCGCGCGGCACGCGCCATATTGCCTCCTCCCCCCCTCCGCCGACCCTACCAGCGGCTGCCCAGAGAGACAATACAGCCACCAGCCGGAGGCACCTCCAGGGAACGGGACCTTCCCTTTGGGACCCCGCCTGCCCTCCCAGGTGCTGCTGGCACCGTGTTCCCAGGAAAACGGTGCCGACTCAGAGGCTGAGAGATATAGACACAGCTTGCGCTCCCTGTGGGTGAATTAGGACCGGAAATCCTCTCCCTGGTGGGAATACAGTTTGAACTCTGGGACCCAGAGGTCGGACCTGCAGACCAGATCCCCTGCACCGAGGGCTAGCATTGCCCGGGGCACAGAAGGGTTATACGTGAACAGCCTACTGAGGGCTGTGTGCCTCCAGGGGCTGATCGGCGCCCTAGAGAACAACCCTCCTCCCAGGAGGAGGCCATGCGCCCAACCCAGGTGGCGTTCCTGTGCAGGGAACCTCCCTGCCGGCACCACAGTCCAGGGAGGCCTGGTGGCTTGTGGTCTGGCCTGCTGGCAGAGGCCCAGGAGTAGCTGCAGAGTTGGGGAGGGTGGAAAGAAGCAAGGCCTGCTGCAGAATGCCGGTCTCAGACAGCCCCACACCCACACACAGACTTTCTGGCTGAGCGGGACCATTCCAGCCCCGCCCTGACAGCTTTCCCTGAAAGCAGAGAACAGAACTTTGACCCCTGCTAACGGCCTGAGGGCAGGCTTATCCAACCCAGCTCCGCCTAGAACGAGAGCTGATAACAGGACTCAAAATCAACACCATAGCCTGTTCCTCCAAGCAAACGCCACCTACTGACAGGGACAGCATCTTGCACAGCCTTGCCACGGCATCCACTGACTCAATATACAGGGAGTGGTCCAATTTCACCCACAGGCACCACCTAACGCCTCAGAAACTAAACAAGGTGTGTGAATACCCAAACAATAACCTAAGGAAAGAAACAACAACTGATTGACATGGGAAGAATTCAGCGAAAGAACTCAGGAAATATGAAGAACCAAACGGAAAACACACCCCCAAGGAGGAGCACCAGCCCCCTAGAAACGGACACCGACCAAAATCAGGCAACCAATATGACAGAAAAGGAATTTCGTATGTGGATCATAAGAACACTCACCCAGCTGCAACAACAACTCAATAACCAACACCAAGAAAACACAAAAAACCTCCAAGAAATGGAACAAAGGTTCAACAAAGAGATTGACACAGTGAAGAAAACTTTAACCGAAGTCCTGGAGATGAAGAATCAACTCAGAGAACTACAAAATACTGTGGAAAGTCTCAAGAAAAGGGTAGATCAAGCAGAAGAAAGAATCTCAGAGCTTGAAGATAACACCTTCCAATTAAATAAATCAGTCACAGAAATACAGCAGAGAAACAAGAGAAAAGACCAAAGCCTATAAGAGCTGTGGGATTATGTGAAAAAACCTAACATGAGGGTCATAGATTTAGCCGAAGGGGAAGAAGACAACACTCAAGGGCTGGACAAGCTTTTTGAAGATATAATAGAGGAAAATTTCCCAGGCCTTGCTCAAAATCTTTATATACAAGTTCAAGAAGCCCAGAGGACCCCTGGGAGATTCAATGCAAACAGGAAGACATCACGTCATGCAGTCATCAGACTGACCAAAGTATCAACTAAAGAGGACCTTCTAAGAGCTGTAAGACAAAAGAAGCAAGTGACATACAAGGGAAAGCCAATTCGAATAACATCAGACTTTTCTAATGAGACTTTACAAGCAAGGAGAGACTGGGGCCCCATTCTCACTCTTTTGAAACAAAACAATGCCCAGCCTAGAATATTATTCCCTGCAAAACTAAGCTTCGTATATGAAGGAGAAATAAAAACATTCTCAGACAAGCAAAGGCTCAGAGAATTCACCAAGACAAGACCAGCCCTACAAGAAGTACTTAAAATAGCGTTATGCACGGAACATCATAATAATAATCCACGGATATAAAAACAACCAAAACCCAAAGATATTAAAGGCCAGATATTACAATGGCTCAAGACAGAAATCATAGCAACAACATCCAACCCAACAGAATGATCAGTAATCTACCTTACCTATCAGTTCTCTCAATAAAGGTGAATGGCTTAAACTCTCCACTCAAAAGACATAGGCTGGCTGAATGGATAAGAAAATACAGGCCAAGTATATGCTGTCTTCAGGAAACACATTTAACCTGCAAGGATGCACATAGACTAAAAATAAAAGGATGGAGATCAATATTCCAAGCAAATAGAAGCCAAAAGAAGGCTGGTGTGGCAGTTCTAATTTTAGACGATTTAGTTTTTAAACCAACAAAAGTAGTAAAAGACAAAGAGGGTCATTATATAATGGTGAAGGGCACAGTCCAACAAGAAGAGATAACAATTTTAAATATATATGCACCCAACTCAGGTGCACCCAGATTCATAAAGCAAACCTTACTGGAGCTAAGCAAATGGATTAATAGCAACTCCATAATCGCCGGGGATTTCAACACCCCACTGACGGCATGAGACAGATCCTCCAAACAGAAAATTAATAAAGAAATAATGGACTTAAACAAAACTCTAGAACAATTGGGTCTGGCAGACATCTACAGAACATTCTACCCAAAATCCACTGAATATACGTTCTTCTCATCAGCTCACGGGACATTCTCTAAGATTAACGATATCCTAAGACACAAAGAAAATCTCAAGAAATTTAAAAAAATAGAAATCATACCATGTACCTTCTCAGATCACAGTGGAATAAAACTAGAAATCAACCCTAACAGTAACTCACATTTCTACACAAAAACGTGGAAATTAAACAACCTCCTACTAAATGATTACTTCGTAAATGAAGAAATCAAGACGGAAATAAAAAACTTCTATGAAGAAAACGACAATGGAGAGACAAGTTATCAACTCCTCTGGGACACAGCTAAAGCAGTTCTGAGAGGAAAGTTTATCTCCATAAATGCCTATAACCAAAAGGCAAGAAGATCACAAATAGAAAATCTAATGAAACGACTCAAAGAGCTGGAAAAAGAAGAACAGACCAACCCCAAACCTAGCAGAAGAAGTGAAATCAACAAGATCAAATCAGAACTAAACGAAATTGAAAACAGGAAAGCTATTCAAGAGATTAATAAAACAAAAAGTTGGTTCTTTGAAAAAATAAACAAGATTGACACACCATTGGCTAAGCTAACGAAAAGCAGAAAAGAGAAACCTCTAATAAGCTCCATCAGGAATAAAAAAGGAGATATCACAACTGATCCCAAAGAGATACAAGATACAATTTATGAATACTACAAAAATCTTTATGCACACAAACTGGAAAATGTGGAGGAAATGGACAAATTTCTAGAAACACACAGCCTCCCTAGGCTCAACCAGGAAGAAATAGATTCCCTGAACAGACCAATCTCAACAGCTGAAATAGAAACAGCAATTAAAAATCTCCCTAAAAAGAAAAGTCCCGGTCCAGATGGCTTCACACCTGAATTTTACCATACTTACAAAGAAGAACTAGTACCTATCTTGCAGAAACTATTCCACAACATCGAGAAGAATGGAAACGTCCCCGACACCTTTTATGAAGCGAATATTACTCTGATACCAAAACCAGGAAAGGATGCAACAAAAAAACAAAACTACAGACCAATATCCCTAATGAATATAGATGCAAAAATTTTCAACAAAATCTTAGCTAACCGAATCCAGACACTTATCAAAAAAATAATCCACCACGACCAAGTGGGCTTCATCCCAGGGATGCAGGGATGGTTCAACATATGTAAATCTATAAATGCAATTCACCACATAAACAGAAGCAAAAACAAAGACCACATGATTCTTTCAATAGATGCAGAAAAAGCTTTTGACAAAATTCAACACCCTTTCATAATATGAACACTTAAGAAAATAGGCATAGAAGGGACATACCTAAAAATGATACAACCATATATGACAGACCCATAGCCAACATCATACTGAATGGGGAAAGATTGAAATCATTCCCACTTAGAACTGGAACCAGACAAGGCTGCCCACTATCTCCACTTCTGTTCAACATAGTGCTGGAAGTCTTGGCTACAGCAATCAGACAGGAAAATGGAATCAAAGGTATCCAAATAGGGGCAGAAGAGATCAAACTTTCACTGTTTGCTGATGATATGATATTGTATCTAGAAAACCCCAAGGATTCAACCAAGAAACTCCTGGAACTGATCAATGAATTTAGTAAAGTCTCAGGATACAAAATTAATACACAGAAATCAGAGGCATTCATATACGCAAACAACAATCTAATTGAGAACCAAATCAAAGACTCAATTCCCTTCACAATAGCAACAAAGAAATTAAAGTACCTAGGAATATATTTAACCAAAGAGGTAAAAGACCTCTACAGGGAGAACTATGAAACACTGAGGAAGGAAATAGCAGAGGATGTAAACAGATGGAAATCCATACCATGCTCGTGGATCGGCAGACTCAATATCATCAAAATGTCTGTACTACCCAAACTGATCTACAGATTCAATGCAATACCTATTAAAATCCCATCAGCATTATTCACAGATATAGAAAAAATAATTTTACGCTTCGTATGGAACCAAAGAAGACCCCAAATATCAAGAGCAATTCTAGGCAACAAAAACAAAATGGGAGGCATTAATATGCCAGATATCAAACTATACTACAAAGCTGTAGTAATTAAAACAATATGGTATTGGCATAAAAACAGGAATATTGACCAGTAGAACAGATGTGAGAATCCTGATATAAAACCATCCTCATATAACCATCTCATCTTTGACAAAGCAGACAAAAACATACGCTGGGGAAAAGAATCCCTCTTCAATAAATGGTGCTGGGAAAACTGGATAGCCACCTATAGAAGGCTAAAACAGGACCCACACCTTTCACCTCTCACAAAAACCAACTCACGCTGGATAACAGACTTAAACCTAAGATATGAAACTATTAGAACTCTAGAGGAAAAAGTTGGAAACACTCTCCTAGACATCGGCCTGGGCAAAGAGTTTATGAAGAAGTCCCCAAAGGCAATCACAGCAGCAACAAAAATAAATAAATGGGACATGATCAAACTACAAAGCTTCTGCACAGCCAAAGAAATAGTCATGAAAGTAAACAGACAACCTACAGAATGGGAGAAAATTTTTGCATCCTATGCATCCGATAAGGGACTGATAACTAGAATATACTTAGAACTCACAAAAATTAGGAAGAAAAAATCAAATAACCCCATTAAAAAGTGGGCAAAGGACTTGAACAGAAATTTTTCTAAAGAAGACAGAAGAATGGCCAACAAACATATGAAGAAATGCTCAACATCTCTAATCATCAGGGAAATGCAAATCAAAACCACAATGAGATATCACTTAACCCCAGTGAGAATGGCCTTTATCAAAAAATCTCCAAACAATAAATGCTGGCGTGGTTGCGGAGAGAGAGGAACACTCCTACACTGCTGGTGGGACTGCAAACTAGTTCAACCTCTGTGGAAAGCAATATGGAGATACCTTAAAGCGATACAAGTGAATCTACCATTCGATCCAGCAATCCCATTGCTGGGCATCTACCCAAATGATCCAGTGACACTCTACAGAAAAGACACCTGCACTCGAATGTTTATAGCAGCACAATTCATAATTGCAAGGCTGTGAAAACAGCCCAAGTGCCCATCAATCAAAGATTGGATTAATAAAATGTGGTATATGTACACCATGGAGTACTATTCAGCTCTAAGAAACAATGGTGATATAGCACACCTTATAATTTCCTGGTTAGAGCTGGAACCCATACTACTAAGTGAAGTATCCCAAGAATGGAAAAACAAGCACCAGATATATTCTCCAGCAAACTGGTATTAACTGAGTAGCACCTAAGTGGACACATAGGTGCTACAGTAATAGGGTATTGGGCAGGTGGGAGGGGGAAGGGGGGCGGGTATATACATACATAACGAGTGAGATGTGCACCATCTGGGGGATGGTCATGATGGAGACTCAGACTTTTGGGGGGAGGGGGGGAAATGGGCATTTATTGAAACCTTAAAATCTGTACCCCCATAATATGCCAAAATAAAATATAATTAAAAAAAAATAAAAAAAAAAGGGTATTCAAGTGGGGTTGTAATGAAAATAAACATCTGTAGATACTAATAATTTTCAAACTGGAAAAGAAATGGAACTAAGCAACAATACATGCTAGGAAGATAACACAGTAAATCATTCTTCTTTACAGAAATCTATAACTATTGTGCAATTATTTATATATCTACAATTCATATACTTCCCTATTCTACTTTTTTCACCATTAGGAATCCACTGAAACAGAGCAAAAAATAATATTGACATTGATAGTTGCATGTAGAACATGCTGTTATGGAAAATTTTAATGTGTTTTCTTTTTGAAAAAAATCATCTGGGAATTAGGAAAGATTGATATCCTTGATGGCTAAAATTTTTAGAATATTCAACAAAAATGCAAATAGGTTTGTGTATTTCTTTG
Organism: Microcebus murinus; assembly: GCF_040939455.1. Classification (NCBI taxonomy): domain Eukaryota; kingdom Metazoa; phylum Chordata; class Mammalia; order Primates; family Cheirogaleidae; genus Microcebus; species Microcebus murinus. The sequence continues at coordinate 70,453,855 of NC_134136.1, forward strand.
GGAATTGTCTAAAAACAGTTTACTTTCTTCTGTTATTCTGTTTTATTAAGAGGTGGACTGATTATTCAATATGTTTGACATTAATACCATCAATTGTTCCTCAGTCTAGATATATGCATTTAAAATAACGTGTATATGGTGAAGCGAAGAAAAAAACATCTCCCATCTGGATGATAAGTGGGCATCACTACTGGATTAATAGGACTATAGATATTGACATGGATTTTGAGAACAGCTGTAAAGGCTTGATAAATCTGCCTGGGTGTCTTACACATAGGCTATGTCTGTAATACCAAATTCTGGTTGAAAGTATTCAGATGCTTTGTCTACACAGTACAATATTTCAAAATTCAGAAAACTTTCAACCACTTATATTATCAGTCAACTTAGTTTTATAATCTATTAACACAAGGGAAATGCAGAGTCCCAATTATCCACAATACCCTATCGTTGATACACACAGTCTTTTAGGAGTTTTAGCAGTTACACAATAGTCAGTTCGGGAAGGCAGCTATTAATTTTCACAGGACAGATTAGCAGAACTGGCTGCATTTCTCCCACATGAAAAGTCTAATTGCATGGTAAATACAAGACTGTTTTAGCCAATATCTTAATTCTGAACTCCATGCCTTTAGCACAGAGGTTCCAACTCTTAGATGCCAGTTGAAATAAATTGGATAGTGCAACAGAATTTGAAGATACTGTCAGAAATTGAAAGCAGCAAAGTGGCCCTTTTTTCCAGGTGATTTTTTTTTTTTTCGGTAAGTAATCTGACAAACTCAGGGACCATTTCACTGATTCTGAATTGATCTCATTCTATTACAGCTGACTTGGTTTGACCAAAAAAAAAAAAAAAAAAAAAAAAAAATGACTTCGCCCATTTCAGTTATGCATAGCCAGAAAACCTAGAAATGTCTGCTTTTACCATTCATGTGGACCTTTTCTTTAGGAAGAATGATAGATACCAAATATTTTAATGACAAAACATTCTCACAAAGGAAACATCTGGCTTTTCATTATTCTTGTAATAAAATCCAGACTCTTTACCATGACATAGGTATTATATTATCTGGCATCTGCCCATCTCTACAGCCAAATTTTCTGTTATTCCCTTTGCCCTTCCATCTACTCATATCCATAGAAATGCCCTCTTTACAATGCCCAGAATCCCCACTCTTACAATTAAACTCTCCTTTGTGGCTTTATTACCCTTTGGTAATGTTTACACATTTGTTTAACATTCATCTCATCCACTAGGTTGTAACTCCCTTAAGGGCAGAAATAATGTCTTAGTTACCACTGTATCTTTAGTAGCTGGCATAGTGTTTGGAACATAGTAGCCCTTCATAAAGATTTATTAAAATCATGAATAAATGAATGAATCCATGAAGAAATGAATGAGCAGAATAGGTTCTGCTTTATTTTGAGGGCAAACAATAATGTAGGGTGACAAGTCATTCTGGTTTGCCTGAAACTAAGAGGGATCCCAGAATATGTGTTTTTCAGCTTTAAAATTGGGGCAATCCTAGGTCATCCCAGATGAGCTGGTTAGCTTTGTAATGGCCTTGGCTTTCGGCAGGTCATCCCAGATGAGCTGGTTAGCTTTGTAATGGCCTTGGCTTTCGGCAGGTAAATATGTTGAATAGCCACTCAGATTTTGTGAACACATTTCTCATGTATGTTTCTGATTGCTTGCCCACACAAAACTGAGCAGACAACAATAATACAGACAACAATAATACAGACAACAATAATACAGACAACAATAAAAACCAGACAACAATAATACAATGCTTTTCATCAATAGCAGATATTATAATTCTTGAGTTTCTCAAATAATTGCCAATCAAGGAGTCATCCTTCCTAATCTCAGTTGAATTACAATAAATATTTGTGATTAACTGTCTCATAATAGATTCATATCAATGCTCTGATTTTATGGAAATTAAGGGTTAGAACCAGTTCTTATTGCAGCTCCACACTGATCTATCTCCTAAAGTATTGAAAATTACAAAAATAATTTTCTTACAAATGCATTTTAAAGGTATAAATATAGCTTTTTCATCCTAGAAAAAAATAAATTATAAGAATCAATATACAAAATTATTTCTTAAAACCGTCTATTGAGAGGAAACAGGCAAGAACAAGACAAAGTAAATGTAAACTTCAAGGACTTTTTCTAACTCAACAGGTTCTCATAGGATTTTAGTAATTCCCCTGAGGTATATTTTCTGAAATTGGCTAAATTAGTCTTGACCTGTAATATTATTTCATTTCATTTAAAAACACTTTTATTGTACTGGAAGAAGTATGACTTGGGGCAATTGTATAAATTTTTAATTTTCTCCAGTAAATCATGTATGATACATTTCAATAGCCATTATGGTGTAGGTTGAAGAATTAGATTCATTGCATTAATTAAAGTAGGACAAAGTAATTATATAGCATTTTTTTAATTTGTCATGTAGAGAAGCAATAGGTGCATTAGAACAGTAAAAAGACATAGAAGATCTCATTTCTACCTGCCAATTAAGCCATCAAGGATAAATTACAATATGCTTCAGTTTACATAGTAATTCTAAAAAATCATGTTATCATTGAAAATAATCAATGGCAATATGATCTAATAAACTTCTAAGGAGAGTTATATTTACAGTTTCCCTATTTACTATTTTAAATTGCAAGCTTTATGAGGTAAATAACTATAATTTTTAGTTGTCTTTTCCAGGGCCATAATTCTATCAGATTTAAAGCTACAGGGGGTAAGATTAAATAATATATCACTAGACTTAGAAAATATGAAAATATGTAGGTGAAAAAGCATCTTCTTCAAATAAAAGATAGAAGCCAAATCATATTTTGTCACATCTTAGGAAGAAAGGCAAACAGCTTCTAATTCTCCATTAGCTAATCTCAATATTTGGTACAAGGCAGAATTATTTGTAAATCATGTTGAAAATGCACATGCCTCCTTCCACCCCAGTACCCTTGAATCAGAATCCTTTGGGTTGTTCCTTATCTGCACCCCTGGATAAGCAACACTGCTCATTATTGCAAAGTCTTGTCCTCTGGGAAGACAAAAACAAAACAAACAAGCTACAAAAAAAAAAAAATCAATGAAAAGACAAAAGAAAAATCAAATGAAAAAAACAAGGGTAGTAATGCATTTAAACAACCAAGTTACTAGCCCATTCTTCTCTGTTCAGTGGTCTTTGTTGATCACCCAGAGCAAAGAATTCCAGGATGATGAGAACTAAGAAACCTTTGTTAAATGCATAATTAGGAAGTCTTTTGCAACTTTGAAGAAAGCAGCTCTAGAAATTGATGAGGATTGACTTCTAATTGCAGAGGATAAGGAATGGAAATAGGAGCAGTTTGAATAAACCTTTAAGAAAGATGGAAAGCAAAGAAATAAGCTCAGAAAAGTAGTAGGACTGAGGGAAGCACATTTTAGAAGATAATGGCAACCCAACTCAAACATATTTGCAGAAATAAGGAAGTAAACAATGACAGGCATGCAGGAAAAAGGGGAGATCCAGGTCAGAGAAGGACAGAAGAGGGAAAGGAGTGAGAGGGAAAGAGAGAGAAAAGGAAAGACAGAGTGTGACAGAGAGACAGAGAGACAGAGCCAGAGAAGGGAGAGAGGAAAGAAAAGATATTGAAGGATTGAAATGTATTTTGGAGTCAGGCTCTAGCACTCTGACTGACTGTGAATATGTACACATGGATATGCACACACATAGAACACTACGTAAAGGTGAATCAAGAAATATATGAGTAAATTTCTCAAGTTTAGCAGTTTTTAAACTGAAGCACACATCGGAATGATCTGTAGAATTTATTAACATATAGAAAATCTGAAAACATTTTGAAAAATAATGCTTTAATAATTTCAAAAAATAATGGAAAAACAGTATTTAATGAATTGAATCTTAAAATACAACTCATTTCAGATTATTCAAATTCCTTTATACTATTTTGTTTCCCCAAGGAAAGTTATGTTTACCATGCAGTTTGCCCATGATATTACTATTATTACATAAACTGATTCCAAGGATTATAAATAACCTACAAAATGTTTGAAACTTTGCCAGAATACTTCCTGATAATGTATTACCAGAGCCCCTAAAAACAAAACTGGGATACCCAGACATTTGAGACTGTTTATGTTTCTTGCTTTGTTTATTGAGATGCTCTATTATGACACTCAATTCATAATTTCAATGTTAATGAATATTGGCATAAATTTCTGAACTTGGGGAGTAGATGTCAGGTTTTATTAATTCTGTGTTGTCATGAAAGTGTATTCTTGATTCTTATGCTCAAATCGTGATGGGAAATGTGCTTTGAAGCACTCAGAAATACATCAAAACTGAACTCACTTGACAGTTGAATCATAAAATAATAAGAAACTCACTGTTTCACAAAATGACCTCATTGGAAGGCATTGTTTATCTTTACAAAATGTATCTTAGTGCATCTGTTTAGCTACCTCAGTTACCCCCAAAGACTTCTTAATTTAGACCAATTTTCCTTTCTCAAATATGCCCCCTCAAAAACAAATGAAGGAGACAAATGATTTTTTAATTTAAACTGCTTTTTAAAACATTATCCTCCCCAATATTTCCTGTTCTCCTCTGAGGTGGCCCCCTTACCTCTAACTTATGGCAGCTAGAGCAAACAAGAGTGTTTACCATAGGACATGAAGAACAAAGAAGTCAATTTTTAGTTTCCAGGTTTCAGAAGCAAGGCATTGGCCTAGACAAGATTTGGATAGATATCCCTTGGCATTGTCCATCCACCTACAAGACTAGGGACTGATTCAAAAGATAAGAATCAAAGAAAGCTTAGACTGGAAATTAGTGGATAAATAGGAAAGGCCCAGAGAACCAGAAGGACTAATGTGTCTATGAAGGCAGGAGAGAGGATAGGCAAAGAGAGATAAGTATGCATCAGTAGATGCCAGAGTTTGAAGTGCAGAAATAAGGAGCAGATGTACTTCTTGCCCTTAGCCTCTCGGTACAACATAGATCAATGAAATGGAAGGACCCCTAAGATACTACATGTTTCTCACTTTGCAGAATAGGGACTTAGAGAAAAAAAAAAAAGTAAAAACAATTAAGGAAAGTGTATCTTGTTGTTTGGAACAGAAACTATCATTTATTAAAATTGAAAGCAGAGAAATATGTTTTATGTTCACCATCTGGGGGATGGTCATGCTGGAAACTCAGAGTTGTGGGGGGGAAATGCATTTATTTATTTATTTATTTTTCATAATTTAATATGCATTTTATTAGTAATTTTTTTCATTTCAGCATATTATGGGGGTACAAATGTTCAGGTTAAGTGTGTTACCTTTCTCCCTCTTCCCCCCCGCAGAGACAGAGCTTCAAGCCTGTCCATCCCCCAGATGGTGTGCATCGCACCCATTAGGTGTGTATATGTCCATCCCATCCTACCCCCTCCCACCTGCCCGACACCTGATAAGTGTTATTCTTATATGTCCACTGAGGTGTTAAACCGTTAATACCAATTTGCTGGTGAGTACATGTGATGCTTATTATTCCATCCTTGAGATACTTCACTTGGTAGAATGCATTCCAGCTCTATCCAGAATAATACAAGAGGTGCTATGTCACCATTGTTTCTTTTCTTGTTGTTTGTTTTGGTTTGCTTTGTTTTGCTTTCTGTTTTTTATTTCTGCTGTCTTCAGCCCTTTTTTTAATGTATTTATTTATTTATTTATTTTATTTCGGCATATTATGGGGGTACAAATTTTAAAGTTTCTTATAGCTGAATAGTACTCCATGGTATACATATACCACATTTTATTAATCTACTCATGAATTGATGGACACTTGGGTTGTTTCCACACTTTGAAATTGTGAATTGTGCTGCTATAAACATTTGAGTGCAGGTGTCTTTTTTATAGAATGTCTTTTGTTCTTTTGGGTAGATGCCCAGTAATGGGATTGCTGGATCAAATGGTAGACCTACTTGTATCACTTTAAGGTATCTCCATAGTGCTTTCCACATAGACTGAACTAGTTTGCAGTCCCATCAGCAACCTAGGAGTGTTCCTATCTCTTCACATCCATGCTAAGATTTATTGTTTTGAGACTTGTTAATAAGGGCTATTCTCAGTGGAGATAAGTGATATCTCATTGCAGTTTTGATTGGCATTTCCCTGATGATTAGAGATATTGAGTATTTTTTCATATGCGTGTTGGCCACTATTCTTTCTACTTTTGGAAAGTTTCTGGTCATGTCCTTTGCCCACTTTTTTTTTTATTTTTATTTCGGCATATAATGGGGATACAGATTTTAAGGTTTCAATAAATGCCCATTTCCCCCCCTCCCCCAAAAAGTCTGAGACTCCATCATGACCATCCCCCAGATGGTGCACATCTCACTCATTATGTATGAATATACCCGCCCCCCTCCCCCCTGCCCAATACCCTATTACTGTAGTACCTATGTGTCCACTTAGGTGCTACTCAGTTAATACCAGTTTGCTGGAGAATATGTGTGCTGCTTGTTTTTCCATTCTTGGGATACTTCACTTAGTAGTATGGGTTCCAGCTCTAACCAGGAAAATATAAGATGTGCTATATCACCGTTGTTTCTTAGAGCTGAATAGTATTCCATGGTATACATATACCACATTTTATTAATCCATTCTTGAATTGATGGACACTTGGGCTGTTTCCACAGCCTTGCAATTATGAATTGTGCTGCTATAAACATTCGAGTGCAGGTGTCTTTTTTGTAGAGTGTCATTGGATCATTTGGGTAGATGCCCAGCAATGGGATTGCTGGATCAAATGGTAGATTCACTTGTATCACTTTAAGGTATCTCCATATTGCTTTCCACAGAGGTTGAAAAAGTTTGCAGTCCCACCAGCAGTGTAGGAGTGTTCCTCTCTCTCTGCAACCACGCCAGTATTTATTGTTTGGAGATTTTTTGATAAAGGCCATTCTCACTGGGGTTAAGTGATATCTCATTGCGGTTTTGATTTGCATTTCCTTGATGATTAGAGAGGTTGAGCATTTTTTCATATGTTTGTTGGCCATTCTTCTGTCCTCTTTAAAAAATTTCTGTTCAAGTCCTTTGACCACTTTTTAATGGGGTTATTTGATTTTTTCTTCCTGATTTTCGTGAGTTCAAAGTATATTCTAGTTATCAGTCCCCTATCGGATGCATAGGATGCAAAAATTTTCTCCCATTCTGTAGGTTGTCTGTTTACTTTCATGACCATTTCTTTGGCTGTGCAGAAACTTTGTAGTTTGATCATGTCCCATTTATTTATTTTTGTTGCTGCTGTAATTGCCTTTGTGGACTTATTCATAAACTCTTTGCCAAGGCCGATGTATAGGAGAGTGTTTCCAAATTTTTCCTCTAGAGTTCTAATAGTTTCATACCTTAGCTGTAAGTCTGTTATCCAGTGTGAGTTGGTTTTCGTGAGAGGTGAAAGGTATGGGTCCTGTTTTAGCCTTCTACAGGTGGCTATCCAGTTTTCCCAGCACCATTTATTGAAGAGGGATTCTTTTCCCCAGTGTATATTTTTGTCTGCTTTATCAAAGATTAGATGGCTATATGAGGATGGTTTTATATCAGAATTCTCACATCTGTTCCACTAGTCAATGTTCCTATTTTTGTGCCAATACCATATTGTTTTAATTACTACAGCTTTGTAGTATAGTTTGATATCTGGCATATTAATGCCTCCAATTTTGTTTTTGTTGCCTAGAATTGCTCTTGATATTTGGGGTCTTCTTTGGTTCCATACGAAGCGTAAAATTATTTTTTCTATATCTGTGAAGAATGCTGATGGGATTTTAATAGGTATTGCATTGAATCTGTAGATCAGTTTGGGTAGTATAGACATTTTGATGATATTGAGTCTGCCGATCCACGAGCATGGTATGGATTTCCATCTGTTTACATCCTCTGCTATTTTCTTCCTCAGTGTTTCATAGTTCTCCCTGTAGAGGTCTTTTACCTCTTTGGTTAAATATATTCCTAGGTACTTTAATTTCTTTGTTGCTATTGTGAAGGGAATTGAGTCTTTGATTTGGTTCTCAATTAGATTGTTGTTGGCGTATATGAATGCCTCTGATTTCTGTGTATTAATTTTGTATCCTGAGACTTTACTAAATTCATTGATCAGTTCCAGGAGTTTCTTGGTTGAATCCTTGGGGTTTTCTAGATACAATATCATATCATCAGCAAACAGTGAAAGTTTGATCTCTTCTGCCCCTATTTGGATACCTTTGATTCCATTTTCCTGTCTGATTGCTGTAGCCAAGACTTCCAGCACTATGTTGAACAGAAGTGGAGATAGTGGGCAGCCTTGTCTGGTTCCAGTTCTAAGTGAGAATGATTTCAATTTTTCTCCATTCACTATGATGTTGGCTATGGGTCTGTCATATATGGCTTGTATCATTTTTAGGTATGTCCCTTCTATGCCTATTTTCTTAAGTGTTCGTATCATGAAAGGGTGTTGAATTTTGTCAAAAGCTTTTTCTGCATCTATTGAAAGAATCATGTGGTCTTTGTTTTTGCTTCTGTTGATGTGGTGAATTGCATTTATAGATTTACGTATGTTGAACCATCCCTGCATCCCTGGGATGAAGCCCACTTGGTCGTGGTGGATTATTTTTTTGATAAGTGTCTGGATTCGGTTAGCTAAGATTTTGTTGAAAATTTTTGCATCTATATTCATTAGGGATATTGGTCTGTAGTTTTCTTTTTTTGTTGTTGCATCCTTTCCTGGTTTGAGTGTTAGAGTAATATTCGCTTCATAAAAGGTGTCAGGGAGGTTTCCGTTCTTCTCGATGTTGTGGAATAGTTTCTGCAAGATAGGTACTAGTTCTTCTTTGTAAGTGTGGTAAAATTCGGGTGTGAAGCCATCTGGACCGGGACTTTTCTTTTTAGGGAGATTTTTAATTGCTGTTTCTATTTCAGCTGTTGAGATTGGTCTGTTCAGGGAATCTATTTCTTCCTGGTTGAGCCTAGGGAGGCTCTGTCTTTCTATAAATTTGTCCATTTCCTCCACATTTTCCAGTTTATGTGCATAAAGATTTTTGTAGTATTCATAAATTGTATCTTGTATCTCTTTGGGATCAGTTGTGATATCTCCTTTTTTGTTCCTGATGGAGCTTATTAGAGATTTCTCTTTTCTGCTTTTCGTTAGCTTAGCCAATGGTGTGTCAATTTTGTTTATGTTTTCAAAGAACCAACTTTTTGTTTTATTCATCTCCTGAATAGCTTCTGTGTTTTCAGTTTCATTTAGTTCTGATTTGGTCTTGTTGATTTCACTTTTTCTGCTGGGTTTCGGATTGGTCTGTTCTTCTTTTTCCAGCTCTTTTAGTTGTTTCATTAGATTGTCTATTTGTGATCTTCTTGCCTTTTGGTTATAGGCATTTATGGAGATAAACTTTCCTCTCAGAACTGCTTTAGCTGTGTCCCAGAGGAGTTGATAACTTGTCTCTCCATTGTCGTTTTCCTCATAGAATTTTTTTATTTCCGTCTTGATTTCTTCATTTACGAAGTAATCATTTAGTAGGAGGTTGTTTAATTTCCACGTTTTTGTGTAGAAATGTGAGTTTCTGTTAGGGTTGATTTCTAGTTTTATTCCACAGTGATCTGAGAAGGTACATGGTATGATTTCTATTTTTTTAAATTTCTTGAGATTTTCTTTGTGTCCTAGGATATGGTCAATCTTAGAGAATGTCCCGTGAGCTGATGAGAAGAACGTATATTCAGTGGATTTTGGGTAGAATGTTCTGTTATTGTCAGTCAGACCCAATTGTTCTAGAGTTTTGTTTAAGTCTTTTATTGCTTTACTAATTTTCTGTTTAGAGGATCTGTCTCGTGCCTTCAGTGGGGTGTTGAAATCTTCAGTGATTATGGCGCTGCTATTAATCCATTTGCTTAGCTCCAGTAAGGTTTGCTTTATGAATCTGGGTGCACCTAAGTTGGGTCCATATATATTTAATATTGTTATCTCTTCTTGATGAACTGTTCCCTTCACAATTATATAATGACACTCTTTGTCTTTCACTACTTTTGTTCGTTTAAAAAGTAAATTGTCTGAAATTAGAACTGCCACACCAGCCTTCTTTTGGCTTCTATTTGCTTGGAATATTGATCTCCACCCTTTTATTTTTAGTCTATATGCATCCTTGCAGGTTAGAAGTGTTTCCTGAAGACAACATATACTTGGCCTGTATTTTCTTATCCATTTAGCCAGCCTATGTCTATTTAGTGGACAGTTTAAGCCATTCACATTTATTGAGAGAACTGATAGGTAAGGTAGATTACTGATCATTCTGTTGGGTTGGATGTTGTTGCTATGATTTCTATCTTGAGCCATTGTAATATCTGGCCTTTAATATCTTTGGGTTTTGGTTCTTTTTATATTTGTGGGTTATTATTATGATGTTCCATGCGTAACTCTGTTTTAGGTACTTCTTGTAGGGCTGGTCTTGTCTTGGTGAATTCTCTGAGCCTTTGCTTGTCTGAGAATGTTTTTATTTCTCCTTCATATACGAAGCTTAGTTTTGCAGGGAATAATATTTTAGGCTGGGCATTGTTTTGTTTCAAAAGAGTGAGAATGGGGCCCCAGTCTCTCCTTGCTTGTAAAGTCTCATTAGAGAAGTCTGATGTTATTCAAATTGGCTTTCCCTTGTATGTTACTTGCTTCTTTTGTCTTACAGCTCTTAGAAGGGCCTCTTTAGTTGATACTTTGGTCAGTCTGATGACTGCATGTCGTGACGTCTTCCTGTTTGCATTGAATCTCCCAGGGGTCCTCTGAGCTTCTTGAAGTTGTATATCAAGATTTTGAGCAAGGCCTGGGAAATTGTCCTCTATTTTATGTTCAAACAGCTTGTCCAACCTTGAGTGTTGTCTTCTTTCCCTTCTGTTAAGTCTATGACCCTCACATTAGGTTTCTTCACATAATCCCACAGCTGTTGTAGGCTTTGCTCTTTTCTCTTGTTTCTCTGCTCTATTTCTGTGACTGGTTTATTTAATTGGAGGGTGTTATCTTCAAGCTCTGAAATTCTTTCTTCTGTTTGATCTACCCTGTTCTTGAGACTTTCCACTGTGTTTTGTAATTCCTTGAATTGATTCTTCATTTCCAGGAGTTCGGTTAAATTTTTCTTCATTGTGTCTATTTCTTTTTCCATATTCTGGAGGCTTTTTGTGGTTTCTTTGTGTTTGTTATTGAGTTGTTGTTCCAGCTGGGTGAGTGTTCTTATGATCCACATACGAACTTCCTCTTCTGTCATATTGGTTGCCTGATTTTGGTTGGTGTCCGTTTCTAGGGGGCTGGTGCTACTCTTTGGGGGTGTGTTTTCCGTTTGGTTCTTCATATGTCCTGAGTTCTCTAGCTGATTTCTTCCCATGTCGATCAGTTGTTGTTTCTTTCCTTTATGTTATTGTTTGGGTATTCACACACCTTTTTTAGTTTCTGAGGCGTTAGGTGGTTTCTGTGGGTTAAATTGGACCACTCCCTGTATATTGAGTCAGTGGGTGCCATGGAAAGGCTGTGCAAGCTACCGTCCCTGTCAGTAGGTGGCGTTTGCTTGCAGGAACAGGCTATGCTATTGATTTTGTGTCCTGTTATCAGCTCTTGTTCTGGGCAGAGCTCGGTTGGGTAAGCCTGCCCTCAGGCCATTAGCAGGAGTCAAAGTTCTGATCTCTGCTTCCAGGGAAAGCTGTCAGGGTGGTGCTGGAATGTTCCCGCTCAACCAACAAGTCTGTGTGTGGGGGTGGGGCTGTCTGAGACCCACAGTCTGGAGCGGGCCTCGCTTCTTTCCACCCCCCCAACTCCGCAGCTACTCCTGGGCCTCTGCCAGCAGGCCAGACCACAAGCCACCAGGCCTCCCCTGACTGTGATGCCGTCGGGGAGGTTCCCTGCACAGGAACGCCACCTGGGTTGGGCGCACGGCCTCCTCCATGGAGAGGGTTGCCCTCTGGGACGCCGATCCGCCCCTGGAGGCACACACACCTCAGTAGGCTGTTCAAGTATAACCCTTCTGTGCCCCGGGCAATGCTAGCCCTCGGTGCAGGGGATCTGGTCTGCAGGTCCGACCTCTGGGTCCCAGAGTTCAAACCGTATCCCCACCAGGGAGTGGATTTCCGGTCCGAATTCACCCACAGGGAGCCCAAGCTGGGTCTATGTCTCTCAGCCTCTGAGTCGGCACTGTTCTCCTGGGAACTCCATGCCAGCAGCATCTGGGAGGGTGGGCGGGTAGGGAGGTCACAGTCTGAGTTCCCCTGAGTCAGCTGTAGTGTCCCAAAAGGGAAGTTCCCATTCTCTGGAGGTGCCTCTGGTTGGTGGCTGTATTGTCTCTCTGGGCACCTGCGGGTAGGGTCGGCAGAGGGGAGGAAGTGGCAATATGGTGCCTGCCACGCGGCTCGGGTCTGTGCACACGGTGGTGCCCGGAGAAAGTTGGGAACCTGGTGTCACGTCTGCTACAGGCTCACCGCTGGCTGGCGGCGGCCATCTCTGGGCTGATATCCGCAGGTCTCTCCATCCGCTGGGAGCCCACCAGCAGTCCCTAATGCAGGGGAGGGGAAACAGTAAATACACCTACCCTTGCCGCTGGTCTCTGGGCTGCTCCGGTGGTCTCAGCCTCCAGTTCTCCTCTGCAGCTTCCTCCCGTGGTGCCTCCCGGGGTCTCAGGTACCCCTCCTTCCAGGCCTTGTCCGCTGTATGCTCGTCTTCTTGCTTCTTTCCTCTAATTTCTGCTAGAATCTGTCTTTTCTGCAGAGAGACTCTGTTGTCAGTGATATTCATCCACCATCTTGCTCCACCCCTGGAAATGCATTTATTGAAACCTTAAAATCTCTACCCCCATAATATGCCAAAATAAAACAAACAAACCAGAAAAGAGCACATAAGCATGCAGCCCAAAAATTCTAAGTATTCTCTGATGGTGGACTCTGAGAATGATTTGCCTCTTGATTAAATTAAAAAGCCTCTACACAGCTAAGGAAATAATCAACAGAGAGAATAGACAACCTACAGAATGGGGTAAAATATTTGCAAACTATACATCCAATAAAGGGATAGTAACCAGAATCTACAAAGAACTCAAGGCAATAAGCAAGAAAAAAATCAAACAACCCCATCAATAAGTGGGCAAAAGACAAGAACAGAAGATTTTCAAAATAAGATAGACAAACGGTCAATAAACATATAAAAAAATGCTCAACATCTCTCATCATCATGGAAATACAAATTAAAATCATAATGAGACATTACCTTACCCTTGTTAAAATTTCTTTTATGAAGTAGTCCAAAAATAATTGACGCTGGCTTGGATGCAAAGAGAACGGAATATTTATACAATGTTGATGGGGCTGTAAATTAATACAATGTCTATGGAAAACAGTATGGAGATAGCTCAAAGAACTAAAATAGATCTATCATTTAATCCAGCAATCCCACTACTGGATATTTATCCAAAGGAAAATAAGTCATTTCATCAAAAAGACCCCTGTACTCAAATGTTTATTGCAGCATAATTCAGAATTGCAAAGATGTGGAATCGACCCAAGTGCCCATCAATTCATGAATGGATAACAAAATGTGGTATGTGTGTACCACATAATACTACTCAGCCATGAAGAAGGATGGCTTAATGCCTTTTGCAACAATGTAGATGGAATTGGAGACCATTATCCTAAGTGAAGTATCTAAACTATGGAAAAACAAATATCAAATGTATTCACTATTAAATTGGAATTAACCAATGAGCACACATGTACACAGAGGGAAGTAAAACCCAATGTAAATCAAGCAGGGAGGAGGGAAGAGGGAGGATGAGGGGATAGGCAAAAACCTACTTAACAGGTACAATGAACACTATCTGGACAATGAACACACTTATAATCCTGACTCAAGCATAACAAAATTGATGTATGTAACCCAAAACATTTGTACCTCCGTAATATTATGAACTATAAAAGAATGGTTTGTGTAACTGTTTTGTTTATAAGTTATAAATTTTAAAATGAACATAAAAATGTCCATCTCCATAATATTTTATGTGTCTTTGTAACTTGAATTTATGCCTTCACCATTTGTTAATCACATGGTAGTTTGGTGGTTGCAAAAAACAAATGAATTTACTAAAACAAGAAGTAAACTACAAAAGACTTTGAGTCAACCACAGAATTTCTAACTCAGGTTTTTAAACTCTATTTGTTCTGTGACTTTGTCTACTCTGTAACAAAAGCTTAGTGTTATAAAGGATAAGGTGCTGCTTCTTCCAAAAAATCCTTTATTGCCAGTCATTCTGCTTTCCCAATAATGTTCATTAAATGCAATTATTTTATTACCTGTCAGGGGATGATTTATGATTAACAAATTATTCCATAGTAAATATCACATTTAAATGATAGTTAACAAAAACTCAGGTCAGATACAAATCCTTAAATTCTCTTCATTATAGTCATCAGTTCCATATGTCACCTTCCCTGTCCACTGCCTTAATGGAACTCAGTTGAACCCCCGGAGCTGTGTAGAACCCATCTTAGAAACCAGTTATCTGCCTCTCCACATCCTCGCCACTATTTGTTGTTTTCAGATTTCTTGATATAGGCCATACTCACTGGGATTATGTGGTAACGCATTGTTGTTTTGATTTGCATTTCTTAATGATTAGATATGTTGAGCATTTTTTATATGTTTTCAGGCCATTATTCTGTCTTCTTTGGAGAATTTTCTGTTCATTACTGTTGCCCATTTCTTAATGGGGTTGTTTGATTTTTTCTTGTAAGTTCTTTTGAGTTCTAGATAGATTGTTGTTATTAGACCTTTATCAGAAGCATAAAGAGGAAATATTTTCTCCAATTCTGTGGGTTGTCTATTTGCTCTAATGATAGATTCCTTGGCTGTGCAGAGCTTTATAATTTGATGAGATTCCATTTGTTTATTTCTGTTATGATTGCCTTGGGGGACTTCCTCTAGAATTCTTTGCCTAGGCCAATGTCTGATAGGGTTTTCCCAACATTTTCTTCTAGAATGCTTTTTTTTTTTAATTTCAGCATATTATGGGGGTACAGATTTTAAGGTTTCAATAAATGCCCATTTCCCCCCTCCCCCCAAAAGTCTGAGTCTCCATCATGACCATCCCCCAGATGGTGCACATCTCACTCATTATGTATATATATACCCACCCCCCTCCCCACACCCACCTGCCCAATATCCTATTACTGTAGTACCTATGTGTCCACTTAGGTGCTACTCAGTTAATACCAGTTTGCTGGAGAATATATTTGGTGCTTGATTATCCATTCTTGGGATACTTCACTTAGTAGTATGGGTTCCAGCTCTAACCAGGAAAATATAAGATGTGCTATATCACCATTGTTTCTTAGAGCTGAATAGGACTCCATAGTATACATATACCACATTTTGTTAATCCATTCTTGGATTGATGGGCACTTGGGCTGTTTCCACAGCCTTGCAATTATGAATTGTGCTGCTATAAACATTCGAGTGCCGGTGTCTTTTTTTGTAGAGTGTCATTGGAACTTTTGGGTAGATGCCCAGAAATGGGATTGCTGGATCAAATGGTAGATTCACTTGTAATACTTTAAGGTCTCTTCATATTGCTTTCCACAGAGGTTGAAATAGTTTGCAGTCCCACCAGCAGTGTAGGAGTGTTCCTCTCTCTCCGCAACCACGCCAGCATTTATTGTTTGGAGATTTTTTGATAAAGGCCATTCTCACTGGGGTTAAGTGATATCTCATTGTGGTTTTGATTTGCATTTCCCTGATGATTAGAGATGTTGAGCATTTTTTCATATGTTTGTTGGCCATTCTTCTGTCTTCTTTAGAAAAATTTCTGTTCAAGTCCTTTGCCCACTTTTTAATGGGGTTATTTGATTTTTTCTTCCTGATTTTCGTGAGTTCTAAGTATATTCTAGTTATCAGTCCCTTATCGGATGCATAGGATGCAAAAATTTTCTCCCATTGTGTAGGTTGTGTGTTTACTTTCATGACTATTTCTTTGGCTGTGCAGGAGCTTTGTAGTTTGATCATGTCCCATTTATTTATTTTTGTTACTGCAGTGATTGCCTTTGGGAACTTCTTCATAAATTCTTTGCCCAGGCCAATGTCTAGGAGAGTGTTTCCAACTTTTTCTTCTAGAGTTCTAATAGTTTCAGACCTTAGGTGCAAGTCTGTTATCCAGCATGAGTTGGTTTTTGTGAGAGGTGAAAGGTGTGGGTCCTGTTTTAGCCTTCTACAGGTGGCTATCCAGTTTTCCCGGCACCATTTATTGAAAAGGGATTCTTTTCCCCAGCCTATGTTTTTGTCTGCTTTGTCAAAGATTAGATGGCTATATGAGGATGGTTTTATATCAGCATTCTCACATTTGTTCCACTGGTCAATATTCCTATTTTTGTGCCAATACCATATTGATTTAATTACTACAGCTTTGTAGTATAGTTTGATATCTGGCATATTAATGCCTCCCATTTTGTTTTTGTTGCCTAGAATAGCTCTTGATATTCGGGGTCTTCTTTGGTTCCATACGAAGCGTAAAATTATTTTTTCTATATCTGTGAAGAATGCTGATGGGATTTTAATAGGTATTGCATTGAATCTGTAGATCAGTTTGGGTAGTATAGACATTTTCATGATATTGAGTCTGCCGATCCACGAGCATGGTATGGATTTCCATCTGTTTACATCCTCTGCTATTTCCTTCCTCAGTGTTTCATAGCTCTCCTTGTCGAGGTCTTTTACGTCCTTGGTTAAGTATATTCCTAGGTACTTTAATTTCTTTGTTGCTATTGTGAAGGGAATTGAGTCTTTGATTTGGTTCTCGATTTGATTGTTGTTGCCGTATATGAATGCCTCTGATTTCTCTGTATTGATTTTGTATCCTGAGACTTTAGTAAATTCATTGATGAGTTCCAGGAGTTTCTTGGTTGAATCCTTGGGGTTTTCTAGATACAATATCATACCATCAGCAAACAGAGAATGTTTGATCTCTTCTGCTCCTATTTGGATACCTTTGTTTCCATTTTCCTCTCTGATTGCTGTAGCCAAGACTTCCAGCACTATGTTGAACAGAAGTGGAGATAGTGGGCAGCCTTTTCTGGTTCCAGCTTTAAGTACGAATGCTTTCAGTTTTTCCCCATTTAGTATGATGTTGGCTATGGGTCTGTCATATATGGCTTGTATCATTTTTAGGTATGTCCCTTCTATGCCTATTTTCTTAAGTCTTCATATCATGAAAGGGTGTTGAATTTTGTCAAAAGCTTTTTCTACATCTATTGAAAGAATCATATTCTTTGTTTTTGCTCCTGTTTATGTGGTGAATTGCATTTATAGATTTACGTATGTTGAACCATCGCTGCATCCCTGGGATGAAGCCCACTTGGTCGTGGTGGATTATTTTTTTGATAAGTGTCTGGATTCGGTTAGCTAAGATTTTGTTGAAAATTTTTGCATCTATATTCATTAGGAATATTGGTCTGTAGTTTTCTTTTTTTGTTGCATCCTATCCTGGTTTTGGTATCAGAGTAATATTCGCTTCATAAAAGGTGTCAGGGAGGTTTCTGTTCTTCTCGGTGTTGTGGAATAGTTTCTGCAAGATAGTTACTAGTTCTTCTTTGTAAGTGTGGTAAAATTCTGGTGTGAAGCCATCTGGACTGGGAGTTTTCTTTTTAGGGAGATTTTTAGTTGATGTTTCTATTTCAGCTGTTGAGATTGGTCTGTTCAGGGAATCTATTTCTTCCTGGTTGAGCCTAGGGAGGCTGTGTGTTTCTAGAAATTTGTCCATTTCCTCCACATTTTCCAGTTTGTGTGCATAAAGATTTTTGTAGTATTCATAAATTGTATCTTGTATCTCTTTGGGATCAGTTGTGATATCTCCTTTTTTATTCCTGATGGAGCTTATTAGAGATTTCTCTTTTCTGCTTTTCATTAGCTTAGCCTATGGTGTGTCAATTTTGTTTGTTTTTTTAAAGAACTAGCTTTTTGTTTTATTAATCTCCTGAATAGCTTCCTTGTTTTCAATTTCGTTTAGTTTTGATATGTTCTTGTTGATTTCACTTCTTCTGCTGGGTTTGGGGTTGGTCTGTTCTTCTTTTTCCAGCTCTTTGAGTCATTTCATTAGATTGTCTATTTGTGATCATCTTGTATTATGGTTATAGGCATTTATGGAGATAAACTTTCCTCTCAGAATTGCTTAACTGTGTCCCAGAGGAGTTGATAACGTGTCTCTCCATTGTCTTTTTCTTCATAGAACTTTTTTATTTCCGTCTTGATTTCTTCATTTATGAAGTAATCATTTAGTAGGAGGTTGTTTAATTTCCACCTTTTTGTGTAGAAATGTGAGTTTCTGTTAGGGTTGATTTCTAGTTTTATTCCACAGTGATCTGAGAAGGTACATGGTATGATTTTTATTTTTATAAATTTCTTGAGATTTTCTTTGTGTCCTAGGATATCGTCAATCTTAGAGAATGTCCCGTGAGCTGATGAGAAGAACGTATATTCAATGGATTTTGGGTAGAATGTTCTGTAATGTCTGTCAGACCCATATTCTAGAGTTTTCTTTAAATCCATTATTTCTTTATTAATTTTCTGTTTGGAGGATCTGTCTCGTGCCGTCAGTGGGGTGTTGAAATCTGCAGCGATTATGGAGTTGCTATTAATCCATTTGTTTAGCTCCAGTAAGGTTGGCTTTATGAATCTGGTACACTTAAGTTCCTTGCATATATATTTTAAATTGTTATCTCTTCTTGTTGAACTGTGCCCTTCACCATTATGTAATGACCCTCTTTGTCTTTCAATACTTTTATTGCTTTAAAAACTAAATCGTCTGAAATTAGAACTGCCACACCGACTCAGAGGCTGAGAGACATAGACACAGCTTGGGCTCCCTGTGGGTGAATTGGGACTGGAAATCCTCTCCCTGGTGGGGATAGAGTTTGAACTCTGGGACCCAGAGGTCGGACCTGCAGAACAGATCCCCTGCACCAAGGGCTAGCATTGCCCGGGGCACAGAAGGGTTATACCTGAACAGCCTACTGAGTTGTCTGTGAGACCGGGGGTGGATCAGTGTCCTAGAGGGCAACCCTCCTCCCAGGAGGAGGCCGTGCGCCCAACCCAGGTGGCGTTCCTGTACAGGGAAACTCCCCGCTGGCATCACAGTCAGGGGAGGCCTGGTGGCTTTTGGTCTGGCCTGCTGGCAGAGGCCCAGGAGTAGCTGCGGAGTTGGGGACGGTGGAAAGAAGCCAGGCTCACTCCATACTGCGGGTCTCAGACGGCGCCACCCCCACATGCAGACTTTCTGGCTGAGCGGGACCATTCCAGCCCCACCCTGACAGCTTTCCCTGGAAGCGGAGAACTGAACTTTGACCCCTGATAATGGCCTTAGGGCAGGCTTACCCAACCTAGCTGTGCCCAGAACAAGAGCTAATAATGGGACACAAAATCAACAGCATAGCCTGTTCCTCCAAGCAAACGCCACCTACTGGCAGGGATGGCATCTTGCACAGACTTTCCAGGGCACCCACTGACTCAATATACAGGGAGTGGTCCAATTTCACCAACAGACACCATCTAATGCCTCAGAAACTAAACAAGGTGTGTGAATACCCAAATAATAACTTAAGGAAAGAAACAACAACTGATCAACATGGGAAGAAATCATCAAAAGAACTCAGGAAATATGAAGAACCAAATGGAAAACACACCCATAAAGAGGAGCACCAGCCCCCTAGAATCGGACACCAACCAAAATCAGGCAACCAATATGACAGAACAGGAATTTCATATGTGGATCATAAGAACACTCACCCAGCTGCAACAACAACTCAATAACCAACACAAAGAAACCACAAAAAGCCTCCAGGATATGGGAAAGGAAATAGACACAATGAAGAAAAGTGTAACTGAACTGCTGAAAATGAAGAATCAGTTCAAGGAACTACAAATACAGTGGAAAGTCTCAAGAACAGGGTAGATCAAACAGAATAAAGAATCTCAGAGCTTGAAGATAACACCCTCCAATTAAATAAACCAGTCACAGAAATAGAGCAGAGAAACAAGAGAAAAGAGCAAAGCCTACAAGAGCTGTGGGATTATGTGAAGAAACCTAATGTGAGGGTCATAGGGTTACCAGAAGGGGAAGAAGACAACACTCAAAGGTTGGACAAGATGTATGAAGATATAATAGAGGAAAATTTCCCAGGCCTTGCTCAAAATCTTGATATACAAGTTCAAGAAGCTCAGAACCCCTGGGAGATTGAATGTAAATAAGAAGACGTCAAGACATGCAGTCATCAGACTGACCAAAGTATCAACTAAAGAGGCCCTTCTAAGAGGTGTAAGACAAAAGAGGCAAGTAACATACCACGGAAAGCCAATTCAAATAACATCATACTTCTCTAATGAGACTTTACAAGCAAGGAGAGACTGGGGCCCCATTCTCGCTCTTTTGAAACAAAACAATGCCCAGCCTAGAATATTATTCCCTGCAAATCTAAGCTTCATATATGAAGGAGAAATAAAAACATTCTCAGACAAGCAAAGGCTCAGAGAATTCACCAAGACAAGACCAGCCCTACAAGAAGTACTTAAAACAGCGTTACACATGGAACATCATAATAATAACCCACAAATATAAAAACAACCAAAACCCAAAGAAATTAAAGGCCATATATTACAATGGCTCAATACAGAAATCATAGTAACAACATCCAACCCAACAGAATGATCAGTAATCTACCTTACCTATCAGTTCTCTCAATAAATGTGAATGGCTTAAACTCTCCACTCAAGAGACATAGGCTGGCTGAATGCATAAGAAAATACAGGCCAAGTATATGCTATCTTCAGGAAACACATCTAACCTGCAATGATGCAAATAGACTAAAAATAAAAGGGTAGAGATGAATATTCCATGCAAATAGAAGCCAAAAGAAGGCTGGTGTGGCAGTTCTAATTTCAGACAATTTACTTTTTAAAGCAATAAAAGTATTGAAAGACAATGAGGGTCATTATATAATGGTGAAGGGTACAGTTCAACAAGAAGAGATATCAATTTTAAACATATATGTACCCAACTTGGGTAAATATATGTAGCCAGATTCATAAAGCAAACCTTACTGGAGCTAAGCAAATGGATTAATAGCAACTCCATAATCGCCGGAGATTTCAACACCCCAATGACGGCACGAGACAGATCCTTCAAACAGAAAATTAATGAAGAAATAATGGACTTAAACAAAACTCTAGAACAATTGGGTCTGACTGACATTTACAGAACATTCTACCCAAAATGCACTGAATATACGTTCTTCTCATCAGCTGACGGGACATTCTCTAAGATTGACCATATCCTAGGACACAAAGAAAATCTTAAGAAATTTAAGAAAATAGAAATCTTACCATGTACCTTCTCAGATCACAGTGGAATAAAACTAGAAATCAACCCTAACAGAAACACACATTTCTACACAAAAACGTGGAAATTAAACAACCTCCTACTAAATGATTACTTCATAAATGAAGAAATCAAGACAGATACAAAAAAATACTATGAAGAAAACGACAACGGAGAGACAAGTTATCAACTCCTCTGGGACACAGCTAAAGCAGTTCTGAGAGGAAAGTTTATCTCCATAAATGCTTACATTCAAAAAACAAGAAGATCACAAATAGATAATCTAATGAAATGACTCAAAGAGCTGGGAAAAGAAGAACAGACCAACCCCAAGCCCAGCAGAAACGTGAAATCAATAAGATCAAATCAGAACTAAACGAAATTGAAAATAGGGAAGGTATTCAGGAGAGTAATAAAACAAAATTTGGTTCTGTGAAAAAATAAACAAAATTGACACACCATTGGCTAAGCCAACGAAAAGCAGAAAAGAGAAATCTCTAATAAGCTCCATCAGGAATAAAAAAGGAGATATCACAACTGATCCCAAAGAGATACAAGATACAATTTATGAATACTACAAAAATCTTTATGTACACAAACTGGAAAATGTGGAGGAAATGGACAAATTTCTAGAAACACACAGCTTCCCTAGGCTCAACCAGGAAGAAATAGATTCCCTGAACAGACCAATCTCAACAGCTGAAATAGAAACATCAATTAAAAATCTCCCTAAAAAGAAAAGTCTCGGTCCAGATGGCTTCACACCAGAATTTAACCACACTTAACAAGAAGAACTAGTACCTATCTTGCAGAAAACTATTCGACAACATTGGGAAGAACAGAAACCTCACGGACACCTTATATGAAGCGAATATTACTCTGATACCAAAACCAGGAAAGGATGCAACAAAAAAAGAAAACTACAGACCAATATCCCTCATGAATATACATGCAAAAATTTTCAACAAAATCTTAGCTAACCGAATCCAGACCCTTATAAAAAAAATAATCCACCACGACCAAGTGGGCTTCATCCCAGGCATGCAGGGATGGTTCAACATACGTAAATCTATAAATGCAATTCACCACATAAACAGAAGCAAAAACAAAGACTACATGATTCTTTCAATAGATGCAGAAAAAGCTTTTGACAAAATTCAACACCCTTTCATGATACGAACACTTAAGAAAATAGGCATAGAAGGGACATACCTAAAAATGATACAAGCCATATATGACAGACCCATAGCCAACATCATACTGAATGGGGAAAAATTAAAATAATTCCCACTTAGAACTGGAACCAGACAAGGCTGCCCACTATCTCCACTTCTGTTAAACATAGTGCTGGAAGTCTTGGCTACAGCAATCTGACAGGAAAATGGAATCAAAGGTTTCCAAATAGGGCCGAAGAGATCAAACTTTCACTGTTTGCTGACGATATGATATTGTATCTAGAAAACCCCAAGGATTCAACCAAGAAACTCCTGGAACTGATCAATGAATTTAGTAAAGTCTCAGGATACAAAATCAATACACAGAAATCAGAGGCATTCATATATGCCAACAACAATCTGAGAACCAAATCAAAGACTCAATTCCCTTCACAATAGCAACAAAGAAATTAAAGTACCTAGGAGTGTACTTAACCAAGGACGTAAAAGACCTCTACAGGGAGAACTATGAAACGCTGAGGAAGGAAATAGCAGAGGATGTAAACAGAAATAGCAGAGGATGTAAACATGCTCGTGGATCGGCAGACTCAATATCATCAAAATGTCTATACTACCCAAACTGATCTACAGATTCAATGCTGTACCTATTAAAATCCCATCAGGATTCTTCACAGATATAGAAAAAATAATTTTGCGCTTTGTATGGAACCAAAGAAGACCCTGAATATCAAGAGCAATTCTAGGCAACAAAAACAAAATGGGAGGCATTAATATGCCAGATATCAAACTATACTACAAAGCTGTAGTAATTAAATCAATATGGCATTGGCACAAAAATAGGAATATTTACCAGTGGAACAGATGTGAGAATCCTGATATAAAACCATCCTCATATAGCCATCTAATCTTTGACAAAGCAGACAAAAACATACACTGGGGAAAAGAATCCCTTTTCAATAAATGGTGCTGGGAAAACCAGATAGCCACCTGTAGAAGGCTAAAACAGGACCCACACCTTTCACCTCTCACAAAAACCAACTCACGCTGGATAACAGACTTAAACCTAAGGTATGAAACTATTAGAACTCTAGAGGAAAAAGTTGGAAACACTGTCCTAGACATTGGCTTTGGCAAAGAGTTTATGAAGAAGTCCCCAAGGCAATCACAGCAGCAACAAAAATAAATAAATGGGACATGATCAAACTACAAAGCTTCTGCACAGCCAAATAAATAGTCATGAAAGTAAACAGACAACCTACAGAATGGGAGAAAATTTGTGCATCCTATGCATCCGATAAGGGACTGATAACTAGAATATACTTAGAACTCACGAAATTCAGGGAAAAAAATCAAATAACCCCATTAAAAAGTGGGCAAAGGACTTGAACAGAAACTTTTCTAAAGAAGACAGAAGAATGGCCAACAAACATATGAAGAAATGCTCAACATCTCTAATCATCAGGGAAATGCAAATCAAAACCACAATGAGATATCACTTAACCCCAGTGAGAATGGCCTTTATCAAAAAATCTCCAAACAATAAATGCCGGCGTGGTTGCGGAGAGAGAGGAACACTCCTACACTGCTGGTGGGACTGCAAACTAGTTCAACCTCTGTGGAAAGTAATATGGAGATACCTTAAAGCGATACAAGTGAATCTACCATTTGATCCAGCAATCCCATTGCTGGGCATCTACCCAAATTATCCAGTGACACTCTACAAAAAAGACACCTGCACTCGAATGTTCATGCAGCACAAATCATAATTGCAAGGCTGTGGAAACAGCCCAAGTGCCCATCAATCCAAGAATGGATTAATAAAATGTGGTATATGTATACCATGGAGTACTAGTCAGCTCTAAGCAACAATGGTGATATAGCACATCTTATATTTTCCTGGTTAGAGCTGGAACCCATACTACTAAGTGAAGTATCCCAAGAATGGAAAAACAAGCACCAGATATATTCTCCAGCAAACTGGTATTAACTGAGTAGCACCTAAGTGGACACATAGGTACTACAGTAATAGGGTATTGGGCAGGTGGGAGGGGGGAGGGGGGTGGGTATATACATACATAATGAGTGAGATGTGCACCATCTGGGGGATGGTCATGATGGAGACTCAGACTTTTTGGGGGAGGGGGAAAATGGGCATTTATTGAAACCTTAAAATCTGTACCCCCATAATATGCCAAAATAAAAAAAAAGAGCACAAACTCACAAATCAGTAGGCCTGTGTTTCCATAGTTTTCTCCTCAGTGAAATGAAGATAATAGCATCTATTCAATAGAATTGTTAAGAAGATTGAATTAAATAATATACAGAAATCACTTAAAACAGTGTCTGGTGCATATTAAAATTTCAATGAATATGTAAACTCTCTGAGCCTCAGATTCCCTATCTCTACAGTGATATGAATTAACGGCAAGTGCCTCTTAGAGTTGTTATGAGGATTAAATGAGATAATATGTGTAAAGCACGGAACACTGGACCTGGAAAAAAGTAAGTGGTCAGGAAATATCCATTATCATCATCATCTTTATCATCATCATCATCATCATCATCATCATTTGTAATCCTTTCTTTACTCCCATCAGATGCCCTTCCACCCAATCACACTTCCTGTTCGTCCTAGTCCCAAATTGGAGTTCTTTCATTGGCTCACTACTGGCAGATGTTAAGGGAGAGAAAATCTTGAGGTTTCCCTTTAGGTGAGGGTGGATACCCAATCCTAGGCTAAAATGTTCTCTTCAATTTTATTGTCGTATTTAATTCTCAATTGTTGTCCGAATAAATGTCTTTCATCATATAGACTGAGAAAACAAAACAGAGGAACAACCCAGACTGGTTATAAATAAGGAATTATGCTAGTTTTTTATACAAATATGCATCTATACCCTCTACAGGATTACTTTCAAGAGCCTCATAATTCATGCTCTCCTGTGTTTTAAATAATCCCCTTAAATCTGAAAATATTTGCAAGCCAAGATTGCAGAATTGGTAGCATCCTTCGCATAAAGGAGAAAATATTTTATAGACTAATAGATAAAAAAGGAATTATGGAGAGGTGATTGAAACATTTCACACTATTTTATGTTTGACAAGCAAGCAAAGACTGGGTTCTGAGGCTATGCCTCTAAAATGTTGTATGATTAACATTTGACACAAAAATTAAAACAAATCATTTTCCACTAACTTTTAAGAATAATTTTATTTACTTCTTCTAAATTTACCTAACAAGTGGAGGAAACGTAAGGGGCAAAAAACACAGGATGTATTCGTGAAAAGTATAATCAATTCTATTTAGCTAGAGTAAAGGATAGAGTGAAGGGATCAGCAAAAAATAAAGCTGCAGTTAGTTTGTGAGGGCCTTGAACACCATGCTATGAAACTTGAGCTTTAGTCAGATATTTTGAGCTGGCATGTTAGGCAAAGTTTTTTATTATTATTATTTCAGCATATTATGGGGGTACAAATATTAAGGTTATGTATATTGCCCATGCCCCTCCTCCCCCTCAGGTCACACTTGAAGGCAAAGTTTATGTTAAATGTATGTTTCAGTTATGTTTTGAGTTGTGTAACTTTGTAAACATGTCTAAAGAAATGGAAAAGGAAGTATAGGCCATGGTCTAGTTTCCTTGTGGAGGTTGACAGACATTATTGCATGCTATAAAACTATTTTCCCAATAATGCAAGCATTTTATTGTACTTTATTAGGAAATGGGTCCTTGGTGGTCATACTTTATATTATATAACCGGCAGATATTTAACCTAAGAAAGGTGGTAATACATTCACTCCTAATCGAATTATCACCCATTTTACCCAAAATTTATCTCAAATTTTCCTTCAGGCATGATGTGCATTTTGCATCTTGAAATTCTATATTGTAGACCCATTCTATGCATCATTTTCAGCCTATTATCTCAAATCCAAACACATTGTTAGAGTATTGCTTAGAAGTCTGTTAAAAAATATTTTCAAAACATTCATCAGGTGGTGGGCAGGTGGGAGGGGGAAGGAGGGGGTGAGTATATTCACACCTAATGGGTGAAGTGTGCACTGTCTGGGGGATGGACATGCTTCTAGCTCTGAGTCAGGCTGTGCAAAGGCAAAGTATGTAACCTAAACATTTGTTCCCCTCCTAATATGCTGAAAAAAATTCAAAATCTGAAACTGCATCTTTGGAATGAGAGCTTGAAATATTTAAGTTAATCTTTGAAGTGTAGACTTCTAATAAACTTACAAAATAGGTCTTAATGTTATAAGTCTTAACCACAAAACAAAACAAGTACTCATTTCTAATAGCCCTGAGGACAGATTAGTTTAGAAAACAAATGTTTTAAAATCCCTCTCCTCACCCCACCTCAATTCAGGATAATTTTTATTTACCAGTTTTTATATAGTCTAAAGACTATATAAAGCTAAGTTGGAAAAGACTTTTAAATGCCCTTAAAAATGTGGACAGACTCTTAATTATGTCAACAGTATAAATAGAAAAGTGCCCTCAGACTATGTATTACCTTTAAAAATACTTATAATGAACTCCTTATAGAACCATGTCAGCGTAGAGTTAATTTAACTTGGTTTTCAAATAAAACTGAAGAGATCTGTAATCTATTGTCTACAATCCCTTTCTTAAATACAATGCATCCAACTTTCATTTTAATTATACAGCATTTATTCAGAAGAATAGTGCTAACATTAGAAAATAATTAAATAATCTGCAGCTGCAAGTTATCAGTAATTTTATACAAGATTCAGGTTATAGTAACTATTTTGAATGACATCTAAGTAATGGTTCACTCTCATTAAGAATAAATAATGGAGCCTGGCGCAGTGGCTCTTGCCTGTAATCCTAGCACTCTGGGAGGCTGAGGCGGGTGGATTGCTCGAGGTCAGGAGTTCGAAACCAGCCTGAGCAAGAGTGAGACCCCGTCTCTACTATAAACAGAAAGAAATTAATTGGTCAACTAATATATATAGAAAAAATTAGCCAGGCATGGTGGCGCATGCCTGTAGTCCCAGCTACTTGGGAGGCTGAGGCAGGAGGATTGCTTGAGCCCAGGAGTTTGAGGTTGCTGTGAGCTAGGCTGACGCCACGGCACTCACTCTAGCCTGGGTAAACAAAGCGAGACTCTGTCTCAAAAAAAAAAAAAAAAAAAAAAGAATAAATAATGGTACATGTACATTGTATTTGAATGCACACTCAGTCAGATCTTGGTATAAAGCAAAATTTGGCAAACTATGGCCCTGTGCCCAAATCCAGATCAGCACCTGCTTTTGTGAATAAAGTTTTATTAGAACGTAACTGTGCCCATTCGTTAATGTATTGTCTATGACTGCTTTTTCAATACAACAGCAAAGTTAAGTAGCTTTGACAGAGTTATGGCCTACAAACCCTAAAATATTTACTATATTCTCATTTATAGAAGAAGTCTACACACCCTTGATTTAAAGGATCATATGATCATACTTAGATACCACTTTCTAAAAAAAAGTGTACATGATGTCAAAATTATATACATGCAAGAATAATGAAGACATTCAGCAACTAATCTCTCTGGCAAGTGATTACAGTTATCATAATCACCAAAATTTGCTGTTGATACACATGCACATTGAAGAAAGATAGTACGCACAAACTCAATGTAGCATATTTATTGTCTCTTTTACATATATAGACTAGGTAAATTCATGATTAATCTTTGTCATTTTTCATAGTGTTCTCTGGATATATGCAGACATGGGGTGCATCTCCACAATGTATACATTTTTTTTAAAGAAAAATTCAGTCAACTGGTTATTTTGCATATAAACTAGGCGAACCTAATTATTATTGTCCTTGTAGTATTGGTTAGCATGTTTTAACATACTACAGTGTGTCCTTGAATAAAAGTTAAGTAGTCAGTCAATTGAAGATTTATAGACAGCTTAAATGACTAAGAGTCAACCTTATTTAGAATATATAACTGAAACAGATTTACTCAGACCAAATCTCAACTCCTGATTATGCTTCTTAACAGCTGTGTAACCTTGAGCATGTGAAGTGGTTGCCCCCTCAGAGCATATTTCTTCACCTACTGATAATACCACATTTTTCACAAAGTTGATGCTAGGATTAAATGAGATACCGTATATACTAAATAAAATACTTATTACAACACCTAACACATAACCAACATTTATTAAAAGTTAAGACCTGAGACTCCGGGAGACTCCACGGGAGGAGGCTGCGGAGGAGAACTGGAGGCTGAGACCACTGGAGCAGCCCGGAGACCAGCGGCAAGGGTAAGTGGATCTGCTGTTTCCCCTCCCCTGCATTCGGGACTGCTGGTGGGCTCCCCAGCGGGTGGAGAGACCTGCGGACACCAGCCCAGAGACTGCCGCCGCCTGCCAACAGTGAGCCTGTAGCAGAAGTGGCACCAGGTTCCCAACTTCCTCAGGGCACCTCCGTGTGCACAGACCCGAGCCGCGCGGCAGGCGCCATATTGCCTCCTCCCTCCCTCCGCCGACCCTACCCGCGGCTGCCCAGAGAGACAATACAGCCACCAGCCGGAGGCACCTCCAGGGAACGGGACCTTCCCATTTGGGACCCCGCCCGCCCTCCTAGGTGCTGCTGGCACCGTGTTCCCAGGAAAACAGTGCCGACTCAGCGGCTGAGAGACATAGACCCAGCTTGGGCTTCCTGTGGGTGAATTAGGACCGGAAATCCTCTCCCTGGTGGGAATACAGTTTGAACTCTGGGACCCAGAGGTCGGACCTGCAGACCAGATCCCCTGCACCCAGGGCTAGCATTGCCCGGGGCACAGAAGGGTTATACGTGAACAGTCTACTGAGGTCTGTGTGCCTCCAGGGGCGGATCGGCATCCCAGAGGGCAACCCTCCTCCCAGGAGGAGGCCCTGCACCCAACCCAGGTGGCATTCCTGTGCAGGGAACCTCCTCGCCGGCATCACATACCGGGGGAGGCCTGGTAGCTTGTGGTCTGGCCTGCTGGCAGAGGCTCAGGAGTAGCTGCAGAGTTGGGGAGGGTGGAAAGAAGCGAGGCCTGCTGCAGACTGTGGGTCTCACACAGCCCACCCCCACACCCAGACTTTCTGGCTGAGCCAGACCATTCCAGCCCCGCCCTGACAGCAGAGAACAGAACTTTGACCCCTGCTAACGGCCTGAGGGCAGGCTCACCCAACCCAGCTCCGCCCAGAAAGAGAGCTGATAACAGGACTCAAAATCAACACCATAGCCTGTTCCTCCAAGCAAACGCCACCTACTGACAGGGACGGCATCTTGCACAGCCTTTCCACGGCACCCACTGACTTAATATACAGGGAGTGGTCCAATTTCACCCACAGGCACCACCTAACGCCTCAGAAACTAAACAAGGTGTGTGAATACCCAAACAATAACCTAAGGAAAGAAACAACAACTGATCGACATGGGAAGAAATCAGCAAAAGAACTCATGAAATATGAAGAACCAAACGGAAAACACACCCCCAAAGAGGAGCACCAGCCCCCTAGAAAAGGACATCGACCAAAATCAGGCAACCAATATGACAGAAGAGGAATTTCATATGTGGAACATGAGAACACTCACCCAGCTGCAACAACAACTCAACAACCAGCACCAAGAAACCACAAAAAATCTCCAGGATATGAGAAAAGAAATAGACACATTGAAGAAAAGTGTAACCAAACTCCTGGAAATGAAGAATCAATTCAAGGAACTACAAAATACAGTGGAAAGTCTCAAGAACAGGGTAGATGAAGCAGAAGAAAGAATCTCAGAGCTTGAAGATAACACCCTCCAATTAAATAAATCAGTCACAGAAATAGAGCAGAGAAACAAGAGAAAAGAGCAAAGCCTACAAGAGCTGTGGGATTATGTGAAGAAACCTAATGTGAGGGTCATAGGGTTACAGGAAGGGGAAGAAGACAACACTCAAGGGTTGGACAAGCTGTTTGAAGATATAATAGAGGAAAATTTCCCAGGCATTGCTCAAAATCTTGATATACAAGTTCAAGAAGCTCAGAGGACCCCTGGGAGATTCAACGCAAACAGGAAGACGTCACGACATGCAGTCATCAGACTAACCAAAGTATAAACTAAAGAGGCCCTTCTAAGAGGTGTAAGACAAAAGAAGCAAGTAACATAAAAGGGAAAGCCAATTCGAATAACATCAGACTTCTCTAATGAGACTTTACAAGCAAGGAGAGACTGGGGCCCCATTCTCACTCTTTTGAAACAAAACAATGCCCAGCCTAGAATATTATTCCCTGCAAAACTAAGCTTCGTATATGAAGGAGAAATAAAAACATTCTC
Source organism: Microcebus murinus (assembly GCF_040939455.1). Classification (NCBI taxonomy): domain Eukaryota; kingdom Metazoa; phylum Chordata; class Mammalia; order Primates; family Cheirogaleidae; genus Microcebus; species Microcebus murinus. Next base: position 70,484,771 of record NC_134136.1, read on the forward strand.
AGACAAGCAAAGGCTCAGAGAATTCACCAAGACAACACCAGCCCTACAAGAAGTACTTAAAACAGCGTTATGCACGGAACATTATAATAATAACCCACGAATATAAAAACAACCAAAACCCAAAGATATTAAAGGCCAGATATTACAATGGCTCAAGACAGAAATCATAGCAACAACATCCAACCCAACAGAATGATCAGTAATCTACCTTACCTATTAGTTCTCTCAATAAATGTGAATGGCTTAAACTCTCCACTCAAGAGACATAGGCTGGCTGAATGGATAAGAAAATACAGGCCAGGTATATGCTGTCTTCAGGAAACACATCTAACCTGCAAGGATGCATATAGACTAAAAATAAAAGGGTGGAGATCAATATTCTAAGCAAATAGAAGCCAAAAGAAGGCTGGTGTGGCAGTTCTAATTTCAGATGATTTAGTTTTTAAACCAACAAAAGTAGTAAAAGACAAAGAGGGTCATTATATAATGGTGAAGGGCACAGTCCAAAAAGAAGAGATAACAATTTTAAATATATATGCACCCAACGTAGGTGCACCCAGATTCATAAAGCAAACCTTATTGGAGCTAAGCAAATGGATTAATAGCAACTCCATAATCGCCGGAGATTTCAACACCCCACTGACAGCACGAGACAGATCCTCCAAACAGAAAATTAATAAAGAAATAATGGACTTAAACAAAACTCTAGAACAATTGGGTCTGACAGACATCTACAGAACATTCTACCCAAAATCCACTGAATATACGTTCTTCTCATCAGCTCACGGGACATTCTCTAAGATTGACCATATCCTAGGACACAAAGAAAATCTCAAGAAATTTAAAAAAAATAGAAATCATACCATGTACCTTCTCAGATCACAGTGGAATAAAACTAGAAATCAACCCTAACAGAAACTCACATTTCTACACAAAAACGTAGAAATTAAACAACCTCCTACTAAATGATTACTTCGTAAATGAAGAAATCAAGACAGAAATAAAAAACTTCTATGAAGAAAACGACAATGGAGAGACAAGTTATCAACTCCTCTGGGACACAGCTAAAGCAATTCTGAGAGGAAAGTTTATCTCCATAAATGCCTATAACCAAAAGACAAGAAGATCACAAATAGACAATTTAATGAGACGACTCAAAGAGCTGGAAAAAGAAGAACAGACCAACCCCAAAACCAGCAGAAAAAGTGAAATCAACAAAATCAAATCTGAACTAAACGAAATTAAAAACAGGAAAGCTATTCAGGAGATTAATAAAACAAAAAGTTGGTTCTTTGAAAAAATAAACAAAATTGACACACCATTGGCTAAGCTAATGAAAAGCAGAAAAGAGGAATCTCTAATAAGCTCCATCAGGAATAAAAAATGAGATATCACAACTGATCCCAAAGAGATACAAGATACAATTTATGAATACTACAAAAATCTTTATGCACACAAACTGGAAAATGTGGAGGAAATGGACAAATTTCTAGAAACACACAGCCTCCCTAGGCTCAACCAGGAAGAAATAGATTCCCTGAACAGACCAATATCAACAGCTGAAATAGAAACAGCAATTAAAAATCTCCCTAAAAAGAAAAGTCCCGGTCCAGATGGCTTCACACCCAAATTTTACCATACTTACAAAGAAGAACTAGTACCTATCTTGCAGAAACTATTCCACAACATCGAGAAGAACGGAAACCTCCCCGACACCTTTTATGAAGCGAATATTACTCTGATACCAAAACCAGGAAAGGATGCAACAAAAAAAGAAAACTACAGACCAATATCCCTAATGAATATAGATGCAAAAATTTTCAACAAAATCTTAGCTAACCGAATCCAGACACTTATCAAAAAAATAATCCACCACGACCAAGTGGGCTTCATCCCAGGGATGCAGGGATGGTTCAACATATGTAAATCTATAAATGCAATTCACCACATAAACAGAAGCAAAAACAAAGACCACATGATTCTTTCAATAGATGCAGAAAAAGCTTTTGACAAAATTCAACACCCTTTCATGATACGAACACTTAAGAAAATAGGCATAGAAGGGACATACCTAAAAATGATACAAGCCATATATGACAGACCCATAGCCAATATCATACTGAATGGGGAAAGATTGAAATCATTCCCACTTAGAACTGGAACCAGACAAGGCTGCCCACTATCTCCACTTCTGTTCAACATAGTGCTGGAAGTCTTGGCTACAGCAATCAGACAGGAAAATGGAATCAAAGGTATCCAAATAGGGGCAGAAGAGATCAAACTTTCACTGTTTGCTGATGATATGATATTGTATCTAGAAAACCCCAAGGATTCAACCAAGAAACTCCTGGAACTCATCAATGAATTTACTAAAGTCTCAGGATACAAAATCAATACACAGAAATCAGAGGCATTCATATATGCCAACAACAATCTAATTGAGAACCAAATCAAAGACTCAATTCCCTTCACAATAGCAACAAAGAAATTAAAGTACCTAGGAAATATTTAACCAAAGAGGTAAAAGACCTCTACAGGGAGAACTATGAAACACTGAGGAAGGAAATAGCAGAAGATGTAAACAGATGGAAATCCATACCATGCTCGTGGATCGGCAGACTCAATATCATCAAAATGTCTATACTACCCAAACTGATCTACAGATTCAATATTAAAATCCCATCAGCATTCTTCACAGATATAGAAAAAATAATTTTACGCTTAGTATGGAACCAAAGAAGACCCCGAATATCAAGAGCAATTCTAGGCAACATAAACAAAATGGGAGGCATTAATATGCCAGATATCAAACTATACTACAAAGCTGTAGTAATTAAAACAATATGGTATTGGCACAAAAACAGGAATATTGACCAGGGGAACAGATGTGAGAATCCTGATATAAAACCATCCTCATATAGCCATCTCATCTTTGACAAAGCAGACAAAAACATACGCTGGGGAAAAGAATCTCTCTTCAATAAATGGTGCTGGGAAAACTGGATAGCCACCTGTAGAAGGGTAAAACAGGACCCACACCTTTCACCTCTCACAAAAACCAACTCACGCTGGATAACAGACTTAAACCTAAGATATGAAACTATTAGAACTCTAGAGGAAAAAGTTGGAAACACTCTCCTAGACATTGGCCTTGGCAAAGAGTTTATGAAGAAGTCCCCAAAGGCAATCACAGCAGCAACAAAAATAAATAAATTGGACATGATCAAGCTACAAAGCTTCTGCACAGCCAAAGAAATAGTCATGAAAGTAAACAGACAACCTACAGAATGGGAGAAAATTTTTGCATCCTATGCATCCGATAAGGGACTGATAACTAGAATATACTTAGAACTCACGAAAATTAGGAAGAAAAAATCAAATAACCCCATTAAAAAGTGGGCAAAAGACTTGAACAGAAATTTTTCTAAAGAAGACAGAAGAATGGCCAACAAACATATGAAGAAATGCTCAACATCTCTAATCATCAGGGAAATGCAAATCAAAACCACAATGAGATATCACTTAACCCCAGTGAGAATGGCCTTTATCAAAAAATCTCCAAACAATAAATGCTGGCGTGGTTGCGGAGAGAGAGGAACACTCCTACACTGCTGGTGGGACTGCAAACTAGTTCAACCTCTGTGGAAAGCAATATGGAGATACCTTAAAGCGATACAACTGAATCTACCATTTGATCCAGCCATCCCATTGCTGGGCATCTACCCAAATGATCCAGTGACACTCTACAAAAAATACACCTGCACTTGAATGTTTATAGCAGCACAATTCATAATTGCAAGGCTGTGGAAACAGCCCAAGTGCCCATCAATCCAAGAATGGATTAATAAAATGTGGTATATGTATACCATGGAGTACTATTCAGCTCTAAGAAACAATGGTGATATAGCACATCTTATATTTTCCTGGTTAGAGCTGGAACCCATACTACTAAGTGAAGTATCCCAGAATGGAAAAACAAGCACCAGATATATTCTCCAGAAAACTGGTATTAACTGAGTAGCACCTAAGTGGACACATAGGTACTACAGTAATAGGGTATTGGGCAGGTGGGAGGGGGGAGGGGGGCGGGGGAAGGGGGGTGGGTATATACATACATAATGAGTGAGATGTGCACCATCTGGGGGATGGTCATGATGGAGATTCAGACTTTTGGGGGGAGGGGGGAATGGGCATTTATTGAAACCTTAAAATCTGTACCCCCATAATATGCCAAAATAAAAAAAAAATCAAAAAAAAAAGTTAATATCTTTCCCTTTACAAATAACCTTTATTTTCTCAATCAATTATTTATATAAATAAAGAACTGTTGAAACGTACATTAATATATTTTGACAATTATGACAACTTAAAAATACAGTACAGATTGGCAAGATCAAACTGAAATAAATTGTAAACACAGGAGAGGGAGCACGGAGGACAAATAAATACTGCTGGTGAAAGGTTATGCTCAAATAGACAGAATCTTCATCTTATTAGTTTTCTTGCATTGTCAATAACACATACTAAAGAGTTTGTTTACTTTTAGTTTTGTTTGAGAGAGGCTATGTATCTATATATGTCATTGAGATCACAGTCTTGTTCTGTAATTGGAAGAAACGCAGTAGAAACCATTGTTTAAGTGGAGCTTGGTTTAAATAGCAAGTGGAGCTATCCAGAATAATGGAGATAATTCCAGGAATAATTTGTTTAATGGTGGATTTGTTAAAAATTTGACATGTTCTGTAATAATGTACATTAGCAGAGTTGCAAGATTTGTAAAATACTGCATGGAGTCAGAAAGAAGAAAATAACACTCATGTCATTATTTTGGAACTTCACAAATACCACTCTAGGATGAAAATTATTTTGAATGAATAGAAATATCAAAATTATGAGGATAAGAGAATCATCAAAGTTATATACTTATGGCAATATCTTTTGACAGAATTATTTCCACTTATACTAAAACATAGAAATTAATGTATTTGATTGCTGTATTAGAGACACAAAAGAAAGGGAATTTTCATTCATTTCATTCAATTATTTTATGGTAGAAAAAACAACACCTTTGGGAACTGAATAATTTGATAATTATAAAGGCAATTTCAATTGACTGTTCACAATCCATTTTCATTTCATATTCATTAAGGTCAAATAATATCATCCTAGTTAGAAGAGAATTAAAGAATGAGAATGCTGTCAGAAAAACAGCAACTCTTATGAGTGGCCTCTTATTCAAGTATAATCAACTTCACCTGTTGATAAAAGAAACAACAAATATATGAATAAATTTTTAAAAGGCATAAACAATAAAGGTTAAGCTACAAAACACAAACTTCTTTCTGTTAGACATAGGTATATGACACTCCATTTTCAAAGGAAGCTGTCACCAGGGCCATAATTTTTGAGATTCTGCTTAGAAAAGAAACTTGAATATGTCTATACAAAGGTTTTCACAAATTAGAAAATTAGAGCCATCACTCTATGTTTTATTAGTATTAGAAAGGTGAAGTTTCTACCACAGATTAAAATAAAAGCCCATCAGTACATGAGTGGATTAATAAAATGTGGTATATGTATACCATGGAGTTCTACTCAGCCATAAAAAAACAATGGTGATATAGCACCTCTTGTATTATCCTAGATAGAGCTGGAGCCCATTCTACTAAGTGAAGTATCACAAGAATAGAAAAACAAGCACCACGTGTACTCACCATCAAATTGGTGTTAACTGATCAACACATATGTGCACATATAGTAGTAACATTCATTGGATGTCGGGGAAATAGTGGGTAGAACTGGTATATTCGCACCTAATGGGCATGGTGAACACCGCTGGGGGGATGGAGCTTGTAGCTCTGACAAGAGCAGGGCAAAGGCAATATATGTAACCTAAACATTTGTAAGCCTGTAATATTTTGAAATAACAAAAAATGAAAGCAGAAAACCCCCAAAGCAATCACTGAAGCAACAAAAATAAATGAGATTTGATCAAATTAAAAAGCTTCTGCTCAGCTAAAGAAACTATTATTAGAACTAATAGACAACCTACAGAATGGGAGAAAATATTTGCTCTCTACACTTCCAATAAAGGTCTGATAACAATAATCTATCTACAACTCAAAAGAATTAACAAGAAAAAAAATGAAACAACCCCATCAAGAAATGGGCAACAGGAATGAACAGGAACTTTTCCAAAGAAGACAGAATAATGGCCTGCAAACATATAAAAAAATGCTCAACATCTCTAATCATTAGAGAAATGTAAATCAAAACTACAATGAGACATCACCTAACCCCAGTGAGATACAGAGAATATCATTCTCTGTATCAAGAAATCCCAAAACAACAAATGCTGGCGAGGATGTGGAGAGACAGGAACACTCTTACACTGCTGGAGGGACTGCAAATTAGTGCGACCTTTGTGGAAAAGAATTTGGAGACACCTCAAAGAGCTAACAATAAAAAATACCATCCAATCCAGCAATAGCATTATTAGGCATCTAGCCAAAAGAGCAAAACACATTCTATAAGAAAGACAGATGTCTTTTCGCACTCAAATGTTTATGGCAGCACAATTCACTATTACAAGGATGTGGAAACAACCCAAGTGCCTGTCAATTCATGAGTGGATTATTAAAATTTGGTATATGTTTACAATGGAATATTACTCAATTCTAAGGAATGACAGTGAGCTAGCACCGCTTATATTAACCTAGATTGAGCTTAAGCCCATTATACAAAGTGAGGTGACATAAGATCAGGAAAATGGGCTCTACATGTACTTGCCATCAAATTAGTACTGACCATTTATCAATATGGTGCTCAAATGGTGGTGGTGTTCACCAGGGATTTGGGGATTTTAGGGGTAGACCACATCTAAGGGATGTGGCAAACAGTGTGGAGGGGAAGGGCATACCTCTAACTCTTGCTAGGTAAAGGCAAAGTTATAAAATCTATCCAAAATGTTAAAAAAAAAGCATTTATCAGGTGTCTGGCAGGTGGGAGAGGAGAGGGGTATATATATATATATATATATATATATATATATATATATATAAATTATAAGTGTGATGTGCATTGTCAGGGGGATGGTCACGCTTGAAGCTCTGACTTGAGGGGAGAGGGAAGGGAAGAGCAATGTATGTAACATTAACATTTGTACCCCCTATATTATGCTGAAATAAAAAAAATGGAAGCATTAGCAAAACTGAAAAATAAAATCAAAGTATAAAATAAAATTTTACATTCTATTTTTTAAAATTTAGCATGTTTTCCTTTTCCTTGTTTCATGTTTAGAATGTTCCTATGGGGGACGTTTTAATAAAGCAAATGACTTATTATTCTCACATTGCATAAAGAAGAAGTTAGAGCATAAGTGGCTAAAAGTCCAAACTTCTCTGTTAAATAGACCTGGATTTAATTCCTCTTTTGCCCTTTCTATGCTGTGTGATCTTGGTCAATCAAATCCCCTACCTCTCTAAACCACGATTTCTTCCTCTGTAAAATAATAATATGACATGGATGGCTGTAAAGATTAAAGGAAGTCATGCATGTAAAGAAGTAAAAAAATATATATGTATGTAAGTACATTTGTAAATGAATTTATAAATGCATAAGATAATTAAAATGTATTATTTAAAAATATTAAAATTCTATATAAAATTAACTAACATTTTCTGTTTATGTCCAAAGTCCAAACAACAAATTTAAACACAGAGATATATATGCAATATGTAAATGCTTGCTAGTACACACATGTTATTGGACTAGGATTTAGCAAATCCTAGGTTTAACAAATAAAAATACAGGATTCAAAGATAAATTTAAATTTCAGGTAAACAGCAAATTATTGAGCATCCTGTATCTAATCTGGCAACCACAATAAGAACATTTTATTGTTAGAGGGTTTTACTATATGCCCACCAATAGTAGTTATCAATAGGTCTACTATCATTTTGTGAGTTCAATCAGGGTAATAACCAGTTTATTGAATGACGTAGAATAATCCTATCCCAACTCCGATCACTCTGCTTCCCAGCTTCTTGGTGATATCTCTTTCAGATGCCATAACTCATTGGTCATTTATAAGTATAGGACCTGTCTAGTTTTCAGATGTTTGAATCTCTTTAAGGTATCTTAAATCTAACTACCTCTAAAACATCCACTTGACCAAAGTAAAACTCATACACTCATGCCATGCCAAGATGGTGAACAAATTAGCTGTTCCTACCATTATGGTTTCTTCCATGTTGAGAAATGGCATGTGACTCAGTATTCATACATAAGTCTTCAACATCCAGGAAACATTGGTTATGCTCTTCCAACAAGCTTTTCACTATTTGTGACATAGGTGGCATGAGGAACCCACAGTTTCTGCTGTTCAGCCAGCCTTCAGATGGGGAGGGGAGAGAGCACTCTTTCTCACAAGCACCCCCAATTTCAGGGGCCATCTCACTTGGCTTTAAAAGGAAAGGGCAAAGCTTGATCTACTTTCAACAATTCCCTTTGAATTTCTTGCCTTCTCTGAATTAACCTGGAGGTGCCTGGTGACAGTTGGACTTTTTCTTCATTTTAGCAAATACTACATGGATGTGTTGAGCACCTCATTTTAGAATTTGTGGACACTATTGCATGTTGTTCTAAGTTTAGGGCTTCGGCCAAATTTCTGAGACAATAGGAAACATTTCATATATCATCCTGATAAGTTATTTAATTCACATTGACAAATAGAACTAATTTAATTACAAAATGCCACATTTTTAAAAAACATCATTAAGAAGCATCATGTATAATGCTTATTGACAACTGGAAAAGTGTATTCAAGCTAGACATGGACACTGTAATCATCTGATCTCAGTGAAAACATAATTTAAAAACAGTCATGATTATAATATGATCTGTGATCTGCTTTGTTTTGGTTTTTTGTTAGTTTGTTTGTTTTTGCTTTTGTGTTTTTGAGACAGTCTCACTCTCTTGCCTGGGCTAGATTGCCGTGGTGCACCCTAGCTCACAGCAACCTCAAAATCCTAGGCTCAAGCAATCCTTCTGCCTCAGCCTCCTGAGTAGCTGAGACTACATGCATGTGCCATCATGCCCTGCTAATTTTTTCTATATATATTTTTAGTTGGCCAATTAATTTCTATTTTTAGTAGAGATGGGGCTCGCTTTTGCTCAGGCTGGTTTCGAACTCCTGACCTTGAGCAATCTGCCTGCTTCAGCCTCCCAGAGTGCTAGGATTACAGGCATGAGCCACCGCTCCCACCCTATGATCTGCTTTGGAACTCTGAAGCACAATTTCTAATCACCTTGGGGTTTATACATTATTTCCTCTTTTGAAATTTAACTGAATAAATCTCTAAATTCCTTCTCTAGAAAGTACTTAATTTAGGGTTAATACAAACCTACCTAATGTAGTTTCATGTTTGTAACATAATTATTACTTAGCATTTCTGTCATTTATTTTTTAGAAATTATTTATTTTTAATTGATGTATTTTTATTATATATATATTTATGAGGTAAAATTTGATGTTTCAATACATAGCTATGTTGCATAACCATTAAATCTAGGTAGTGTAGTAGCTCATGCATTCATCATTTATTTGTGGTGAGAACATTCAAAAGATTCTATTCTAGCTATTTTGTAACACATAGTATTTCACTGTTAACCATAGTCACCCTACTATGAAATAGAACATCAAAATTTATTCTCATTATCTAATTGTAACTTTGTTCTTATTTACCAACCTCTCTCAACCCTCCTTCTCCCCTCTTTCCGAGCCTCTGGTAACCATTGTTCTACTCCACTTCTATGAGTTCAACATTTTTGAAATTGGTTCTACATATGAGTGAGATCATACTGTATGTCTTTTTGTGTTTGGCTTCTTTCACTTAGCATGATGTCCTCCAGGTTGATTCACATTCTTGTAAATGACAAGATTTGATTATGTTTTACTTTTTTATTGCAGTATATTACAGGGGTACAAATGTTTAGGTTACATATATTGCCTTTGCACCACCCGAGTCAGAGCTATCAACGTGCCTATCCTCTAGACAGTGAGCACTGCACCTATTAGGTGTGAATATACCCATCCCCTCCTCCCCCTCCCACCTGCCCTACACCCAATGAATGTTACTTTCATATGTGCACTTAAATGTTGATTAGTTAGTACCAATATGATGGTAAGTACATGTGGTGCTTGTTTTTCCATTCTTGTGATACTTCACTTAAGAGAATGGGCTCCAGCTCTATCTGGGGTAATACCAGAGGTGCTAGATCACTGCTGATTTTTTGTAGCTGAGTAGAACTCCATGGTATATGCATACCACAATTGATTAATCCACTCATGGATTGATGGGCACTTGGATTGTTTCCACGTCTTTGCTATTGTGAATTGTGCTGCTATAAACACTCTAGTGCAGAAGTCTTTTTTATAGAATGTCCTTTTTTTCCTTTGGGTAGATGCCCAGTAGTGGGATTGCTGTATCAAATGGTAGTTCTACATTTAGCTCTTTGAGGTATCTCCATATTACTTTCCATGGAGGTTGTACTAGTTTGCGGTCCCACCAGCAGTGTATGAGTGTAGCGTGCTATCTCTCTGTACCCATCCCAACATTTGCTGCTTTGGGGCTTTTTGATAAAAGCCATTCTCACTTGAATTAAGAGCTATCTCATTGTGGTATCAACTGTAATGTCTCCTTTTTCATCTCTGATTTTATTTATTTGAGTCTTCACTCTTTTTTTTACTCAAGCTAAAAAGTTTTATTGATTTTATCTTTTCAAAAACAATAAACTCTTCATTTTCTTGATCCTCTGATTTGTTTTTTATTCTTTATTTATTTCTACTCTGAGCTTTATTATTTTCTTCCTGCTACCAATTTTGAGTATAGGTTGCTCTTGTTTTTCTTGTTCCTTGAGGTGCATCATTAGGTTTTTAATATGGGCATTCATTGCTATAAACTTCGTGCTTAGAATTGCTGTTTCTGTTTCTCATATGTCTTAGTATGATGCATTTCCTGTCTAATTTGTCACAAGAAAATTTTTAATTTCCTTTTAAATTTCCTAATTGACTCCTTGGTTACATAGGCACATGATGTTTAATTTCTATGTATTTTAAATTTTCTAAAGTTAATTATTATTATTATTGGTGATTTCCAGTTTTATGCCATTGTGGTCAGAAAAGATACTTGATCTGACCTTTACCTTTGCAAATTTGTTGAGGCTTTCTTTGTGGTTTAACGTGTGCACTATTGTGGAGAATGTTCCATGTGCAATTGAGAAGAATGTGTATTCTGCAGCCGTTGCATGGAATTTGGTCTATGTTGCAATTTAAGTCTGATATTTCTGCATTGGTTTTTGGCTACATGATTGTCCATTGTTGAAAGTGAGATATTGAAGTCCTCTATGATTATTGCATTCCAATTTCTCTCTTTAGATCTAAAGTCTATTTTGTCAGAGATATGTATGGCTACTCCTCCTCACTTTTGGTTTCCATTTACATGGAATATATTTTTCCATCCCTTCACTTTCAATCTATGATTGCTTTTAACTGTAAAGTTAATCTCCTGTAGGAGCATAAAGTTGGATATTGTTTTTGATTCATTCAGCCACTCTAAATATTTTAATTGTATAATCTATTTACATTCAAGGTTACTATTGATAGATAAGGACTTACTACAGCCATTTTGTTTTCTGATTGTTTTATAGATTCTTTTTTCCTTTCTTTCTATCTTATTGTTTACCTCTGTGGTTTGGTGGTTTTCTGTGATACTAAGCTGTGTTTCCTTTCTCTTTCTTGTTTGAGTATCTGCTATAATTTTGTTGTTGTTGTCACCATGGGACTACATAAAGAGACTTGTAGCTACAACAGACTATATAAGTTAACAGCAACTTACCTTTGGTCACAAAAACATACTCTAGACTTTTTCCCTTTCTCCAACAATTTATGTTTTTGTTGCCCTCATTTAGTTCTTTATCTATCATGTGTTTCTTAGCAACTAATTGTAGTAGTTGTTGTTGTTGTTGTCCATTTTGACTTTCAATCTTCATATTAGAGAATTGAGAGATTAAGATAGTACCATTACATCACTGAGGTATTCTGAGTTTGATTTATGACTTTACTTCTACTGATGAGCTTTATACATTCACATGTTTTCATGATAGTAATTACAATCTTTTGTTTACAGTTGTAGCACTCCCTTAAGCATTTTTTGTAAGGTCACTCTAGTGGTGATAAATTTCTTCAGCTTTGGCTTGTGTTGAAGAAAGTTTTTTTTTTTCTCCTTCATTTCTGAAGGAGAGTTTTTCTGGAGAAAGTATTCTTTGGTGAAAATTTTTTTTCTGCCTGTCAGCTTTTTAACTGTATTATTCCATTCTCCTTGTTCGGCAAGGTTTCTGCTGAAAAATATACTGGTAGTCTGCTGTTATGTGACTTGATACTATTTTCTTGCAGATTTTAGAATTCTGCTTGTCTTTGACTTTTGAAAGTTTAATTATAAAGTGCTGTGAAGAGGATCTCTTCTTGGTTGAATCTAATTGGGGACTTTTGAGCTTCCTAAATCTGAATGTCCATATCTCTCTCAACACTTGGGAAGTTTTCAGCTATTATTTCATTAAATAGGTTTTCTGTGCCTTTCTCCATATCTTCTCCATCTGGCACATCTATAAGGCAAATATTTGTTTGCTTAATGGTGTCTCATAAATATCATACACTTTCTTCATTGTTTTAATTATTTTTTAGTTTTTACATATGATTGGGTCAAAAGACCTTTCTTCAAGTTCAGAATTTTTTTTCTTCTGCTTTGTCTAGTCTGTTGTTGAAGCTCTCAATTGTATTTTTATTTTATTTATTGAATTCTTCAGCTCCACAACCTCTGCTTGGTTCTTTTTTATATTTAATTCCTTTATGAATTTCTCGTTCAAATCATGAATTGTTTTCCTAATCTTATTGAATTTTTTGTCTGTGTTCTTTTGTTTATTGCTGAATTTCCTTAAGATCATTATTTTGAATTCCTTTTCAGAAATTTTATAAATGTCTTATCTATTGGGGTCTGTTACTAGAGACTTTTAATTTGTTCTTTCAAGGGTGTCATGTTTCCTGCTTTTTCATTTTTCTTATGTCCTTATGTTGATATCTGTGCATCTAGTAGAAGTGTTGCTTTCTTCAATTTTATGAATTACCTTTTATAGACAGAAACATTTTTATAGATGGAGTCTAGCATGTTGGTTGGGTATGTCATGTTGGCTTTAGTTCTTGGTGGACTTGGTAGTTTCTTTAGCTGTAATCCTCATCATTGATGTGCAAGATTGCCTCAATGGCCTAGGCTTTAGGAGTTTGTGATAACGATGGCATAAATTTGCTGGAGACAGGGGCACCAGAGTAATTATTAGCAGGATGAATGTGAATGTTGAGGGCTGACAGGCTGTCTGTCAGGCTATCCAGTGAGGTGGTGGCTGCCACCGGGCTTGAGAAAACATGGGTACAGGCCAGATGGCCATGTCTGATGTTACTTGGATATCTCTCCAAAGATGCAGGGCTGCTGCCAGACTGGATGTTTGGTCAAACACATGTGGGCATGGTGGTGCTGAGAATGCCTCCAGCAATCTGTTCAGGCAGGTGGAGCAGCCAACAGACCAGCTGTTAGGCCAAACACTGACACAGAAGGACCATACAACCCTGCAACAGTCTGTTCATGAGGACAAGGGTACCACCAGAGTGGCCTCAAGGCACACATGGTCACAGAGGGGCTGGCCAGATCCATGGTTTGTTTTGTCTGCCACCAACTGAGCTGTTAAGCCAACTTGAGCATGCATAGGTACAGCAAGGCCATGGCTCTATGACAGTCTTTCAGGGTGAGGGTGTGGGCAACCACAGGACCAATGGTCTGGCCAGGCATGGCTGCATGTGGGCTCAGCAGGCTATATGGTATAGGTACACCTGGTGAAGTGGCCATCCAGCTATTTGGCAGCTTCCCCACTATATAGGTTTTTTCTGTTCCCTGGGAAAAGGTGTCCCATATGGGTCCAGTTGTCTGGATCTCAGTCATTCCATCTGGCCTAGGGTCTGGAAAGCTGGGGCCATGCTGCTGAAGTCACCCATATGAATGTGGTGGAATGATGGTGAGTCCTTAGAGATGGAGGGAGTCAATTGCTACTAGCCTCCAGGGCAAGATATACTCTAGTAGTGGGTCTGGTTTGAAGATGATACTGAGCTATATAGTAGCTTAGGTCTTGAGGATAAGGGTATACTCAAGGTTGGATCCTACTCTGAAGCAATGCAGCTGTGAAAACACCTGGCTGCTTTCCAAACTGGATTTAAGTCCTGTGAAGACTTTGGGATGCATGTAGCAAGAATTGCTGGAATTTGTAGTGATAATAATGAAGGTTTCTGGGAAACCACTGCTTACTTATTCCCCATAGGAAGAAGTCTTCTTGATTCTGAGCCAGTCCTGGTGAGGGAGACAGTGTGGCAGAGGATGGATGTCTTACTTGCATCTCTGGGATGCCCTCCATGCACTACAGGGATTTCATTGTTGCCCTGGTGCTCTCCTGTATACCTCCTCATTCACTCTAGTTGAAATATGGTTGTTCAATGTTTTGGTTTCTTTTTGTGGGGAGGATGAGCACCACGTAACTTTAGTTGGCCACCTTGCTGATGTCACCTGTGACAATTATATTATTTCCATTCCCTTATTTATAGACATATTAATTCTCATGGCTAACAATTCCCCTTAAACACCTTAAAATGTTTCAATCATCTTAATTTTGGATATTTATCCTAAGACAATGCTCTTAAATATGAAATGACAGTATTATGCTCAGAGATAACTGAGTCACTGCAGTACTATTTGAAATACAAAATATCTTTAAAATTGTCCAATAACTAAAAAAAAAAAAAAAAAACTAGTAAAGTAAACCATGACACATATACCAAAAATATTGCATGGCTATTTAATGATATTTATAAAGAATTTAAGGACATAGGCAAAATACAATTTATTTGGTGTTATGTAAAAATGTATTACACATCTCTATGCCATATGAGAATGAAGTGTAAAAACATTTGAAGTTATAATAATGATAATAATAATAAAAAGACCAGTAAAATATGCCATGTAAACCCAGATTACCTTTGGTAGACTATGGGGGATATATTTTTCCTTCTCAGTAGTCTAATGTTCTCCTATTTCCAATTTTTCTGTATTGAGCATATCTTGTTACAGAACAGGAAAAAAGGTACTTTTATTTAAATATCACCTTTTAGTAAGCCTTTGGAGAATTCCTTGATTTCTGTTCTACAAATCTAATAAACAAAATATATTTTCTTCCTCTTTTCTCTCTTTTTTCTTATTTAATGTAGGTTGACAATAAACTCATTTTGACTTCAATTCAAAGGCACAAATGGTTGAATAAGTTTGTACTATTATGTTATTTCACATTTGATGAGTAAAATTTAAACTTTTCCACCAGTTATTTTGGTACCATGCAGACACAGTTATTATTTACCCAAGATGGGAGAGCTGCTTTATACTATCATATATTTTTCATTGTAACAAAAATTAATTCTTAATCTTTTATAAGCTATTTTTAAATTTGGGCTTTTTTCTTTTATAAAATGTGATTAACTATAGCCAATATATTTTAACTGTCTGTTATTATTGTGTGATAATAGCAGGTATTTAATGAGAACCATCATCATCATCTAATATGTTCTGAGTAGTTTCTTAACTAGACTAGACAACTGCAATTGCCTTCTAACTGGGCTCCCTGTTTCCACCCTTGCAACGTAACAGTCTATTCTCAATCAGTATACAAGGTTTGATTATTTGACATGCCTTAAGACATGTCAGATAGTGTCATTCCTCTTCATCAAAACTCCTCAGTGGTTTTCCATCTCACTCAGAGTAAAAGCCATATTTTACAGTAGGCCATAAGATTATTTATGACCAATTCCCATTATCCTCTTTGATCTCATCTCATACCTTTCTTCCCTCCACCAAGGTCAGTGAAATCCAGCCATGTGAACTTCCCGAAAACCTTAAACATATTGTTGCTGCATGAACTTTACACTTGCTGTTTCCTCTGTCTGTAATGCTCCACCCAGGACACATAGCCTGCTCTCCCATTTCCTCTAAGATCTCTGTATAATTATCATAATATCAAAGCAGACTTCCCTGACTACTCCATACAAATAGGATATCCCTCTCTTATAGAACTTTTGATCTGTATCTCTTCTCTGATTTATCGGTCTACATAGAGTTAATCACTGCCTGACATACTATAATACATATTTTACTTGTTTGTTTAGTATTGTCTTCCTCACTAGAACATAAGCTACATGAATTTAGAGTTATCATTTTGTCCACGGCTGTATCTCCAGCACTTAGAACAGTACCTGGTATGGAATACGTGCTTGGTAAATTCTTGCTAAAGAAAAGAAAGACGGATGGATGGAAGGAACGAGAACCTTATCTGATTTGAATCTCCCAATACCTTTGTAAGGCAGATAGCATAATTATTCCTATACGACACATGAGAAAATTGAAGTCTAGAGAGTTCACTAACTCAACATCATGCAACTTGTAAATTACAGATCTAGTACTAAAACGCAAGTTTGTCTGTCAGTATAGTCCATTCCTTGAGACTTCGAACTTCATAAATTATATTACCAAACACAAACGAATGACAGAATTTGATTTTAACCTCAGCCAGGGTTGTGCGATTGAACTGAATTATGCCCTCAAAGTAGGGTGGACAAGCACTCATGAAGTAAGAGCAGGAAAGAACACTATCTTGGTGTCTTTGAAAGCATCTCTGAACCTCATACTCCTTATCTGTAAAATGTAGTGCATGGAAATCAGTGGCTAAGCTCCGTTGTCACTCTAGCATTTTAGGACCCTTTATGTTTACATGACAGACTGTTGTTGCCTCGTCTACTTGCAGAACACCAAAAGATAATTTTCTCTATTAGTCTGTGGATTACAGGGTAGTTAAACCCTGGTGCCAAATCCAGTTTAAAATAACAAAATTAAAATAAATAACAAAATAATAATAATTGTGTTTATTTTAAACAGGACCATGAAACTTCAAGAAGGAAGCAATTTTAGTCTCCTCTGGGATTTTTCAAAAAGAAACTATCAAACAAAGGTACGTAAGTGGTATAGAGGATGTGAAAGCAGAAGAGAAGGTCAGAGAAGACATTATCCTTGCCCTTGAATTGTTCATAACCAGGGAAGGTGAGAGCATCTCATGTGTGCGTGGCTTGCTTCCATGTAAACATTGCGTAGCTGGAGGTAGTGTGTGTGTGTGTGTGTGTGTGTGTGTGTGTGTGTGTGTGCAGTGTATGTGTGAGTGAATATATTTGCTGCACATCAGTTTATTTAGATTATTAAAACTAAGGGAACATGATGAAACCTATCTAAGGAAATTCAATTACATGCCTATACACTAACATATCTCTTCTAACTCAGTTATGGGGAAAAATATTACCCTGTATCCTTAATTTTATAAGGATTTAATAGTCTCAGGTGCACTATTCATGCCATAGAATTCTTTTTGTCATTTTTCTTCAAGGAAATTCACCTTTACTATTGGTTGTCAGAGGTTCTTAGTATAAAGGCCCTCTGCCCAGTATCAAGTAGCACAGCTCTACTTTTTTCTTCCTTCAAACTCAATCTGAATAGAAGCCCAATCCTTACCAAGCTGCTGTAGTTTCTTCTTACTCCCTCATTTCTTCTACTTTAAAGTCTACATAAAGATGCCTGGGCCTGCCTATTGCTGTTGTCATGGCAACGCTCCCCTGCAGTTCATCTCTGAGAACATCCCCAAGTTTCAGTTAAGTCTATAATGATGTTACCTGGTCAATTAGCTCTGTCGAATACACAATTAGACGAGCTCATTAATAGTAAACCATTAGCTTTGAATGATCAACTGCATAATTATGTTCCTAAAATATATCACATTACTCATTGTTCAGATGGAGTAAATATATGCCAATGTTGACTGAGTTCATTTAACTCTTTGAAATTGTGGAATAGAAACTTGTGAGCTTGCATTATTTATAAATTGGTTTAGAATCAGTATGGTGTATAGACAGTAGCATTTAATCATACTCTAACACTGCCAAAAAATATTTGGAGCCTAGACACCCTGCCTTTTTCCAAATAGGATTGATGAGAGCTCAGAAAAACAAACATCTAGATAATGACTGAATTTTCCTGATTTTCTTTCTGTTGTTTGGCAATGTGTACACAGATAATTTTAATAGATGCTCATCAATTCTCGAACTCAGAACCAATCAAATTCCAGCAAAAGTAATTTTTACTTCTCCTTTTAAAAATACTGACTATGCTATGATAATAACCATTTTACTACAGTCTATCAAAACACTGCTAGTTCAAATGTAATTAAATGTTTCAAATGCTAATTGAATACTCTTTATTGAGTTATTCATTGTTGACATGTTTCTACTAAAACACTTTCAGTTTTATAATAATTGGTGAACTACAATAGTTGGTTGAATTGAACATAATGGAATGGACATTCTATTTATGTTTTCATGGCAGCAGAACAGTCAGGTCAAATGGTCACCTTAAAGTTGTGCTGCCCTCACATGCAAGTGAGTTTGTCCTATTGACTATGACCAATTAAGTCAGTGAGTGAGTAAGGTACCTCTTAGTTATCACCCATCTTGATTTTTCCCATAATGTCTGAAATCCTTTGAAAAGGAGACATTTTCAAGGCATATGATTGTTGTTTTCTTATATGACCTACATGTTTAAGCCAGGGCATCAGGATTTGGCTTCACTTTAATTACATTCCAAGAAAGTTTTTGTGAACATTTCATATTGATCATACCAGTTGAGTGCTGTGTAGAGCCATAATGAAGCCAGGAGCAGAAGGAAAAATCAGTAATACTGGTCTTGTCTTTATTTAAAATTTTGATGTTTTATTCATTGTGGATTTTATTGCATTAATTTTTACTTTAAATCATTGGATCAAAACTTTGTTTATCTTTATTTCTGGCTTTCCCTTAAATTTTTCACCCAGGGCAATTGCCTCATTCACCCCACCCTGGTTTTGACCTTGCACCAGTCAATATAAATTTGAATCCCTAACCTGAGGCTTGCTAGACTCAAGAAGCACCTTCAAGGTATGTAAACACAGTTTGATTTGTAACCACTAGATGGAGACCTTTTCATTACGTAGCACAGACCCCTTACTTTTTATAACTTGACTAAAAGGGCATGGCATCTATCAGAGATAGAACATTCAGACTAGAGAGAACTAAATTATTGGATAATTCAAAACATAATTTAGGGGGGAAAAGTGATACATAGAATATGCAGCTGGTATAGCTATAGCAAGAGTCCAAATTGAGGAGTCCTGGTTTTGGCTTCCAAATTTATTGCTTTCAATTCCAGCTATGTTTACCTGGCTGAGCCTCAGTTTCCTTATGTGTAAATTGCAAATAATCAGAGTATCTACCTCTTAGAGCTGCTTTGAAAGCACATAAACGTTTGAAAGATCCTAACAAATTATTAGACATCAGTAAATAGAAATTTCCTTTCCTCTTCCCCTTTCTTACAGAATATGTGAAATAGAAAGAATATTCTAGTAGCACTGAGGAATTGCATTCAACACTATGCACTTTCCTAATTACTGCTGTTTTAAACCAGGTTTAGAATGGCAAAGCTTCAGAAATGCCACAAAAGCTTCCACTCTAGCTAAACTCAGTTCAGAGACCAGCTTCTGCTCTCCTTTTAAGTCAGCCTATTTGCTATGGAAGTAGACAAGCTGATTTCCATCCAACAAATGGTTATTGAGCACCAGTATTTTGCATACTCAATTTTTCTAAGTCTTCAGGATGTGAATATAAGACAAGACACTGTTATTGGCAGCTCATAGTGTCTAAACTAAATGTGAAGTTAAATAATATAGTCATTACAACTTATAGTTTGATTTTAAAAATACTGAAGAGTCTACAATATGTAAGACACTGTACTGTATAGTTTGTTATATCTCAAACAAGAAGCAGTAAAATTAATAAAAGAATGTGCCCAAACTAAAGACACAGTTTTGCCATCTTAATGGTAGCTTGTTTATGTCAGCAGCAAAGAAGCCTGAAGAGCAAGTGGCCATGAAATTATAAAAGGTGTTTTCCACAGCTTGTTGAGAATTGAATGTTTTTCCTTGCAAGGAGTGCTACAAGGCCTGTAAGAATTAATACTCAGTTGGTGTAAGGTCTGGTGAATACAGTAGATGACAGAAAATTTCCAAGTCCAGCCTCTGGGATTGAGCAGCATTGTTTGAGCGACATGTGGTTGAGTGTTGACTTGCAAGAACATTAACCCGTCTCTGTTGACCAATATCAGCTGCTTAATCACAAGCATCCTCATCATTTCATCCAACTATTTGCAGTAGACATCCACTGTAATTTATTGCTCAGGTTTCATGAAGCTGTAGTGGATAACACCAGCACTGGACCACCAAACAAGCGCTATTAGCTTGTTTTGATGAATATTTGGTTTTGGACTGTGTTTTGTCAATTTGTCTTTATCCAATCATTTTGCCTAATGCTTGCAATTGTGAAAAAGAATCAATTTTTCATTGCATGTAACAATATTGTGTATAAATGGTTTGCCTTTATGTCATGACAGCAAAGACAGGCAAGCTTCCAGACGATTTCTCTTCTGATGTTCATTTAACTCATGAGGAACTCATCTATCCAGCTTCTTTAGCTTGCCAATTTGTTTCAAATGGTCCAATATTGTTCGAATAGTAATGTCAAACCTTGCTGTTAATTCACATATAGTTCGAGATGGATTTGCTTCCACTACAGCTTTCAGCTGATTATTATCCACCTTTGTCTCAGGTCACCCAAGTGGCTCATTTTGAGGATTAAACTCACCAGAATGGAACTTCTCAAACCACTGATGTACTGTGTGTTCATTAGCCATATACTTCCCAAACACTTCCTTGATATTTCAAGCTGTCTGAAGTGCATGGTTCCACAATGGAACTCATATTTGAAAATAACACAAAGTTTTTACTTATCTTTGGTTTCACAGAAATTGCTCTAAAAATAATTTGAAAGATAATCACAAGCCCAGAGTGCATTTGAAAGAATAAGGATATACCTTCACAATACAAATAAAACAAGAAGTGTCAAAGTGAAATATCAGAGATATCAATTATCAAACTTAGTACTTAAGGAAATTGGATGTTTTATACTTAATATCCAAATAGTAATTTTGAGATCCATCAAAAAGCTGTGTACTCTGAAGCTTTCTATATAGAGCACTAACCCAATTGCTTCTATATCATTCTTCTTAACCTGAGACATTCTCCTCCCCAGTTAGGAAAATGAGATGAGATTATTTTTTTCTGATAAGCTTATGGAAAATCTTCTAATGAGGAAAACTCTCAGGACAATTTTCCTTACAACTGGGTATGCAGAAAGCAGTGACATATCATTGAACAGGTTGGTGGGAGGTGGTATTTTTGTAACATGTGTGAATTTCTTGGGTGGGATAGATAGTACCACAATAGGAGATTTCAAGCCACCAAACATTTAACAACCAGCTTCCACAATTCCTGAAAATTTAACAATCAGTTCTCCTGGGCTAGTTTGAGCAAATTCCAGCACACCATTGGCAGAAAGCTTATGGATGCCAATCAGCCTTCTATAAGGTACTGAGGACTTCTTAAAAAATATAAGCCAGAAATGTTTTCAGATTTATTTTGAATGTTTAAATGAGGATTCTGTGTCTTCATTATAGGATTTCCCAATACAAATTCCTCAGGTTTTTCTGATGTCTGTCTTTCTTTCTTTCTTTCTTTCTTTCTTTCTTTCTTTCTTTCTTTCTTTCTTTCTTTCTTTCTTCTTTCTTTTTATTTTATTATTATTTTTTTTTATTTCAGCATATTATGGAGGTACAAATTATAAGGTTTCAATAAGAATATTACTCTGATACCAAAACCAGGAAAGGATGCAACAAAAAAAGAAAACTACAGACCAATATCCCTAATGAATATAGATGCAAAAATTTTCAACAAAATCTTAGCTAAACGAATACAGGCGCTTATCAAAAAAATAATCCATCGCGACCAAGTGGGCTTGATCGCGGGGATGCAGGGATGGTTCAACATACATAAATCTATGAATGCAATTTACCACATAAACAGAAGCAAAAACAAAGACCACATGATTCTTTCAATAGATGTAGAAAAAGTTTTTGACAAAATTCAACACCCTTTCATGATACGAACACTTAAGAAAATAGGCATAGAAGGGACATACCTAAAAATGATACAAGCCATATAGGACAGACCCTTAGCCAACATCATACTGAATTGGGAAAAACTGAAAGCATTCGCACTTAAAACTGGAACCAGACAAGGCTGCCCACTATCTCCACTTCAATTCAACATAGTGCTGAAAGTCCTGGCTACAGCAATCAGACAGGAAAGTGGAATTAAAGGTATCCAAATAGGGGAAGAAGGGATCAAATTTCACTGTTTGCTGATCATATGATATTATATTTAGAAAACCCCAAAGATTCAACCAAGAAACTCCTGGAACTGATAAATAAATTTAGTAAAGTCTTTGGATACAAAATCAATACACAGAAATCAGAGGCATTCATATACGCCAACAACAATCAAATCGAGAACCAAATCAAAGACTCAATTCCCCTCACAATAGCAACAAAGAAATTAAAGTACCTAGGAATATACTTAACCAAGGAGGAAAAAGACCTCTACAGGGAAAACTATGAAACACTGAGGAAGGAAATAGCAGAGGATGTAAACAGATGGAAATCCATACCATGCTCGTGGATCGGCAGACTCTAGCCACTGTAGAAGGCTAAAGCAAGACCCACACCTTTCACCTCTAACAAAAATCAACACATGCTGGATAACAGACTTAAACCTGAGGTATGAAACTATTAGAATTCTAGAGGAAAAAGTTGGAAACACTCTCCTAGACATCGGCCTAGGCAAAGAGTTTATGAAGAAGTCCCCAAAGGCAATCACAGCAGCAACAAAAATAAATAAATGGGACATGATCAAACTAAAATGCTTCTGCACAGCCAAAGAAACAGTCATAAAAGTAAACAGACAACCTACAGGATGGGAGAAAATTTTTGCATCCTACCCATCTGATAAGGAGCTGATAACTAGAATATACTTAGAACTCATGAAAATCAGCAAGAAAAAATGAAATAACCCTATTAAAAAGTGGGCAAAGGACTTGAACAGAAACTTTTCTAAAGAAGACAGAAGTACGGCCAACAAACATATGAAAAAATGCTCAATATCTCTAATCATCAGGGAAATGCAAATCAAAACCACAATGAGATATCACTTAACTCCAGTGAGAATGGCCTTTATCAAAAAGTCTCCAAACAATAAATGCTGGCATGGATGCGGAGAGAGAGGAACACTCCTACACTGCTGGTGGGACTGCAAACTAGTTCAACCTCTCTGGAAAACAATTTGGAGATACCTTAAAGTGATACAAGTGGATCTACCATTTGATCCAGCAATCCCATTGCTGGGCATCTACCCAAATGATCCAGTGATACTCTACACAAAAAAGACACCTGCACTTGAATATTTATAGCAGCACAGTTCATAATTGCAAGGCTGTAGAAACAGCACAAGTGCCCATCAATCCAAGAATGGATTAATAAAATGTGGTATATGTATACCATGGAGTACTATTCAGTTCTAAGAAACAGTGGTGATATAGCATATCTTATATTTTCCTGGTTAGAGCTGGAACTCATAGTACTAAGTGAAGTATCCCAAGAATGGAAAACCAAGCACCACATATACGCACCAGCAAACTGGTATTAACTGAGCAGTACCTAAGTGGACACATAGGTACTACAGTAATAGGGTATTGGGCAGGTTGGAGGGGGTAGGGGGTCGGGCATATACATATATAATGAGTGAGATGTGCACCATCTGGGGGATGGACATGCTGAGGGGGAAAGGACATTTCTTTCTTTCTTTTTGTTTCTTTATCAATTATATTGACAAATAATAATTGTGTATATTTATGAAGTACAATGTGAAGTTTTGTTGTATAATACATTGTAGAAAGATTTAGTCAAGCTACTTAGCATCAATCACCTCACTAACATCATTTTTCTGGTCAGAACATTAAAATCTATTATTTTAGCAATTTGGAACTGTACAATACATTATTGTAAACTGTGGTCACTATGTAGTGTAATAGAGCACTAAAATTATTTCTCCAGTTGAACTATAACATTCTACCCTTTGGTTAACATCTTCCCCTTTCTCCACCCTTCTGTTCCCTTCTAGTCTTTAGAACCACCATTGTATTCTCTTTTTCGGAGAAGGAATTGTACTTTTTCAGTGACTGATGCTGGATACTTGACTTACAATAGTGTCAAAGTCTTCTCTATCTATAATAGCTTGTGTTTGTAGTGTAAATAGCCTACATTCTTGCTGCCCTACTCTCAGTTAAAAAAATGAGAAGTATGGCACCATGCTTATTTCCAAATTCCCCTAGTCTCTCCTTTACATTAGCAAACTGAAGACTGTATACTCCTAGCATTTAAAGCCTGGGGGATTTGGCTACATTTTCACAGGCAAGGAATTATTGTTCATATTTCTAATACTGCTTCCCATGTGTAAAGGGGACCTGAATCACATTTATTATAAGTCAATTGAGCACGTTTCCACATTTGAAGTTTAACTGGTGAGGAATTAATTAATTTGATGACTGTTTCTCTGTTAAGTTTACCACCATGCCCGCTTTTGCCAATAAACAGTTAAAAGGAGAATACAATCCATTATAGGCCTAATGAATGTTACCATCTGGTCATGGCCCTA
This sequence comes from Microcebus murinus, assembly GCF_040939455.1. Classification (NCBI taxonomy): domain Eukaryota; kingdom Metazoa; phylum Chordata; class Mammalia; order Primates; family Cheirogaleidae; genus Microcebus; species Microcebus murinus. The sequence goes on from NC_134136.1 coordinate 70,509,644, forward strand.
TATTGACTAATTGCAATTTATCAGGTTCTACGCATATATTCAATTCATTTAACACTGACAAAATTCTCCATGCTTTGTAGGTATTCTTATCACCATTTTACACATAAAGACACAGAGGCATGGAGAAACAAATTACTCACAAAAGTCATGTGACTAGGAAATATAAATCAGAATTCAAATCCAGGTCTTTGTGACCTCAAAGCCCATGTTGTCAGAAGTCTGGACACTGCAAGGCTTTCAATATTTAAGGACAAATTAGAAATAGTCTGGTCTTTAAAAAATTACAGTCCAGCCATCCTTTATAAACCAAGGACAACCAGGTGCCCTTTAGGCATCAATGACAACCAAGCCTCTATCAGCCAAACCACTACCAACAGAGACTAGAAAAATGGCCAGACTCTCCATGCCACATCATTCTCATCTGCACATTATCTGTGCATCTACCTTCCTCACTGATTTGAGGGCTTAGAATAAATTAAGCTCAGGTAAAACAGTGCACAGGGACAAGGGACGGGCAGTAAAGATAGCAAATTAACGCTATAGGGAAATTCCTCTTAAACTCAGCCATTTTCAAACATCTGCTTCTAAAAATGCATTAGAAATAAAGTGACAAATCTCTACTGACCATACTCCAGAACTCTCAAACCAAAGATTTATAAACATATGTAAATAAGATTGAAATACTTCAAGTAGAGTTGTTAGAAAATATACAGAACACCCAGTTAAATTTGAAATTCTAATGAACAATAAATATTTTTAGCATTTGTCCCAAATATTGCATACTAGTATCCTTAAGCTAAAGTATTAATACTGAAAAATAACTCAATTATCTTTATTCAAATTAAACTAGATGCCCTGCATTTTATTTATGAAATCTGGTAACTTGTAGCCTCAAGAGAATATGAGTTGATAATTAGATAGCCTTACAATGTTCCCACCTTCATCCTTGCCCCTTGAGTAGCCTGACTTGCCATATATTCTTCAACTGCTGAGACACATGCAAAAGCTAGTCCCTGGCATACCCCAGGCAAAAACAAATAAAAAATAATTTCCCAGGATACCCTTTCACTTACTATTAACTCTGCTCTTACCTGACCCCTTTCAAGCTGACCACTTTAAGACCTGGTAGACTCCAGGAATGCTTACTTTTAGAAGTTTTATCCCATGTTGTACCAAGCATATTTAAATGTACCATATTGATATCTTTATATCTATTTATAAAAGTTGAGTTCAGTTGAAGATGACTTGGTTTCACAATGTTAAATAGTCAATTAAACATTTATTCATTTTGATTTTTTGACTTTTTTTCTGCTCTGGAGCTAATATTTTTTCAGGTCATGACAATTTTCACAGTCCCTTGCGAAGTTCATAGGTCCTATGTTCAGTCCCTTCAATACCAAATGAATAAAATGGCTCTTCCTGGTGCCTTTCTATCTTCCCAGGGCTAGTAAGGCATAGATAGTTCAGGCATACTTAATTTTATGTTTATAGGTGCTCCTGGAAAAGTCAATAGGCTTTATGATTATTCAGCTGAATCCTTGCCAAATGCACTAACTAAGGAGTAAAATGATGGGCTCTTAACTAGGAGTAAAATGATGGGCTCCCATTGTCCTGGCTTAACCATTTATGAAACCAGTGATCCCAAGACTTCCCCCTGCCTCATGCATAGAAATAGGTTAGTAAATCTTGCCATTCTTTTTCACATAATTCCTGTGAGGATCAAATGAGATTCAGTCAGAGAAAGTGCTTTGGAAACTCTAAAATACTTAAAGATAATCAGTAACCACTCTCTATGTTCTTAACAACAGATTTCCAGGGTAATAAAAATATTCAAAACACAAACACTCCATTTTTCTAAACGATAAATCTGAATTGTTATAGAAGGTTTCCTTAAAGAAAGACCTCTGTGCTTCAACTAAAGTAGCACAGGGAGGCAGATTTCCTAATCAGTAAAGATTCCAATGTCTCCATGTAGGTATTTAAGTCAATTAGTAAGACTTTTTGGTTAGATTAGAAACATTTTGAAAGTTGTTTGTGAAATGTATTTAATTGGTTTATCTGTTTTGATTTTGAGTGTGAGTTTCTGTAGTTTTCCATGTAATTATGGCAGTTTGGCAACATACCTCAGGGGGGAATAAAAAAGTTGTTCAATCTGAAGGCAAGACAGAGATTATGTGTGTACATTGTATATAAAGCCTTTTGGCTGTGTGTATTAAACTCAGATATAATGAGGGCCTTGCATTTCTGGTATATGAGGCCAGAAGTCTCATACCACTTGGGATCCAGCAGCTTCAGAGGACTTGGAGTAGCTACTGCCAAAAATGATTGAGTATCATGAAAGCCCTTGTATTATACAGTATGATCATAGAGGAGGTCCATGGGAAAGATTTGAAATGCAAATAAAATATTTACAGTCTATTTGAGTTAATGGAGTAGTTCTTAATAGCTGGATGTGTGTGTGTGTGTGTGTGTGTGTGTGTGTGTGTATGTGTGTGTGCACCTGGCTGTGTTCATTTTAACATTATGTAGGTATTAATCCAACAACAATACAGTAGTTGTGAAATGTACACTATCCAGTTCCATCGGAGGATTGGGACTAGTGAAAACTTTGAAGGCCTTGCTTACTACTAATAACAGATATTGTTTATTAAGGATAATGTTTTGTTTCAAATATACATTTGGCTGTTCCATCTTCATTTTCTGTTTGATTGTTTCTAGGTTTTCATAGTAAACTACTTAGAAAATTTTCACAGCTTTAAAATTTCGCCAGCACTGAATGTGTTTTTTCTTTTATTTTTTTCTCCCTAAAGATCTATTTACCATCTTTATTTTTCCAAACAAGATGTTAAGGATGACATACTAAAATTTACTTAACACATACAATGTTACAAATAACTATACACTAGGTACCTTTTATATACATTATTCAATTCCATCTTGGAGACTGTGAGGCACGGATGATTATTACCTTCAGTTTTCAGGTGAGAACCTATGGCTCAGCCTTCAAAAAGGTGATTGGACATTCTCCATTGCTAATAGTAAATTTATTTTTATTCTTGTTTTATATATTTTTTAAAAAGATGTTCTTTTCCTTCCTTCTTACAGCATATGCTTTTCTTATCATTAAAAGCCATGATATTCTTGAAGACATTATTAAAGGAAACAGAAAAAATATCTTCTCTTGCAGGCTCCTGAATCAGAGAAGTCTCCTCATTAGGGACAGATTTAAGAATGGCCCCAACCCAAGACCAAGGAATGGATGGAATGTCCTCTTTGGCAGACTGACAGTTTCCATTTCTAGACCACTGAACCACCTGCATTCTCAGAACTCTGGCTTCCTCGCTCTCTCACTTAGCACTATTTGCTGAGCTCTTGTTGTCTATGGAATTATTCTGCAGATACAAGGGAAGGATATAAAAGCAGGGACAGAACTGCTTTCCTCAGCTGTAAATGAGCCTACTGATGCTCACCTCACACAGTGGTTGTAAGATCTAAATTAGAAAGCATCTCTCGAGTTCATGAGTCCTGTAAGTAGACAAACAAAATAAGAAGGTCACTCATGTCAACGAGGCAGCAGTTGATTCATCTGAAATGATCTATCTAAAGGCCTCATCTTAACACACACACACACACACACACACACACACAAACACACACACACACACACACACACACATATATATATATATATATATATAATGCTTCTATGTTTTGTAAACAAATCCATGATCTGGCTGACTTCTTAAGATGAATGTTGAAAATATTAACTTCAAAATAAAGTGAAAGCAGATTTCATTCATCTAGGCAGTTACATGAAAAATTAAGAGAAAAATGGATACAATATGTTCTTATATTATTTTATACATTCACTTTGGAAAGTAATACAGTATTAAGTCTATTAAATCTAATGACCTCTGATTTGTTTGATAAATTTGGTAATATTTAGAGTAAACTTGTAGTCCAAATTAATCTCTGTTGCCCCTATACCTTGTAAACTGATTATAAAATTATAGTTAGTATTATTTTCATTAATAGAGTATTTAGTATGTGACAGGTATTCTTCTAAGAACTCTCTGTTTATTATTTCATTTAATCTTCAAAACAACTTGTTAAGGCATGAATGATTATACTCACTGTCCGGCTGAGCAGAAAGAGGTTTAGAGAAGGGTAATTTAGCCAAAAGTCACTATACCAGTAAGTAACAAATAGACCTAAACCTTATTCTATTATATTCCAAAACCCATTAATTACTACTTGACTATATTATCTTAGGCTCAATTAGAACTGATGAGTGAGCCAACCCTTGGAACAGTCCATCATTACAGCCCCTAAGTAAGTAGTAAGTCTCTCACCTATCAAGAAGGTCTTTGTTTATATCTATAAATTGAAATAGAGAGGTTTATTAAAGATCAAATTAAATGATAACTTCTTCCCAGACATCTCTGGAGTAAATAAAGAGGTAAGAAATCCTTAATCAAAGGTAGATGGGCAAAACGTAGCCAATATATAGCTGTGGGAAGTATGTGGCACATGAAGGGATATATGGACAAAAGGAATATGTGGTCTGAGGAAGATATGTGGCCCAAGAGACATGAGGCCCAAGTACCATCAGTAATTGCCAGTCTCATATCCATGGCCAACATTATACTGTGATCATAGAACTTTTTCTACCAAATCTGGATTTACCCTCAAAATTCTTCAAAGCATAGTGTCCCAAGTAAGAATTAGTGATAGTTTACTTAGATATTAGGTATAGGACTACCAAATATAGGATTGCCTCTTTTATCAGAGTTAGCATGTGAGATGAAACTGTCTGCTCACCCCTGAGAAAAATTTGAAATTTATCTTAAGCAAGGTACATGTTTCTAAGCTACAATGCTATAAGTTACAAAGTGCTAAGAAAACCAGTACTTAATTTATAATTTATACAGATAGGACTGAAACAACCTTTTCTAAATGAGAAAGTGAATTTGATTCTGTCTTTTAAGCACTACTTGCTCTTAAATCCTTGCTATCTTGCACAAAACATATGAATATTTTTTGTTTGGTCACTTTATTTCTCTTTAGGTTTTTGTCCTTTTTAGATATTGAAAAAACACTCATCACCAGTAAATACATACCCCTAGTTTGCACAGGGATTTATAGGATTCAAGAGCTATCTTCCTGGATGAAACAGCTCTGTAGATTATTTTGGAGATATAGTCCATGAATATTCCAAAACTATGTTTAAATATCTAAGGAGAGGATTTATAGTTTCCCAAAGAGCCATATAACGTTTTTGGCTAAATCCCTTATCACACTGCACAATATTTACTGATTAGATATTGAATACTGGGCACCATACTCAAATCTATATACAGAGACGATAACAAAACAGTCACAAGTCTAATGGAGTTGACAGATTTCCAACTTTCTGCTCTGCAGGTACTAGCTCCCCACTAGCCATCCATTGTTGTGCTCCATGAAGTTAGAGTTTCCTGGAGCCATGGGGAGTTACTAGTCCAGCTCTATAGCCAGGCCAGCAGAGACATTCTACTGAAAGATGTTCTGTTGCATCTCTGTTTAGAACACACAGCCTTAGTTGCTCCTCCTGGGATATGGGAAAACGCCTTTCATCTCTTCCAGATGAGCTGCAGAACAGAAAAACAAAGCACTAGGTAATTTCTCAATAGGTCACACTGCTATATAAAATTTTCAATAAATCACAATGCTACATTTATAAAGAATACAGTTTGGAACAAGAAGAGATTTGAGGCAGAGAGCCCAGTGAAGAGGCTGCTGCAGTAATCCAGGGGAGAGATTATGATGGCTTGAAATAGGGGAGCGGCACTGGGAACAGAGAGAAATAGGATTTTGAGAGCTATTTCTGAAGGTAGAACTGAGAGGAGTTTTAAGAAATGAGCGCTGGGTAATAGACTTGAACCTTAGGTGTGAAACTATTAGAATTCTAGAAGAAAACGCTGGAAATACAATTCAAGACATTGGCCTAGGCAAACAATTTATGAAGAAGACCCCAAAGGAAATCACAATATCAACAAAAAAACAAATGGGACCTGATCAAATTAAAAAGCTTCTGTGCAGCCAAAGAAACTGTCAAAAGAGCAAATAGACAACTCACAGAATGGGAGAAAATTTTCTCAAGCTATACAACCAATAAAGGGCTGATAACTAGAATCTATTTAGAACTCAGGAAAATCAGCAAGGAAAAATCAAACAACCCAATCAAAAAGTGAGCAAAGGACATGAACAGAAACTTTTCTAAAGAAGACAGAAGAATGGCCAACAAACTTATGAAAAAATGCTCAAAATCTCTAATCATCAAGGAAATGCAAATCAAAACTGCAATGAGATATCACTTATCTCCAGTAAGAATGGCCTTTATCAAAAAGTCCACAAACAATAAATGTTTGCGTGGATGTGGACAGATAGGAACACTCCTCTATGGAAAGCAATATGGAGATACCTTAAAGAGATACAAGTAGATCTAGCAATCCCACTACTGGGCATCTACCCAAAAGATCAAATGATACTCTACAAAAAAGACACCTGCACTCAAATGTTTATAGCAGCACAATTCACAATTGCAAAGTTGTGGAAACAACCCAAGTGCCCATCAATACATGAGTGGATCAGTAAAATGTAGTACATGTATACCATGTAGTATTGTTCAGCTTTAAGAAACAATGGTGATATAGCACCTCTTATATTTTCCTAGATAGAGCCGGAACCCATATACTAAGTGAAGTATCCCAAGAATGGAAAAACAAGCACCACATGTACTTACCAGCAAATTGGTTTCACTAAGTGCACATATAGGGAAAACATTTATTGGGTGTCAGGCAGGTGGGAGGGGGGAGGAGGGGATGGGTATATACAAATACAATGAGTGAGATGTGCAACTTCTGGGGGATGGTCACGCTCGAAGCTCCGACTCGACGGGGGAGGGAGGGATGGACAATATACGTAACCATAACATTTGTACCCCCATAATATGCTGAAATAAACAAAATAAAAAAGGAATGAGGCTCAAGATATAGTCCTGAAAGTGATCATAAAGGACTTTGTATATGACATTAAAGGGCTCAGACTTTATCCTGAAGGATAGAAGTTGCAAACTGGTAGTCAATAATCCCATCGGCCTGCAGACCTATTTGGTTTTCCCTACCCCAGAGGATTAAGAAAATGAATTACTTGCCAAAATTTAACTGGAGCTAGCTGTTTGGTGATTTCCTCCTTTAAATAGGCCATCCACTCTCCAGTTTGCCATGATCTCCACCTGGGGCCAGCCCTTCTCATTTCTATTGCCTACCTAGCCCCTATAGACAATTAATATTGCTCCTCTTGCTGTAAGTACTGAATAGATCCTTGAAATGTCTAAACCAGGGAATGGCAGGAACATTTATTTTTATAGTTAGAGCACACAGATATCATAAGTGTAAATTGGAGAGAGACAAGCTCAAAGATAGGAAGAACACTTAGTAGACTGTGGCAGTATTAGATCCGAGAGAAGAGGACTGAAAATTGAGTAATCTGGAAGGAATAGAGAGGGAAACTTCCAGAAGTTTTTAAGAAGCCAAGTAAACATGGCTTAGTGATTGATTGAGGATGTGGGGGATGGGGTGAAGCACTCAAGATGACTGACTCTCAGGTTTCTGCCTGTGAGTATCTGCATTTGGGTTAAAAATACAAAAGAAGCAGCTGGTTGAAAAATACAAATTCCTATACTGAATTCAATTCATTGGGTATTTTCCAAGGAAAAATTAGAGCTGCTCAGTGAGTCATGCAGTATATGGACAACTAACCCAAAATGCTACTTGTCACCAAAGAAAATCAATTTCAGATGACAAAAACTGGTTTCAGGTACAATTGTATATATAATCAACCCCTTCTCATTTGAGACCACAGAATTTGCCATACTGTGGCCAATATATATATATATATATATATATATATATATATATATATATATATATATATTTTAAAGTAAAGTAAATGAGAACAAGATGAATAAGGATAAAATAAGTATAAAAATCCATTCCATTATTCCCATTATTTATTGTTCACTAAAGAAGCTCCATACATATACTATGCCTGTAGACATTTATTAAAAGATTACTACTTAGTTGACATATAAACTTAATTCCATTTTCTTCTTTGTTAGCTAAATCTGCCAGTTGTAATGAGTGTTTCCTGTGGGGGAAGATGAGAGATTAAGACAAATGAAATTACCATTGAGTAATTTTTTCTTTGGACACATACAATAATATGTAGGGCAGGTTCACAATGATTACAGAAGTGTAAATATTTATCAATATTGAGATTTAAAAGTCCTCAAATGATATGTAAATAGAGAACCTTCAAGTCTTTATGAAAGGAAAGTGAATACTGATTTGCATTTTTATCATTATTTACTATCAATTGTAAAGCCACTATCAGGGGAAAAGAGCCTATCTAAAACTGGAAGATTTTGCAAAGGTGACTTAAAATAAAATACCCTCTTCATCATGACATAGTTTTTTCTTTGTTTCACCTCACAGAAAGGAGATGAATGGAGGTAGAATTGAAAGAAATTAAACATATGAGGACAACTTGTAGGCAAGTTTCAGACATCAACCCTTGATCATTTATATTAAAAACTAGCACTTATCAAATTATTTTTCCAAGTCAAATAAGCAACCAGAAATATGCATTGCTAATTTGTCAAGGATACTTCAGACTGAATTATTGTATGTAGCATGAATTGAGAATCTTATTATGGGAAATTTGCAACTGATGTCTCCAAATCAAATTTGCCTCTTTTCTGTTAGAAATGATGTATTTTTATCTAATAGTTCTTTTTCCATATTATCCATGTCTAGATGCTATTCTTACATTTATATATCATGTTGCATGTCAACAGTTTACATTCCCAGAAACCTAGCCCTAAATATCACGACTGTGATCAAGGTGATTATACTAATTATATTGCCATTAGACTCCATGGCATCAGACTGAGGCGATGTAATTATGACTTCCAAGCAATAACTTTCTTTTTTTCTTTTTTTAATTTATTTTTTATTATTTATTTATTTATTTTTTATTTTAGCATATTATGGGGGTACAAGTGTTAAGGTTACTTATATTGCCCATGCCCCCTCCCCCGTAGAGTAACAGCTTCAAGCATGTCCATCCCCCAAACGTTGCACATCTTACTTGTTGTGGTTTTATACACCCCTCCCACCCTCCCAACACCCGATAAATGTTACTCCTATATGTCCACTTAGGTGTTGATCCGTTAATACCAATTCCAAGCAATGGCTTTTATAGTTTCCTTCTTTCTATGTACTCTATATCAAAACAATTTGTTTGAGTAAAGATAGTAAAATTATACCTTTCTACTAACCCTAGTCCCTGACCCTAATTTAACATAGGGTTGTTTTAGCTCCAATTGAAGTTATCTTTCCCCTGAATGTGTTATATTATATTATTTTCATCCAAAGTCAAACTGTCAACATTTCTGTGCTTGGAGCTCTCATACTTTCCCTCATTTATCTTCACTGAAATGTCATCAGATGGTCTCACTTCAGCTGTAATTTCACGTTGGCATGGCCACAAACAATTCAGCTAAAATTTTTGGAAGAATTACTGTAGGGGACTGATATCCTCATAATTTTCCTGAATTCCAGATCTAAGCCCAATCACAAACAAACAAAAAAATCAGTACATGAAGCTATTTAAACACAAATATACTTGAAAGACTTGTGAGCTTTTTTCTCTTGTATTCTATACCATCCATGAAACCATCAACAAAGTCTAAATAAATGTGATTTGAGACATTGTGAGAAAACATTCTCTTGATCTGAAATAAGTATAATTTATCTTCCTGTAGGATGAGGGGAGTCTGCTACATGTCATTTAAATATGTGTGGACATCAGTGATTTTTTTTCTGACCACCTGTCTCTTGCTTTTAATTTATGAAGAACATTCCAAGGAGCTTTTCTCCATAAAAATAATAGTTAGATATGGCTAGAATCATTGAATGATTTTTTTTTTCAAAGTGTTTCATTTACTGAGGACAACAGATGGATACTCTAAGCTGTAAATAAATGCAGATGAAAGATGATATGCTGGCTAGGTGGCTGGCTGGGTGGCTGGAGCGTTAGCAGAGTTTTCCCAAGATGAAACAATGACTTCAGTGAAGATGAATGTTCCCCAGTTGTTTAAATAGATGGGTCAACATTTGTTTTACTAGGTAGTAAACACATGCAATGTTAACTGGCAATTTATAAGCATTTAATAATCACATAAATGTATTATTATACACTGATTTGAACATTGGACAGTTTATTCTCGATAGAGGGCTTTGGAGGCAGAACACCCAATTATTTTGTAATTCCATTTAAAAGGGTATAGGATTAATCAAGCATGTTGCTAATAAAAAACAATCATATGAAGAGACTACACAGCTGCTCATTTCCATAACCTATACTACATATTCTGGTTGGAATTCTAGAACATAATTCTATTCTGAAATCCTGTATCATGATAGATTCACACAATCTTCCATTTCTGTCTCCTCTTTCCAGAAATACAGTTAAGGTAAAAACAGAATATATACATGGACATAACCCTGGGCCAATATGGAATATATTTAAAAAAATGATTGCTTGATCCAAGTCTATACAAGGCTAACAAATTTAGGCATGCCTACAGTGACTGGTTACTTGAATGCTAAATTATAATAGTATAACCATTTTCAAATAAGCTTGAGAATTAGGTTCTGAAATGTTTGACAGTGCCTTATAAGCCATCATCATAAGCAATAGAGTGTTTAAATAGAAAAGGGAAAATACTACTTAAGATGCAGTTTCCCTGATTATTTTTAGATTTTCCACAGTATTATTTCTCTAATGCAAATGGCATGTGAATGACTACTTCTTACTTCTTCCTATGTTAGATCAGAAACTGATGAACTGTGACAAAATAACCACACTTCACATTTTAATCCAAATTCTTTGATCCCAAACACACATAAGAATTGTCATACATTTCTGCATTTAATGGGCCTGATCATCTGGCATGCATAAAGTCCATCCCAAGAAAGCTCTGTGGTCCTCCTATTTTACACATGTAGGTAAATGTTGAAAGTTGTGTGAAAGATGCATTTTTATGGAAACTCATGACAGTTATGAAGAATTTCACTAATGTTTTCATTCTGACCTATATTATTCAAAATAATCCAAAACAGTCTTTGTAGTCAAAAGAATAGAATCTTGAGAGGATTCTCAGTCTGTACTAGTTAGCTCCAGTGGGAATTAGAACTTGCAGCAGATGGCAAGAACCCCCTTCCCCCTAGAGCCCCAGTGACTGATTTGCATCCCCACTGAAGGGGCCATTTCAGGAGTCAGCAAGGGAATCAGAAGCTGGAACTGCCTTATACAGCCTGGCCTAGCAGAGCAGGCTGTCCACAGCAAGTCAGGGTTGCAGCTTCCATTTGGTTAACTTGCTTCCCACAATAAACCATGTCTGGGTATTTCCATTTTTCTCTGTGTTCCTAGAAATAACCTATTCTTTGTCAGATTGGTTTTCATGCCTACTTTTTTTTTTTTTTTTTTGGTTTGTTGCTTTAAGCCATTTTCTTAGTCCCTCAAGAACACCAGTCTAAAGACTATCTAGCAGATATGCCCAAACATGAACTAAACAAGGGATAATGCTGTCAGGTTCAGCGGCCCCAAACCTCTGATTTCCATTGTTCTGCTGTCTGGTCATCATACTTTTGATCTCCCTCCATCCAGAACTGGGAGAGTTTAACTTTCATTAGCATTTATTTTCAATTACAAATTATTTCCCTTTCCTTTTTCCTGGGTAAGATGCTCTTCTTCCCATAACTTTGAAAATATCCATCTGATACTTTGTTTTCTTTTGCTCTAGACCCCTGAAAACATCTGCTTTGGCTCAAAATCACAAAGGACAGGTTTAGCAGGGTTATTCTAAACCAAACAGGCTTTAGTTAGGTAAATGTCCCATAGGTAAATGAAATATATTTTCCATGTTAGTCCTTTCTGAATCCAAGAAGAAGGCATTTTACACAAGCATGCCAATCAATTAAAAAGGCAAATATCAGAGAACTACAGAATGTCAGAGTTGGAAAGGAGGACACTTGGAGGTCATCTAAGTAACACCCTTATTTTTCATATTAGTAAACCAAGACCCAGTGAGTGTGGGTTGCTGACAGCCTGATTGAGTTAAGAATAGAGCTGTATGTAAGCTGTTTAGTGCAAAGTATAATGTTGTCTATAATTTAGCTTGAAAAGCACCAAGAAATAACATGGATTGAGGAATGGATAAAGCAATGGATATGGAATCAGTCAAAAGTAGTAAATATTAATCATAGGATCTATGATTTATCATAGGTGGTGAGTTTATGATTGTTCACTGTAAAACTGTTTCAACTCCTCTGTGTAAGTTTAGAAACTTTCACAATAAAATGTAGATCATTTAAGCATTATAAATATCTTATGAAGCTAGTAAGTTAACAAAATTGGAGATAGATGCCTCATAAGTCTGGTGTATGCATAGGTGAATATTTGTATTTATCCACAGTCAAGGTAGGTAACCTGAGGTGGACTCCTGCAGAAAACACACTTTTCCAAGGTGCATTAGAGGAATTCAAAGAAATAAAATAGTTTTAATTTAGACAGGATTCCTGAAATTCCAGGTGAATGAGAACTCACCCAAGAATGGCTTAAGCAAATAAGGACACTGACTTGTTTTCCACAACTAAAAAGTCTAGGGGTAAATCTGGCTTAAGACTTGGTTCAATCAGGTTACCTGCACTCAGACGCATTCCATCTCCTGGCTCTGCCTTCTTTTGCATCAGCTGTGTTCTTATCCAGGCTTTGCCTTTCTAGTTGCAGGGTTCTCCACACCTCCCTGCTTATTTTCTCCCAAGTCCATACCCAAAAGAAATATGAGTGTTCCTCTCTCACTAGTAGAAGCAAAAGTCCAAAGAGTGTGTTTCATTTGCTTGCCCTGATTTATGCACCTATCCCTGGAATAAAAAAAAAAAAAAAAAAAAAAAACATGGCCAGGGACTCCAATACTCTGAACATGTCTAAGTTGACATGTTCATGTGGACTGTGAGGAGAGGAGGCTGGTATCTGAAAGGAAATTCCAATTTGTGCTCCAAAAAGGCTGAGGATGGATGCCAAACCATTAAAATGAAATGTTGTACCACAGGTATGCTGTTAGAAAATCTCATACTGCTGAGAACATCACCTTAAGTTTCAAGATGATAGCAAAAAGTAGAGGACTTAGTTGTGACTCATCTTCCAGTAGATGACCTACTGTCTTTCTGATGTGAGGAATCTCTCTCAAAGAGGCCACAGATGCAAAGAGTGAAAGTAGCTCATTTCAAGAATATATGCACAGATCTGGATTTAAGACTATGATCTCTCCTTGGACAATAATCTAGGGTTTGGTGAAAAAGGAGCTTGAGCTCTTGGTATACCTGGATTTCAGGGAGGCAGGAGAATTTATCAATGTAGAATATTAAATAGGACCCGTAAGTAAGAGCCACTCTTGGAGCCACTTTCTTGGAAATCTTAGCTACTTTTGCAAGTCAAATTGAAAGGAAATTCAGTGTCACTGCTGAATTCTACTTAAGTTAATTTCCAAATAAAGTGAAGAGTAGGTGTGAAATATTTTATTAAATGACTTTACATTAGCTACTGGGCTACTCATTTAGATTTGGTGATTATCTCAATGCTCAATCAAGACCATTTTTATCTTCATAATCATGAATTAAATTAGGCAGAGCTGTGAATGTTCTAAAGATACTACAGCTGTCTATTCATTCCCTTTCCCAGGTAGAACATCAGGCCAGAATCTTGCTTTCTCCCTATCACCTATTATTCTCTATAGCCTCTATCACCAACATCTGATATGCTGAGTTGCTGACTTGTTTATGTACTATCTTCCTCACTGGAATGAAAACTCAATGAGAGTAGGACTGTTTTGTTTTGCACACTGATTTATCCTAGGCACCTAGAGCTACACACCTGGCACATAGTAGGTACCACTAAAACGTGCTTTTGAGTGAGCAGTAATATTTGTGTACATTTACCAAATAAAGTTGTCTACTAATACTAATTAATATGCTAATAAAACTTGCTTTACAATCAACATGCACTTTACAGCTTCTATTTTACAACTCACACTTCCTGTGATGAGGCTAAGGAAGGATTTATTAACCCTATTTTGCAGCTGAGTAATTTGAAGCTCAGTTATGTGCTTTGCTTGATATTACACAGCTAATAAGTGTGATTCTTTCATTGAAATGTGAATTTAGAAGAAGTTAGCACAGTTGCAGCATCACAAAGGCTGAAAAAGTCATTTTGAAGATGCAAAATAAAGGAACATTCAGTAGGCATCCCTCATTAAATGAATTGTTTGGTTTCTAGTTGAATTTCAAGTTTCTTGTATTAATGTAAGTATGCAGATACTGACTTTTTTTCTTACCCTGCATTACAAAGGTTAAGGACAAAAATGAACTGCTGTGTGATATTGTTTTTGTACAGATAAAACAAAAAGATTTGGAGCTTGATTTATAAATACCTGCATAATGACAACGCATGATAAATGAAAATGCCTGGCTTCCCTTAGAAAGTAACAGAAGCATACCAGGTTCCATTGAGATCTGTATTTTTCCCCTTCACCATAGAAAACGCTTTTTGGAAAGCGGGATCCACATCTACTAGCCATCAAATTGGTACTGACTGATTAAAACTATGGTGCTCAAATGGTGATAGTGCCCACCAGGGTTTGGGGAATGGGGAGATACATATTTTAGGGTTGTGGCAGCATTGTTGGGGGGGAGGGAATGCCTCTAACCCTTCCTAGGGAAAGGCAAAGATATACAATGTAACCCAAAGGTCAAAAAAAAAAAACACAAAAAAACAAACTTTTATCGGGTGGTGGGCAGATGGGAGGGGGGAGGAGGGGAAGAATTTATACTTACAAAATAGGTGCCATGCCCACCACCTGGGGGTAGGACACGCTTGCTGTTTTAGTAAGGCAGGGGGTAGGGGGAGGAATAGCAGGGGCAATATATGTAACCCTAACAATATTTGTACCCCCATAATATGATTAAATAAAATAAAATCAATAAAATAAAATTAATAAAAAATTAATAAAATAAAATTAATAGGCCGGGCGCTGTGGCTCACGCCTGTAATCCTAGCTCTTGGGAGGCCGAGGCGGGCGGATTGCTCAAGGTCAGGAGTTCGAAACCAGCCTGAGCAAGAGCGAGACCCCGTCTCTACTATAAATAGAAAGAAATTAATTGGCCAACTGATATATATATATAAAATTAGCCGGGCATGGTGGCGCATGCCTGTAGTCCCAGCTACCCGGGAGGCTGAGGCAGAAGGATCACTCGAGCCCAGGAGTTTGAGGTTGCTGTGAGCTAGGCTGACGCCACGGCACTCACTCTAGCCTGGGCAACAAAGCGAGACTCTGTCTCAAAAAAAAAAAAATAAAAATAAAATAAAATAAAATAAAATTAATAAATTCCTTTTAATAAAAGGAATGACAGATCCAAATTTGACTTCTGTGATGTGGGCAAGTTACTTAACCTTTCTGAATCACAAACTCCTTAGTGAAATTGGAATATTCCCTACTTTATGTAATCAGGTTAAGAATTCTTAATAATATATATAAAGCACCTAGGATATTGTCAGACACAAAAGCAAATGCCCCATATGATATTAAATATCATAAATAGCAAATAGCAAAAAGAAAATGCTTTTTGCTAATACAATGATTTAAGATGACTTTTGGTAGTCAATATTTTATTAAGGTCCACTCTGGGAAAATTGGGAAGTAGGAAGACCTTCACCTTTCTTCTTTGCCTGTTCTTCTAAGGCATCATCAACACTGTGACCACTCCCAAGCAAAAGCAGGCTTCTTAAGAGTCCCTTTTATCTTCTTATGGTTTCCTGCCCTGCCATATGCCAAATGTGAACCCATCCCTCCATTCAAAAAAGAAAGATTAGAAGTTGTGTTTCAGAGTTCCAAAGCAGATCACCGGCTGGGTGCGGTGGCTCACACCTGTAATCCTAGCACTCTGGGAGGCCGAGGCGGGCGGGAGGTCAGGAGTTCGAGACCAGCCTGAGCAAGAGCAAGACCCCGTACCTACTAAAATAGAAAAAAATTAATTGGCCAACTAAAAATGTATAGAAAAAATTAGCTAGGCATGGTGGCACATGCTTGTAGTCCCAGCTATTCAGGAGGCTGAGGCAGAAAGATCGCTTGAGCCCAGGAGTTTGAGGTTGCTGAGCTAGGCTGACACCAAGGCACTCTAGCCCAGCAACAGAGCGAGACTCTGTCTAAAAAAAAAAGAAAAAGTATGAGAAGTCGATTTATGCTAAATTGTTAATATCTTAATGATTCCAGAATAATTTTAGAGTCGCAGAGCTCTTGGGGTAGAATCAGGCTCCACCATTTAGTAGCTGTCTGGCTTTGGATAAATTATGTAATCTCTCTATGCTTCACTTTTCTCATCTATGGCATAGAGATAATAATAGTCCTTCCTTACTTTACAGAGCTGTGTGAAGATTTAGTGTGTGTGTGTGTATGTGTGTGTATCTCAAACTTAGCAAAAAGCATTATTTAAGTATTTGCTATTAAAGAAAAAAGCCACACAGTTTAATAAAAGGAATGACAGATCCAAATTTGACTTATGTGATGTGGGCAAGTTACTTAACCTTTCTGAATCACAAACTCCTTAGTGAAATTGGAATATTCCCTACTTTATGTAATCAGGTTAAGAATTCTTAATAATATATATAAAGCACCTAGGATATTGTCAGACACAAAGCAAATGCCCCATATGATATTAAATATTATTTTTTGATATTTAAAAGGGGATTTCAGCATATATTAATGTTCTTCTAAACTAATCAGTGAGATAGTAGCCTTGAGAGAGTGGCTTTATTAGAGAATGAGGCCTTCAAACTATCTTTTAAATCAGACCAGCACTAATGATAGAAAATTATGATTTATTTCAAAGATGATCACAGCAACATCTCCTTTTTCACATGCTTTTTTTACTATGGGACTTGACTATAGATATGGGCATATGGTCCTTTCGATTGAACTTGGGGTTTTTGTGACTGCCTGGATCACTAGAGATGCTATGTGACTTCCAAAACTAGGTTATGAACATGCCATTTACTTCTGCCTAATGTGGGTGATGCTAGCAACCATGTAAACAACAGAACTTCCCCGAGGTTGCCATACGTTGAGAAAGTCCAAACTAACCTATATGGAGAATAAACATGGAGGAATTCTAAGAATACATGATAAACTCCAAGCCAGAATTGCCCAGCTAAGCCTTTTTCAAATACCTGAAGCTCAGAAAAAGTGATAAATAGCAAAATCATTGTTGTTTTAACCCACAAAGCCTTGAAGTGGTTTGCTATTCAGTTTTATATAAGAGATTCAGTATGTGATGGTTTTCTTATATCGTACTCTGTGGAGAAATCATTTATTATCTTATTTGACACAATTTCTCCATGAAATAGATGTTATCAGTTCATTTATTCTGAAGAAATGAAAGGTATGAAAAGTTAAGTGGTCTTTCAGAGGTCACACAGCCAAGAGCAGTGTCAGAGCAGAAACTCAAACACAGATCCTCTAAGTTCAAGCCAAAAGTTAGTCTATTCATATTGCCCATCTAAGGGTAAAGGATTTTTAGAAGACCAGTGTAAAAATTGCTTATGATTCAGTTTTTTCTTGAATTCCAAACACCTTTTTGAAACTGAGATTAAGCAGAGGTAAACTATTTCCAGTTTTGCCTAGTGTTTTGGCTGATGGATTTCCATAGTTTGTACCATAGTGAGTTAATATTGTTTTTAACTACTTAATATGAAAAACTAAAACATGTTCAATATTTACATTTCATTTTAGTAGATCTCATTTTATTGTTATTCAATTTCACATTGTGGTTTTATGATTTCTCACTTGCATGAATAATAATCAGAATTACTATGTACTCAGTGTAATGTACTCAGTGATTTAAATGCATGTTTTTTAAGTATTTGGTGGAAAATCTAATTAGGGTGATATGTTCTGAAAGAAACAATATTTCTACAGAAATTGAAATTACTGCCATGTCATTGTGTTCCCTGAAAATGCACAGTGAACAATGATAGCCAATTAAAGAGCATGATAGCCACTCTTTTGAAATTCCCACAGGTAATTAAAAGTGTTATGCTTTTATTTCATTGTGTATATTTTCAACATACAAAATATTTTTCTCCTCTCATTGATTCTGACTTCTATTTATGTATAATTGGTCAAAGTGACTGAAGGTTGTCTACAGAGCACTGTAAAGTGAGCATCAATAATTATCTCTCTTTTATGTGCTGCCCTTCACATTCTCTAGGTTTCAGCCTTGAGTGCTTCAGGGGAATGGGGCATGGGACCAAGGACTTGATATTTGATTTCTCCTCTTCAGAGTCTTCCAGTTCAGCATTCTATTACTCTGGTACCCTGGATCTCTTTCCCTTCAATGAATGTTTCAAAAAAGAAACATTTTGAGGATGATATTAGTCAGGATTTTTGTTGTATAGCTATTTTTAGAAATCTTTGACTTGATATTTCCTAAAATTCATATTGACCTTACCAGCTTGCCTAGGATTACACAATGTCAGATCTAGTAGGGCCCCTTGAATTCATTTAGTCCATACTCTTTTTGATGAATAATCGAACTGAGGCTCCAAGAGATGAAGGACCTTGTTCACAGTCACATAGTGAGTTGGTAGCTGTTTTCTCCTACATCAGAGCTCACTCCTGCTGGTTCTTCTATGACTAGTGAGCCTCCTTCATTAAATTTTGCCACTGGGAAATTTTGCCCCTTCAGGCTCACCTGAATATATCATATACCAGCCTGACAAGGACTAGGTATATGATTTTCAGTTCCTCTCCCATGCAGTCCATGGTCCTTCAAACCCTCCAATAGCCATATTGCCACAAACATTAATAGGGCATACAGATAATAGACTGTATGGAATTTGCAGATTAAACCCCAGAGTGACTTCACTCAAAGATACACCAGTCCTACCATACCTATTAAACACCACTTCTGCCCTCTGAAAACACCTTGACCATGCATGAGCAAGGTTATGGGTACTATAATGGATTTTTTTCTAAGATTAGAGGCATAAGGAGTGTCCCCCAATTCTGCACCACCCCAGATAGCCATATTACCAAGCAGATTCCTTTCCTATTTGCCTCTCAGGCTATTTTCAGTTATAGACCAGGAACATTTTATCCAGCTTTTATCTCTCCTTCTGGGCTAATATTACATTTGAACTCTCCTTTTTTTGTGACTCTTGAACACCTCTTTTTTTCTCCAGAATGTCTAATATGAGAATTTTCTTGCCTCAATACCTGCTGTTTTGAGACAGGCCAAACCCACTCAGGAGTGACTGAGAGCCCCAGGATCCTACTTGCTACAAAAGGAAGTTTGAATGTCCCTAAACTGAAAAAAATCAATATTTTAATTAAACTTATTGGTTTGATTTTTTAAAAATTTTAATATTAAAATTATGTGGGCCACTTTTGTACAATTAACCTAGATGTTGGCATTATCTATAAGAGACAAATTAAAATTTGAATAATAACATGAAGTGGGTAATTCAGGAAATAAAACCTTGATTTGGTAAGAAACTAGTTTTTGTGAAGGCCTAAATTAGCCATATTCCCCTCCTATCTACACCAAATTTAACAAATAGCCTCATTTTTTCAATGTGCTTCAGAGTCATTATCCTAGACCAAATGGAATTTTCTCAGTTCAGCAGCAACCACTAATGTGGCCCCATGTGAGGTGCCAAGTTTCCCACAATGAACTGCATCCCTGAGATGAACTGTCACTGCTGCAAGGTTAAGAGACGGTCCCAGGCCAGTCATTACATATATATATATATATATATATATATATATATATATGCATGACCACAATATGAGCATAAAGTACCCTGATAAAATGGAAATCACTTAATTAAATAATGAACCCGTAAGCTTTCACACATTACAGAGAAGTCCACCAATGCAAAAACAACCCTGCTACGAATCGCTCCATGTGCACAGCACATAATAGATGCAATATGTACATCATGTTGAAAGAAAGGAGAAAAGAAGAAATAATTATCTTAAGTTTGGCATTCCATATATCAGTTTTAATGAATATAAGTTATTTAAAATTCAGTGCTTCTCAAACTTTAAAGAACACAGGAATCACACAAGGATCTCGTAAAAAGTTCAGATTCAGATTCACTAGGCCCAAGACGAGAGTCTGCATTAGAAAATAAGCTCCCTGGTGATGCCTACTACACTACTACACTGCGGGTCCACACACCATACTTTAGGTATCAAGGCTCTAAAGTAAAACTTCTCAATTAGTTTGATGCAGTATTGTTCTGAGAATAGATTGTTATTGCCAGTGATATTTATGTCTACATCCAGCTAGGTTGGACCTGAGCCAGGGGCCTCAGGCAACAAAGTTTACCCCAGGTGTTGTGCAAATGTTACCACTTTCTATGTGTACCAGGACTAGGGAAAGGTTTGGAGGTACAGCGCTAAATAATAATGGAGATTTGCCATTATTAAATCAAACTAATAATTCCTATCATTGCAATAAATTATTCTTAATCATAACAATAGCAATGATTACCATATATTGCATACTTACCATATGTCAAGAACTGAGTCAAGTATGTTAACATGGGCTTACTTATATAATCTTTATAACAATCAGCAAAGATCCATGCTATTATTTGTCACCAGGTAACCGCAAATATTCCCATGGCTTTGCACTTTAAATAGTATCCACATACTGATGATTCTTAAATTTATATCTGGAGCTCTGATTTCTCCCCTCAACTTCAAATGTGTTATCCAACTGCCTACTTGACATCTCCACTTGGAGATGGTCAAAATTTATAACATGTTCTAAGCATAATACCTGTTCCTCTCCCAAGCTTCTTCTATTCAATTATTTTCCAGCCAAAAAGCTAAGATTTTTTTTTTTTTACTTCTCATTTCCTCACCCTACACATGTAATCCATTAGGAAATACTATCAGTGCAACTTTCAAAATATAGTCTGAGTTAGTCAGTCTACTTCTGTCCATCTCCTCTGGTACCATCATCTCTTACTTGCATCAGTGAAATAGCCTTCTGCCTGTTCTCTCTCTGCTCTTCTCCTTGAGCATCTTTGGTTGTTTGGAGGGATGTTTGCAAGTGGCAGCTGGTGAGGCCAGACCAGTGGAGTGGAGCCAGATAATAATAGCAAATGTTCAGATTGTACTATGATGCCCCAGACAACTTGCTAAATACCTTGCATGTAAGTAACAGATTTAATACCATACTTATAATAACCTTCTAAGCCAAGGTCTTTTATTATCCCCATTTTACAGATGAGGAAATTAATGTATAGAGGAATCATGCAACTTTTCCAAGGTCATCCAACTAATGAACAGTGGAACCAGGATTCAAATTCAAGCAGTATGACTCTCAAGTATGTCATTTGAACTTCTCTGCTCTATATCCTCTGATGAAAGGTTTTAAGTGTCACACACTAAGGAGTATGCAATATGACCTGAAGGCCAGGCAAATGGTCATTTAAATTAACAAATCCACTAAGTCAATCTTGTGATCCTTTTGTCTATAGACAAATAAACAAAGTCAAGCAAATAATTATTTTATAACCAAGTTGATCATTTGAGTGAACTGAATCAAAATAGTTAAGTTACTTAAGCAAATAAGCAGCTTACCTTAGAAGCTGGGTATATTGCTAGTTTTGACGGTCCATGCCCACATCCTTCGGCAGGTGTCCTTAAGGAACTCCAATTGCATTAGGTAAAAAAACACTAGTCTGGTGCTCCCACTTACTTACACTAATATATATTTTAGTACTTTTCCTCAATGTGTTATTCTAATTTGAATAAGAAATAGAAGAGTATGAATACCAGCCTCTTTCATGATTGTAACAATACCTTGCCTAGTCTGAAAAATATCTCCCAAGAGACTTGGCTCTACTTAACTCACCTTGTAGGAAATAAAACGTGGAATGTCATTCAGAACATCTGTGGCAGCAATCAGTCAATGCAGTATGCTAATTGAAAAGATTTATTCATGCCAATTACTTGCCTCTAAGTAATTGAAAGAAATTGAAAGAAATTTGAAAGAAAAGCCACATAATGAAGAAGGCACATGTTACCATGGAACCTTTTGCAAGTGACTCTTTCAGCACTGTTCATACTGTATCACCATTGTCTGCTTATTTGGCCATCTCCGCCACTGGAAGCTTCCCCAGGGGAGGAATCATACTTTTTCAGTTTTAGATCCCAAGCACCTAGAACAGTGCCTAGAAAATAATGAGTCATTAGTAAATGATTATTGGGTAAGTAAAGTAGCCTTTGACATAGCTGATCACTCTTTCCTTCATAAATATCGTTTTATTTAGCATCTGAGACACTCTTCCACCTGGCTTCTCTCTTATAGTTACTGGCTACTTCTTTTAAGTCTCCCATTCTCCTTCATACACACACTCCCTGGTTGAACTTAATCTAGCCTCATCACTTTACATTTCATCTATACGTTGAGGATTCTAAAATCTTTATCTTTAGCCCAGACCTCTCACCTGAACTCCAGACTCATATAGTCAACTGCCTACTCTGCATCTTCATTTTGATGTCTAAACACAAACCTAACACATTTGATGCCTAACCCTCTATTTCTGTCCCCTAGCCTTCTGCTCTTACAATCTTCCCCATCTCATTAGTGAAAACGTTATTTTTCAATAGCTCAGGGAAACATTTGCAGTCTTACAGCAATATCCCATCTGTCATGCAAGTCCTATTTTTTCTATCTTCAGACTCTATCCCTTATTCAACCATTTTTTAAAGCCTCCACTGCAACCATCTAGTTCAAGCCACAGTCTCTCGCCTCAGTTATTGCCAAAATCTCTTAACTGGTCTCCCTGTTTCAACCCTTGTGCTCCTACCATCATTCTCAACACAGCAGTGAGGGCGATCCTTTTAAAACCTAAAGCAGATTGTGCCACTTCTCTGTTAAAAACCATCTAATTGTTTCCAAGCACATTGAGAACAAAATTAAAATTTCCATACAATTGTTCACAGGCCCTACATAGCCTTTCCAGCTTCCATCTGTCTCACATCACCTTCAATTGAACACTCTACTCCTAGTTCACTCTTCCAGCTGTACTGGCCTCTTGTGATGTTTGGGGGAAAATATAAACCACATTTTTGTTGCCTGCAATGCTCTTTCTTACTTCATATCTCCATCATTTTTTTCAACTCTCTTCTCAAAGTGTTCTTTTGAAAAGGCCTCCCTGACTACCCAGAATGAAGTAGTCCATTCCTCACTTTCACCAAGTTCTACCCCCTTTTACTCAGAATCAATTTCTTTTCATAACACTTATTACTGCCTGTCATGTTATATATTTGGTTCCTTTTCTTATTTCCTGTGTCTTATTTTCTGTGTCTCTTATTTTCTATTGTCTCTAGGCAATAGGCTCCATGATAGCAGGGGGTTTGTGTATTTCTAGCACACAGAAAAGTGCCTGGAACAGAGTGAGCACTCGGCATTTTTTTAAGAGACTGATAAAATGACATATTTTAGAAAGCAAAAAATAAATTATATTTTTACCTGTAACTGGTGAAATAACTTTCAAATCCCTAGAATCTGTGAATTACAACTTCATTCCTCATTTAATTTTGTAACCAACTAGACTGTCGGTACTGCCTTATACATCGTTGTATCTCTATTGCTTAGGATAGAAGCGAGATGTGTAATGTACTCAATAAGTGTGGAATGAATGAAAATATTTTACTATTAGAAAAAAATGCCTAACTGTTTCAACTTGTGCACCCTGGGTTGATGTGAGTCAGGCTTGTTAAAAGGGATTATAAAACACTTTATAATTGTCTGGCACTAGGGCCATGCTTGATAGCAGTTGGATTTTTATTTGAATGGAGTAGCCATTAAAACTGTGGTTAGTTCAGTGATTTGATTTGTCCACTAAGACTCCTTCATGTGGCTTAGCAGCCTTTCTCTTTTGAGGGAATTAATCTGTTGCATTTGCAGAATGGGAAGTTAGGAGTATTGCAGATGCAATCACAGCACTGTAAAAGAGTTAAGCTATATAAAGCTTTATATTTATGACAACTAAAGTTATTTGTGATGACCCAGAATCATAAAATCTAATTGAAAATATAAATGAAATTAGGGCTGAATATCAGGAAAATGCAGTTAATGTATAAAAATGTTTATTTTAAAAAATATCCACCAATATTGAAAAGTTCATGCTTTTCAAAAGCACATAATACTCATTTTTGGATATTTTATTATGATTATTTTTTATTTTTTTGAATGCTATTTTCTTAAAACTTTAGCATTTTCTAGATATAGGGTGACCATAAAATATATTATTTAAACCGGGACTCCTTGAAAGTGAAAGGGGGCTCTATTAATACTTGTTAACTGACCACAGGAGCAAACAGACAGCTTCAGGCCATCTGAGACATGAAGTCCCTCTGCTCAAATATATGTTGAATAAATCTTACATAGATAAATTTGGTGTAAAAACATCCAGATTCTGACTTTTGTTCAGGTTATAAAAAAATAGGCAGCCAAAACAATTATTTCAATGATTTGTATCATATATATTAATATTTATGTTTCTTTTCCCCCATATAATTTCAGTTATTACACACAAACATTTTATCATTTTTTGACAGAGGAGAAAACTGAGATTATACAACCAATCTAAGGCCCCCACAGATCAGTCAAGAGAACTAGGATTAAAACCAATGTGTCGGGGCGGGTATATACATACATAGTGAGTGAGATGTGCACCATCTGGGGGATGGTCATGATGGAGACTCAGACTTTTGGGGGGAGGGGGGAAATGGGCATTTATTGAAACCTTAAAATCTGTACCCCCATAATATACCAAAATAAAAAAAATAATTAAAAAAAAAAGACCAATGTGTCTGCACTTTTAAGTCAGATAATAAATGTAGGCTTGAGATTAAAATACTGATATGTCTCACTTCAGCATCCATATTTTCTTCACCCACCTTACAGCAACTTTTAATAATCCTAAATGGGTGGGGGTTAAATTAAATAATATTGGCTGTGAGTTGATGAGTATTGAAGTTGAGCAATGAGTAAATAGAAGTTTGTTACACTATTCTAAGTGATTTTTGTTTATATTTGTCATTTTCTATAATAAAAAATACGTTTTCAATTGCTTTTGATCCTTTCATTACACTAACTCCAACTTTCCTTCAATGATAGGTTTAGTATTAAAGTCCTGCATTGCTATTTATTTCTTTAATTTTTAAAAGTACAAAGTACAAGAGTATAAAATAGAAAATAAAAATTATTTAAAATATTCAACCAGAAGTGAATATTTAAATATACTAATGTCTTATCCCTTCGGTTATTTTTTTCTATTTATTGTGATATAAAATACACACAACAAAATTTACCACATTAACCATTTTAAAGTATATAACTCAGTGGTATTTTATATATTCATAATATTGGGTAACCATCAACTTCATCTAGTTTCAGAACCTTTTCATCACCACAAAGGAAATTACAAACCCAATGTAGTCACTTTTCATTCCCCCCAGACCCTGGCAACCACTAATCTGCCTCTGTCTCTACAGATTTTCCTG
The DNA here is from genome assembly GCF_040939455.1 of Microcebus murinus. NCBI lineage: Eukaryota > Metazoa > Chordata > Mammalia > Primates > Cheirogaleidae > Microcebus > Microcebus murinus. Next base: position 70,535,397 of record NC_134136.1, read on the forward strand.
TTTTGGGACATTTTATATAAATGTAATCACATAGTATCTGGCCTTTTTGACTGGTTTCTTTCACTTACCCTAATTTTTTTAAGTTTCATCCATATGGCATCATATATCAGTACTTCATTCCTTTTATGAGTGAATAACATTCCATTGTATGAATATATCACATTTCATCTATCTATTCATCAATTGATCAGAATTGGGGTTGCTTCTACCTTTTGAAAATTGTGAATAATGCTGCTATACACAATATATTTGAGTTAACTTTTTCTTTTGAGACAATATTTCCTTCATTTGTACTTGTAATAAATAATATAGAGCAATCCTCCTGTACTCTTTATTCACTTTCCCCCAATGGTAATATTTTACAAAACTATACTATAATCACACCACCAGGACATTGACATTGGTACAGTCAAAATATAGATTAGTTCATTACCACAATAATAAGTCATGCTGCCCTTGCATAGCCTCACTGACCTTTCTTTTTTCTTTTTTTTTCTTCCTTTTATTTCATCATATTATGGGGATACAATTATTAATAGGGCTACATATATTGCCTTTGCCACCCGTCCCCCCCTGCCGTGCCAGAGCTTCAAGTGTGTGCAACCCCCAGGTGGTGCGCACCACACCCATTATGTAAGTACACACCCTTCTCCTCCTATCCCCTCCCACCTGCCCACCACCCGATAAAAGTTTTTTTTTTTTTTTTGACATTTTGGTTATATTGTATATCTTAGCCTCTCCCTAAGAAGGGTTAGAGGTATTCCCTTCCCCTCCACAATGCTCTCCACATCCCTAAGATGTGGGTCCCCCACCCCTGAATCCGTGGTGTACACTACCACCATTTGAGCACCATAGTTTTAGTCAGTCAGTGCCAATTTGATGGCAAGTAGATGTGGAGCCCATTTTCCAGATCTTGTGTCACCTCACTTTGGATAACGGGCTTAAGCTTAATCCAGGATAGCATAAACGGTGCAAGCTCACTGTCATTTCTTAGAATTGAGTAAGATTCCATTTTGACCATATACCAAATTTTAATTATCCACTCATGAGCTGACGGGCACTTGGGTTGTTTCCATGACCGTGCAATCATGAATCGTGCTGCCATAAACATTCGGGTGTATACCTCAAACAGCTAGAAATAGAAATATCATTCAACCCAGCAATAGCATTGTTGGGCATCTACCCAAAAGAGCATAAGACATCCTCACTGGCTTTTCTACTGCTAGTACTCTCTCATTATCCCCTGGCAACTACTAATCCGTTCTCCTCTATAATTTTTTCAATCAAGACCATTATGTAAATGGAATAATACAGCATGCAACCTTTTGGATTGGCTTTTTCACTCTGCATAATATCTGGAGTCTATCCAGGTTGCTTCATGTGTCAATATTTTATTCTTTTTTAATTGCTCAGTAGTATTCCAAAGTATTAATGTGCAACCATTTGTTTAAACATTAGAGGACACTTGGGTTGTTTCCAGTTTGGGGTATTATGAAGAAAGCTTCTATAAACATTTTTGCACAGGCTTTTGTGTGAACACATGTTTTCATTTCTCTGGGACAAACGCCCAGCTGCACATATAGCTTTTGCTATATATATATATATATATATATATATATATATATATATATATATATATAACTTCCAAAGTGCTTTCTAGAGTGGCTTTACCTGTTTTTTTAATTTTCACAAGTTATGGATGAGTGGTTCAGGTTCTCCCGATTCTTGCCAGTATTTGGTGTCGTTACTATTTGGTATTTAAATCATTTTCATATATCATGTGGTTTTAATATTTATCTTTGAAATGGCTACAGATGTTGAATATATTTTCATGCACTTATTTGCCATTCATGTATCCTGTTTGGTAAAATACTTTTTCATGCATTTTTCCATTTTCTGATTAAATCGTTTCTGGGCTTTTTGTTAACCACCTGTTACCACAATGTACAACTTCCCCCACTATCTACATCCCCCATAAGAGTGGCACATTTTTTTACAATTGATGAGCCTGCATTGACACATCATTATCACCCAAAGTTCATAGTTTATATTAGGGTTCACTCTTGGTGTTGTACATTCTATGAGTTTGGACAAATGTATAATGACATATTTCTACCATTATAGTATACAGAGTAGTTTCACTGCCCTAAACATCCTCTGTGCACTGCCTATTATCCCTTCATCCCCTCACCCTTTCATCCCTTCATCCCTCCACCCCCTGGCAACCACTGATATTTTTACTGTGTATGGTTTTGCCTTTTCCATAATGTCATAGAGTTAGAATCATATAGTATGTGGCCTTTTAAGGTTGGCTTCTTTCACTTAAGAATATGCATTTCAGATTGCTCCATGTCATTTCACAAGTTGACAGTTCATTTCTTTTTAGTGCTTAATAATATTCTATTGTCTCTATGTACCACAGTTTTCTTATCCATATACCTACTGAAGGATGTCTTGGTTACTTTCAAGTTTTGGCAATTATAAACAACGCTGCTATAAAGATGCATGTGAAGGTTTTGGTATGAACATAAACTTTTAATTTATTTGGGTAAATATCAAAGAATATGATTGTTAGATCATACTGGAAGAATATGTTCAGTTTTGTAAGAAATCGCCAAATTGTCTTCCAAAGTGGCTGTAACATTTTGAATACCCAAAAGCAATGGGTACCTATTGCTCCACAGCCTTGCAGTATTTGATGTTGTCTAGTTTTGGGATTTTGGGTTGCCTATTTTCTTATTGTTCAATTTTAAGAATTCTTTGTATATTTTAGATAACAGTCCATTATTAGCTATGTCTTTTGCAAACATTTTCTCTGTGGCTTGCCTTCTCATTCTCTTTATATTTCTTTCACAGAGCACAAGCTTTTAATTTTAATAAAGTTAGGATATCAATTATTTTTTTCATGGTCAGTACCTTTGGTGTTATATCTTTAAAAGTCATGATCATACCCAAGATCATCTAGGTTTTCTCTTATGTTATCTTCTAGGGATTTCATGTTTCTCCATTTTATATTTATGTCTGTGATCCATTTTAGTTATTTTTGTAATGTGTTAGAGTTCTTTGCTGCGGTTCTTTTTTTTTTTTAATGTGAATATCCAGTTGTTCCACCATGATTTGTTGTTCTTTGCTCCATTTGTATCGCCTTGTCAGAGATCAGTTGACTATATTTATGTCAGTCTATTTCTAGGCTCTCTATTCTATTCCATTGATCTATTTGTGTATTCTTCCACCAATACCACTCTGTCTTGATTACTATAACTTTTGGTTAAGTCTTGAGGTAGGATAGTGTCAGTGCACTGACTTTATTCTTGTCTCTCAATATTGAGTTGACTATTCGGAATCTTTTATCTCCCCATATAAACTGTAGATTTAGTTTGTCAATATCCACAAAATAACTTGCTGGGATTTTGCTTGAAATTACACTGACTATATAGATAAAATTAGGAAGAACTGACCTCTTCAAAATGTTGATTCTTATTATCTATGTACATGGGATATCTCTCCATTTAGTTACTTATTCTTTGATAGCTTTCATTAGAGAATTATGGTTTTACATATTTTGTACTGTTTTTACATTTATATCTAAGTATTTTATTTCGAAAGGTGCTAAGGTAAATTATACTGTGTTTATAATTTCAGCTTCCCTATTTCATTGCTGGTTTATGGGAAAGTGACTGACTTTTATGTATTAACCTTGTGTCTTGTAACATTGCAATAATCACTTACTGATTTTTTTTTTGTCAATTCTTTTAAGTTTTCTGCATAGATAATCCTGTCATCTTCGAACAAAGACAGATTTAGTTCTTCCCTCCCGGTATGTATGCTTTTTATTTCCTTTTCTTGTTTTATTGAATAAGCTAGGACCTCAAGCATAATGCTGAAAAACAGTGGTGAGAGGGATCATCCTTCCCTTGTTCCTGATACTAGCAAGAAAGATTTTAGTTTTGCAGCATGAAGCAGGATGTTAACTGTAGGGATTTTGTAGATATTCTTTAGTTTTACTCATATACTATGTAGAAGTGTATTGTTTAATGCCCCAATCTTATTTTGAGATTTTCCAGTTATCTTTTTGTTATTGATTTTTACTTTAATTCTGTTGTGGTCTGAGAGCAGACCTTGGATGATTTCTATTCTTTTAGATTTGTTAGGCTTTGTGTTATGGCCTGAATGTGGTCTATCTTGATCACTGTTCCATGTGAGCTTGAGAAGAATGTGTAATATGCTGTTGTTCAATGATTAGTCTATAGATGTCAATTAGACCCAGTTTATTGATGGTGTTGTTGAGTTCAACTGTATTCTAACTGATATTCTGCCTACTGGATTTGTCCATTTCCAATAGAAGAGAGATAATGTCTCCAATTATAATAGTAGATTCATCTAATTCTCTTTGCAGTTCTATTAGTTTTTCCCTCAGGGATTTTGATGCACTGTTGTTAAGCGCATACACATTAATGATTGTTATATTTTCTTGGAATATTGACCCTTTTATTATTAAATAATGTTCTTATTTATCTCTGGTCATTTTTCTCATTCTGAAATCTATTATGTCTGAAATTAATATTGATACTCTTATCTTCTCTTGATTAGTGTTAGCATGGTATAGCTTTATCCACCCCTTTAGTTTTCATTTATAAATTATAGTTATATTTATATTTAAGGTTCTTTAAAGATTTACCATATGGGCCAACAATTCCACTTTGGGGTATTTATCCAAAATAATTGAAGTCAGAATGTCAAAGAATATTAGCACTCCTTTGTTCACTTAAGCACTAGTGACAATAGCCAAGATGTAGAAACAGCCTAAATGTCCACCAACAGATGAATGGATAAAGAAAATGTAATATATGCACACAGTGGAGTACTTATTCAATGTTAAAATGGAAGGACAGTCTGTCATATGTGACAACATGGATGAACCTTGAGGACATTATACTAAGTGAAATAAGCCAGTCACAGAAAGGAAAATACTCTATGAGTTCACCTATATAAGGTATTGAAAGTAGTCTTTTCATAGAATCAGATAATGAAATGGTAGTTACCAGAAACTGGGGGAGAGAGAAATAGGCAGTTACTAATCAATGTGCATAAAGTTACAGTCAAGCAAAATGAATAAGCTCTAGAGATCTGCTGACCAATATTGTACTAATAGTCAATAATAATATATTATACACTTTAAAATATGTTAATAGAATAGATCTCATATGAAGTGTTCTTACCACAATAAAGTTTTTTAAAAAGTGCATTTCTTCAAGAAAACATATGGTTGGATCTTGTTTTTTGATCGACTCTGATAATCTCTGTTTTTAATTAGTGTATTTAGGCCATATAGACCAAAGTGACTATTCATATACTTGGATTACTATCTAGAGTATTTTTTACTGTTTCCTATTTGTTGCTCTTGGTTTGTCCCTATTTTTATTTTCTACACTTTCTCTGCCATGGGCAGTTTTAATTGAGTATTATATATGATTCCATCTTATCTCCTTTCTTATTATATCAATTATAATCTTGTTAAATCTTTTTATTTTTTATTTTGGCATATTATGGGAGTACAAATCTTTTAAATAGTTGCCCTAGAGTTTGCAATATATGTTTATAACTGATCCAAGCCTACATTCAAATAATACTGTACCACTTTTTGAGTCATGAAAGTACTTATAAAAATGAAATTTTCCTAATTACTCTCTCCCACCCCTTGTATCATTACTGTCATTCATTTCACTTGTACACAGTCATGCATACCCATATGTGTGTTTGTACCTATCTATATATCTATCTATGCATACATGATGAAATACAGTTGGCTTTTCATATCCATAGGTTTCACATTGGTAGACTTAATTATATGTGGATAAATAAAACAGTTTTGCAGGATATGAAACCCATGAATACAGAAAATTGACTTTTCATATTCATGGGTTCCAAGAGGCCAACTGAGGTACCTGAGCATTTGCCAATTTTGGTATCCATGGGGGTCCTGGAACAAATCCCCATGGATACTGAGGGATACCTGTGTATAAAGCTGTTATTATTGTTTTGAAGAACTATTAACTGTTAGATTAATTAAAAATGAAAAATAAGTTTTATTTTTACCTTCACTTATTCCTTTTTTCTAATGTTCTTCCTGCCTTTATGTAGAACTGAGTTTCTGACCTATATTCTTTCACTCTGAAGAATGTCTTCTAACATATTTTGCAAGGCAGTAGTAGCAACAAATTCCCTCAAATTTAGCTGTCTGAAAAAGACTATTTCTCTGAAGGATAAATTTGCTGGAGGCAGACTTCTAGGTTGATGTTTAGTTTTTCTCAACACTAAGCATTCTACTTCACTCTCTTCTTGCTTACATGGTTTCTGAGTAGAAGTTGAATGTAATTCTTATCTTTGCTCACCTACAAGCAAGGTGCTTTTCTGTTTGGCTTTTTTTCAAGATTATTTTCTTTATCTTTAATTTTCTGAAGTTTGAATATAATATATCTAAATGTAACTTCTTGGGCATCCATCCTGCATGATGTTTTTTGTGCTTCCGGGATCTTTGGTTTGGTAATTTGGGGGAAGTTTTTATTCATTATTCCTTCAAATATTTAATATATTCCTTTCTGGTTTTCTTCTCTTTGTGGTATCCCTGTTGCCTGTGTGGTATGCCTTTTGTAGTTGCTTTGGGATATTCTGTTCTGGGTTTTTTTCCAGATATTTTCCTTTTGCTTTGCAGTTTAGCAAGTTTTTGTTCTCACATCCTCAAACTCAGAGATTCTATCCTCAACTTTGTCCACAAATAAGCCTATCAAAGTCATTATTTACTTCTGTCACAGTGTTTTTTATCTATTTCATTTAAAACAATTCTTATAATTTCTCTCTGCTTACATTACTCATCTGTTCTTGAATGTTGTCAATTTTTCATTAGAGCTCTTAGAATATTCATTATAGTTATTTTTAATTCCTGTTTTGATAATCTGATAATTCTTTTCTATGGACCAATGTTTTTATTTGTATTTTTAAAAATTATCTCCTTTTTTATTTTAAGAGAATTAGGGGGCACAAGTTGAACTGTTACATGTGTATACTGTATAATGGTGAAGTCTGACCCTTTGTACCCATCATCTGAAATGTGTTCTGATAATCCTGCAATACCTAACTCTGGTTCTGATGCTTGTTCAGTATCTTCAAAGTGTTTTTAGTATTGCTTGTAATTTTTTTGATTTATTTTTTTTTTATTTTATTTTTTTTTGCTATAAATGAGCGTGATGTACTGGGTAAAAGGAACTGCATTAAATAGGAATTTAGTAATGTGGTGGTTAGGCTTAGAGGGGAAAGGGAGTATTCAATAGTTCTTTGATAAAGTGTCGATCCTTTTGTGAGTTTGTGTCTCTGACCTGTGAACTTCACAAGTGCTTCTCAGTATTTCCTCAAGTTAAGTGGGAAACCATCTTTAAATGGGACTGGAGCTGGGTATTTCCCTATGCCCAGGTAGGTTAATCTTCACAAATAGGCTATGATTTAAAATAGTTTTTCCTGAAGACAGCCCCTGTTAAGAAGAACAGGGATCTCTGGTGTATTTCAAAATGGTTCCTTTTCTGGAATCATGAGGGGATTTTTCTTCATTATTCACTATGAAGATCTGGTAGAGCTCCTGGAGGTAAACTCACAAGACCATGAGACCTCTCTTGTGACTGGATGTTCCTGCAGATTTTACTGTCAGACTTGTCCACACTGAAACGTCAGCAATTTGTCAGTTATAGTTCAGGATTTCCTATCCCAATGCTGATTCTTACAGAGCTTTCTGCTCATGAGTTCCGCTCCAGAGTTTGGTGATTCTTTTTATCTGTCTGCCTGTATCACCAATTTGAGGGGCAGCAATTTGCCCTGTGACTTTATTTCCCTCATGAATCTAAGAAAAATTGTTAACTTTTAACTTGTTGTTACAAATGAGTGGAGATTTTTAAGCTACTTGTGTCCTAGACTGAAAACCAGAAGTCAGATTATTAGTTTTTTACTGTTGAGTTTTGAGTGTTCATCCTATATTGTAGATAAAAGTCCTTTTTGATGTACTGTTTGAAAATATGATCTCCCAATCTCTAGCTTGTCATTTCAGGGTCTTACAAAGGATTTTTTTTCCAGATAAAAATTTTCTAATTTTGATTATATTTTCCATTTATGGGTCATCCTTTTGTTAAGTCTAAGAACTCTTTTGCTAGTCCAAGTTTCTGAATATTTTTTCTTTTACTGTCTAAAACTTTTATAGTTCTGCATTTTATAATTGTCATTTAATTTCACAATCCATTTTGAGTTATTTTTTAATAAACTGTGAAGTTTAGATCGTTTTGACCTATCGGTGTCCCATTACTCTAGCACCATTGGTTGAAAAGAATATTATTCCTCTACTGACTTGCATTTGCACATTTTTCAAAAATAAATTGGGTGATTTTGTGTTTATATTTCTGACTTCTCTATTCTGTACCATCCATCTATCTGCCTATTACTCAGTCAATATCACACTGTCTTTATTACTATAACTATGTAGTTAGCTTTAATGTTGGGTAGAGTGATTCATACCACCATATTCTTGTGAAGATTGTTTTAGCCATTCTGGGATCTGTACACTTCCATATGAATTTTAAGCAAAATTGTCTATATTGTCAAATAAAGATTGCTAGAATTTTAATAAGAATTGCATTGAACCTATAGATAAGTTTTAAGAGAATTGATACATTTAACATGTTGAGAATTCCAATGTACAGAAATGGTATGTCTCTCCAATTATATACACCTTTAATTCTTTTCATCAGCATTTTGTAACATTCAGCATTAGATCCTGTACATATTTTATTCAGTTAATACCTATTGACTGGAAGAGAGAAAAATGGTGGAATAAAGGTAACCCCCCCGGATTCCTACTCCCAGAGAAAGAGGCATAGATTTGGTCTCCTACACGTGACTGGATCTCCCCTCTACAAGGACAGCATCAAGAACCCACAGAGGTTCAGTGTGGAACTCTCAAAAAAGGAAAAAAGAAGGTGATCAGGAGATAACATCATGTTCTCTAGAGAGTGCAAAACAAACAATAGGGCATACAGTGTGGGAGGGTGCCGGCCCCCTGAGCCAGAGCTGAAGTGGGATCACACCCACAGGGGAACTCCTTGCTTCCCCATTGACCTCAATACCGACCAAGCCAGGGGCCTGTCTGAAGTTGGTGGAAAATCGTGGCAGGAGAGGAGTGTGGTAGAGAGTGCGGTTTAGTGGAAGGCACCATGAGCTCCACTGGAGCCCCATGCTAGGACAGCATGAAGGGAAGTTGACTGAGCTGAGAGGGGAGGCAGTTAGATATCTTGCCTCTGGAAACAAGCGGGGCCAGCCTTACAGAGCTGTTCACTAAGTTGGAGACTCTAGGCTGGAACTTCCTCGGGCGAATAAGTTTGCACAGGGTGGGTCAGTAAGAGCGAGAACTATGGCTGAACAGGCGTGTGTTGGCGGGAAGGTGGCATAAGGGAGGCAACGGGGAGTCCTGATGACCCAGACCCCCAACCCGGCACCTGCCACCTCCTAAAGAGTCATCCCCAAGGCTGGTACCCTGCAAGTGAGCAAGCGGTCACCATTAAGGGGGTCCACAGCCCAGCCGCCATGGTGTGATATAGTGAGGCAGGCAGATCCCCCCCACCCAGCCTGGAGACTCTCCTGACAAATTCTGTCCCTACACAATCTGTGATCAGCTGGCCAGACCTGGCTACTGAGAAGACTAACATAATGGGAGTTACAGCCACTGTGGCACCGGGGTGCAGGGCAGACTGGGGAGCTACCTACTCCCTCTAGCCTCCATATATAGTGCCAAAAGTGGTAGGCTCCATCAGTAGAGGTGGGGTAAGATAAGAAAGGCCACTCTCCCGCTGATCTAGGGTGAATCTGCTGGGCCTGTGTGCAGATTGAAAGCAGGCAGTAAAATGACTTTGCTTCCCAGAACAGTTTAGGTCACCCACTTGATCAAAATGCTGGGGCTGGATCTCCTCTCCGAGTCACTGATCAACAGACAGGGCCGTGGTCAAGGAACAATTCCCTGCAAGTGACCACAATAGGCTCCACAAGTAACCCCTCCCATCAGAGGTACCACCCCATTGGAGTGGAAAAGCTCTCCCCAGTGGCATATTGAGAAACCATAGAAGAGAGGACCTCTGTGTAGCATAGGATAAAACATCAGCTGATCCAGATGGGGAGGGCTCAGTGAAAGAATTCTAGAACTATGAAGTATCAAACCGAAAACACTCCCTCTAAGAGATACACCAGCTCTCAAGAAATGGAGACTGAACAAACCCAAAACACTAAAATGACAGAAGAAGAATTCCAAAATTGGATTGTAAGAAAGCTCAATGATATGCAAGAAAAAATGGATAACCTACACAAAGAAACCACAAAGAAAATACAGGACTTGGAATAAAAATTAACCAAGGACATCGAGATATTAAAGAAAAATCAATCTGATCTCCTGGAAATAAAGACTTTATTCAGGGAAATACAACACTAAGTGGAAAGCCTCAAATATAGCGTGGACCAAACAGAAGAATGAATCTCAGATATTGATGATAACACCTTCAAATCAAATAAGTTAATCACAGAGATAGAGCAGAAAAATAAGAGACATGAGCAAAGCTTAGAAGAATTGTGGGATTATATGAAGAAAAATAACCTGTGGCTCCACTGGATTCCAGAGAAGAAGTCAAAAAGATAAGAAATAGACAATATAATGAATCAACTCAAATAGCTGGAAAAAGAAGAAGAGACCAACCCCAAACCCAGCAGAACAAGTGAAATTAACAAGATCAAATCAGAACTAAATGAAATTGACAACAGGGACGCTATACATAAGATTAATAAAACAAAAGGTTTGTTTTTCAATAAAATAAACAAAATTGACACACATTTAGCTAGGCTAAAGAAAAGAGAAATGTGTAATAAGCTCCACCAGGAACAAGAAAGAAGATATCACAACCAAAACCAAGGAGATACAAGATTTCATTTATGAATACTAAAAAATCTTTATGCACATAAATTGGAAAATGTGGAGGAAATGGACAAATTTCTAGAAAAACACAGCCTCCCTAGGCTCAATCAGAAACAAATAGAATTCCTGAACAGACCAATAACAAAAGCGGAAATAGAAAGAGCAATTAAAAATCTCCCTAAAAAAAAGTCCCAGCCCAGATAGTTTCACACCCAAATTTTACACACTTACAAAGAAGAACTGGTCTCTATCTTGCAGAAATTATTCCACAACATCAAGAAGAATAGAAACCACCCAACAATTCTTATGAAACAAATATAACCCTGATACCAAAACCAGGAAAGGATGCAACAAAAAAGAAAACTACAGACCAGTATCCCTTATGAATATACATGCAAAAATTTTCAACAAAATCCTAGCTACACGAATCCAGATGCTTATCAAGAAAATAATCTATCACAAACAAGTGGGCTACATCCCAGGGATGCAGGGATGGTTCAATATATGCAAATCAATAAATGTAAATCACCACATAAACAGAAGCAAAAACAAAGACCATATGATTTTTTCAATAGATGCAGAAAAAGCTTTTGATGAAATTCAACACCTTTTCATGATAAGAACACTTAATAAAATAGGCATAGAATGGACATACCTAAAAATGATATAAGCCATACACAACAGACCCATAGCCAATATCATACTGAATAGGGAAAAATTTAAAGCATTTCCACTTAGAACTGGAACCAGGCAATGCTGCCCCTATCTCCACTTCTAATCAACATAGTGCTGGAAGTCCTGGCTATAGCAATCAGACATGAAAGTGGAATTAAAGGTATCCAAATAGGGGCAGAAGGGATCAAACTTTCACTGTTTGCTGATGATATGATATTGTATTTAGAAAACCCCAAGAACTCAACCATGAGACTCCTGGAATTGATAAATGAATTCATTAAAGTCTCAGGATACAAAATCAATACACAGAAATCAGAGGCATTCATATACGCCAACAACAATCAAATTGAGAACCAAATCAAAGACTAAATTCCCTTCACAATAGCAACAAAGAAAATAAAGTACGTAGAAATATATTAACCAAGGAGGTAAAAGATCTCTACAGGGAGAAGTATGAAACACTGAGGAAGGAAATAGCAAAGCATGTAAACAAATGGAAATCCATACCATGCTTGTGGGTTGGCAGACTCAACATCGTTAAAATGTCTATACTACCCAAACTGATCCACAGATTCAATGCAATATCTATTAAAAATCCAACATCATTCTTCACAGATATGGAAAAAATAATTTTACACTTCGTTTGGAACCAGAGAAAACCCCGCATATCAAAAGCAATTCTAGGGAATAAAAACAAAATGGGAGGTATTAATATGCCAGATATCAAACTATACTACAAAGCAGTGGTAACTAAATCAATTTGGTATTGGCACAAAAATAGGAATATTGACCAGTGGAACAGATGTGAGAATCCTGATATAAAACCATCCTCATATAGCCATCTAATCTTTGACAAAGCAGACAAAAACATACACTGGAGAAAATAATTTCTTTTCAATAAATGGTGCTGGGAAAACTGGATAGCCACTTGTATAAGGCTGAAGCAGGAGCCACAAATTTCACCTCTCACAAAAATCAACTCATACTGAATAACAGACTTAAACCTAAGGTATGAAACTATTGGAATTCTAGAGGAAAATGTTGGAAACACTCTCCTAGACATCCGCTAGGCACATAATTTATGAAGAAGGCCCCAAAGGCAATCACAGCAGCAACAAAAATAAATAAATGGGACATAATCAAACTAAAAAGCTTCTGCACAGCCAAAGAAATAGTAATGAAAGTAAACAGACAACCTACAGAATGGGAGAATATTTTCATATCCTACACATCTGATGAGGACCTGATAACTAGAATCTACTTAGAACTCATGAAAATCAGCAAGAAAAAATCAATCAACCCTATCAAAATGTGGGCAACAGATATGAACAGAAACTTTTCAAAAGAAGACAGAATAATGGCTAACAAACATATGAAAAAATGCTCAACATCTCTAATCATCAGGGAAATGCAAATAAAAACCACAATGAGATATCACTTAACTCCAGTGAGAATGGCCTTTATCAAAAAGTCTCCAAACAATAAATGCTGGCATGGATGCGGAGAGAGAGGAACACTCCTACACTGCTGGTGGGACTACAAACTAGTTCAACCTCTATGGAAAGCAATATGGAGATACCTTAAAGCTATACAAGGGGGTCTACCATTTGATCCAGCAACCTCATTACTGGGCATCTATACAAAAGATCAAATGACACTCTACAAAAAAGACACCTGCCCTCGAATTGTTATAGCAGCACAATTCACAATTGCAAAGTTGTAGAAACAACTCAATTGCCCATCAATTCATGAGTGGATTAATAAAATATGGTATATATATACCATGGAGTACTATTTAGCTCTAAGAAACAATGGTGATATAACACATCTTATATTTTCCTAGATAGATCTGAAACCCATACTACTAAGTGAAATATCCCAAGAATGTGAAAACAAACAGCACATATACTCACCAGAAAACTGTTATTAAGTGAGCAGCATCTAAGTGGACACATAGGAACTACATTAATTTGGTATTGGGTGGGTGGGAGGGGAGAGAGGGGGGTGGGCATATGCATATATAATGAGTGATATTTGCACCATCTGGAGGATGGTCACGCTTGAAGCTCAGACTCCTGGGGGATGGGGGCAAGGGCATTATTTGATACCTTAAAATGTGTATCCCCATAATATGCTGAAATAACAACAAATTAAAAAAATCACAAACCTATTTACCTAATATTCTCTTTTCTTTGGAGCTATGGTAAATGGTAATGTGTTTTTTAATTTTTTTACACATGTTCATTGTTTATACATAGAAATATGACTACTCATTAGGTCTTTTTCAGCTTGATTCAGTTTTGATAATTTTTGATTTTAGAGTACTTGATGCATTTGTTCAAACTTGTTGCATGTATGAGTTTACAGTTGTTTATAATATTTTTAATTATTTTAATGAATACTAGACATGTAGTCATATCACCTATTTTATTGCTGATTTTTATGATTTGTGTATTTTCTCTATTTTTGCCGGTGTTGTTAGAGATTTTTTATATCTGTCAAATTTTCCAAAGATTATATTTGATTTATTAAATTTCCTTTTTTTGGTTCCTGTTGTAAGTTTCATTGATTTTTGTCCTTATCTTTATTATTTCCTTCCTTGCTCTGCTTGTTTTATGGATGGGAATTCAGATAACCCATTAGTCTCTCTAATAGCTTCTCGAAAGTGGAGCACCAAGTTGCACAACTTCACTGCCTTTTAGTGGGAATGTAAGTTTCACTTCTTAATATTATAAAGGATGACTCACACAACTTTGTAGCTGCAGGGTAGAAATTGAAGCTTGGCTTATTTCTAGGTCCCACTGATATCAAGGGAGGTTAAGTCGAAGTGAGGTAACACAAGATCGGAAGAATAGGCTCCACTTGTAATCGCCATCAAATTGGTACTGACTTATTAAATCTTTGGTGCTCACATGGTAGTAATATTCCCCAGGGATTACAGGGATTGGGGGGGAGGTAAATTCATAACTAAAGGACAGGGTGAGCATTGTAGAGGGGAAAGACATGCCTCTAACCCTCACTAGGGAGAGGCAAAGATATAAAATGTAACCAAAATGTTTGTACTCTCATAATTTCCTGAAATAAAAAAAAAAGAAGAGGAAGCAGAGTACCAACCAGTCTCACCTCCCACCACATTGTTAAATCTCATTGATGCTGGGTATAGAAATTTAGCTTCTCACTGGGCCCAGCTGATGCCAGAAGTGGCGTGCTCAGTCTTCCCGATGCCTGATAGTTCCCCACTGTGCCCTGCTGACACTAGTTGTTAAACCTAGAGGGGAGAAGTACCACTTTTAATTCCTCATTAAATCTTGTTGCTGTTGGTAAGGCTAGAGGCTCAGCTTTCAGCTAAACTCCACTAATACTATCCTGCTGATAGAATCAGAGCCCTAACTGCTTTCACTTGGTAGGAAACATTATCTCTTTACCAGGTGCTGCTGACACTACTGTGCAGAAGAAACAGATCAAAGCAATGTGCATCTGCTGGGTGAGAGATGGAAGATCAACATCCTGCTTATCTCTACTAACACCATACAGCAAAGGAATGGAAGTGCACCATCTGCTTCAGCAGAGAAGAAGGTAGAGAAGAATGTCAGCTCTTTCTTCAGTCCCACTGGAAGCATGGGGATAAGGAAGTCTTTCCATTGGTATTTGCCGGGAGTAGAGTGGATATTGAAAACATTAAGTTTTCTGTTATGTTTGGCCACTCTTTTTCTACTCCTGTGGCTAGGGAAAACAGGGTTTTCATGGCACTGTTTTTGATGATATTCATTGTCTGTTCTGAGTTGGAGGACTCTGCACCACCCTCTCCAGGATATATGGAAGACAATAAGGAAACGGGAAACTCTCCACCTTGTTGTTCCTCAAATTTCAAGGTCCCAATGCAGTCTGCCATCTTCTTTTCACCTTTCAGAGGCTTCCTATGCTTATTTTCTATATCTAGAGGTTTTTTTAGTTATAGAGGAATAGGGCTATTCCATTTTGGTAAAACCAGAAGCAGTCACTCAGAGTTCAATTTTATGCTTATAAATAATATATTTTGCATAAAGAGGCTCGATATAGGGTAAATTTGTTTCTCTAAAGAATTTGAAAATATTCTTAGAAGGAATTTTGAAGAATATTAAAAGAAACACTTAAGATCTAAAGTCATAGTTGGTTTGCTTGTTTGATTTTTAATTTGTAAAATGAGAAAATTGAACTAATTGTCCTCTAATATATTTCCATCTCTGGCAATCTAGGAATCTAAGTGCATTCTAGAAGTAGAATAAGTTATGGGTCCAACTCATTTAGTATACACTTTTAGTTTTCATCATTGCATTAAATCTTCAGAGACAGAATTTTACCTTTAACTTCAGGATCTAAGATTTTCTATTTGACAGATAATTTAGTCAAGCTACATAAAAGGTAAATTTGCTTTCTACATGAAAATCTCTGGACTCAGTACAAATAGGATGTCTGTGGTTGAATAACTGGGGTATCAATAAAATTATAATTATTAGAAGTGTGTGTCATAATAGAAGCACATATGTTCAGATTAAAGCTTCAACTTTGTGTGATGTTTCAGAGAGGAGGGGTCATCTTAGTTAAGGCAGCATGAGCTCTGAAATACATAGACCTCCGACTATGTATACGTTGGAGTGAATTCCAATTTGCTTGCTTCTTACTTGTATGAACTGGAAAAGTCCTTTAACTTTAGATGTCTCATCTCTAAAACAAGAACACTTATTCAGCTCATAAAGCTGACACAAGGATCACACAAAGGATATAGGTAAAGCTCCAATATAGTTTTTGGAAAAGATAAGCACTCAGTAATGGCAACTAATGATAAAAAAAAATATCAGGAAAATACATGTCATCATCATCTTCTTCATCATCATCATTATCATCTCTATTCTTAGGCTATGTAGTAGAGAGTTATTAGTAAGAACAAAAGTTCCTGATTCTTACTGTATAAATTCAAGTGTCTTGTTGTCCACTAGCTATGTGACCTTGAGCAAGTTACTTAATCTATCTTTACCCTAGTCTCACCACCTTTTGTAAAAGAGAAATGATAATAGTAACCACCTCATAGGGCTATTGTGATAATTAAATAAGCTAAATGTATGGAAAAAACTTATACTCATGTTTGGCATATAAGTTCAATAAATATTCAAAATTATGGTTTACATCTATAAATTTATTGCAGTCTTTGATAACCCGATACTGGAATATCAAGTCACTTTGGCCAACATATAAAGAAACATGACTTCTAACTGAGCAGACTGACTGTTCTCACCTTAGGCAGTCAATCATGCTTTCACTTTATCAGCTATGTAAATACTTTAGATGCCCTAAATTACTCTAGTGAATATAAGACATCTGCTTTAAAATAGAAACTCAATCAATCACCAGGGATGCTTTTCCTAAATATCCTAACCATTTTTAGATACCTAAGATCTGGAGGCCCTGATTTGAATACACCAATTTCTATAAGCTTACAGAGTTCAGAGGCTCAGTCAAAGGCCTTTCCATCAACCACAACCTAAGGTCTTGAATAAGACGGAAAGTTTTCATCTAGTTCTGCAACATAATAGTAAAGTCTCAAACTTTTCTGAGAATATCCAAAACAAAGCTTCAAAATTGCTCCCATCAGTGCCTTCTTGTGAATCCAGTATGCCACCAACCATATTTAAAACATAATGATTATATTCAAAAGTGATGACAAAAATACATTCACATTCTGATGATGACAGTATAAAATTGTGGCACAATCTTTAAGAAAATGATCTGCAGTTTTCTCAAGAACCATGAAAGACTTTAATAATATTAAATGACATTTTACTGACTACCTTACTTTTCTCCAATCCCACACTGGGCATACTCATCCTCTGAAGACTAAAGATATTTATAATTGGCTTATTTATAACAAGAAATGATTACTTTTGGTCACCAATAGAGAAACAGTTAAGTAATTGATCTATTCAAGGATATATTATAAATTAAAAATTTTATCTGTGGAGACTTTAGCCACATGGAAAAATAACTGATGTAATGTTAGGTACCAAAAATACTATGCAAACATGTATCTAGGCAATGTTTTAAAGATGCAAAATATGCACACATTTTGTCAGCAATTGTAGTGGACACAGAAAAATAGAAAAGAAACTGATCTCTGGGTGATGGAAATATAGATACAATTATTCCCATTGATTCTCTTTAACAGTTGATGTGACTAGAAAGTAGAAAAGTAGAATTAAATCCTGCAAGGAATTTGCATTTATTGGCTTTTTTTTCTTCTAATCACATTGCTGTCTCCTACCTCTAGACTGCAGTGCCACTTATAGGCTTTAGGGATACTGAGTGTGAGCTTGAAAGACCTGGCTTTTTATATTGTCTGAGGAAATCAACAATGGATCTTCTTGCCGCTTGGGAAGGCAGTTTTTCAGTAGGGTAAATTTGTGAAATTAACAGGCAAAGGAAGCCCCTCAAATATGAAATTAGGTTGAGATTCTCCTACAAATAGTGATCTCAAGGTGCAAGACCATGATCATTCCCAAAGCAATTATATATATATATATATATATATATATATATATATACCAATTATATAGTATACATCCCATACTTGTACCCCTGACATGCTTGCTTTCTTTTTCTGCCACCATAATGAACTTAAATTAATTCATACTGATGTATAAATTTTGCTAATAACTAAAATTGGTGCACCTCTGCTGTGGCATACCACCCAGATTTCCCTTTCAGAATCAATGAACGTATTTCCCTGACTGCCAGAGTATTGACTGCTGACAGTTCAGAGCTGAGTTCCCCCCCACCCTGGAATTACCCTTTCCTGTCCAACATCACACTTCTTTGCTGGGGGAAGCCCAAATACAATGACTATTTCATGTAGGGATACAAGTTCATTGCCTCATTTGAGGATACCTTCAAGGTGCTATCCCAGCCCCAGAGTTCTCTATGGGGATCAGCTGCACTCTCAAACTACCGTACAACTTCTCCCTCTGCTCAACCCTGCTTTGCTATCTCCTTAAAAGTGTCATTTCCCAGTAGACCTCTTCCAAACAATTCTTTGTCTTAGGATCTGTTTTCTGAGAACCCAACCTTCAACACATCTCCAGCGGAATATTTAGTAAAGGTCAAAGACCACAGAAGAAAGTGTGAAGCTTTGATTGTGGAATTGCAGGTATCAGTCAATAGGTGGAGTAGGATTGAAGGTGAATATTGGGAAAGGTCATCCCAGGACGGTCAGAATGTTTTTGTTGTTGTTTCCTCAGTAGTGATTGCCTGGAATGCTATATTGAGAAGGATTCTCAGACCAATTATTATCTACCTTGGACAAGAAATGGGGTGAGATAGCACACATCAGGCATTTATTAGTTTAGTAGTAATTATTCAATAAATGATATTTTGAAAATATATAATTTGTTGTCTCCTCATGTATTTAAGTATCCATATAAGAAAATTGAATTATTAACCTTTTTAAAGTATACATTCATTAGACTTAAGTACATGCAGAATGTTCATCCATGACTTTTATCTATTCCCAAGACATTTCATCATTCTAGAAGGAAACTCTATAGACAATAAATGGTCACTCCCTATTCCCTTTTTCCCCACCACCTGGAAACTACTAATCTGCTTTTGATTTCTATGGATTTATCTAATCTAGATTGTTATATCTTCTTGGAGAGTTGACCACATTATCATTATATCATAATACCCC
Organism: Microcebus murinus; assembly: GCF_040939455.1. Taxonomy (NCBI): domain Eukaryota; kingdom Metazoa; phylum Chordata; class Mammalia; order Primates; family Cheirogaleidae; genus Microcebus; species Microcebus murinus. The sequence goes on from NC_134136.1 coordinate 70,554,779, forward strand.
TCTTTATACCTGATAATTTACCTTACTCTAAAGTCTGGTTTGTCTGAAATTAATATAGCTGGTCCACCTTTCTTTGAATTAGTGTAAGCATGACATATCTTTCTCCAGACTTTTACTTTTAATCTACATGTGTTTTATACTGAAAATGTTTTTTTAATAGATAACATAAAATTTGGTCTTGCTTTTGGACCCAATTTGATAGTCTGTATCTTTCCATTAAATTCTTAATTGACAGATTTTTTTCTCTCAGCATCCTCATGGTTTCTGAAAAGTCATCAGATAGTAATTCTATTGAGCATCACTTGTATATGACAAGTTGCTCTTTTGATCCTGCTTTCAAGATTCTCTCCTTGTCATTGGCTTTGGACAATTTGACTATAATGTGTCTCAGTGTGGATCTCTTTGAATTCATACTCCTTGGAGTTTGTTGAGTTTCTTGGATTTAGAAATTTATGTCTTTTATCAAATTTGGGAAATTTTCAACCATTATTTTCTCAAATATTCTTTCTGCTCTTTTATCTCCTTTCAGACATTCCATTATGTGATATGTTTGGCGGAGTTTCACAGGTCTCCTAAGCTCTGTTAATTTTTCTTTATTCTTTCCTCTTGTTGAACCTCAGACTGGATATTCACAATTAACCTAACTTCAAGTTCACTGCTATTTTCCTGCCTGCTCATATCTGATGTTGAACTTCTCTAGTGAATTTTTTTTCAGCTTTAGTACTTTTTAAGTCCAGAATTTCTATTTAGTTGCTTTAAATAATTTTTACCTTGTTATTGATACTGTCTATTTTTGAGACATTGTTCTCTTGGTTTCTTTTGGTTATTTATTCCATTTTTTTAATTTAACCATTTGAGGATATTTAAGACATTTGATTTAAAATCATTGTTTAGAAGTCTAATGTCTGGGCTTTTTGCTGGACAGTTTCTATTAATTTCCTCTTCCTTATGAAAAGACCATACTTTCTTATTCCATTGTATATCTCATAGTTTTTGCTGAAAACTTGACATTTTTGATGCTATAATGTGGCAACTGTAGAAATTACATTTTCCTCTCTCCATAGGATTTATTCGTGCTACCTGTTATGAGTTACTATTGTTTACTTGTTTGCTGATTTTTCTAAACTCTTTCTGTAATGGGAATTTTTTTTAATGCATGGCAACTGAACTCTGTGTTCTATTAGTTTAGTGTTCAGCTGGTGTTTTGAAAAAATTACTTTAAGTACCTGGAGCCAAAAAAAATTAAAAAAAAATTAAATTAAAATACTTTCTTAGTCTTTGCAGATTGGCTTTGCATTGTGGCACTTCTTCAACACTTTGCCAAAGTGTTTACAACTCTACCTTAGCTTTCACTTCTTACTTATGCAGAAACTGAGGCAAGCCAGTGGTAAAAGCTTAGGGCCTTTGCAGACTTTTTCTGAGCATGAATCTCACCCTGGGTGTGGACATGGATTTCTCTATCTTCCAGTACGTATAGAAGATTTAAAAGCTATTTATTCTCACATATATCTATTTTCTCAACCTCTTCCTTCCCAGGCTTCTTGGTCAGATTATTCTTGTCCCAAGTGTTGTCCTTTGCTTTAGGCTGCAGCAACCAACATTTTTTTTTCTTTAAATATTTTTAGACAAAGCCATACAGTAAGCTTCCCCAGCCTTGGAAATATTCCAAGTTGCGCAAAACAAAAGAAAGCCTTCATGCCAGTCTTTACAGAAACAGCCAGACAGGTCACAACCCACAGCCACATTATTTAAGAATAAAGTCTGCATTACTCCCTCTGGCACTAAGAATCTGCAACAAGAGTGTAGTGCATGTTATTATCCTTACTACTATTGCGAATCTTGGGTGTGAGTGATGGTAGACAGGCAATTTAAAATACTACAACACTTCTTCTCTATAAATCAGCAGCTATTTCTTCATAAAGTCTTTGCCTTGTTGTTGTAATTTTTAACTGAATTTTAGATTTCAACAAACATTGATTCTGGCAGTTCGGTTTTTGCCAGTTCATTAGTTGTTTAGGGGAGTTAGAGTATAAAGGAGGGTGCCTTGGAGTTCTCTGCTATATTTGTTGATGTCACTTCCTCTTTATCAAAAGATGCCTATTTTATGGCCATTTTTCCTTTCCTTCTTGGTTTTGCAAATAAGTAAGTCTAACTGCTATGAAACTCTTTATTAAGTGAGGAAAGTTGACTAGAGAGAGGTGATAGTCACTCTCTAGCCATGAGTGCCTTTGCAGGTCTGTAAATCTGTAGCAGACATATATATATATATATAGCTATTCTGCAGATGCACATGATTTCCTCAGTTACAACTCCCTACATTGTCCTTTGGCCACAGTAATTTTTAATAAGAGACTGATAAACTTTCATTCTGCTTTGAAAAATTGGCATGCAAGAAAGAATAGTTTAGCCATTCCTGGAATAACAATTAACAGTCATTAATCTATTAGATGGGCAGGCATTTTCTCATTTAATCCTCAGGGGGGGAAATAATGATAATTTGTAGCCCCATTTACAGTTTACACCAACTCTCATATAGGCAAAATTATTTACCCAAAGTCATGACCCCAGATGTGTAAGGCTCAAAAGTTTTACTTTTATCTGTACTATGCTATAGTATACAAAAATTATTTTGTTCAATAGGGAATATTACTGGAAAAAAGAATTTTAAAGAAGAAAGAAACTTTCTATAATTTTTTCAGTACCTTTTCATGTGTAGGATCTGAGACTCAAGCTGTGTCTAGCCATAGTGCCTCTGTGTCTCATTTGGTCTTCCTTGTGTTTCCTGTTAAGTTTATATAGAGATGATACATTTTGGTGCTAAAATGTTATTGCAGGTCATTAGAAACAGACAATAAACATTTACTACCATTATTCCTGATATAAATTAAGAAATATTTGATTTAATGCTAGTTCTTAAAATGCGGAATGCTGACCAATTTAGCCATTTTGTTTTCCCGTGCTAGCTGGTTAAGAGAATTGTAAAAAGAAAAAGAAAAAGAAAAAGTCTAACTGAAAGTGGGACCTACAAAAGAATAAAATTCCAAAGTGCATGGAAAATATATAAAATTCTTTAAATAAAATAAAGATATCTTTTTCAGAACAATAATCAGGAGCAGTTCAGTCTCACATGCAATAGCACACAGAATGGAAGACAAATAACACCTGTGATGAGTAAATCTTGCCTCATGTAGGACATCATAAATCAGAGAGCATACTACACATCCACCCAGGTGCACACTGTGGATTGACAGAACTGGCGCTATATTAGTTTATGGTCATATCGATCCGTTCATGATAATTATTCCAAATTAACCCAGCTGTGACAACTCTTTGCAAGAGAATTTTCCAAATGCATGTATATTTTTCTAAGCAATATCTGATAATCATCAATTCAAGTATTTTTAAGTGTCCGTGCAATAGAAGGAAAAATTCTGTAATTCAGGCTCTAAAACTGAAGTATGCAATAATAATATCTTTAAATTTATATCATAGAAAATGTGCATTTGCCATTAGCTCTCAAATGAAAAGTCAAGTGATGATAACTCTTTTATAGTGAGGAGATATGAGTTTAGATTCTGTACACAAGACTGCCTGGGTTTGAATCTCTACCTCATCACTTATTATATGGCCTCCATCTATCATTCCCTAAGGATGGTGATAGCAAAACTATACAGATCATAAGTTAGTAGTGAGAGTTAAATTACACTATGCAGAAGAAGTACATGATCTTTAATAAATGCTAAACAAATGTTAGACATAATTCTTCAAAAATGTTAGATAGTATTACTAGTAGTGTTATTCACTGTTAGTGAAGCATTTTAATCCAAAGGAAATATTATTAGTTTAAATGTGCATTAGTTTAAATTTTACTAAAATAAAATTAGAGGTCTATAAGATTAAAATAAAAACATAATTAAGATAAACATATCTATCGTATATGCGTACAATCTTTTTTGAGGTAGATATCAGCCTCTGTGTTCTACTGAAACTCAGGTAGAGAGACTCATTCCACTGTCTTCAGTATTTTGGATGTTTCTGCACTCAGATTAATGTGCTACATATTAGAAGCTGAAGACCCAAATTTTAATGATTAAATCTAGATTCATAGAATTTATTATACCTCAACATTACCTTCAAGGGAATCTATTTAACGAGCCGAAGATTATATTATTAGTTATAACGAGAGCTAAGACTAGAGCAACATTTAACATGAGTCACTATCCGTCTTTTTTTCCATCACCTTGCTACCCCTCACTTTCTATGCTTAGGTCATCATTCAGAAAATATTACTGACTGCCTATTGCATGACAGGCTTCATGCTATGTGCTTATGATACCACAGAAAACAAAATTAAGTCTGAACATTCAGAAAGTTAGCAGTCAAGCTAAAACATATCTTTGCCACTGTTTAAGTTTCTACATTATGTAACTTTTTTCTGTTTCAAGAGACAGCAAGCTTTAAAATATATACCTTAAAGCGATACAAGTGGATCTACCATTTGATCCAGCAATCCCATTGCTGGGCATCTACCCAAATGATCCAATGACACTGTACAAAAAAGACACCTACCCTCGAATGTTCATAGCAGCACAATTCATAATTGCAAAGCTGTGGAAACAACCCAAGTGCCCATTAATCCATGAGTGGATTAATAAAATGTGGTATATGTATACCATGGAGTACTATTCAGCTCTAAGAAACAACGGTGATATAGCACACCTTGTTTTTTCCTGGTTAGAGCTGGAACCCATACTACTAAGTGAAGTTTCCCAAGAATGGAAAAACAAGCACCACATATACTCACCACCAAACTGGTATTAACTGAGCAGCACCTAAGTGGACACAGGAACTACAGTAATTGGGTATTGGGCAGGGGGGAGGGGGGCGGTTGTATACATACATAATGAGTGAGATGTGTACCGTCTGGGGGATGGTCACGCTGGAAGGTCAGACTTGTGGGGGGAGAGGGGGAAAGGGCATTATTTGAAACTTTAAAATTTGTAACCCCATAATATACTTAAATTAAAAAAAAAACATACCAATTTTCTACTTTCTACTAGGGGAAATATGGTTACAAGTAGCAGATATTTTGATGTAGAGAGTGACAGGCATAGAGATATTTGTGCCCATAGGAAAGAGCAAAATGTCCTTAAATTGCAATTGAACATTTTGTAAACAGATTTTCCTGGACAAACTCATCCATATCAACTGCTTAATGGAGTTTATGCCACTTTCTCCTGAGTTCCCTATTGTGGTACTACTAATCAGAGATATGACACTCAAAAAGTCTGTGTAACCTGATTCCACATGACCCAATATCAGAGAGCTGCAGAAAGATATGGTGATCACTCCTAATACTTTTGCTTCTCTGAGTTCAATGTTATTATTATACCCTCCATTTGCAATACCAGATCCATTTGCCTCTCTTCCCCACTATGCTTTGTGCCTTCAAAAATCTGATGAATATGAACCATCATCTATATTAATGGGTTCTCTTGTTCTACTACTTCTAGTTAGTTTTAGTCAATTAGAAATCCATGCAAATGATTGGAGCAAAGGAGGAAAATGAAGTCAGAGTATTTATTCCTCTGATTTCCTCCTTGAATGATTTTTGTAGTCTTGTTTCATCCCTCTATGTCATCACTTTTCATCTGACTGTTCTCTCCACACAGCTCTGTCGTTCTTCAGATTCCAATAACAGGTGGTAGCAGTTGCCCTCCTGTTTCCAAATCCAAGTTATTTCTTATGGTTGCCCTATCCTGTCCCATTCCTTTGTAATCATTCAATTATTAAACTCTCCTCAAATCATTGTATTAGAGTATATAATGTGTTTGCCATTGGGACCCTTCCTTATACACTTCTTTCCATCATTTGCCCTATGACACCATTTCAAGTGCCATCATCACCCAGATTTCTTCTCATTCCCTAGTTATTATTTAATTTGCTGCTATTCTTCCTAATGCATAAAACTCACAACTGGAAACAGTTCTTCAAGTATAGTTTGATCAACACAAAACACAGAGAGAATTTCACCTCTTACTTTAGTTACATTTCCATAGAACTTAATCAAAGGTACTAGTAGCTTCTGAACAACCTTTTCACGCCCTTGGCTTACAATATATATACTGTCAATTGAAAATGTCTGAGTTGATATTTTTATACTACTGTTAAACTAAATGTCTCCCATTCTATTCACAGATGTTAGGTTGGGAACTGCAAGATATGAACCTGACAAATTTTTCTATCAAAATTTTCCTTATTTGATTAAATCCATTGCTTCTAGTGGTTCAGAGTCTAGCTTATTGAAACTCTTATTGCATTTAGATTTCTGTTATCAGAAAACTTGTCCAATCCTTTTGCCATTTTAAAACTTGATACATATATTGTAAATACACCTGTTTTTAATTTTTTTTATTTCAGCATATTACAGGGGTACAAATCTTTAGGTTACATATATTGCCCTTGCCCCACCTGAGTCAGAACTTCAAGCATGTCCATCCCCCAGACGGTGCACATAGCACTCATTATGTAGGTATCTGCCCAATACCCGAAGAATGTTATTACTATATGTGCACTGAAGTGTTTATCAGTTAATACCAATTTTAAGCCACCATTATGAACCTGTAGAAAAGAGAGGGCTGAGAATATATGAACGACAAATAAGCACATATAAAAGATGCTCACCACCTGAGAGTAGGACATGCTCGATGTTTTGTTAAGGCGGGGTGGTGGAGGGCATGGGGAGGAATGGCAGGGGCAATATATGTAACCCTAACAATATTTGTACCCCTATAATATGAAAAAATAAAAAAAATTAAAAAAAGATGCTCGATGCTCAAAATCATTAGCAGTCAGAGAAATTCAAATTAAGACCACAATTAGATATTACATATCTATCAGAAAGGAGTTTTCTTTAAGTAACAAAACCAAATGGCAGTGAGAATGCAAAGAAACTAGATCACTAATGCATTGTTGGTTGGAATGATACAGACATACTAGAAAGGTTGGAATTTTCTTATACAACTAAACATAATAACTATCATAATACCCAGAAATTATACCTCTGAGTAATTATTAAATAGAAATGAAATCTTATGTTCACAGAAAACCCTGCATGTGAATGATTATAACAAGTTTCTTTGTAATAGCCCAAAACTAGAAACAACCCAGAAGCCTTTCAACAAGTGGAATGATTAAGCAAACTGTGGTATATTTATACCATGGAATACCACACTCAGGGATATAAATTAATGAACTATTGATGCATGCAACAACCTGAATGAGTTCCTACAGACTTATGCTGAGTGAAAAAGCCAGTTCCAAAAGGTTGAATACTGAATGATTCCATTTGTTTAACATTCTCAAAGTGACAAGATTATTGAGATGAGTGGTTTCTAAGGGTTATGAACATGAAGGGAAGGGTAAGTAGGTGTGGCTATTAAAAGGCAACTGGAGAGATACTTGTGGTGATGAAATTCTTCTGTACTTTTACTATGGTGGTTGTCACTTGAATCTGGACATATGATAAAATTCTATATAACTAAACACACACAAATAAGCATATGCAAAACTGGTGAACTCTGAATCAGGTAGATAGATTGTATCAATGTGAGTTTCCTGGTTGTGAAGTTGTACTGCACTATTGCAAGATATTATCATTGGAGGAAATTTAGTAAAGGTTACACAGGAATCTCTGCATTATTTCTTGCAGTGGTGTGCTAACAGGTATATGCAAAGGTGCTTAACATCACTAATCATAAGGGAAAAGCTAATCAAAATGGCAATAAAACATCACCTCACACCAGTTAGGATGTTTTTTTTTTTATCAAAATGACAAAAAAATAACAAATGTTGGCAAGGGTGTGGAGAAAAGGAAACTCTAGTGTACTGTTGGTGGGAAGTTAGATTGGTATAGCCATTATGGAAAACAGAATGAAAGTTCCTAAACAAATTAAAAGTATAACTACCATATGACCCAGCAATCCTGTGTCTGCAAATTCACACAAAAGAAATGAAATCACCACATCTTAAAGATATCTCCATTTCCAAGTTCACTGCAGCATTATTCACAATAGTCAAGATATGGAAACAACCTAAAATGCCCACCAATGGATGAATGGATTAAACATTGTGGGAGATATATATAACAATGGAATATTATTCAGTTTTAAAAGGAGACTCTGCCATTTGCCACAACATGGGTGGAACTGGAGGCATTAGGCTAAATTAAATAAGCCAGATAAAGAAAAAGATTGCATGATCTCATAGGTGGAATATTTAAAAAGGGGAGGGCTCAAATACACAGAGATAGGTAATGGAGCAGTGGTTACCATGGGTAAGGCAAGGGACAGGAAATGGGGAGATGTAGGTCAAAGGATACAAAATAAAAGATATGTAGGATTAACAAGTGTAGAGATCGAATGTACAACAGGCGGACTAAAGTTAATAAAATTGTATTATATTAGGGATTTTTGTTAAATAAGCAGACTTTAGCTGCTCTTGTCACATACCAAAGAAAGTAATTATATGAGATGATATGTTACCCTGCTTCAGTATGGTAACTATTTCACTATCTATATGTGTGCCATAGCATCATGTTGTAAACCCCAAATATACATAATAAAATTTATTTAAAAAATAAAAAATAAATCACATTTCTATATACTAACAATGAACATATGGAAATTGAAATTAAGCACATGATATCATTTACAGTCACTCCAAATAAAATGAAATACTAAGGTATAAATCAAATGAAACATTTACCAGAGAATGAGTTCAAATATTAAAATTTCAAATATCTTCCTAAAATTTATAAAGTATAAATATCTACCCCTGTACACTTGATTCAAAGCAACTCTACCATACCCTTTCTAACAAAAACAATATTGTTTTCAGGGGAAGACTACTTGATTACTGACATTCTTTAGAAATGCTGGCTTACAGAGGTGATAATAAAAAGACCAGCTTTTGTTTTATTCTTGTGCGAAAATTCTCTGTAGACAATGCTCCCTTTTATTGGCTATGCCAGATCCAGACCATTCCCACTGCCTCACCCTTGGTAGGCTGCTCCTCTATCCTCAGTTTCTTAATAAGAAATTGCCCTCATTGGCTTTGGAACTGTGGCCTTCAAACATCATTATTTTAGTATGTGTATGTGGGGCAAGGGGCAGGTGCTGTTGGTGACTTTCTGTAGGGTGAGTTTTTTTGACTTCTGAAGACCTTTAGTTGCTCACAGCATTGGGTACATAACAACATACACCCCTATAAGCTATGTGGCCTGAAGGTGATTTTGTTGTCTGCCTTTGGGGAAGAGTGTCATGGCCACCCTGTATACATTATAGATATCCCCATCTGTCCTTCTCCACATACACACACCCTCCAAGAAATATCAACTCCTTTTCCTCCTCTCCTGTGAAATCAAATTTTAAGAAGGAAATGTGTCTTCAGTGCTCAGTCTTCCCCCAATCCTTATTTACAATGTTTGGCTGTCAACCTGTATATCTGTCTCCCAAACCTGCAGGACCCTATGTCCCTCCCCCCTTTTCAAATGTCTGCCTCTTCCCTTCCTTTCCTTCCTTCCTATCATTAGAGAACAGAAGGAAATACACGCACATAGACATCTGCCCTTAAAATTTTATTTTATTTTAATCATTGCCATTGGTGTACCATGTATTTGTCAGATTTGGTTTCTCCATGGTTGACTATTTCTCCATAGCTTTTTCTGAAGACTCCACAGATAGGTCTAGGTCTCTGGTCTCTTTGATTGGATCGATGGAGTTATCTGGGTTCTCTTCTTTATTCTTCAGCTGATTTGAATTTCTTTTCTTATGCACCCTGTAGAAACAGACTATTATTGTTGGCATTTTTATTTTCTTCATCTTATTCACATTCTGTTGAAGGGCTAATTTTACTATTATGAGTATCATCTGAACCTGTGAAGAAAAGAGGGAGAGGCCAGAAGGGCATTACTTTTGGGGAAAAGGATGATAGCTGGATGGCAAGGGGAATTTTATGAGAATGGATGCTGGTTGAGGAAGGGGTTTGTGCCAGAGAAGGACAGAGTAGAGTTGTGGGGTGGAGAAGAAGAGGAGGGTCATGGCTAAGGTAGTCTGACCTTATCACTTTCTTTGTTGTTGTGTTGACAGAGGGTCTTTATCTCCTTCCTGCCTTTGGTGATTGGAGTTGGCTGTTCCATGCTTACAGTTGGTTGTTGCATATCTATGCTAGGCTCCTCTGGTGTGCAGATTTCCTTAGCCATATTGAAGCCTCCCAGTGGTCTATCCCAGGCCTCTTCCCTCACTATATATACCTTCCTGGGGGTAGTGAGAACCACATCCTTAAGCTTTGTTTGGTCATCCAGCACTACTCCAGCCAATAGTAACCCCGAGATGGCTTAGACATCACAAAGCACTACCCTTGACACCTCCATGGGTGGGGGAGGAGGAGAGAAGGCCAAGATGCTGTTGTTGCTTCAACACCCCCTAAAGATGCATCCCAAATTGACCTGCTATCCCTCCTCATCTCTTCATCTTCAATTCTCATGGTTCACATGGAAAGAAGAGAGTCATTTCTTCAAGTCTTTTCCCACAACCTCCTCTATTAAGCGATTCATTGTGTACTCTCCCAGCCCTAACCATTACCAGGTATTTTGGATACCTTACTTAAAATCCCTACAAGCTAATGTGGCCACATTTAAGTCTTGGTGGATACATGTGATTCATCCCTACAATCGTCTCCTATGCACCTTGAAGATAATTTACTTTTTGGCTACTACCATACAACTTTTCAATCCACCTTCTTTTCCCCAATGTCCCTGTAGTTATCTTCGATTTTCTGTTTCCAGTCTGAAATCATCGCCTTCAGCCTGTCAAAACTTCAGTGAATTGACTTTCATTATTCGGTATCTTAGCCTTATTTCAAATCAAGTGGATGTGTTCATATTAGTACAGGTAGTCTCCAGGTTACAGATGAGATAAATTCCTGAGAATGTCTTTAGGTCAGATTTGTATGTAACTCAGATCCATGATGAGCAGTGCATATACAGTAGTAATAATAAAATAATGCCAATACTATAATGGCTCATATGTGGTAATAATAATACTGTTTAATACTATAATAGACCACATGCAGCTGCTCACAGGTGGTGCATGCGCGCATGAGAGGGATGGTAAAAAAATATACTATGATAATAATAACACTCCTGTACTATAATAATAAGTTACAGAAGCTATTGTGCTTTTTCTTTTTATTCAAACAAACAGAACATAAAAACAAACTCATACCAAAAGTTTAAATAGAAGATAGGAGAAATTTCTATAAAGGATATTAAAGGTTAATACACACCTAACGTTGCACTAGGCTAATAGAAATTTGATCTTCTAACCAATCAATAATAACCTTTCCATTTCAATAATTAACCCACTATGCTGCATAGTAATAATTGATGTTTTCATTGGAGCACTGCCTTTCACATATTCCATTATTCTCATTTTATCCTTTGTAACTGTTCTGATAGTTGAGCAACTGAAGACTAATGCTTTCCCAATGAATGATGGCATCTTGTGTTTCTCCAAAAGCTTAATTATTTCCACTTTCCTTTCCACTGTAATCATCTTTCTCTTTGCTGCAGGCTCACTTGGTCTTGCAGTAGACTTTTGCTTTGGTGGCATTATCATAAGGGTAAACACAGACAGAATAAAGTGAATAAAATAGTTAAGATGAAAGTGATAATGTATGTAAGAGACCATATAAACAATGAGACTAGTCACTAGAATAAACACGCTGCCCCAATGAACCACTTAGGCCATGGGCTTTGTTTACATATGCAGAAGAAACTAGTGCCCAAATTATTAGTTTAATTATATATTATCTTTAAGGGGAAGTTTGAAAGCCTGTTTGTAAATATGGAATGCCGTAAGTCAGGTCTTCCATAACCTGGGGGCTGCCTGTAAATGCAGGCAATATATATATTTTCCCATTGTAGGGGAGAAGGAGCAGGCATTCATGTGATAAAAATTGTTATGGGTGTTTACATGCAGGATACTACAAACCCAAAATGAATGTGTGAACCCAGGGTATATATTGCTATCCTTTGTACTAGATGTTCTTTCCAGTGCAACAAGGGGAGAAAAGACATTTATATTGGAAACAAAGAAGTAAAAGTGTCTCTTCAAAGACTACATGAGAAATTGTATACAAAACTCAATCTAAAACAATGCTTCTACAACTAATAACTGAGCTTAGCAAGGTTGCAGGATACGATAGCAACACTTAAAAAAATTAACTCTGTGTGTATAGATTAGTAGGGAACAACTGGAAGTTTGAAATTAAGAACAGTGAAATTTAAACTATCACTAAAATTATGGAATACTTAGGGATAAATATGACCAAAGATGTAAAAAGACTGGTACACTAAAAACTATAAAACATTGAAAAAAATTAGTGACATAATTAAATAAATGGAGATACATACTTTGATTATAGGCTAGAATATACAGTATTGTAAAATTCTTTCCAAATCCAACTGTATATTCAACCCAATCCCAATCAAAATCCCAGAAAGGTTTTTTTTAGTAGAAATTGACAGGATAATTATAACATCGATGTGAAAATACAAGATATAAAATAGCCAAAAGAAAAGTGGTGAAATCCGAATAAAGTGTGAATTGTATCAAATCACTGTTCTGGTTTTGATAGTGTGCTGTAATGGTGTACTGAAGATTTTAACTATTAGGGGAGGCTGAATGAAGAATATACAAGACTTCTCTGTACATACCTTTGAAACTTTAAGTGAATCTATAATTATTTCAAAATAAGCTAAAAGATTAAAAGAAAAAGAGGAGGCAATGATAGAGAAGGCATGGCCCTGTCATTCCCCAACAGGTGTACACTTACTTTTCCAATTCTTTTGAGGAATTTATACAACTCAAAAATATGAAAAAATTAAAAAATAAAACAAACAAAACAGGCCTAGAGCCTGGATTCTTGTTCCAGTATTTTTCCAGCTCACTTACCTTTCTCTTATACACCAGAACATCAAGAAAGGCCTATCAAAATGCCCTGATAACCTCCAGACACACTCAATTTATAACATTTTTATAACCATCATCTGCTCCAGGCATGGGGAAGCTGCAGCCTTAAAGCCACCTGTGGCTATCTAGGTCTTTAAGTGTGGCCTTTTGACTGAATCTAAATTTTACAGAACAAATTCTTTGATTTTTATTAATACATTTTTGTTCATCTTTTATATTTTTATTTTTAAAATGAATAGATTTTAAATACCAAAGAATAAATAAGTTTCAATCAAATGATCCTCTCAGATTGACTGGCACAATTAGAACATTAGTAAGTCATAAGGGCTAAATCTATGGCTGCTGTGCTCATGATTTAGTTTAAACTTCCCCCAACTGACTTGTGCCATTACTGCACAAGGCTGGTTGGTGAGAATTTATGGGGATTGAAAATGCCAGTCTGTTACCAGCTCTTGACAATGGTGCACTGTGTTTCTATTTGAAGTGCAATTTGTGAATAGTTGCATTGCTTAACAACCCATCATGTCAAAGAAGACCAACAGAACACAGAAGGAAGAAAACAAATTTTTAATGAGGACTGGGAATGACAATATTGTCTTGTTTCTATTAAAGATAAGATGATTTGCTTGCTTTGTGATACTACAATATCAGCATTAAAGAAAATCAATGCTCATCAGCATTATAACAATCATAAGGACCACAAACATTATGAATTAGTAGGAGAGGTACAAAATCTTGTATTGCAGAAATTAAAAGATGAAAAGCAAAAGAAATGACAATTCTTTCAAGAAGCAATAATTCCTGGAAATAATGCCACTGAAGCAACTTCTAAGGTACTTGGGGATAAAAGGAAGCCATTCAGTGATGTAGAAATTGTGAAAGAAACCGTTGCCAAAGTTGTAGGATGCTTAGACCCAGATAACATTTCAAAGTACAAATAACTACCTCTTTCAAGGAAAACCATGATTGATCAGCCATATAAATTAGCCTTCAATTTAACGGAACAACTTAATTCAATACTTCATAAGGAGGCCGGGCGCTGTGGCTCACGCCTGTAATCCTAGCTCTTGGGAGGCCGAGGCGGGCGGATTGCTCGAGGTCAGGAGTTCAAAACCAGCCTGAGCAAGAGCGAGACCCCGTCTCTACTATAAATAGAAAGAAATTAATTGGCCAACTGATATATATATATAAAAAATTAGCCGGGCATGGTGGCGCATGCCTGTAGTCCCAGCTACTCGGGAGGCTGAGGCAGAAGGGTCACTCAAGCCCAGGAGATTGAGGTTGCTGTGAGCTAGGCTGACGCCACGGCACTCACTCTAGCCTGGACAACAAAGTGAGACTCTGTCTCAAAAAAAAAAAAAATACTTCATAAGGAACATATATATTCTTCAATTGCTTTGGATGAGTCAACTGATACTGATCTGGCACAGGTTTTCTGCTTCATTCAGATGATAACAGAAGATTTTCTTTGCTACAAAGAGTTACTCACTTTGGGCACTCATGTGAACAGAACACGGAGAATAGATATCTTCAACATCTTTCAAGATAAACGTCATGAAGTTGGACTGAATTTGGTAAATTTAGTGAGTGTATATACAGATGGTACACCTTCCATGACAGGAAAACATGAAGAGTTTATTGCACAGATAAAAGAAGTATTAACAGATCCATATGCTCTCATTTATTTTCATTGTATCTTGCATTGGCAAAATTTCTGTGCTAAAGCTATTTTAAGTGGCACTTTGCAACAAGTTATAAGTATTTATACCTATATTTGTGCAAATATATGGTAGCATTGTCAGTTTTGTAACATGCTAAAGTTGAATGATGAGGTATTCAATGTGTATTTGCTGTATCATTCTAAAGGACATTGGCTATCACAGTGACAGGTCTTAGCCAAAATTTTATCTCTGCAAGAACAGATAGTTAAATTTTATGAAGAACAGAATCAGCAACGTGAATTATTGAAAGAAGATTTCTAGGAATGCAGCATTTCTTTGTGATATCATGTCCAATCAAAATGACTTGAATATTTATTTGCAAGGTAAAACTAAGTCTATCTATGATATGTGGCAAAAAAAAAAAAATCCAAGCATTTTAAGCTATCAATTTTCAGAACATTTCCTCTTCAAAAGGAAATTTCAGATGAACATTTTCCCCAGTTAGCAAAGGTCATAGATGAGCAGGGTGATATATGCCAAATAATTTCGAGAATGCACACTGTTATAGACCTATTTATTGGAGAATACAATAAAAGTTTCACTGACTTTGAGAATCATAACATCATACTCAAATTATCATTTAAGCGTCCCCTAGTTGATACCACTAAGACAACTAAAGAACTGCATATGGAATTGATTGAGCTCTTAGTAGATGCCATTGTAAAGTCATTGTTTTATGCTAAGAAAAATCCAATGGAAATCTGGAAAAAAGCAGTAGAATACGCATGCCTTGAGAAACTCATGCCTGATAAATGCTTTACTGTTTTCAACCACTTATTGCAGCAAAATCTACATTCTTCTGCTTAACCCAAATAAGAGGCTCTTAAGGTCACAAATGACTGATGTCCATCTAGCGGATCAACTGAAACTGTGGACCTCTATGCTGCAACCAAATGTTCAAATGCTTTCCAACGAAAAACAGACAAGACAAAGTCATTAAAAAGTTAGTTAACTTTAAAATGAACAAATAGTTTGCATTTTTTGAGATTAAGTACATAGTAGTTAGTTTACAAATCAATGTACATTTTTAAGTATATCTAATTAAAGTTTCTTGAACGTGGCTTTATTTGATTACAGCTAAATTAATGTGACCTTCCAACATGAAAAATTTCCCCACCCTTGATCTAAATGCTTCCAAAACACAAGAAAAATCTTATTAAGGTTACCTTTTTATTAGTGAACCCCAAATATTGTCAAGTTATTACCATTTCCATTTATTATATGTTCACAAGCCAACTTCTAAAGTATTTTTGGATAATTGCCTGAAATTAATAGTGAGAACATCATGTTCTCATGTCATACCATAAAAAAATATGGGCGGAGCAAGATGGCGGACGAATAACACCGCCAGACAGAGTATCTCTGCAGAAAAGACATATTCTAGCAGAAATTAGAGGAAAGAAGCAAGAAGACGAGCATACAGGGGACAAGGGCCGGAAGGAGGGGTACCTGAGACCCCGGGAGACTCCACGGGAGGAGACTGCGGAGGAGAACTGGAGGCTGAGACCACCAGAGCAGCCTGGAGACCAGCGGCAAGGATAGGTGGATTTGCTGTTTCCCCTCCCCTGCATTCGGGACTGCTGGTGGGCTCCCCAGCGGGGGGAGAGACCTGCGGACACCAGCCCAGAGACCGCCGCCACCAGCCAGTGGTGAGCCTGTAGCAGACGTGGCACCAGGTTCCCAACTTCCTCCGGGCACCTCGCTGTGCACAGAGCAGAGCCACGCAACAGGCACCATATTGCCTCCTCCTCCCCTCCCTCAACCCTACCCTCCGCTGCCCAGAGAGACAATACAGCCACAAGGAGGAGGCACCTCCAGGGAACGGGACCTTCCCGTTTAAGACCCTACACCTGACCCAGGGGAAATCAGACTGTGAGCTCCCTACCCGCCAGCCCTCCCAGGTGCTGCTGGCACCGTGTTACCAGGAGAACGGTGCCGACTCAGGCTGAGAGACATAGACCCAGATTGGGTTCCCTGTGGGTGAATTGGGACGGGAAATCCTCTCCCTGGTGAGGATACAGTTTGAACTCTGGCACCCAGAGGTCGGACCTGCAGACCAGATCCCCTGAACCAAGGCCTAGCATTGCCCAGGGCACAGAAAGGTTATACATGAACAGCCTACTGAGGTGTATGTGCCTCCAGGGGCGGATCGGCGTCCTAGAGGGCAACCTTCCTCCCAGAAGGAGGCCGTGCACCCACCCAGGTGGCTTTCATGTGCAGGGAACCTCCCTGCCGGCATCACAGTCCAGGGAGGCCTGGTGGCTTGTGGTCTGGCCTGCTGGCAGAGGCCCAGGAGTAGCTGCGGAGTTGGGGAGGGAGGAAAGAAGCGAGGCCCGCTCCAGACTGTGGGTCTCAGACAGCCCCACCCCCACACACAGACTTTCTGGCTGAGCAGGACCATTCCAGCCCCGCCCTGACAGCTTTCCCTGGAAGCAGAGAACAGAACTTTGACCCCTGCTAATGGTCTAAGGGCAGGTTTACCTAACCCAGCTCTGCCCAGAACAAGAGCTGTTAACAGGACACAAAATCAACAGTATAGCCTGTTACTCTAAGCAGACGCCACCTACTGACAGGGACGGCAGCTTGCACAGCCTTTCCATGGCACCCACTGACTCAATATACAGGGAGTGGTCCAATTTCACCCACAGACACCACCTAACACCACAGAAACTAAACAAGGTGTGTGAATACCCAAACAATAACTTAAGGAAAGAAACAACAACTGATCGACATGGGAAGAAATCAGCGAAAGAACTCAGGAAATATGAAGAACCAATCGGAAAACAAACCCCCAAAGAGGAGCACCAGCACCCTAGAAACGGACACCAACCAAAATCAGGCAACCAATATGACAGAAGAGGAATTTCAGATGTGGATCATAAGAACACTCACCGAGCTGAAACAACAACTCAATAACCAACATAAAGAAACCAGAAAAAGTCTCCAGGATATGGGAAAAGAAATAGACACAATGAAGAAAAGTGTAACCGAAATCCTGGAAATGAAGAATCAATTCAAGGAACTACAAAACACAGTGGAAAGTCTCAAGAACAGGGTAGATCAAACAGAAGAAAGAATCTGAGAGCTCGAAGATAACACCCTCCAATTAAATAAATCAGTCACAGAAATAGAGCAGAGAAACAAGAGAAAAGAGCAAAGCCTACAAGAGCTGTGGGATTATGTGAAGAAACCTAATGTGAGGGTCATAGGCTTACAAGAAGGGGAAGAAGACAACACTCAAGGTTGGACAAGCTGTTTGAAAATATAATAGAGGAAAATTTCCCAGGCCTTGCTCAAAATCTTGATATACAAGTTCAAGAAGCTCAGAGGACCGCTGGGAGATTCAATGCAAACAGGAAGACGTCACGACATGCAGTCATCAGACTGACCAAAGTATCAAATAAAGACGCCCTTCTAAGAGCTGTAACACAAAAGAAGCAAGTAACAAACAAGGGAAAGCCAATTCGAATAACATCGGACTTCTCTAATGAGACTTTACAAGCAAAGAGAGACTGGGGCCCCATTCTCACTCTTTTGAAACAAAACAATGCCCAGCCTAGAATATTATTCCCTGCAAAACTAAGCTTCGTATATGAAGGAGAAATAAAAACATTCTCAGACAAGCAAAGGCTAAGAAAATTCACCAAGACAAGACCAGCCCTACAAGAAGTAATTAAAACAGCGTTACTTACGGAACATCATAATAATAACCCACGGATATAAAAACAACCAAAAACCAAAGATATTAAAGGCCAGATATTACAGTGGCTCAAGACAATGATCATAGTAACAAAATCCAACCCAACAGAATGATCAGTAATCTACCTTACGTATCAGTTCTCTCAATAAATGTGAATGGCTTAAACTCTCCACTCAAGAGACATAAGTTGGCTGAATGGATAAGAAAATACAGGCCAAGTATATGCTGTCTTCAGGAAACACATCTAACCTGCAAGGATGCATATAGACTAAGAATAAAAGGGTGGAGATCAATATTCCAAGCAAACAGAATCCAAAAGAAGGCTGGTGTGGCAGTTCTAATTTCAGACGATTTAGTTTTTAAATCAACAAAAGTAGTAAAAGACGAAGAAGGTCATTATATAATGGTGAAGGGCACAGTCCAAAAACAAGAGATAACAATTTTAAATATTATCGCACCAAACTTAGGTGCACCCAAATTCATAAAGCAAACCTTACTGGAGCTAAGCAAATGTATTAATAGGAACTCCATAATAGCCGGTGATTTCAACACCCCACTGACGGCACGAGACAGATCCTCCAAACAGAAAATTAATAAAGAAATAATGGACTTAAACAAAACTCTAGAACAATTGGGTCTGACAGACATCTACAGAACATTCTACCCAAAATCCACTGAATATACGTTCTTCTCATCAGCTCACGGGCATTCTCTAAGATTGACCATAGCCTAGGACACAAAGAAAATATCAAGAAATTAAAAAAAATAGAAATCCTACCATTTACCTTCTCAGATCACAGTGGAATAAAAGTAGAAACCACCCCTAACAGAAACTCACATTTCTACACAAAAACGTGGAAATTAAACAACCACCTACTAAATGATTACTTTGTAAATGAAGAAATCAAGACGGAAATAAAAACGTTCTATGAAATAAAGGACAATGGAAAGACAAGTTATCAACTCCTCTGGGACACAGCTAAAGCAGTTCTGAGAGGAAAGTTTATCTCCATAAATGCCTATAACCAAAAGACAAGAAGATCACAAATAGACAATCTAATGAAACGACTCAAAGAGCTGGAAAAAGAAGAACAGACCAACCCTAATCCTAGCAGAAGAAGTGAAATCAATAAGATCAAATCAGAACTAAAAGAAATTGAAAACAGGGAAGCTATTCAGGAGATTAATAAAACAAAAAGTTGGTTCTTTGAAAAAATAAACAAAATTAACACAACATTGGCTACACTAACGAAAAGCAGAAAAGAGATATCTCCAATAAGCTCCATCAGGAACAAAAAAGGAGATATCACAACTAATCCCAAGGAGATACAAGATACAATTTATGAATACTACAAAAATTTTTATGCACACAAACTAGAAAATGTGGAGGAAATGGACAAATTTCTAGAAACACACAGCCTCCCTTGGCTCAACCAGGAAGAAATAGATTCACTGAACAGAGGAATCTCAACAGCTGAAATCGAAACAGCAATTAAAAATCTCCCTAAAAAGAAAAGTCCCGGTCAAGATGGCTTCACACCTGAATTTTACCATACTTACAAAGAAGAACTAGTACCTATCTTGCAGAAACTATTCCACAAAATCGAGAAGAAGGGAAACCTCCCCGACACCTTTTCTGAAGCGAATATTACTCTGATACCAAAACCAGGAAAGGATACAACAAAAAAAGAAAACTACAGACCAATATCCCTAATGAATATAGATGCAAAAATTTTCAACAAAATCTTAGCTAACCGAATCCAGACACTTATCAAAAAAATAATCCACCACGACCAAGTGGGCTTCATCCCAGGGATGCAGGGATGGTTCAACATTCGTAAATCTATAAATGCAATTCACCACATAAACAGAAGCAAAAACAAAGACCACATGATTCTTTCAATAGATGCAGAAAAAGCTTTTGACAAAATTCAACAACCTTTCATGATACGAACACTTAAGAAAATAGGCATAGAAGGGAAATAACAGACCCATAGCCAACACCATACTGAATGGGGAAAGATTGAAATCATTCCCACTTAGAACTGGAACCAGACAAGGCTGCCCACTATCTCCACTTCTGTTCAACATAGTGCTGGAAGTCTTGGCTACAGCAATCAGACAGGAAAATGGAATCAAAGGTATCCAAATAGGGGCAGAAGTTATCAAACTTTCACTGTTTGCTGATGATATGATATTGTATCTAGAAAACCCCAAGGATTCAACCAAGAAACTCCTGGAACTGATCAATGAATTTAGTAAAGTCTCAGGATACAAAATCAATACACAGAAATCAGAGGCATTCATATACGCCAACAACAATCTCATTGAGAACCAAATCAAAGACTCAATTCCCTTCACAATAGCAACAAAGAAATTACAGTACCTAGGAATATATTTAACCAAAGAGGTAAAAGACCTCTACAGGGAGAACTATGAAACACTGAGGAAGGAAATAGCAGAGGATGTAAACAGATGGAAATCCATACCATGCTCGTGGATCGGCAGACTCAATATCATCAAAATGTCTATACTACCCAAACTGATCTACAGATTCAATGCAATACCTATTAAAATCCTATCAGCATTCTTCACAAATATAGAAAAAATAATTTTACGCTTCGTATGGAACCAAAGAAGACCCCGAATATCAAGAGCAATTCTAGGCAACAAAAACAAAATGGGAGGCATTAATATGCCAGATATCAAACTATACTACAAAGCTGTAGCAATTGAAACAATATGGTATTGGCACAAAAATAGGAATATTGACCAGTGGAACAGATGTGAGAATCCTGATATAAAACCATCCTCATATAGCCATCTCATCTTTGACAAAGCTGACAAAAACATACGCTGGGGAAAAGAATCTCTCTTCAATAAATGGTGCTGGGAAAACTGGATAGCCACCTGTAGAAGGCTAAAACAGGACCCACACCTTACACCTCTCACAAAAACCAACTCACGCTGGATAACAGACTTAAACCTAAGATATGAAACTATTAGAACTCTAGAGGAAAAAGTTGGAAACACTCTCCTAGACATTGGCCTGGGCAAAGAGTTTATGAAGAAGTCCCCAAAGGCAATCACAGCAGCAACAAAAATAAATAAATGGGACATGATCAAACTACAAAGCTTCTGCACAGCCAAAGAAATAGTCATGAAAGTAAACAGACAACCTACAGAATGGGAGAAAATTTTTGCATCCTATGCATCCGATAAGGGACTGATAACTAGAATATACTAAGAATTCACGAAAATTAGGGAAAAAAAAACAAATAACCCCATTAAAAAGTGGGCCAAGGACTTGAACAGAAATTTTTCTAAAGAAGACAGAAGAATGGCCAACAAACATATGAAGAAATGCTCAACATCTCTAATCATCAGGGAAATGCAAATCAAACCCACAATGAGATATCACTTAACCCCAGTGAGAATGGCCATTATCAAAAAATCTACAAACAATAAATGCTGGTGTGGTTGCAGAGACAGAGGAACACTCCTACACTGCTGGTGGGACTGCAAACTAGTTCAACCTCTGTGGAAAGCAATATGGAGATACCTTAAAGCGATACAAGTGAATCTACCATTTGATCCAGCAATCCTATTGCTGGGCATCTACCCAAATGATCCAGTGACACTGTACAAAAAAGACACCTGCACTCGAATGTTTATAGCAGCACAATTCATAATTGCAAGGCTATAGAAAGAGCCCAAGTGCCCATCAATCCAAGAATGGATTAATAAAATATGGTATATGTATACCATGGAGTCCTATTCAGCTCTAAGAAACAACGGTGATATAGCACATCTTATATTTTCCTGGTTAGAGCTGGAACCCATACTACTAAGTGAAGTATCCCAAGAATGGAAAAACAAGCACCAGATATATTCTCCAGCAAACTGGTATTAACTGAGTAGCACCTAAGTGGACACATAGGTACTACAGTAATAGGGTATTGGGCAGGTGGGAGGGGGGAGAGGGGCGGGTATATACATACATAATGAGTGAGATGTTCACCATCTGGGGGATGGTCATGATGGAGACTCAGACTTTTGGGGGGAGGGGGGAAAATGGGCATTTATTGAAACCTTAAAATCTGTACTCCCATAATATGCCAAAATAAAAAAAAAATTAAAAAAAAAAATAAAAAAATAAAATGAAAAAAAAAAAAAAGCTTTTGCCAAAATTCAACACCCTTTCATGATATGAACACTTAATTAAATTGGCATAGAAGGGACATACCTAAAAATGTTACAAGCCATAAATGACAGACCCATAGCCAACATCATACTTAATGGGGAAAAATTGAAATCATTCCCACTTGACCTGGAACCAGACAAGGCTGCCCACTATCTCCACTTCTGTTCAACATAGTGCTGGAAGTCTTGGCTACAGCAATCAGACAGGATAATGGAATCAAAGGTATCCAAATAGGGGCAGAAGAGATCAAACTTTCACTGTTTTTTGATGATATGATATTTTATCTAGAAAACCCCAAAGATTCAACCAAGAAACTCCTGGAACTGATCAATGAATTTAGTAAAGTCTCAGGATACAAAATCAATACACAGAAATCAGAGGAATTCATATACGCCAACAACAATCTCATTGACAACCAAATCAAAGACTCAATTCCCTTCACAATAGCAACAAAGGAATTAAAGTACCTAGGAATTTACTTAACCAAGGACATAAAAGACCTCTGCAGGGAGAACTATGAAACACTGTGGAAGGAAATAGCACAGTATGTAAACACATGGAAATCCATACCATGCTCATGGATTGGCAGACTCAATATCGTCAAAATGTCTATACTACCCAAACTGATGTACAGATTCAATGCAATACCTATTAAAATCCCATCAGCATTCTTCACAGATATAGAAAAAATAATTTTACACTTTGTAGGGAATCAAAGATGACCCCGAATATCAAGAGCAATTCTAGGCAACAAAAACAAAATGGGAGGCATTAACATGCCAGATATCAAACTATACTACAAATCTGTAGTAATTAAAACAATATGGTATTGGCACAAAAATAGGAATATCGACCAGTGGAACAGATGTGAGAATCCTGATATAAAACCATCCTCATATAGCCATCTAATATTTGATAAAGCAGACAAAAACATACGCTGGGGAAAAGAATGCCTCTTCAATAAATGGTGCTGGGAAAACTGGATAGCCACCTGTAGAAGGCTAAAACAGGACCCACACCTTTCACCTCTCACAAATACCAACTCACGCTGGATAACAGACTTAAACCTAAGATATGAAACTATTAGAACTCTAGAGGAAAAATTTGGAAACACTCTCCTAGACATCGGCCTGGGCAAAGAGTTTATGAAGAAGTCCCCAAAGGCAATTACAGCAGCAACAAAAATAAATAAATGGGGCATGATCAAACTACAAAGCTTCTGCACAGCCAAAGAAATAGTCATGAAAGTAAACAGACAACCTACAGAATGGGAGAATATTTTTGCATCCTATGCATCCGATAAGGGACTGATAACTAGAATATACTTAGAACTCACGAAAATCAGTTAGAAAAAATCAAATAACCCCATTAAAAAGTGGGCAAAGGACTTGAACAGAAATTTTTCTAAAGAAGGCAGAAGCATGGCCAACAAACATATGAAAAAATGCTCAACATCTCTAATCATCAGGGAAATGCAAATCAAAACCACAATGAGATATCACTTAACCCCAGTGACAATGGCCTTTATCAAAAAATCTCCAAACAATAAATGCTGGCATGGTTGCGGAGAGAGAGGAACACTCCTACACTACTGGTGGAACTGCAA
This sequence comes from Microcebus murinus, assembly GCF_040939455.1. Lineage (NCBI taxonomy): Eukaryota > Metazoa > Chordata > Mammalia > Primates > Cheirogaleidae > Microcebus > Microcebus murinus. Next base: position 70,579,044 of record NC_134136.1, read on the forward strand.
ACTAGTTCAACCTCTGTGGAAAGCAATATGGAGATACCTTAAAGGGATACAAGTGAATCTACCATTCGATCCAGCAATCCCATTGCTGGGCATCTACCCAAATGATCCAATGACACTCTACAAAAAAGAAATCTGCACTCGAATGTTTATAGCAGCACAATTCATAATTGCAAGGCTATAGAAAGAGCCCAAGTGCCCATCAATCCAAGAATGGATTAATAAAATATGGTATATGTATACCATGGAGTACTATTCAGCTCTAAGAAACAACGGTGATATAGCACATCTTATATTTTCCTGGTTAGAGCTGGAACCCATACTACTACGTGAAGTATCCCAAGAATGGAAAAACAAGCACCAGATATATTCTCCAGCAAACTGGTATTAACTGAGTAGCACCTAAGTGGACACATAGGTACTACAGTAATAGGGTATTGGGCAGGTGGGAGGGGGGAGGGGGGCGGGTATATACATACATAATGAGTGAGATGTGCACCATCTGGGGGATGGTCATGATGGAGACTCAGACTTTTGGGGGGAGGGGGGAAATGGGCATTTATTGAAACCTTAAAATCTGTACCCCCATAATATGCCGAAATAATAAAAATATATATGATAAACAAACAAACCAAAAACCCAAGGCACACCGCATAAAATAGGGGAGGTTAAAAACTGATTAAAATTGTTGAAATTAAAAGTCTTCCATTACCTCATTAGCTTTTTTTTTTTTAAGTTTTTCTTTTTTTTTTTTTATTTGGCATATTATGGGGGTATAGATTTTAAGGTTTCAATAAATGCCCATTTTCCCCCTCCCCCCACAAGTCTGAGTCTCCAATATGACCATCCCCCAGATGGTGCACATATCACTCATTATGTATATATATACCCGCCCCCCGCCCCCCTCACACCTTCCCAATACCCTATTACTGTAGTACCTATGTGACCACTTAGGTGCTGTTCAGTTAATACAAATTTGCTGGGGAGTATATCTGGTGCTTGTTTTTCCATTCTTGGGAAACTTCTCTTAATATTATGGTTTCCAGCTCTAACCAGGAAATTATAAGATGTGCTATATCACTGTTGTTTCTTAGATCTGAATAGTACTCCATGGTATGCATATACCACATTTTATTAATCCATTCTTGGATTGATGGGCATTTGGGCTGTTTCCACAGCCTTGCAATTATGAATTGTGCTGCTATAAACATTCGAGTGCAGGTGTCTTTTTTGTACAGTGTCATTGGATCTTTTGGGTAGATGCCCAACAAAGGGATTGCTGGATCAAATGGTAGAATCACTTGTATCTCTTTAAGATATCTTCATATTACTTTCCACAGAGGTTGAACTTGTTTGCATTCCCACCAGCAGTGTAGGACCATGCCAGCAACCATGCCAGCATTTATTGTTTGGAGATTTTTTGATAAAGGCCATTGTCACTGGGGTTAAGTGATATCTCATTGTGGTTTTGATTTGCATTTCCGTGATGATTAGAGATATTGAGGATTTTTTCATATGTTTGTTGGCCATTCTTCTGTCTTCTTTATAAAAGTTTCTGTTCAAGTCCTTTGCCCACTTTTTAATGGGGTTATTTGATTTTTTCTAACTGATTTTCATGAGTTCTAAGTATATTCTAGTTATCAGTCCCTTACCGGATGCATAGGATGCAAAAAATTGTCTCCCATTCTGTACGTTATGTGTTTACTTTCATGACTATTTCTTTGGCTGTGCAGAAGCTTTGTAGGTTGATCATGTCCCATTTATTTATTTTTGTTGCTGCTGTGATTGCCTTTGGGGACTTCTTCATAAACTCTTTGCCCAAGCCGATGTCTAGGGGAGTGTTTCCAACTTTTTCCTCTAGAGTTCTAATAGTTTCATACCTTAGATTTAAGTCTGTTATCCAGCGTGAGGTACTACAGTAATAGGGTATTGGTCAGGGGGGCGGGGGGTGAGTATATACATACATAATGTGTGAGATGTGCACCCTCTGGGGGATGGTCATGCTGAAGGCTCAGACTTCTGGGGGGAGGGGGGAAAGAGCATTTATTGAAACCTTAAAATCTGTACCCCCATCATATGCCAAAATACAAAAAAAAAAAAAAAAGATTATGCTGAATGTCAAAATGGAGTATTTACAGGAGCACAAGAAGATCTGTGTAGGCTCCTCAAGAAGGTCACATATGGTTTGGGCTTAACGAATAACAGACCAAAATGCTAGATAAGTAGGGAAGGGTCTGATAATTTAATGTCTAAAGACCATGTTGAGGTATTTTAATTTTTCCCTGTGGGCAATAGAGAGCCATCAAAGTGTTGTAAGCAGAGGCATGATGTGGTCATATTTGCATTTGAGAAAAACCACTCTGGCTGTAGTGCAGAAACTAGATTGGAGAAGGGAGTAGGAAAGAAGGCAGGAAAATTCACAGATTAAGTTTTTAAGTGAAAGATGATGAGAGGCTAAGAACATAGAGGTGGTGAGGCCAGAGAAGGTAGAATTTAGTTGAGAGTAAAATTTTAATGGAAGTGATAAATCTTTGAGATACTACTGGATAGAATCGACTGGACATGCTAAGTGATTGCATTTGGGAGTATAGGGAAAAAGAAAGAAAAAAAAACCCTTTATGTTTCAGCTTGTCTGACCATTGAATGAATAATATCATTGTATTAAGTTATATTATACAGAAGGACCACATTTCCATGAGAGTGGTTGCAGAGGTGAGAAATTGGGAAGAAGTGGGAAACTGATGAAATTCCATGAGAACAAGAAATACCTTATTTTTTATCATTGTAGCCCCAGTGTCTGGCTCAACAAATACTAGAATGATTTAATGAGATAAATGAATTATTGTTTTTGAAATGTCACTGACGATATTTGAGTATGAGCTCTGCTGTAGAGTTAAAAGAAAGCCCAGTTCATGTACTGACCTGTAGATATTCAGCATTTCCAGGCAGAGAAAGTAGAAAGCAAAAATTCGATAAAGAAGTACTAAGCCCAACATCCTTATATGCAAAGAATAGCAAGTAGGTGAGTGTGGCTTGGGGAAAGTGAGCAAGAAGGGAGGGGGGGCAGAAGATGAGGTGAAGGAAACAAAGGGATGGATTATATAGATCTTTAAAAGCTATTGTAAAGTCTTTGCTTTTTTCTCTGAATGAAGTGGGCTCCATTGGATGCATAGAGCAGAGGAGTGACATGGTCTGATTTATATTTTAACAGGATCAATTTGCTGGGTAGAGAACACTTTGTAGAAAGGCAAGGGTAGAAGCCATCAGACTAGTTAGAAGGCTTCTGAAGTCATCCAAGTAAGAGATCATGATAGTTTGCACCAAGGTGGAAGCAATGAAGATGGTAAGGTGTGAAGTGGTCAGATCTCCATTTGTTTTGTTTTGATTATTAATTATTTTTGAAGGTAGAACTGGCAGGATTCACTGAAGTACTGGTATGTGGTGTGGAATAAAAATGAATGCAAAACTGATTCTGAAGCATTTGGCTTGAACAACTGAAAAATATTTTAATAAACCCCAGCAATTTACTGAAATGGATAGGACTGTAGGAGGAGTAAGTTTGAGGCTGGAGTATTAGTAGTTTGGTATTGGACATGCTATATTTGAAATGCCTATTAGTACATATGTACAGTTGGTATTAATAGTTAGATACATGAATATGTAGTTCAGGTGGAAATCCAGACAGAAGATAAAAATCCAGAAGTTATCAGATATAGGTGATTTTATAACCATGTGATTGGATAGGATCACCCTGGAAATGAATGTAAACAGAGAAGAAAACAGACCCCACACTGATCTCTGGGGCATTTCAGTGATTAGTGGTCAGGAGGATGGGGAAGATATAAGTGAAAGAGACACAGCAAGAGAAGCTAGTAAGGGTAGAAGAAGAAACAAGAAATAGTGCTGTCCTAGAACCAAATAAACCAGTATTTTATAAAGAAGAGAGTGATTAACCTTTCATTTATATATTTATTTATTTATTAGGCTCTCTGTAATAGCTAAGGAGTTCAACACACCTCTGACAGAACAGGACAGATCCTCCAAACAAAAGATAAACAAAGAAAAAATGGACTTAAAAAGAACTCAAGAACTAATGGGTCTGATAAATATTTAAAGAACTTTCTACCCCCAAACCAATGAATATACATTTTTCTCATCAGCTCATGGGACATTCTCTAAGATTGACCGTATCATAGGGAATAAAATATGTCTCAACACACTTAAAAAATAGAAATTAGAAATTATCTTCTTAGACCATGATGGAATAAAATTAGAAATCAACTCCAAGAGAAACAGTCATCTCTATACAAAGTCATGGAAACTAAGCAACCTTCTGCTGAACAATTATTGGGTCAAGTAGAGAATTAAGATGAAAATCAAATGATTCTTTGAACTAAATGATAAAGGGGACATGAGTTATCAAAATCTGTGGGACACAGCTAAAGCAGTCCTAAGAAGAAAATGTATAGCCATAAATGCCTACATCCAAAAGACAGAAATATCACAAATCAATAATCTAAAGAATCATCTCAAACAACTGGAAAAGAATAAGCAAACCTATCCCAAACCTAACAGAAGAAAAGAAATAACCAAGATCAGAGCAGAAATAAATAAAATTGATAATAACAACAAAACTATACAGGAGAGAGTCATAAAACAAAAAGTTGGTTCTTTGAAGAGAGAAAACAAAATTAACACACTTCTTACTTGATTAACCAGAAGAAGAAAAGAAAGGACTCTAATGAGCTCAATAAGGAATGAAAAAGGAGAAATTACAACTGATATTATGGAAATACAAAATATCATCTACAAATAATATAAAAATCTCTATGTGCATAAACTTGAAAACATGGAAGAAATACACAAATTCTTAGAAACCCACAGTCTTCCTAAGCTCAATCAGGAAGAAATACAGTTCCTGAACAGACAAATATCAAGTACCAAAAGTGAAGCAGCAATTAAAAAATCCTTCCTAAAAAAAAGTCCTGGATCACATATGAATTGGTTCTATCCTCCAGAAATTATTCCACAACATCAAGAAGTAAAGAATCCTCCTCAACATGTTTTATGAAATCAACATCACCCTGATACCAAAGCCAGGAAAGGATGCAACAACAAAAAAATCCTATAGACCAATATCCCTTATAAATATGGATGTAAACATTCTCAATAAAGCTTAGCAAACAAAATTCATGTGCCTATCAAAAAACAAAATCCATCATGACCAAATGGGCTTCATCCCAGAGATACAGGGATGGCTCAACACATACAAATCGATTAATGCAATTTACCACATAAATAGAAGTAAAACCAAAGACCATATGATCCTCTTAATAGATGCAGAAAAAGCATTCGACAAAATTGAGCACCATTTTATAATAAGGATGCTTAACAAAATAGGCATAGATGGGACTTACCTCAAAATAATAAAATAATAAAAGCCATATACCAAAACCCCACAGTCAACATCGTACTAAATGGGGAAAAATCAAAAGCATTCACACTTAGAACTGGAACCAGACAAGATTACAATCTATAATTGCTTCTATTCAACATAGTGCTAGAAGTCCTAGCCACAGCAATCAGACAAGAGAAGGAAATCAAGGGCATCCAAATAGGGAAAGAGGCCAAACTATCACTCTTTGCTGACAGTATGAGCTAATGTTTATAAAATCCCAAAGATTTGGCCTTGAAACTATAGGAATTGATAAACAAATTCAGCAATGTCTCAGGTTAGAAATCAATGTACATAAGTCAGTAGCATGCATATATACCAACAACAGTCAGAGTGAGAACCAAATCAAAGACTCAATACCCTTCACAACAGCAATAAAGACAATAAAATACCTAGGAATATATTTTACTAAGGAGGTGAAAAACCTCTACAGGAAGAACTATGAAACACTGAAGAAGAAAATAGCAGGAGATATAAACAGATGGAAAACCATACCACACTCATGGTTTGACAGAATCAACATTGTAAAATGTTTATACTACCCAAAATGATCTACAGATTCAATGCAATCTTTTGCAATCCCTATTAACATCCCAACATCATTTTTCACAGATCTACAAAAAATAATTCTACATTTGATATGGAACCAGAGAAGACACCGTATAGTAAAAGCAACCTTAAGCAAAAAGAACAAATTAGGAAACATCAATTTATCAGACTTCAAGGTATACTACAAGGCTATAGTAACCAAAACAGCATTGATATGGCAACAAGAACAGAGACATAGACCAATGGAACAGAACTGAGAACCCAGATTTAAAACCATCCTCGTATAGCCATCTGATCTTTGACAAAGCAGACAAAAACATGCAGTGGGGAAAAGAATTCCTATTCAATAAATGGTTGGGGAAATTGGATAGTAGAAGACTGAAACAGGATCCGTACCTCTCACTTCTCACAAAAAATCGACTCACGATGGATAACAGACTTAAACCTAAGGCATGAAAGCATAAGAATTCTAGAAGAAAATGTTGGAAAAACTCTTGTAGACATCAGCGTAGACAAAGAATTTATGAAGAGAACCCAAAAGGCAATCACAATAGCAATAAAAACAAATAAATGAGACTTGATTAAATTAAAAAGCTTCTGTACAACCAAAGAAAATATCATCAGAGTGAATAAACATCCTACAGACTGGGAGAAAATATTCTCATGATCAGCCTTTTAAATGCTGTGAACACATCAGGTAAAGTGGGAGGACTGAGCATTGAGCTTTATATTTGGCAACTGGGAAGTCACTTTTTATCTTGACAACAGCTGTTCAGTGGAGTAGTGTACTTTGGATGAAAGCATAATTACGGTGGGTTCCAGGGAAAATGAAAATAGGGAAAACAGAGAAAAGAAGTAGAGATAAATATTTTTTGAGTATTGATGTACAGGAGAACATAGAAATGTAGCTACCTGGTCAGAAGGTAGTGAGGTGGAGTGTTGGAGGCCTTTGGGTTTTACTCTAGAGAGACAGGAAACCATGATTATAGATCAGGGACTTCAATATTTGGAGGTCTGGAAGAGAAGAAGATATCAGCATACAAGAGTGACACAATATTAATGAGATAGGAAGGAAAGCTAAAAAAGCATTTATGCAGAAGCCAAGACAGGAGAGGACTAAGTGGTCACCTATGTCAAATGCCACATTGAAGTCAAGTAGGATGAAGACAGTTTTCTAGGCTTTACAAAATGTAGGCTTTGACTTTCCTTACCAGAGTTGTTTAAGTTGTTTCAGTGGAACAGGAGGGAACTATGTGATGCTATTTTGGGGTGAGGAAAGTTGAGTAGATACAAGCGTGACTGTAACCTGGCACATTGATCTATGATAGAGGGGATCAGCTCTAATGGCATGTATTGAAAGGAAAAATTTGTGTGTATTTATGTATATATGCATATGAGTATCTATTGACCATAAAATGCATAACAGTCCCTTAAAAAATCACTAGCAGTATTGAAAATTTAGACATTTAAATACTCTTTAGAGAAATGACGATGCTAACCAGTAGAGATTTGAATGAATGGCCAATATAATCCTAACTTTTACAAAGGTATACGATTGGTGATTAAAACATGGAACACAGTGACTGAATTTGAAAAGTAAGTGGAATTCAGATTGTAATGACTCCAGAGCTGAAATTAGTGCTTAATTACAATAATTATATATCCTCCTTTTCTTATACAATTATCTCCACCATCTCACTTTGGGTTTTGAGCTCTTCCTGAATTTATTTAAGCCACTATATGTTGATATACTTTTACTATGAGCTTCCTCATAGTCAGTCTCTGTGGGAAATATGCAACTACAGATAATATTTAAATGCACTCTAGGAACTAGTACTGAGGCAGAAACCTTGAAAAGCAAATAATCTTAATGGTGTTTCTTCTCTATAAGAATATTTCTTGGAGTGTCTTATAAGAGGAGTGTTTGGTGAGTGTGGAGCTGATCATAAGGGGAAGAGCTGGGAATTTTAACAGTATCCTTCAACTGTGACATATGCACAAGGGGCTAACCTGTCAAGGGGAAGAAAATCTCTGTGGACATTGATCAAAACAGCCATGTACCAGACTGCAGAATAAATATGAATTATTTGTGTCTTTAGTCTCTTCTCCACTTTTTTCCTCCTAAATTCCACACAGACGCTAGCCCTTCTAATGGCATGTTTATCTCTGATTAGTGGAATGTTTACTCAAAGCACCTTAATAATATTTAATGTTCAGAGCAAACTTTTTTGTTACAAATGATTATTTCATTTTGTAAATGAGAAAACAAAGGGAGAGTTGATAGAACTTGTCTAACATCACACAAGTAGGAAGTAGGTAGTGGGAAGGCCCAGGATTCAAATCCTGTAGGTGTGGCTCCAGAATCTATGTGCTTAACCATTGTACCCTACTGCCTTCCTAGGCCTGAATAACTTATTTCATTCAACATTTTCATTTCCATTTTATAATGGAGGAAATTGAGGCTCAGAGCAAAAGTTTGATAAGTTGCTCAGGGAAATACAAGTGGAAAACAGAATTTCTATGCCAAGCCTATCACTCTTTTCACATTTACAAAACATTTCATATATTTAGAGCTTGCTTTTTCCTTAACTCAGTATTTGCCAAAATGTGTTCTCTGGTCTGTTTCAATAAGAGTTATTATTATTTTTTTAGATAAGCTTCATTAGCAAATACATTTGGGGAATGCTGGATTAAGCAAAGCTAAATAGTGTCTTTTCTACAGGTCTTTTCAATACCTTGGATATGCTAATATGTCTTTTGAAACTTTGAGGGTCAGATATGTTTTAGAAACTTGACCATTGAACATTTGAACATTTTTTTTTCTCAGAATACCTTACCAGAAAGTACCCTGAACTGACTTTGGTTAACTGCATAACTACATTCTTGAACACACACATACTCTGATGATCTTAATTAGATTGAAAGACACTCTAATTTATGTGTTTGATTAAGAGATCATCTTTTATTTATGGTAGAGATGTAGGATGTAGACTTTTCTCAATAATACCAGATATACATGCCTATCATCATGGTAGGTTATTTTTAAGATGTTTGATCTTGTCTAATAGATATTTGTTCAGTTGTAGAGTGATGTTTTCAGATTTTGTTGTAAAATTCTAGAGAGAAGTGTTTGTTTGCAGGCATTCCATGCCCTATGCACTGACAACCATCTTCAATGGTGCTGTCAATAATGTGTGATATAATTTTATGGTTTCTGTTTTTTTGTGAAGTTTATTTAAATACAATTCTTCCATTTCTTTTAGAAGTATCTATGCAAGTGAATGAATTATATCAGTACCAGCCAATATAAGAAGTCATCATATCTTGGCTCTAATGGGGACCTTTCTAAGATCATATCTGCTTCAATGGTGACATGAAAGTGATTATAGTGATGGCAAGATCTCAATCCAGAAATTATTACATGTCTGCATTATGACATAAAAATAGATAAATGATATTTTGGGATAGCGTTAAACTTTGAAAACCTGCAGGGAGATGCAAACTCCCAAAATTATAAATAAGTCTAAGAATGAATTATGCTCAAGAAGAGAATTAGCTGAAATGCAAATGCTTTTTTTCCTCATGAAAGTCATTAGGAATAAAAGGTCATTGTGACTCGGTGCCAAATCTCATAGCCGTTAGGAAAAAAAAAGCAGAACCTGTATTGTCTCTGAAAAGACCAATTGAGATGTGCTGGGGAAAGCCCACATAAAGTTGAAATGGCTTAGGTCTAGAAAAGAGGGAAAGGATGTATACACACACACACACATATATGCCCATTTTGCACTTGGGATTTACACACACACACCCCAATTTTGCACTTGAGCTCTACAAAAACATACTCCAATTTTGCATTTGAGTTCTATCAGGAAATCATAGAATATAAGAGTTGGAAGAGGCCATTCAGCTATCAGTTTTGTCAGTACTATCTACAATAATTCCAACAAGTTTTTATCAAATATTTTTATGAAGAAAACTAAGATAACCTTTCATTGCTATAGAGTTTATATTGATCATCTGTGAGGTCTTGTATTACAATGGAAAGAACTCAGATTTATGAAGCAGAAGAGGCTGTGTTCAACTCTGATTCTTCTTATACCTTTATCAGCCAAGTTGTGCTGAGTTATCATAGAGTAACAAATAACTCCAAAATCCCAGTAACAAATAGAAATTTATATAACACAAAAGTTACAACTTAGACCAAGAATATACAGTAAGGGCATATATAGATAACATCCTTGTCTTTGGTCTTCACAACCAGTGAGAAGGGTTTTATATATTTATATATTTTTATATATTTTATATATTCCATATTGGCAGGGGATCTTTGCTTCACCTTGGCATATGTTTTCACTATCATCACAACAGCGAGAAAGGGATATGGTGAACCACATAATGGCTTTTAATATTCCACATGCCCACTCTTAGTTTCAAAGAAGATCAGGAAGTACAATATTATCATGTTTCTAAAACAGGAGTAATGGAATATTTTAGAACAACCTTACTGCCTATCACAGTAGCCATATATCCATATGACCATGAAATAACTTACCCTTTCTGGGCCTATTTCCTCATTTATAAAATGGTTCTGCTGTATTTGTTTTGAAAAGTTGTTATAAGTATTAAATGAAATTTACATGCATAAAATGCCTAGAATTGGCCCTGGCCTAGGAGATATCCAAGCATAGTACTTTCCCCTTTGTCTGTTAGATGTTTCTTCTTTTGTCTAACATCCTAAGCAGCCAGCCTAATATGTCCTCAACAGGACAGCCTTTTAAATATTAAAAAAATAGTATTCCTAACTGTACATAATTATTCTCTTCTCCAAGCTAAACACCCCTGTCCCTTCAAAGATTTCTTGTATGCTACGGGTTTGAATACTCTCATCATCTTGGTCCCTTCCCTCTGACCTTATTTCAGTTTGTCTCTGATAACTGTATCTTAGTGCAGGGTCCCAGTTCTAGTTTCAGCAGCCTAGGTTATAGTTGGGACTATAAACAGCTTCATCCTGAATATTATCCTTCTTTTCATAGTAAGTAGATTTTTGAGAAGTAATGTCACACTCATAAAATCAAACGATATGTGGCTGGAAAAAATTGATTAGATGTCACTTAAGCCAGAGGTTCCTAAATATATATTTATGACCCAGCAACATCAGACTCACTTGTAGAGTTTTTCTGACCTCCACAGGCTCCACTTCTGTAGTTTCCAAGGTCTTGGGTGGAACTTCAGGAACTGGTGCACGTATAAGATTGAGAAGCACCTCCACCTCTATGCCTTTTTGACTCTATATCTTAGGCTCTTTTCAAATGTTCACATGTGGACAATATTGACCAAATACATGTTTCATAATACTTAGAATACTTGTTAAAAATTGTTTCTAGAGACTTCTCCAAAACTAAAGATCAGAAATCTTGAGAGTTTTTCGTAAATGTCTCACTTACAACAATTACCCTGCTTAGATATGGTGTACAGCTAGGTTTGAGAACCTCTAGTACAGTTCAACCTTCTATCTAATGTTTAGAACTATCAACAATCATGCAAAGAAATTTTATAGCATACGTCACCTTGATTTCAATTAGTCACTTAAACAGAAGAAAGCTCACAGCTTAGGCCAAGTACAAAAGATAAAAAAAAAAAATAAAAAAAAAATATATATATAGTAGTTTTGTGTTTATTTATTTATTTTTATTTTTTATTTTGGCAAATTATGGGGGTACAGATTTTAAGGTTTCAATAAATGCCCATTTCCTCCCCTCCCCCCAAAAGTCTGAGTCTCCATTATGACCATCCCCCAGATGGTGCACATCTCACTCATTATGTATGTATATACCCGCCCCCCTCCCCCCTCCCACCTGCCCAATACCCTATTACTGTAGCACCTATGTGTCCACTTAGGTGCTACTCAGTTAATACCAGTTTGCTGGAGAATATATCTGGTGCTTGTTTTTCCATTCTTGGGATACTTCACTTAGAAGTATGGGTTCCAGCTCTAACCAGGAAAATATAAGATGTGCTATATCACCATTGTTTCTTAGAGCTGAATAGTACTCCATGGTATACATATACCACATTTTATTAATCCATTCTTGGATTGATGGGCACTTGGGCTGTTTCCACAGCCTTGCAATTATGAATTGTGCTGCTATAAACATTCGAGTGCAGGTGTCTTTTTTGTAGAGTGTCACTGGATCATTTGGGTAGATGCCCAGCAATGGGATTGCTGGATCAAATGGTAGATTCACTTGTATCGCTTTAAGGTATCTCCATATTGCTTTCCACAGAGGTTGAACTAGTTTGCAGTCCCACGAGCAGTGTAGGAGTGTTCCTCTCTCTCCGCAACCATGCCAGCATTTATTGTTTGGAGATTTTTTGATAAAGGCCATTCTCACTGGGGTTAAGTGATATCTCATTGTGGTTTTGATTTGCATTTCCCTGATGATTAGAGATGTTGAGCATTTCTTCATATGTTTGTTGGCCATTCTTCTGTCTTCTTTAGAAAAGTTTCTGTTCAAGTCCTTTGCCCACTTTTTAATGGGGTTATTTGATCTTTTCTTCCTAATTTTCGTGAGTTCTAAGTATATTCTAGTTATCAGTCCCTTATCGGATGCATAGGATGCAAAAATTTTCTCCTATTCTGTAGGTTGTCTGTTTACTTTCATGACTATTTCTTTGGCTGTGCAGAAGCTTTGTAGTTTGATCATGTCCCATTTATTTATTTTTGTTGCTGCTGTGATTGCCTTTGGGGACTTCTTCATAAACTCTTTGCCCAGGCCAATGTCTAGGAGAGTGTTTCCAACTTTTTCCTCTAGAGTTCTAGAAGTTTCATACCTTAGGTTTAAGTCTATTATCCAGCGTGAGTTGGTTTTTGTGAGAGGTGAAAGGTGTGGGTCCTGTTTTAGCCTTCTACAGGTGGCTATCCAGTTTTCCCAGCACCATTTATTGAAGAGGGATTCTTTTCCCCAGCGTATGTTTTTGTCTGCTTTGTCAAAGATGAGATGGCTATATGAGGATGGTTTTATATCAGGATTCTCACATCTGTTCCACTGGTCAATATTCCTGTTTTTGTGCCAATACCATATTGTTTTAATTACTACAGCTTTGTAGTATAGTTTGATATCTGGAATATTAATGCCTCCCATTTTGTTTTTGTTGCCTAGAATTGCTCTTGATATTCGGGGTCTTCTTTCGTTCCATACAAAGCGTAAAATTATTTTTTCTATATCTGTGAAGAATGCTGATGGGATTTTAATAGGTATTGCATTGAATCTGTAGATCAGTTTGGGTAGTATAGACATTTTGCTGATATTGAGTCTGCCGATCCACGAGCATGGTATGGATTTCCATCTGTTTACATCCTCTGCTATTTCCTTCCTCAGTGTTTCATAGTTCTCCCTGTAGAGGTCTTTTACGTCCTTGGTTAAGTAAATTCCTAGGTACTTTAATTTCTTTGTTGCTATTGTGAAGGGAATTGAGTCTTTGATTTGGTTCTCAATTAGATTGTTGTTGGCGTATATGAATGCCTCTGATTTCTGTGTATTGATTTTGTATCCTGAGACTTTACTAAATTCATTGATCAGTTCCAGAAGTTTCTTGGTTGAATCCTTGGGGTTTTCGAGATACAATATCATATCATCAGCAAACAGTGAAAGTTTGATCTCTTCTGCCACTATTTGGATACCTTTGATTCCATTTTCCTGTCTGATTGCTGTAGCCAAGACTTCCAGCACTGTGTTGAACAGAAGTGGAGATAGTGGGCAGCCTTGTCTGGTTCCAGTTCTAAGTGGGAATGATTTCAATTTTTCTCCATTCACTATGATGTTGGCTATGGGTCTGTCATATATGGCTTGTATCATCTTTAGGTATGTCCCTTCTATGCCTATTTTCTTAAGTGTTCGTATCATGAACGGCTGTTGAATATTGTCAAAAGCTTTTTCTGCATCTATTGAAAGAATCATGTGGTCTTTGTTTTTGCTTCTGTTTATGTGGTGAATTGCATTTATAAATTTACGTATGTTGAACCATCCCTGCATCCCTGGGATGAAGCCCACTTTGTCATGGTGGATTATTTTTTTGATAAGTGTCTGGATTCGGTTAGCTAAGATTTTGTTGAAAATTTGCATCTATATTCATTAGGGATATTGGTCTGTAGTTTTCTTTTTTTGTTGCATGCTTTCCTGGTTTTAGTATCAGAGTAATATTCGCTTCATCAAAGGTGTCGGGGAGGTTTCCGTTCTTCTCGATGTTGTGGAATAGTTTCTGCAAGATAGGTACTAGTTCTTCTTGGTAAGTGTGGTAAAATTCAGGTGTGAAGCCATCTGGACCGGGACTTTTCTTTTTAGGGAGATTTTTAATTGCTGTTTCTATTTCAGCTGTTGAGATTGGTCTGTTCAGGGAATCTATTTCTTCCTGGTTGAGTCTAGGGAGGCTGTGTGTTTCTAGAAATTTGTCCATTTCCTCCACATTTTCCAGTTTGTGTGCATAAAGATTTTTGTAGTATTCATAAATTGTATCTTGTATCTCTTTGGGATCAGTTGTGATATCTCCTTTTTTATTCCTGATGGAGCTAATTAGAGATTTCTCTTTTCTGCTTTTCGTTAGCTTAGCCAATGGTGTGTCAATTTTGTTTATTTTTTCAAAGAATCAACTTTTTGTTTTATTAATCTCCTGAATAGCTTTCCTGTTTTCAATTTCGTTTAGTTCTGATTTGATCTTGTTGATTTCACTTCTTCTGCTGGGTTTGGGGTTGGTCTGTTCTTCTTTTTCCAGCTCTTTGAGTCATTTCTTTAGATTGTCTATTTGTGATCTTCTTGTCTTTTGGTTATAGGCATTTATGGAGATAAACTTTCCTCTCAGAACTGCTTTAGCTGTGTCCCAGAGGAGTTGATAACTTGTCTCTCCATTGTCCTTTCTTCATAAAAGTTTTTTATTTCTGTCTTGATTTCTTCATTTACGAAGTAATCATTTAGTAGGAGGTTGTTTAATTTCCACGTTTTTGTGTAGAAATGTGTGTTTCTGTTAGGGTTGATTTCTAGTTTTATTCCACTGTGATCTGAGAAGCTATATGGTATGATTTCTATTTTTTTTAAATTTCTTGAGATTTTCTTTGTGTCCTAGGATATGGTCAATCTTAGAGAATGTCCCGTGAGCTGATGAGAAGAACGTATATTCAGTGGATTTTGGGTAGAATGTTCAGTAGATGTCTGTCAGACCCAATTGTTCTAGAGTTTTGTTTAATTCCATTATTTCTTTATTAATTTTCTGTTTGGAGGATCTGTCTCGTGCCGTCAGTGGGGTGTTGAAATCTCCGGCGATTATGGAGTTGCTATTAATCCATTTGCTTAGCTCCAGTAAGGTTTGCTTTATGAATCTGGGTGCACCTAAGTTGGGTGTATATATATTTAAAATTGTTATCTCTTCTTGTTGGACTGTGCCCTTCACCATTATATAATAACCCTCTTTGTCTTTTACTACTTTTGTTGATTTAAAAACTAAATCGTCTGAAATTAGAACTGGCACACCAGCCTTCTTTTGACTTCTATTTGCTTGGAATATTGATCTCCACCCTTTTATTTTGAGTCTATATGCATCCTTGCAGGTTAGATGTGTTTCCTGAAGACAGCATATACTTGGCCTGTATTTTCTTCTCCATTCAGCCAGCCTATGTCTCTTGAGTGGAGAGTTTAAGCCATTCACACTTATTGAGAGAACTGATAGGTAAGGTAGTTTACTGATCATTCTGTTGGGTTGGATGTTGTTGCTATGATTTCTGTCTTGAGCCATTGTAATATCTGGCCTTTAATATCTTTGGGTTTTGGTTGTTTTTATATCCGTGGATTATTATTATGATGTTCCGTGCATAACGCTGTTTTAAGTACTTCTTTTAGGGCTGGTCTTGTCTTGGTGAATTCTCTGAGCCTTTGCTTGTCTGAGAATATTTTTATTTCTCCTTCATATACGAAATTTAGTTTTGCAGGGAATAATATTCTAGGCTGGGCATTGTTTTGTTTCAAAAGAGTGAGAATGGGACCCCAGTCTCTCCTTGCTTGTAAAGTCTCATTAGAGAAGTCTGATGTTATTCGAATTGGTTTTTCCTTGTATGTTACTTGCTTCTTTTGTCTTACAGTTCTTAGAAGGGCCTCTTTAGTTGATACTTTGGTCAGTCTGATGACTGCATGATGTGACGTCTTCCTGTTTGCGTTGAATCTCCCAGGGGTCCTCTGAGCTTCTTGAACTGGTATATCAAGATTTTGAGCAAGGCCTGGGAAATTTTCCTCTATTATATCTTCAAATAACTTGTCCAACCCTTGAGTGTTGTCTTCTTACCCTTCTGGTAAGCCTATGACCCTCACATTAGGTTTCTTCACATAATCCCACAGCTCTTGTAGGCTTTGCTCTTTTCTCTTGTTTCTGTGCTCTATTTCTGTGACTGATTTATTTAATTGGAGGGTGTTATCTTCAAGCTCTGAGATTCTTTCTTCTGTTTGATCTACCCTGTTCTTGAGACTTTCCACTGTATTTTGTAGTTCCTTGAATTGATTCTTCATTTCCAGGAGTTCGGTTACACTTTTCTTCATTGTGTCTATTTCTTTTCCTATATCCTGGAGGCTTTTTGTGGTTTCTTTGTGTTGGTTATTGAGTTGTTGTTGCAGCTGGGTGAGTGTTCTTATGTTCCACATATGAAATTCTTCTTCTGTCATATTGGTGGCCTGATTTTGGTTAGTGTCCGTTTCTCTGGGGCTGGTTCTCCTCTTTGGGGGTGTGTTTTCCAGTTGGTTCTTCATATTTCCTGAGTTCTTTCGCTGATTTCTTCCCATGTCGATCAGTTGTTGTTTCTTTCCTTAGGTTATTGTTTGGGAATTCACACACATTATTTAGTTTCTGAGGCGATAGGTGGTGTCTGTGGTTTAAATCGGACCACTCCCTGTATATTGAGTCAGTGGGTGACATGGAAAGACTGTGCATGATGCCGTCCCTGTCAGTAGGTGGCCTTTGCTTGGAGGAATAGGCTATACTGTTGATTTTGTGTCCTGGTAACAGCTCTTGTTCTGGGCGGAGCTGGGTTGGGTAAGCTTGCCCTCAGGCCATTAGCAGGGGTCAAAGTTCTGTTCTCTGCTTCCAGGGAAAGCTGTCAGGGCGGGCCTGGAATGGTCCCGCTCAGCCAGAAAGTCTGTGTGTGGGGATGAGGCTGTCTGAGACCCGCAGTCTGGAGCGGGCCTCGCTTCTTTCCACCCTCCCCAACTCCGCAGCTACTCCTGGGCCTCTGCCAGCAGGCCAGACCACAAGCCACCAGGCCTCCCCGGAGTGTGATGCCGGTGGGGAGGTTCCCTGCACAGGAACGCCACCTGGGTTGGGGGCACGGCCTCCTCCTGGGAGGAGGGTGGCCCTCTAGGACGCCGATACGCCCCTGGAGGCACACACACCTCAGTAGGCTGTTCACGTATAACCCTTCTGTGCCCCGGGTAATGCTAGCCCTCAGTGCAGGGGATCTGGTCTGCAGGTCCGACCTCTTGGTCCCAGAATTCAAACTGTATTCCCACCAGGGAGAGGATTTCCGGTCCTAATTCACCCACAGGGAGCCCAAGCTGTGTCTATGTCTCTCAGCCTCTGAGTCGGCACTGTTTTCTTGGGAACACGGTGCCAGCAGCACCTGGGAGGGCGGGCGGGGTCCCAAACGGGAAGGTCCCGTTCCCTGGAGGTGCCTCCAGCTGGTCGCTGTATTGTCTCTCTGGGCAGCCGCGGGTAGGGGAGGAGGAGGCAATATGGCGCCTGCTGCGCGGCTCGTGTCTGTGCACACGGAGGTGCCCGGAGGAAGTTGGGAACCTGGTGCCACGTCTGCTACAGGCTCACCGTTGGCAGGTGGCGGCGGTCTCTGGGCTGGTGTCCGCAGGTCTCTCCACCCGCTGGGGAGCCCACCAGCAGTCCCGAATGCAAGGGAGGGGAAACAGCAAATCCACCTACCCTTGCTGCTGGTCTTTGGGCTGCTCCGGTGGTCTCAGCCTCCAGTTCTCCTCCGTAGCCTCCTCCCGTGGAGTCTCCCGGGGTCTCAGGTACCCCTCCTTCCGGCCCTTGTCCGCTGTATGCTTGTCTTCTTGCTTCTTTCCTCTAATTTCTGCTAGAATCTGTCTTTTCTGCAGAGACCCTCTGTCTGGCGGTGTTATTCATCCGCCATCTTGCTGCGCCCCCTAGTTTTGTGTTTATTCATGGCCAGAAACAGAATAGTTAGAAAGGACTATAGATTCTAATTAGTCAGCATTTCCCACAGTATGATCATCTATGGCACACAAGACCCTTTAAAAGGGAATTACACAGTTAAATTAGATTAGGGAACATGGAACACTCTATCGAGTGTGTTGGTGTGTTAATATACATATTAGCACAATAGCCACTCTGAGAAGTGCGGCAAATAAACCTATTTAACTTTACTAAAAATCAATACTTTCCAAAATAATGTAAGCACAGAATCTTTCAAAAATATCACCCATTAGCCTAAGAATCAGTTTTCTATGGAATACTTTTGAGAAACAGTGGTCTAAGGTATTATTTATCTGATGTATGAATAACTTATCCTATGTTTTATCAGTAACTCTCTAGAAATGGAGGACAATAACCATTTTTGCCATCTCAGTTCACACATGTATTAACATATGATCTTATGTTTCTATTATAACCTAAGTTCAGACCATATATATACTTTATATCTAGAGGCGACATAGTGAAATGCATGTCAAATTTACTGTCAGGAGCCCTGGGTTTGAATCTTGGCTCTACCAAATACTAATTATATGACCTTGGGCATTATCTAGGCTTCCTAAACATCAATTATTTTTCATATAGAAAATAAGAATAACAACGTTTATCTCACAAATTGTTTTGAGAATTAAATAAGATATGCATGTAAAAAAGTTAGCACATGGCCTAGAACAGAGCAAGCATTAAAATAATAGCAGTATTCATTTAATTTCCAGATGAGAATGCAAAGTGCTGAATTTCAATACAGAATGAAGGAACTCTTATTTTATTCTCACTCCTATGCACCCCACCCCCATATACAAATCTCTTCCTTTCCTTAGTGCCCTCTGTCCAGATTTATATCAAGTTTATACAGATCCATGAGTCTGTGTTAACATCCTGATAAGTTTCATTTTACGAAAAAAAACCTATTGACTCTATTATTCCTCAATATATTTGATATTTTCAGAACTTTCATAAAATACGATGTGAGCATCTTAATATCCACTAAAACAAGATAGATGGAAAAAATGCTTAAACAAAATAAACTTTGTGGTTCTCACAGGAGGTGTTGAAGATGCTACTATTAATATAAGAACCTGTATGTTTTATGAAAAGACATTCCTTGGCAAATGGTGACTATTTCCCTAGAGGAAATATTTAGTGATGATTCTATTGTGCAGAAACTGCTAGTCAGATTACTTACTCATTAGTTCTCTACATTTATAGTAAAGCCAAGTTAATAAACTATTCCACCTACTAAAGCATATGGCTGCTATACAGTGAAACAAAGAGTGTGGTAGGGAGTCAATTATGGTTATATCTATATACTAGCAAAGGAAAGATAAAATTTGGTATTATATAAAAAAGAGTGCAGCTGCTCCCTTAAAATGAAATAAAATAAAACAAAACAAAAAACAACGAGGTGTTAAAATACCAGCTCTATCACTACTTAGCCCTAAACCTTATGTGAGTCATTTAAGTCCTTTAAGACTTGGTTTTCTTCTCTGTAAAATGGCTAATAAAGGGACGGTATTTGTTTTGTTGTTTTGTGTTGTTTTATTTTTTGTTTGTTTCTGGAGTCAAAATTCTGTAGGCTTCCAAACAATGGGGTTAATTTAATATAATTTTTAATGATCATTAATTTTTAAAACCACACAACTGTCAAAGAACATGAATAAGCAATTAATATAAAAATCAGTATGAATAGTTTATACACATAGGAAAAGATGCTTAACTTTAATCATACTTTAAAATATGCAGTTTTAAACAGTAATGAGATACTATTTTTCACACATTGGAATGGTAAATATTCAAAATAAAATTAGTAGTACACAGAGTTGATGTGGGTGTGGGGAAACTGGCACTCCCATATCATGTTAATGGGAGAATAAAATGGTATAATTCATTGGAGGTCTACTTGGCAATACTGATCGACATTTTAAGTACATAGCCCTTTTAACACAGAAGTTCCACTTCTCAAAAATTATCCCACCAATATGTTCACAAGTGTGTGCAAATGTAGTATGAGCAAGGTTTTCTTTTCGGTAATGTTTTTAATAGCAAAAACAAAACAAAAATTGGAAACAATTTCAATGTCCTTTAGCAAGGGACTGGTGACACAAATTTTGGTTCATTGTAATAAAACCATTATAAAGAATAGAGGTAGATATAAAAACTGTTCATGGGGCAACATTCTTTATATACTCTACTTGAAAAGAAATAAAGAAGGTGGAGACTAATTCACATTTAATGATCACTTACTGACTGTGTCAGCACATTATTTATTAATTCACTTACTCTTTATATCAAACCTTATAAGATATAACCTATTATCATCTCCATATTACAGATGAGGAAATGGAGATAAACAAAAGTTTGACATGACCAAGTTCAAACAGTGACAGAACTAAGATGTAAACTCAGGTAATCTGTATTCTAAGACTGCACTGTATTAACTACTATGCTTTCCTGCCTCTTCCTAACTAGAGTCCTATGAATTATTCCATTTGAGAAAAGCACAAAAGAAAAATATTTATATATTCCTGGATATGACTCCCTAAGTCCTAAAAAATATCCAAGAAACAGATAGCAGCAGTTGCCAGTTGCCAGTAGAGAAAGGAGCTAATCTATGGATGAGAGGAAGACTTGTTCTGGGTCATATATATTTACTTTTGTTTTTGTTTATTTGTTTTGTCTTTACATTTTACATGTATTACTTTTCACTGGGTAATAACTACAAAAGCAACTAGCTTTTTAGGGGAAAAATAAACTAATATCCACATTTAACAGATTGCTAGACTGAGGCCCAGAGAGATAGAAGGACCTACTAAGTTAAAGCAGCTAATTAAAAGTTGAGTAAGAACCAAAACCCCTTTCTATTAGAGTTTTTTTTGTTTGCTTGTTTGTTTTTTGTTTTGCAGCATTCTTATTCCTTTTATCCTTTACCCTCAGGGACCTTGCAAGTAAGAGATAAGAGGGAGACTTTAGTTTCACTGTATATATATATATATATATTACTTTTTAGAACATGGTATATATTTTTAACTAAATACTTTGTTTAAAATTCCATCATATGTTAGCAAGCCAAATTCAACAACATGTTAAAAGGATCATACAACATGGCCAAGGGGAATTTACCCCTGGAATGCAAGAATAGTTCAACATATGCAAAACTGTAATTATCATGCACCACATTAACACAATGAAGAGCAAAAACTATTATCTCAATACATGCAAGGAAAACATCTGACAAAATGCAACATCCATTCATGATAAAAATTCTAAACAAATTAGGTACAAAGGGAATGTACTTTAATACAATAAGGTCATATATGACAAGCCCACAGCTAACTTCATACTCAATGGTGAAAAGTTCAAAGCTTTTCCTCTAAGATCAGGAGCAAGACAAGAATGCCCTTTCTTGCCACTTCTATTCAACATATTTTCTATGGTTTGAATGTGTCCTCCAAAGTTTATGTGTTGGAAACTTAGTCCCCAATGAAACAATGTTCAGAGGTGGAGGTGATTAAGTCATGCAGGCTCTGTCCTCATATCAATAGCATTATCATGGGAGTGAGTTAGTTATCATAAGAGTGGGTTCCTGATAAATGGAATGAGTTCTAACCCCCTTTTTATTTTGTTGCTCTATCTCTCACGCTCTCTTGCCCTTTTGTCTACTATTATGGGATGATATGGAATGAAGGCCCTTACCAGATGCTTTCTCAGCCTTTAGAACTGTGAGCCAAATCAACTTCTGTTTTTTAATAAATTACCCAGTCTGTGATATTCTTTTATAGCAACTCAAAATGGACTGAGACAACAGTATTAGACATCTTAGCCAGAGCAATTAGGCAAGAAAAATAAGTAAAAGACATCAAAACCATAAATGAAGGAGTGGAATTATCGCTGTTTGCAGATGACATGATCTTATATGTAGAAACTCTAAAGACTCCACCAAAAAATTGTTAATATTAATTAAAACTGGCAAAGTTGTAGGATACAAAATGCTATTGTTTCTATATACTCACAACAAATTTTCTGAAAAGAAAATTAGGGCAACAATTCCATTTACTATAGCATCAAAAAGACTAAAATACTTAGGAATAGACTTAACTAAAGGGGTAAAAGAGTTTTACACTGAGGCCGGGCGCAGTGGCTCACGCCTGTAGCTCTGGGAGGCCGAAATGGGCGGATTGCTAGAGGTCAGGAGTTCGAAACCAGCCTGAGAAAGAGCGATACCCTGTCTCTACTATAAATAGAAAGAAATTAATTGGCTAACCAATATATATAGAAAAAATTATCTAGGCATGGTGGTGCATGCCTGTAGTCCCAGCTGCTGGGGAAGCGGAGGCAAGTAGGATTGCTTGAGCCCAGGAGTTTGAGGTTGCTGTGAGTTAGGCTGACGCCATGGCACTCACTCTAGCCTAGGCAACAAAGCGAGACTCTGTCTCAAAAAAAAAAAAAAAAAGAATTTTACACTGAAAGCTACAAAACATTGATGAATAAAATAAATGAAAGAAGACACATACAAATGGAAAGGCATTCTGCATTCATGAATTGGAAGACTTAGTATTTTCAAAAATACCATACCGCCCAAAGTAATCTACAGATTCAACGAAATCCTGATCAACATCCCAGTGGCATTTTTTACAGAAGTGGAAAGATACTCTAAAATTAATGTGCTAGCACAACAAACCCTGACAAGTTAAATGAATCTTGCAAAAGAAGAACAAAACGGAAGGCATCATACTTCCTGATTTCAAAATATATTACAAAGCTACAGTAATCACACATCAATAGACATTGTTTTCTACATCCATGTAACATGGACAATCATTCTAAAAGAAGTCATTTCCACTTCAACTTATCAGAGTCAGCACCTTGAATCATGACTTCTCAACAAGATTTGTCTAGAAATAAGTGCTGACGTTCACTGCTTTTCTAAACTACAAGTTTTGAAGTGACTGATTAACTTCAGGTAGAAAGCTTTACCTCTCTTAAGTGACTAACAAAGTCCATTTTCGGACTACTTTGACCAAAAAGAAGTTTATCTATGACCTAGATGACGTGATTGGCATTTTTGGCCCTCTGAATGAGCTCTAACTCTTGACTTAAGGTCCAGCAGACTCTATTTTTGATGCTGCTAAAAAATCACAAAATCTTCTGACTAGGTTAGCATTGTGGAAGAAGTATTTGGAAATAGACAGCCATGTGCTTCCTACATTGCTGGAGAAAGGGCATCTGGAGGCTAGAAACAAGAGTAGAAGGGCTTTGCTGGTTGTTGAGCAGCCAGCGGCCAAAAAAACCGTTGAAGATTACTTCTGTTGGATGACTTTCAAATTAAAATGTATGGTACTGACTTTTTTTCTTCATGACAAAGACAACATTTATGATTCAGACATTGACAAAGTTAACCTATTGAATTAAAAGCAAAGAAAATCATGTCATATGAATTCAAACCAAAGTTGTTTTGGAGAATGTTGGTTCTCCTCGACATAAGCCTATCAGAGTAACTGTGAAAATTCTAACTCTTTTGCTAGCAACCACCACTGAAAGTTAGAATTTGCTGTTCTTGTTACCAAAAGCCTCAACTAATTGGATATGAAATATATTTGCATTATGTGTCAAAAAAATACATTATAATTTTAGCCTCTTGTTCTAACCAAACAATAGCAATCTTATTATGGCAGTTATTTTTTAACCAAATTAAATTTTACTTTTATCAGCACATTTTGATCCAGTAAGGTTTTTCAGGAAGCAACTATTAACTTTTGCATGGAAAAATAAGATTAAGGGGATCATGAGTCTTTTTAAGTATGGTCTTAACTTTCTGACTGTGTGAACAATATTTTGCAATGAGGCAAAATAAATTGTATGCAGAAAATGAGGAAAATATTGTATGGTACTGGCATAAAGGCAGACAGAAGATCAACAGAACAGAATAAAATGGCTGAGAATAAATCCACGCAAATATGGTCAACTGATTTTTGGCAAAGGTGTAAATAATAAACAATGGGGAAAGGATGGTCTCTTCAAAAGTGGTTTCATAAAAACCGAATATCCACAAGCAAAATATAAAATTGGATCCTTATTTTGCACCATGCACAGAAACCAACTCAAAATGGATTGATGACTTAAATTTAACACCCGAACCTCAAAAACTCATGGAAGAAGACATAGGGACAAAGCTTTATGACATTTGTGTTGGTGATGATTTCATATACATGACACCAAAAGCACAAGCAACAGAAAAAAAATGGATGTGTGAGACTACAGCAAATTAAAAATATTCTGCAAAATAAAAGAAACCATCAAGAGTTGAAAAGACAACCTATGGAGTGGGAGGAAACATTAGCAAAGCATATATCTGATAAAGGGTTAATATACAAAATATATTAGGAACCTCTACAACTCAATAGCAAAAAAATAATAACCAAATTTTAAAAATGGTCTAAAGACTTGAATAGACATTTCTTCAAAGAAGGCATACAAGTGGACAGCAGGTATATAGAAAGTTGTTCTATGTCACTAACCATCAGGAAAATCCAAATGAAAACTATGAAGAGATACTACCTCACACCTAGGATGGCTATTATCAAAAACCAAAAGATAACAAGTATTGGTAAGGATGTAAAGAAATTGGGATCCTTATATACCATTGGTGGTAATGCAAAATGGTGGAGCTGCTATGGAAAAGTCTGGAGGTTACTCAAAAAAAATTAAAAATAAAGCATATGATACTACAACCCCACGTCTATTTATTTGTCCAAAAGAATTGAAATCAGGATCTCAAAGAGATATTTGCACTCCCATGTTCACTGCAGCATTTTTCCCAGTATCCAAGATGTGGAAACAACTCAGGTGTCCATCAACAGATAAAAGGATAAAGAAATTATGACATATGCACACAAAGGAATATTTTTCAACTTAAAAAATATGGAAACATATTTAACATATGTTTCATCCATATGTAACAACATGGATGAAACTGGAGGACATTATGATAAGTGAAATAAACCAGACACAGAAGGAAAATTACTGCATGATTCACTTATATGAGGTATCTAAAATAGTCAAACTGATAGCAGCAGATTATAGAATGGTGGTTTCTAGGGGATAGCGGGAGAGGGAAATGGGGAATTGATAATCAAGTGGTTTTAGTTATGCCACATGAATAAGTTCCAGAGATGTGATGTACAGTATTGTTCCTATATATTAAAATCTGTTTAAGAAGAATTTTTGAGTGGCAGGATTTATACAGGCAGAAAGCATAACAATTCAGGATGATGGAATGTTACACACACACACACATACACACACACACACACACTCAACATGAACATACTCAGTTTGTTTTTGAAGCAATGCACTATCATGTGGAAAATGAGATTCAGTAGGAGGTCAAGTTGGAAAATTACGAGAAAACTAACTCATAGATTTTCAATCTCTCTCTCTGTCTCTCTGTCTCTCTCTCTCTCTCTCATAATGCAAGCATATGTCAAAATAAATTCAAACAACACAATAGAGTTTACAATGAAAAATAAATCTTCCTTACATCCTTGTTACAAAAACTGTGTAGATTTTATGTTAAGTGTTCTTACCATAATAAAATAAAATAATTTCATCATATTAATAATTGAAAAAATAATTCTTTTCGAAAACAAATGGAATAGTGTGATCTGCCAGGATAAAAATATCACAAGAAGCCTATTCTTTACAATTGAGTCCTGATGAGGAGTCTTGCAACAAGTAGTCCCAATGACAATCATCACAGTCCAATAGTAACACATGAACTTTGATACTGCTTTGTTATTTATTTACTTGTTTAGCTATGTAACAAGTGAAATGAAATTTTCCATATCATCATACTCATAATACGAGGATGCAAACTCTAGAAAATGTCAGTCTGAAAATTCTAGGTAAAATGTCTAATTATAGTTCCCACCTTCTAAGAGCTTGTTAAGAATGCTGAGCAAAATCACCCTAAAGAACTTGTTTAACCAGCAACTAGCCCATAAGAGGACTCAATAATTGTTAACTTTATCATTGTTAGATAGTAGGTATGTGGTAGGCCAGGAAGAAGACTAGCTTAATCAAGCAATTATTTTGTCTGCAAAACCCACACAACTAACTTGGCTACCAGTGTCACCTGAATATATAGAATCCTTGGTGGCACAGCTATATACCTTCTGAAAAGTATCCCGGCAGTCTAGACTCTTCTAAAGTCAATGAAATTTTTTCTAGCTAAAACCATCAAAACTTCAAGACAAAATTGTTCATTTTGCTCAGGCATGAGAATTTGCTAGAGAGTTACTAGCTTCTTTGATATGCTGGAATTTCCTTGCATCAGATTGTTTAGTGTATTTAATCCCTCTTGCTTTTTATCAGCACTCCTATGGACAGACAGCAAAAAGGAAGAAAAAGATCCATCATCAGTTGGAGAAAGGCATTAGCCACACTTGACCTTTCAAGTGTTATTATCTTTTAGACCCATATAAGGGATATCTCTGTTGGGTAGATGACAGAACTCAAGGTGTAGCCAGACTGCATACAATGCGGCCAAAAGTGAAAGCTGAAAGAAAACCCAAACAAACAAACAGCAATGTCTGAACATAATAGGTTACAGAAAAAAAGTCTGAAGTGTTTTTAGTGAATTTATATAGAAGTTGAGGGCAGAAGTGAGGAAGTTGAAGGGAGAAAAATCCAGTACCATTTTTTAAATAAATCAATAATATAGAAAAATTATTTTTATTTTTTCTAATATTTGATTCTTCCATGATAGTGAGTCATCTGACTTTCTTTATTCAAGTCACTTATAGCCAGTTTCTTCCCAAATTAAATTTTGCTCCTTTTTTCTGACCTTTCCCCTGTCAGGAAAAACTAAATTCAATGCCTTCTGAACTTTTTCACTTTTGGATTTATAGAGTGGGTAATGATGATTAATGCTGGAAAATGATATTAACATTTATATTTATTTCTGTTCTCCAAAATTTGATGCATTATTTTGGTCTGCCACATAGGAGGTCATTGCTATAAAATCATTTTCAGTTCTTCCACTAATAACAGGCAAATCTGAATATACAAAGAATTAAGAACAGAGAACAATCATTGCTGACCATAACAAAGCAAATGTTGGAGTACTTAAAATAATGTTTTTATTGAAAATTTAGTTACTTTTTCAGAAAAAAAAATATATATAGAACTGCAGAGGAGTAAAACACTAAGGATGGGTAATACCATCTAGCTTCAACAAATATATTCAGAACCCTCTTTTCACTTGTCATTTCAGGCTGAGATCCTAAATCAAGCTGCCTCCTCACCATTTTGCATTGGAGACTGGGATTTCTGCATTTCTTTGTGACATCCTCATGGAGTAGGGCATCATTTATAGGGGTCCCTTGCTCCCAAATCCACTTTCCATGGACATGATTGATTCAACCTCAGTCAACAGAAGCCACATACATGGGAAAGAGGATGTGGTAGATGGTGAGTCTTTCCTAGTGAGGACGGCTTTTTTAATTTTTTTCTTTTACCAATTTTATTTTGGACACAGTAAATATTGAAACATAGCCTCAAGTTAGAGAAAGCAGGCTAATTCTCTTCACTCTGCTGATATTTGACTTACAGGGTTCTACTTTTTGAGACACAACTACAACTTAGTAGACCACCTAGCCTGCTGCTTTAGTTCCAAGAAATACAACAGAACTATAGTTCAAATGTGAGCTCTGTTCACAGAAAAGTGACAACTCACCAAGACCCTCTGTCCTCAGACAGAAGACCAGACACACACAGAAAAGAAGAGGAAAACTGACTCTTTCTTACAGAGAAAGAGGAAAAAAATAGGAAAGGGAACAAACAAACAAAAAAAACAAATGAAAAAGGAAAACAAAACAAAACAAAACAAAAAAACATTCTCCCTATCACCTGAAACCTGAGCCTAGGGCAAACTGGAAAACATAAAGACCCTATGTAGAAATCACTAGGAGGGTGCAGGAACTTTAACTTGAATGGATTTGTTGAGAGATGTTAAAAAAAAAACAAAAACCTGCAACACTCAGATCTTTCATCCCAGAGATGCCTGCAAATAATTAAAACAACACAAATTCCTACAGCCAAAGCTTCACTTAAGCTTAGCAGAGTACACCTACCAAAAGAAGTAAGAGTAATGTACCACTAGCCCAGCTTTCAAGGTTTTAAAAACAATAACCACAATCTCCTCAAGGGTTTTGCTGAGCTAGAAAGAAATACAAACTCTCACACTTCTTCAAGAAAACACCTTGGCTTCAGTCCTTTTTAATTAATGTGTGGGGTAAATAGCCAAAAATACAGGCTAATTCATGATTTAGGCTAACTGTGTAGCATAGCTACACAATGAGATATTTGCTTAAACAATGCCAAACTTTTGTATTAAGAGAAAAGTCACTGGATGAACTATCTGAGGTGTAGGATATTTGAAGAAGGGGAAGAGTCTAGTTTTCTTTTGTCTTTCCAAGTAAATGTACCAGCACCTGACATGTAGTATTTATTCATTCATATGTGTGCATTCTTTCAGCTAGTATTTACCAAAGTCTACACTGGCAGGCCGAGTGCTAGGCATTGTGGTCCAGAGCTGAATCATACATGGCCAGTGTCCTTAAGAAAATCAAAATAATCAAGCCACAAATGCCAAATAAAAAAATCTGGACTTTGGTAAGAAGAAAGTTTATATGAAAGAATTTAGAAGAGAGGGGTAAAGGAACAATTGCAATGGAAAGAGGGGGCTTACTGAAATAGGGAGAAGCCTCCAAGCATGAGGTCTGCAAGTTGTCTCAATGGTCATGTATGGAAAGGTTTTTCTTTTATAAGGAGTAATAAAACCGCTGTAAAGGACTAGGTGTGGGGATGTGGATATGAGGAAGGATGGCAAAATTGGAAAGGTGGTCAGAGAATGTTTTACTCTGAAGCTGGTTTATTGCTAGAGGATCCTTTTAGGAGGCTGGCTCAGGCTGAGGCTCAAAGTTTAAGGGCCTGGAGTAAAAAAAGAGAGCCTGCCAAAATTTGGTCATGTCAAATTAGAGGGCATTTTACTTTGGTTTGTCAGTGAGGACAAACATTACATCTAATTATTTATGAAACAAAGGATGGGAGCTTGCAGTGTATGTATCTGGCCTTGTTACAGGCATTCAAGAGGCACATTCTCAAGAGTCTTAGCTAAGTAATATGGGGATAGTGATTCTTGAAAGCAAACCATTTTAGGGATCCCGAAAGAGTGGGGAAGTTATTTCTTAGCCATCATTCTTTTCTAGGAGTGCAAGGCTCAGGTAAAGTTCAGCACTATCAAAGGGAAAGACATTTGGTCTTTTATTTACACCAATGAAGAATGCATCCAAATCGAAGCTCTTGTGGAAGATTGTTCAAAGAGCTTTGAGGATAGTGAGGAAAGCCTCATTAACTAGGGATCAGGGCAGGTGTCACAAGAAATCCACCTTGTACCTGGGTCTTGTGGAATAATTGTTTTGTCTGCTAGAACAGCACTTCCTTCCAGCTTTTTCTCTCCCCCCATCCCAAGGCTCTCATCAACATACCCCCTAACCATGGTGTAAAAATGAGAACTGTCATCTTGCTGTTTTATTCACTCATTCAACAAAATTATTAAGTCCCTACTTCTTGCCAGGCATTGATATATTGTCAGGTACTGATGATATAAACTGAAGAAAACATATGAACATTCTTGCTCTTGTGTACTTTACATTTTAAAGAAAAAAATTATAGGCAATAAAAAACATAATAAGTGAATTATATAGACTGTATTATATGTTCTACACTAGAGCAGAATAAGGAGGTGATTTGGAGAACTGGGGTCAGGTTGCAGTTGTAAGTAGGCTTTATTCAGAATGTAATTTGTAAGCTAAGACTTAAGGAAATGAAGTGAGTTATGAGACTTTCTAGGGGAAGAGTATCCCAGGAAGAAGAAACTGAAAAGACCAAAAAATGAGAATGTACCTGGCATCTTTGAAGAACATCATAGCTGGAACCCAGTGAATAAGGGAGAAAGCAATAGGTGATAAGGTTAGCACAATAATGGAGGCTAGGTTGTATAAGGGATTATAGAACTTTAGCTTTTAATTCTAAACCACTGCAGGGTTTAGAAAAGAGAAGAGACATGACCTGGCATACATTATTTTAAAGTATCCATTTGCCTACCGTGTTGAGAAGAGACTGAAGGCGTATGTGAGTAGAAGCAGAGAGACTAGCGTGAAGGCCATTACATTATCTAGGAGAGAGATAATAATACTTTAGATCTAGGTGATAAGTATGGAGTGGTGAGAAGTGGCTAGATTTTTGATATATGTTTAAGGTGGAATTAACAGAATTTGTGGAAGGACTGGTGTTATGGTTTGAATGTCTTCTCCAACATGGATGCTGAAATTTAACTGTCATTATAATGATGTAAAGAGAAAAGACCTTAAAGAGGTGATTAGGCCATGACAGCTTTGCCATGAAGAGATTACTGCCATTATCATAAGAGTGGGTTAGTTATCATGGGAGTAGATCCCTGATAATGAGGATCAGTTTGGCCCATTTCTACTCTGGGTATCTTTTGCTCACACTTCCTCACCATGTGATGTTTTTACCATGGGATGACCCTTGCCAAATGTTGGTGCCATGTTCTTGGACTTCCCAGCCACCATGATTCAAGAGCCAAACAAAATTCTACTTTTTATTAATTATTCAGTCTGTAGTGTTCTATAATAGCAGTGGAAAATAGACTATGACAGTTGGTTTGAGATAGAAGAATGGCAGGGAAAGAAAAAATTACAGACATGCAGAGATGTGAGCTAGAGAGAGATATTCAGTAGCTTCCTGTGGTTACCCTTATGTTTTGACCAACTGTACTCTTTCCCTGTCCTTTTCTTGATGTTCTGAGATACTTTAGAATACTTCCTAGAAATTTCCCTTTTTGGTTAAACTAATTTGGGTTGGATTTCTAGCTCTTGTTATCAAAAGAGGCCTGAAGAATACCTACATGCTCAGCAACATTTCTCACTAACCCTTTAGATGATGTGTCTCACATTCTTTCTGGACACTTGTAGCTCTCTGATTTTCTTAGCCTGTCTCCTCCACCTTCTCTGCCACCTATCCAAATCCCACTTATCTTTTAATACTCAGATCTATTGCTACCTTCTCCACTTGTAATCTCTACAGATAGAATTAAGTTCTCACAATTTATTCTTCTTCCTATAGCATTTACCTCTTTTGAGAACATATAATACTATATATATATATATATATATATATATATATATATATATATATAATATGCACAAGTCTTGTGTTCACTGGCATTTAAGATTTGTGTGGACAGGAACCATATTTTATCCATGTCTGGGAATAAGGAATCTATACATAATCAATACATTATGAGTATTTCTTGAATAAATGAAAGTCTTCCTCCCACACTCTATTTTCATTCAAACCATCTCTGTTACTTATAACCTGGTTGCTAATATTTCCCAACATCACTGATTCTTCCTATCCTCTGCAGCCCACTATTTG
This sequence comes from Microcebus murinus, assembly GCF_040939455.1. Lineage (NCBI taxonomy): Eukaryota > Metazoa > Chordata > Mammalia > Primates > Cheirogaleidae > Microcebus > Microcebus murinus. The sequence continues at coordinate 70,610,815 of NC_134136.1, forward strand.
TCTTTTTGTATGTTTTCCTTCTCACCTTCTAGGCCTGTAGCATCTATTATTTCTAGTGTATTTCTAAAAAATTTATTCTATCCCATTTGACCTCAGGGATATGATACTCTCATACTCATAATGATTCTGAAAGACTGGGGTGAAGGTAGGATTTTTTAAAAATATATATGTGATGACCCCTCCTCTAAAATTTTGTTTTACCTTCCAAGGTTGAGTATGCCTCCTTACTTACTCTCCAGTTGAAAACCACTGATCTAGACTATATCGGTAATGTTTATTGTAGATTAAATTATTGCTCAGCAAATAGTCATCCCTTCCCCTTTAACCTCCACGAGAGTAGTATTTTTCCTTACCCACTGATGTTGGGATTCCTGTGTGCCTGCTTTGATTAATGACAAGATGTAAGCAGAAATTTGGTATATAATTGTGTGGTTGAACTTATCCTCTGGTGATTCTGATATTGCCAGGAGAAGAGTTTCCCCTGGGTGGCCAGCTTGTCCTAGGAGAATGACAGACACATGCAGAAGTCAGAACTAAATTTGCAGTCTGGAGAGAAGCCAGCCTAGATCAGCCAACCCATATACCCTCAGTCTAAAGCAGAGCCTCTGTAATTGACCCATATACACATATCCTGAAGCAGTTAACCTGTGTTGTGTACTGCTGAGTTTGAAAGCAATATTTTAAGCAGAAAAATTTATGGGTTTTATAATTTACTATTACCTAAATAACATTCTAATTATCTTTTTGCCTTCAAAATTATCTCTCCAATCTTGACAGAGTACCAGGCTCATCTTCCCCAAATAAAAAGTTGAGATCATGTCTCTCCCTTCTGAAAAATCTTCAATGGCTCTCCATTGCCTGGCAAAAAAAATCCCAACTTTTTAGCATGGTATCCAAAGTATTTAATAACTTGACTCCAAATTATCTTTCTCAGTTTTCATCTGCTGTCACACTCATTAATATATTTATCGATTTAATAAATATCTATTTATTACATACTAGATATTAGGTACTATGTTAGCCACTGAGGATATAAGATAAACAGAATATGTATCCTGTGCTCCAGAAGCTCTTATTGTGGTTGGGGAGATAGATAAGAAAACATACAATTTTGATTTAAGGTGCCCAGAGCTGAAATGGGTTAGCACAGGGTACTATGTGGATATATAGGAGGGGCTTCTTGGAGGAGGTGGTGAGTAAGCTGAGATCTAAGATAAGAATAGAATTAGAATTCAACTTGGCAAAGAGAGAAACAGGAGTGTTTTAGACAGAGGGATGCAGCTGCCTTTCCCAAAAGCCTGAGGATAAGAGAGCATAGCACGTTCATATGATTGCAACCATTTAGCCACATTGAACATTAAGGGAGATAGGGAAATGATGGCATAAGTTAAGGCTGGAGAGAAATGCAAATGCCCATCCATGCTAGGCATATAGACCATGGTAAAGAGTTGTATTTTGGAGGAACCATATAGCATAATAGAGAAAAGTCTGGGATCTATAGCCAAAATGCCTGAGTTTCTTTACTCACTACTGACTAACTTATGAGCAAATTTTTAAAATCTTCCTTTGCATCCAGTTCTTAATCTGTAAATTAGGTATCACTGTAATGTCTACAAAATAAAATTGCCAGAAGAAAACACTGAGGAAAAGTTCCTTGATATTGACCTTCGCAACAACTGTTTGGATATCACACCAAAAGCTCAAGCAACAAAAACAAAAATAAACATGCAGGACTACATCACATCAAAAAGATTACCATAGTGAAGGAAACACTCAACAGAATGAAAAGGCAGTCTACAACCTGGGTCAAAATGTTTGCACATCATACAACTGACAAGGGGTTAATATTCAAAATAGTATGTAAAAAAGTCTCCTAATTCAAAAGTAAAAAAAAAAACAAAAAAAATCTGATTAAAATGGACATATAACTTGAATAGACTTTTTTCCCCAAAGAAGACATAAAAATGGCCAACAGGTATATTGAAAACTTGTTCAACATCACTGATAATTAGGGAATACAAATCAAAATAAGAAGATAACACATCACCCCTATTAGGATGACTATTATCAAAAAGAAATAACAAGTGTTGGTGAGAGTAAGGAGAAAAGGGAATCCTACACACTGTTAGTGGGAATGTAAATTATATTTGGGTATGACATTGATATTAACTCATTGTATAGCCATTATGGAAAATAATATGGATGTTCTTCAAAAAATTAAAACTAGAACTACCATATGATCTAGCAATCCCTCTGCTGGGTATACACTCAAAGGAAACAAAATTTGTACCTGTAGAGATATCTACCCCCCTGACAAGATATCTACACCACCTGTGCTCATTGCAACATTATTCACAATATTCAAGACACAGAAATAATCTCAGTATTTGTAGGTGGATAAGTGGATAAAGAAATTGAGGTATATACATACAATGGAATATTATTCAGACTTTAAAAAGGAGATACTGTCAATTGCAACAACATGAATGAGCCTGGAGGATATTATGCTAAATGAAATAAGCCAAACACAGAAAAAAAATGCATGATCTCACTTATATGTGAAATCTAAAATTAGTCAGTCAAATGCATAGAAATAGGTAGAACCCTCTTTAACAGGAACAGGAATAGGAACAGGGAGGAAATAGGGAGAAGTCAAAGGTTATAAACTTACAGTTATGTAGGATGAATTATTCTAGAGATCTAATGTATAGCATGAGAACCATAGTTAATAATATTGTATTGTACACCGAACATTTGCTAAAAGAGTATATTTTAGGTGCTCTTACCACACACACACACACACACACACACACACACACACACACACACACACATGCGCGCTAACTATGGAAAGTGATGGATAAATTTGTTTGACTGTAGCAAGCAAATTAACCAACTCAACCACCTAGTATTCTGAGAACACAATGCTCTCCCACCCCTCTCTGCTTTTACACAAACTGTTCTCTCAGCTGGAACTTCTTTCACCTATCAAAATCCAATCCATCCTTCAAAGGTTAAGTCACAATTTACATCCCTATGGGGAGCAAGGAAGGCCTCACGGTGAAGGTAAATTGTGACACCTGTTCATGTAGCACATTGCCCTTATATTATAGCATTGAGGGCTTGATATTTCTAAGTTATCTAGTCATTTTTACAACTGCTTCCTCCACTAGATTGTGAACTCCACAAGGGCCTGGACATGCTCCAACTCTTCTGCCTCTTCCAGCACTCAGCCCAGAGGAAACACACAGTAGGCATTGAGTGAATGCTCATTAACCTGAATTTAAAGAACATGTTCTATTAAGAAAATGTTGCCATGACAGGGTGCGATCGGAGTGGGGTTTTCCTGGTAGAATTTGCTCCAATTCAAAGACCACAACAAACAGCTGAAGCTCCAAGTTTAATGTTTGTTCCTTGTTCCTGGCGGGGCAGGACCACTGGACATAAAGCCTCTCAAAACATTCTGGGGTTTCATGAGCTTTCACCACAGCCCATCCCTGTTGCCCTGTGCTGACTCCGGGGGCTCACTTTTATCTCCTATTGTGGGTACAACCCTGCTGCTGGCTTTGCTGTTTCCATGCCTCCCGTCTGGAATCCCAAAGTCTTTCTTGCACTGATTGTTTGCTTTCACTTTGTCCAGTATTATAGCTCTAATTCTTGTCTCTTATTTGTCAGAGCATCCCTTCTCTCTGTAGAGTTTCTGTCTGTGATTCTGTCTCCTGTTAGGGCATGGAGTCTCACAGTTGTTCTGACATCTGTCTTGTATGCAATCCAAGTGAAGCCAGTACCAGAAAAGCCTGATAAGATAGCTCTGCTCTCTCTTACAATACTGGACATGATTGGTCTCTGTGGTTTTTGCTCCCAGGAACTCATAGTCTTATGGTTTCCCTCTGGCTGTCTAATTATCATTTATTTTTTGCAGGCAGCTTTCTCTTCCAAGTTACCTCAACAACAGAGATTCTCACTATTTAATATAAGTTAAGAATAACCTGGGAAGCTTCAAAATGCACATTCTTCTGGTCCTGCCAACAGAGATTCTGATTCAGAAGGTCTGGGAGGGGGCCTGAGAGTCTGAATTTTAATTTTAACAAGTACATCTGGGTATTCTGATGCAGACTGTGCACAGCACAGAGGACACTGAAAAACAAAGCTCTCAAGTGCCCACACTGTTTGCTGGGACTTGTTTTCTCATTCTGTGACCTCCTTCCATGACCTTCAGTGTCAATGATGATGATTTTCAGTATAAGCTGCTCCTCAGAGCCTCTGTTGGACTTATTTAGTCATCAACCTGATAACTTTAAGACTCCCAGCCATTTCAAATTTTAACATGTCAAAAATGGAACTCTTACTCTTGTGATACCTACCCTCCACAGCCACCTCTGCACTAGAGTTCCTCATCTCACTGAACAGTATCTTCATCAGCCCAGGTGCTTACAACATAGAATTCAGAGTCCTCCTTGACTCCACTGTCACATTTGAGCCTCATATCCAGATTATTGGCAAGTCCTGCAGAGTCCACATTCAAAATATAGCTGACAACCATATACTTCCTTCATCTTAACTTAGAATACCTTCGTCTTTCGTCAGTACTTTTGCAAGAGCTTCCTGATTGGTTTCCCCACTTACACTCTGCTTCTCACAACCTCTAGTCCAGCCTCCATAAACAGATATAAATCTGTCCAAAATAAACCTAATCATGTCACCTTAATGCTTTTTAAAACATTCATTGACTTAACAAAGCACTTGAAAGTCAAATTCTTACCAGGCCCTTCATTATCTAGACTAGGGGTTTGCATCTATGGCCTATAGGCCAAATCCCTCCCCTGGCCTGCCTTTGTCAATAAAGTTTCATTGGAACACAGTCACACCCATTTGTTTACTTATTGTCTGTGGCTGCTTTTGTGCTATGACAACAGAGTTGATTAGTTACAGCACAGACCATATGGCCTGCAGAACCTCATATTTGCTATCTAGCCTTTTGCAGAAAGTTTGCCAACCCCTGATCTAGCTCCTGCCTACCATAGTTAATAATATTGTATTGTACACTGAACATTTGCTAAAAGAATATATTTTAGGCACTCTTACCACACACACACACACACACACACACACACACACACACACACACACACACAAGCTAACTATGTGTGTTAACTAATAATAGCTAGCACCAATAATTCCCACATAAGGATCAAAGCCCATCTTGTTCCCTCAATCTCATATGCCCTTCCTAATCCAACTCATCAACAATTAATTTGAACTCACCATTCAGGACTTTAATTTAAATGTCATATCCACAAGAGAGCCTCACCTGACTGGTTCCCTCTCCTACCACTCCAATATGAATAAGTTTGAAACAAAGTCACTAAGGAGACATAATATTGGAATTCAAGAGAGTAGGTTTAAGTTAGCATCACTCCCCATTGATCTGAGCCGTACCAGCTTTACACATGATAAGACTAAAGGATATTAAGGGAGGCCTCCTCATCTACTGCTTGTCCCAGGCCTGAAACACCATCAATTGTCCTACCAATGTGGTCTCCTCCTCTATCCCTTGATGTTCTCTCTTACAATGCAAATACCTCTGATAGTACTGACATATTTGATATGCATGTGAATTAGCTATATGCAAATCTGGTATCTGAATATGAATTAGGTAGAAAAAAATCATTAAACAGAAACAGTCTTAATGTGGGTGGGGACATATGGCCACTGTCACAAAAGATGCTTCAGAGAGGAGGTATGGCAGCAGGCAGGGTGAAATGGTGGCATCCCTGGGCATGTGAGATGAAGACAGAGGGAAGGCTGCAGGGTCAATATGCCTTGCTCTGATAGATATCTTAACTTGTCAGTGGCAAATCAAATCCAATATTGTTATTCCCTCCTTTTTCTACTTAAACATAAAATTAATCAGGCAGAGGTTATTTATACATTTAGCACTGTGACTACTTAAAAGTGAAGTATGATTCCTAAGTGCAAAACTGCTCATTTTGAATGAGTTACTAGTACCTGAAGGAATACTCTTTGTGATTAAATGGGCCAGAGAATGCATAATAGCCACGTTTGATGGAGTTCCAGTTAATGATATTAAATGAAGACAAACTCAGAATTGCATTTCAGAGCCATCTGGGATGTATCCAGAATCTTTAAAAAGTTAAAAACACCCAAAATAATAAACAAACAAACAAAAACTCTTGAGTTATGAAGAATTGTATTTTATTTCCTTTTTTATTTAAATAAAACTGTCTCTGTGGAATAAAATTCAAATAAATATTTCTGAGAGTATATTATTTATATTTCAGACAATTTGCTGTTGCTATTCTGATTACAGTCTGTTGAGCTGCAACTAACTACAATTCTTTGGAATAAAGTTCAATTCTAAGAGTAAATAATAAAAAAAAAGACACCCAACTCCAATTAGCACAGATGATATTACAATAAACTAACCTTTGTGTCCAATTTGCTGAGCTCAAGAAATAACCTCAAAATTGAAATTTAGAATTGAAATAACAAATACCAGCATGTCTTAGCATTTCCAGTGTGAGGTTGTTACTAGAGTGCCATCTTCAGTGCAATGTACAAAGAAAGTTGTTTTTTTCTTTGTAAAAAATTAAACATCAGAGACTATTCTTTTTGGAATGGTGACACTTAAAAAAAGCATTACAAATTAGGGAAGATTTTACTCTATGTCTCTTCTAACTTAATCCTTAATATCTAACTAGTATTTGGGGGCTATTGATTTGTTATTCTAGGATCTAGTAAAGATTATCTATTAGCAATTAAACTACAAAGATCAAGTATTTAAATGTTCAGGATGAAACATGTTTGATGGTCTTGACTTGCTTGGTAAATGATTAGTGTATACACCACAGAATCCTTAGAATCTGAAAGTCCTCTAAGATCATATAATCCAAGCGTGCATTCAAATAGATTTTGTTGAATAATATCCATCCTCTTTGTCAGAACCATTCTCATCTTGAACACTTCCATGGCTAGGGAGCTCTGTAATTTGCTCATGGTTCATTCCAGTTATAGGCTGCTATAAAACCTTATGGAAAACATCCTTATGCTACATTGGAATGTCTCCCTGAAGCCTCACCCACAGATCTTCATTCTCCTCTCTGGAACTTCCAAATAGATCACTGTAATGAAAATAACATTATCCTGTGAGTCAGGAAAACCAGGTCCTAGACCAGACTTGGCTATAATACATTATGTGACTTTGAGCAAATAACTTTCTTTCTCTAGCCCTAGTTGTTCTTCCAAAAGAGAAGGAATTAGAACCAAATGACTTGATTTGGAAATTCAATGAGTATGTATACTCACTCCATTTTCCTGTGATGGCCCTTAAACATGGAAAATGACAATTCATCAATAGGTTCTTGGATTACCTCTGCTCTGATAATCCTTTAAGATGAAATAAAAGACATTTATTACAGTCTCACTTGGCTATAGTAGGAACATTATGTTAGAAACTGGCCATTTCCAGTGTGTTAATAGTCAAATAAGCTGAAATCATATGTGCATTTGGGATTAAATAACCAATTAGCACTCACACATTTTACACTGCAGCACAGCCTAGGCAGCCAAGAAGACTGAGTAGAGAGTAGAAATGTTGCCTATGAACTGAATCCTGTTCCCCATATAATGCACACATTGAAAGCTACAAAGGTTCAAAGGGAGGTGGTCTACTGTGATGTAATTTTAACAAAATGCCTGTATTTTGGTTGTCTTAAAAGCCCTCTTTTCTTAAGGACACACTAATTCTCTTCTTAATCCTGACAGTTTTATCCAGTTTCCAATACAATTTCTGTGTAACTGCTTAGTTACATATAGAAAAAAATGCTTCGTGAATTTTCATGGTGAGAACTGATACAGCAGGATTTCAGCAGCTGTGCCAAATCTGAGAAAATGACTATTTTCTAAAGTAGAGAGTGAAAGAAGAAAATAATAGCCATGTTTATGGCAATGCATGGCAAACCTGCTCACATTTCAACAATAATATATTTCTCTAGTTATTGCAGGGGTACCAGAGTGAAAACTGATTTCTTTGGGTCCAGCTCACAAGCTAAGGCATTGCATTCTGATTCTAATGCAAAGACATCTAAAACATAAGAACTATCTTCCTGAAATTGACATTTTTCTGATATCTCTGCCATCTCATAATTATCTTTGTGTCAGCAGGGTTTCTTTATAAATCTATCACTTGCTGTACTAAATTTTCTATATTTCTAGAAGATATAGAATAAAATAGACAAACAGAAGTGTAATTTTTTTTCCATAAATAACTGAGTTTCCAAAAGGGAGATTAGCTTCTACTTTGAATGAAAGCAATGAATAAAACAACTAGTAGCTTCAGTGAACTGGAGGATAACTGATGAACAGAAACAAAGATATAACGTGGAATTACACAACTGAAATACTCTCTAGTGTGGTAATATTACAATAGGGAACATACATTTGGACCTAGAATCTGAGCTTTTTTGTGTGTATTGTCAATAACTACCAAACAACAGTGAAAAACATTCTCCCTAAGCCAGTCCATGCCATAGAGAGTGTTGGCTGTGTGTATCAGCAGAAGGGAAAAATTTCCAGCAGGGAGGACTTGGCAAATATCACACATCCAGCTATGGAGCAAGGGGATCCATGGCAGATACACGATTTCCTAAGGGTTTGTACAGGAAATGGTATCTGAAATAGGTACTTGATAATTTTTGTTGAAATAAGATTTCTGAAAAGAAACCAAAAAGCTTAGCTGCTTTTTATCACAAGATTAGAAACTCAAATGTTTGTACTAATATATTTTGCTCCCTATTATGATGCTTTTGTGTAATATGAATGCTTCAACTTCTATTCTCATTAAACAGAAATTCTACTTATCATTTTTTAACAGGTAAAACTGTATCAGGAAGGCTTGCCAATCAGTCAGTCCATGATGTCAGTCAACCAAGGAAAAAATTCCATGAGGCTGCAAAGGTAACTAGATGTTTTAATTGACCAGCGAATTCTGTAAAAACTATCAATTGCTAATGTTGTGTTGACAAAGCTTAGATTTCATATCAATTTAAAAGAAATAAAGGAAGAATAGAGATTAAGGAGAAAGAAGTCTAAGTTTTAACATATTTTATCATGATTCTTTTTCAGTGATTTGGTTCTGGAGTTTCATCTATGTAAACTTTTCTCTTAATACTGTTTTGTCCTTATCCTTCTGGATTTTAACTTACAGAAATATTCAGTCATAATTTTCAACCCACTATTCCTTTTTTTAAAAAAACTCACATATTTCAATAATTTTTAATCAAATCTTCACCCTGGGATTCTTTGTTTTGGGTCTAGATGCCTCTACATGGCTCTTTGAATAAGGTTTGTGAAAGGCAGAAGCAGCACTGATTTGTGCCATGGCTGGTTGCCTGGAAACTGCACACAGCACCATAAATTTAGTAAGCTTATAGACTGAGTATGATAAGGATGAAAGAGTTAACAAATAAACAAAATCAAAATCCTCAAAGCAAAAGACAGAACTGAAACCCAAGGGAGTACTGGGAAATAAGCTGGGCCTATTTTCTACTGCATATGACACAGTGGTCATGTTTAAATTTAAGGTGAAAGCAAAAAACCAAAAAATTATCATTTGGTCCCCAATACCCAATTTGATTTGAAAAATTCAGATAATCAAGACAGAAATATTTTATTTGTTTATATCAACTAGATAATTTTGTTTGTGCATAATTCACTATTTGCATGTATTATTCTCTCTCCTCTGTACATATGTGTATGTATGTAGGTAGACCTGAACTATCCTTGTAAATTAATATAATGACTGCATCAGCTAAAAAAATAGATTATTTGTATTTCTTTTTGCACTTGAGCTTTACTAATTTCGCACTAATAAACACACTGAGTGGCTACAAAGGTGGCCTATAAGACTTTTATTTGTGAAAACAGCATTAAAGTTACTGTATATCAACTCCAGAATTTTACCACAATGGTTCAGTTTACATGAAACAATGATGGAAATATACATCACAATTCTTTGTAGGGAGAACAGAGCTTACTATTATTTTCAAACGCTTCCATGAGCAATATCAACTACACAACATGTCTTCCTTTTAGGCTGTTGTCTAGCAGCATCTAACATGATCTAGTATTTGTGAGGTGCCAACTAGAAGAAATATATCATTCAGGAACTTGCAAAGACTATTTCCTTCATACAGCTAACTTAAAAGTGATATTGTATGTTTATTCATTACATATTGACATTATTTCTCTGAAGGCCTGGTTCATGAGCTTTTTAAGTTAAACAAGCAATTTGACATTTTTGCTATATTTGAATTACCAGAGTTTCTATTTCTACTTAGGCAGTGTCTACAAAAGTAAGCTAATATGGAGGGTTGAGTGATTCTCTCCTGTTTCTGGGTTATATAGTCGATGAATCTGTTAATTATGAATTAATGAGAAGTTTGAATCTTTTTATTCTCAATATAAATCATTTGGCCCAAAGTATTAAAGTGTCTCAGAGGCCTACTTTATTTTCCCTCTGTAGATATATGAACTACAGGTTAAAATAATTTTTAAAAAATTAAAAAATCACAGTATTTCATATAAGATGGACAACACAGATTCTCATCCTTGATTTTCCCTTTTAAACACAATCATGCTAATTAGTAAAAGCTAAAAAGACATGAAATAAATAAAACAAAATGAAATTCAAAATTAGGTTAAGGGCAGCTTTGTGCAAAATAAATTGTTAAAATTCATTTGACCTACTATTTGCTTTTTATTTTATTTCAGCATATTATGGGGGTACAAATTTTAAGGTTTCAAATAATGCCCTTATTTGCTTTTAATTTAACAAATAACAGATATCCAGGAAATCCTAAATTGAAGGTTAATAAATATCAGGTGAACTTAATATATATCACCAGTTATTCCTAGTAGGTGAAGCCACAAAGAGTATATTACTTTAGCCCATCTGACCACAGTCACTAATTGGATGAGCACTGGAAATGAGACCAAACCTTGATTTGATGCCACTTGTCTATATAACAGAGTGGCTGGAACCCAAAGCCTTGCGCTCAGTACTCATAAAGAACTAAAATAACACAATCTCTTGAAGTATTTCCTGGGATGCATAAGGTATTTAGTCCAAAAGTACTTATATATTCTATCTATATTGTTGACACCATAAGTACAGCTACATATACATGTAAGGCCACAACAATCTTTATATTCTCTCTGTTTGTATCTTCTCTTCCTCTAAGTAAACGTGACTTAAATTCACTTTATTGGTTAATACAGTCTGTTTATATGCTTTTTTGACTTCAAATTAACCATAATGCAATTGGTTCATTTTCATCAACCATAGTAACTATGGTAAAGTGACAGACTGATAATTTTGGTCATCTTTAAAAGAAACAAATAATAATCACAATTCACCCATAAATGGATAACTAACCCATAACCAGTCAAGCTGATCATGGAATATAGAAGGTTTTCTAAAAGTATTTAAGTGGATAGTTAAGATTGAATACTAGTATTTGCTTATTTGAAGTTATGTCCGTGTCTAACTGATTAATGAGAATGGCCAAGAATCAAAGCATGTTGATCTTGGCACTGTCTGACTATTCTCCAGAGGGGCTGTCAGTGGGAAGGAACACAGATTGCAAAAATGTTTGTAAAGAAAGCATCTTTTAACAGAGACTTAGCAATTAAGTTGGATACAAACAGTATTCTAAAGCTATATATCGTACCCTCATATCTGGGTGAAATGATCACTTTGGCTACTACTTTATTTCTTCTGAAAAATAATGGAAAGAAACATATTTAACAAACTGTGGCTTCAGAAATACCATTGTAGCAAACAATTTTATTAATACTTCCATAAAAATGGCATTTAATAAATTTTCTCTAATACCTTGATGTTATTAAAAGCAAACAAAATTCATTAAAACAGTTCTTTTCTGTGATTTACATTAGCGTTTTTATAGCAATACTTGATTTTGGTCTCATAAACTAACCTAAAATATTAAGAATCAAATCAGGGTAAAACAATACAATGTATTTTATTTATTTGAAAATAGTGATTATAAATACATTTTTAATATATTTTCTCCCCAACTCTTTGGATGCGACAACAACAACAAAAACCTCAATGTGCCTTGTATCATATGATGTCAATGTACAAATCATGCGAAAGATATTTTAGATTAATATTACCACCACACATTTCTAGACACGTTTTGATATTTTCAATACTGGTTGATGTTACTCATGAGGCCATGCCCTGTATAATTTTTGCATCCTTATGGCTTAAAAAAATTAAATGTTTTAAAAAAAAGCAATGAAAGAAAGATGACCTTAAATGACTTTCTAATTGATATATTTATTGTTTATTATTCAGAATGAAAAACTAAATATAGAATATAAATTGCCTTATAGACTTGAATCACTATACTTTAATAGCTGCTTTCTCATAAAATTACACAAAGATTTACTTTTAAAGAATTGAATCATCTTTATTGATTTCATAAAAAAATAATTTAAAACTTGATTTATATTACACGGACACAATATATTGTCTCAACCCCGCCACTGATTTCATGAGATCTAAATTTCTTTACAACCTTTCTAACATAGTCCATACACATGAGTATAATGCCAAGAAGGCCATGATGTGTCAGACCACAGTAGAAATGGGCACTCCTTGGATTTTCTAGTTTTGAATCAAAGTTCTGCTAAAAATGCCATACTGATGTACACCTTATACCTCAAGGGGTTAAACTAACATCAAGGTTACAGTTGAAGCCAACAAAATGTAGATACAGTATTTTAACTGTTCTTGTACTCAACTCAGAACTTATGCCTAACTACATTATCATAAAGTGTACATGTAAAACTAATGAGAGACAGGTGTAAAATAGTATACACTGTAGAATGTAGGCACAATGACTTTAGTTAAGGAAACTATATTAGCCTTAACCAAGGATTTGTTACTGTCAATTATAATTAGGATCTCCAAATAACCACGTACATTTAAATTACTTGTTTTTAAAAAGTTGGACATTTATACCTTTTAGTAGAAGAGTATGAGATATCCTACAGCAAGCTTTAAGATGGTGACAGGTACTCTTGCCATTGACATTTCTGTAGAAACCTTGAAACATCTTCAAAGCATCCCCACACTGAATAAAAGGCATTATCCCAATGACCTATTATTCCCAAAGCATGGATGGGGCTTTCTGGTTCCTCTCATATAAGTGTTTATTTAAGATCACTCAATCCATACTTTATTGACAGGATAAACTAAAACATTTTCTTTGAAGCCTTTGCATCTTTATCCTGTCAGTATGCATTAGAAGCCCTTTAATTCATGGATGCATGTATGCATGGTAATGGCATATTAAAAGTCCTTATGAAATTGTAGGTGAACAAAAGCTGTTGAGCACACACCTTGCTTTTTCAAGATCAAAAAGCAATTATTTGTTTGGATTTGTTATATTCATATAAAGTTTTCACAGACATTGTCATGAAAATTAAAATTACACATTAAAGTTTTAAGAGCACCGGCACATACATATGGATACCTTTTTGCTATTAAAAAATCTCCAAATTATCTCTATATATGAATATATACCCAAACACATACACGCACACACACACACAGACACACACTCACCTCTCCAAGAATGTCAAAGTTTTGTTTTGTTTTGTTTTGTTTTATCTTGGAACAAACACATAAAGCCCTGAAATTAGTGATTAATAAAGGGACTGCTATTACAACTTTAGCCATAATATCATTTTAGAAGCTGCACCAAAACATATGCCATTTGAAATTCATGAAAAATGTCTGTTTACCTTCTTGGTTATCTTACTGATTAACACAGTAATTTAAGAGATGGAACACACACACACTCTCACACACACATGTGTGTGTGTTTATATATATATATATATATATATATATATATATATATGCAGGCCAAAAAGGCAACGTGTTTCTGGATATCCAGGAGCTCCTCCAAATCTTTATACGTCACCCATTCTCAAATGCTTCATTCCTTTGACCAATTTTGACATAGAACTTAACAGCACAAGCAAACACAGGGGCATATCATTTGTAGTTGTAGACTGTGAACTCATCTGAGATCAATGCAAGCATTTTACAGTGGCTTTGACAGCCAAGATTACCATAGTGTTTACAGTTCTACTAGATTATCTCATAGTAGTCAGAATAATAATAATAATTATTATTATTATAGAAAGAACAGGATATTGATGTATACAAGATATAATTATTAACCTTATTCATTATTTTTTTAAATACTTGTAGTGAAAACTATTTGAATTAAGCTCATAGAATCTTAAAAAGCAAGACAACTGATGGCAAATAACAACTGCCCCAGACACAATACTATAAAACTAAGGAACCTAGTTTAAATGCACAATTGGTAACAAATCTGAAGGTAATATGCTAAATTCACAAGAATAGCACAGAACTGTTTATTTTTTTGTGTGTGTATTTTTGTTCCTTTGTTTTTTGATTTTCTTATTTTTAAATTATACCTGATCACAAAATCCAGAATATTTCTGTACACATAAGCCTCGGTTTTAGTTTAGTATATTTTTTTCTATCTAAATTTATACCTACTGATACATTGACTGTGATCAGGAAACAAGTCAGGCATATTAAATACATATTAAGGAGTACATATCTTTCCTATTTAGTATACAAAGTACTTCATAAATATGAAATATGTTACAAAAATAGCTTTGGGTGCGCTCACACGGTAAGCACTTCGCTAATTTTCGACAACCTTTAAGGATTGTGGGTATTTTACATAACTGAGAACAAATTCTAGTGTTAGTTTAATTTGAGCCACATTTAATTCTGATAAATATCATGTATTTCTTCTGATCACCACAAACGGTAGTTAACTCACGTTATTTTGTCCCTTTTAGTTTTTATGTATAGACAGGTAATGCTTAAGGTGTTCAGATTTATTTTATAGTTATGTAATGCATGTTATACTTTAAACAAGTATTTGCACAATTTAACATAAATCCAGCAGTTTCAAGATGCAGGCCATAAAGTTTATCAATTTACAAATACTATTGAATGTTCTCTCTTTGCATGCTTTTTTTTTTTTTTTTTTTACTTTTCAGATAATCTTTACACAGAGTTGTTACAATGCCACAAATCAAAAGGATTATTCCAGTTCCACCAACTCAATCAACATGCAAGATGAAGGACCCAGCTGAGGTACAAACACTGGTACCAGTTTTCTTGAGTTTACTTTACAAAGGACAAAGAAACGAAGGTTTTGCATTGGGGCACAAAACAGATTTGCCTCTTGAGGTTAAATTCCATGTATTATGTGTATAAAGCATCCCTTTGGCAATAGAGTTTGCAGTATCCCCACAGGACTCCACAGTATAGGTTTTATGTAGTAAAATCCATTAAGGGAATTCTCTTCTACTAGACACATCTTTGCAGCTACAGTTAATGAGACACCCTTGGAAACACCTGCCTCTATGCCTATTGATAATATAGTATTTGGAAGTTTGAAGTCAACAAAAGGCACTTTCATCATTAAATAAATGTCCTCTGTATGAAGTAAGATTGCATGACCTAGATCTTATTCAAAGCTGTTTGCTCCTCAAGGACCTGTAGGTAGTCGGGGGAACTCTGAAGTTTTGCTTTCAGTTCAAAATACTCACTCTTCCTTTGCTCCACAACAATTTTGCTGTGGTTGCCACCTATCAGTGACTTCTTGTTTTTTTTGTCTTGTTGTTTTTCTGGATAACGGATTTCAAAGCCACTGACACCTATGCTATTATACTCCTTTTTGCTTTCGAGAAAATTCTGAATAAACACGTTAGAATCCCTGCTAGGGAATAATTCATCCAGCTCGTCAATTGTGCTCAATCTCTTCCTGGTATCCATGTGCAATAAATCTTTCTCCTTGTCAACAACATTTCTCATAATGACTTTCTGTCCCGGGGGATCTGAAAACACGAACCCGGTTTCTGACTCTTTCAAGCCACAGGTGTGGCTCTTGCTCATCTGTTCTATAGTTTGTGGAATGAAAGCTTCTGTGCTCAGTCCATCTTTTTTATTTGTTTTGTGGTCATGCTTCCTTAGCTGCAGCTGTATGGAGCCACACTCAGGATTCCCCAGGCCTTCATGCTTCACCATGGGTTTCTTGTTGCGTCGCAGGACAAAAACAAGAAGGCAAAAAGCAACAAACACAGTTAAAATGAGGACCACTAAGATACTTAAGATTAAAATAGACAGAGGCACTGGGCCACCAGGAGGACTTCGAATGGGACCCAATGGGGTGGTGAATGTAATGGCAGGCGCAGAGCTTGTGAATGGTGCAGATGGCTTATTTAAAAGCTTGGGACATAAAATTTCATTTTTGAGGGACTTCAGTTCAATGTTGGCAAACTGAACAGGTGTCTCACATTTCAGTTCTTTCACTATAATACCATCATTCAACTTCTCCAACCACAGCTTTAATGCCACCAAGTCACAAGTACAGTCCCATGGATTGCCTTCCAAATCAATCTGTGTAAGTGACTGCAGCTGGTCGAGGACCCCACTGACAGGAAGGTACATGAATTTATTGTTCCTCAGGTTCAGTCTAGCAAGGGGTGCTCCAGAAAAAATGTAAACGGGCAGGCTCTTTAAGAGATTATTATTTAAGTACAGTAACTGCAAATTTGGCATGGAGTCAAAGGTGCCTGCAAGGATTTCCTTAATCAAATTGTATTCCAAATACAGATACTGCAGGTTATGAAGGCCTGAAAATATTTCAGGATAGAGTCTTTCGATCTGATTGCCATTGAGATACAGCCTGCGTAAGTTAGTAAGATTGTGGAATACATCTCCCTTGATCACTGTAATTTGATTGCTGCCTAAATGGAGCAAATCCAGTCCTTCAAACTCGGTGAGGTCTGACACGTCCACATCTTTGATGCTATTGCCATTGACATGCAGCTTCTTGGCATTTAAAGGTTTCGGTATCAATTCAGACATGGACTGTATATTTTTCTCTTGGCAGTTCACACTCAGTCCCAAATCTGAAGGATGTGTTTTGCAAAAGCAAGGTGCTGGGCAAGGTGTAAGAGGAGGTACCCTTGTTTGGTAAGACACAATCTGACTGAGATTGCGGTTGGAGAGGGCTTTGCCTGCCACGATTCCAGAGATCTTGGAAGGATTTGTTGTTTTGGGGGGTTTGGTCACTAATCTGTGCAAAGATATTTGGGTAGTGTGACCATTAGGAGTGGTGTAGCCATTTTCCAGCTGAGACGGAGGCAGGATGCGTACATCAAAATCACTGCCTGTGCCCATGGGGCATAATTCTTGCTTGTTGGTTTCTTTTAAAAGCCTCCCATATAAGTCACTGGGAGTTTCACAGATAGCTTCTCCAATGTAAATATTATATGGCATGTTCTCCAGCCAAGCTTTTAAAGGCAACAAATCACAGCTACAGTTCCAAGGGTTATCTTCTAGTTGCAATTCGACAATTCGGCCAATGTGTTCCAGAACTCCGATATAGGGGAGCTTCTGGATTCTGTTTCCTCGTATATCCAGATGGGTCAAAGATGCGAATCGGAAAATATTATCAGGAAGGAATGAAATCAGATTGTCATTAAGAATGAGAACTTTCAGTTTGTGGAGCTTATTGAAGGCTCCTCTTTCAATATACTTGATTAAATTGTAGTCAGCCTGGAGATACTCCAAGTTCTCTATGCCAAGGAAAGTGTCAGCTCGGAGAATCTTTAATTCATTGTTGTTCAAGTGCAACTGCTTTAATGCACTAAGCCCAAGAAAGGCTCCTCCCTCAATGTTCTGCAGTTTATTATTTCCCAGATGCAGGGATACTGCATGTGAAAAATTTAAGAATGTATTTGGATAGAGGATATTTAAAAAATTGTTTTGAAAATTGAGGTGATAGAAATTAGACCAAGGTGGTTTCAGCTGATTTGGTCTGTAGACTGAAACCTTCTCACAGTTGACATAGAGCACATTTTCAACTGACACACAGGAGCAAACATTGCAAATTTCCACCGATGTGTCAGAATCAGCATTTGTTGAAGAAATCAGGGCTGACAAAATCAGAAAAAGCCAAAGAAACATCTTCTTGCAATCAGCAAACAACTTTATGCTTCTGAATAAAGAGAAATAATCTAAAAAATAAAAAGAAAACATTTTTTCAATGGTCATTATTTAAAAAATTATTGGTGTTTAAATCATATCATAGTGAACACATCCCAATAATTATTAGCATAGTATTTTTAAGGCACCCAAAATTCCAAATGTTCTCACTCAGTCAAACAATAATAACCACCACAAACTGCCATACATTTTATTTTCCAAACCCATAGTTTATACAAAATTTACATGTGCAGAACACACAATGAACAATAGGAAAAAATATTAGTCATGCTTAAACCTTAACAATTTGAAAATATGTTTTTCGACCTGGATCATCAAACTATGCCCTTGAATATGAACCTTAAACTTTCTATCTGCAATTCAAGTGACTGACCCCAGACCAGCAAATATGCCATGTAGTTTGTACCACAATGACATTCAATTAGTGGATATTTATTCTCTGGGCTTCAGCTAGATAGAGAAGCTGCGTAGAGAAGATATTAGAGCCAAGGGTTCAACGGAGGATTGGGTTGCTGTAGAGGGGATGATTCAAACACCAAGGGAAGGTGACCTGGGAACATATTTGCCTAAGCTTCAGGTCCATAGGTAAACTCATTGCTATGAATCAGTTTACTCCTGTAAACTTCTGTCTTCAAAAGCACAGTTGACTCCGTAGGATTCTATAAAAACAACTGAGTAGGAGATGGCCACATTTTATTTTCTGGTAAACAAACAATATCTAGTTCCCTGTCAGTTACCTCTCAAAGAGGGGGGAGAAAGCCTTTTGTCTTTGGTTTTCTGAAGGCAGGAGAGGAAACTGCTTGCTCCTGCACTGCTTACCTGATCTCCAGTTAGCCTTTCCATCCCCAGAACTGGCTGTCCTGCCTGCCTGGCCCTCTCCCATCCCTTTATTTGCCATTTTGAATCCGGGCCCCACTGATTCTTGTCTTAAATGCTTGTCTCCTTCACTTTGACCACAGACTGCAACTGCTGAGGAAGAGGAGTTCACACACTACAGTCTTTGAGTAGCTTTATCTGCACCATCAGACACATTCAGTATAGCACATTTTTGTTTGTTCAGTTTCCAAACATCCATCCGCTCCCCAATATTACCATCCCATGTCCTTGTCTATAAACAAATAATCACTTGTTGGTAGAGTTTAATGCTTAGCAAATTATCCTGTTGTAGCCAACTCCTTAAATACTGCATACATACACAAATATATACAATGCTACACGGAACAGATTAAACAGAACACAGATTGCATGTTATTGATGCAATTTTAGCAATATGAGTCTTTTCAATCATGAATGGGAAGATGATGCAATTTCAATATGGTTACCACCAAATATTAATTAAATAAACAAAATACCCAGAAACCCACAATGAGAGAATTATGCAAAGAAAGAAGTGTCACACAGAAACTCCTTTGCTTATTTTGCCCAAGAGGAATCAGCTAGTGGTAAAAATGAACATGTCTCAAGGTAGACAATCCATTAGCTGGGACCCAAGAGGATTTGCATTTTAAGTAGTTTGGTTCAGAATGCAGTGGACAATGCTGAAATGCTATTTGGCTGCCATATAGATGTGAATTTCCCCTATTCACCATGTCAGCATGATTGGCACTGCAAAAAGAAGTCATAATTGTTAAGTATGACATCACCTAAACCAACTTTCATTGTGAAACCAAATTTCTTGATCTTTTTTCCCTAGCTATGGATGCGGTTTTCAACAGCTATTTTGATCTAGTTGAGTCATTTCTTGTTGTTAACCATCACCACCTCCCACCCAAAAGCAAAGAAACCAAAAGGCAACCAAACTAAAAATCAAAACAAAACAAAACCAAACAAAACAAAATCAGAATAATCCAAATTCAGTACAAAAACAGGAACCAGAAAAAACAACAAATGTGAAAACGCATAAGGAGATGTCCTTCCCCTCATAATTTGTACTTTAAGGAGGAAGGGAGAAAAAAGCCCAAGGACAAGCTATGAAGTTTCCAAATACAGCTCTTCTGAAACAGAGGAAGCTGCAAGCAGCTGAAGGAGCAGGCGAGGGAGAGAAATAGTCCGCCAAGGAGACAGTGGTAAAGAGGCACTGCAAGGGCAAGAGACCATGGAGAAGTGGAGAAAGAAAGAAAAAAGGGCTTGGAGAAAGGAGGTAGACAGAGGGTTAAAAGGGGCACTGAACGTATGTGAAAGAAACCGCACATCCATGTGGTACCAGTGAAACATGTACATTTAAAAATCAGGGGGAAAAAAGCAAAAGCAAAGAAAAAACCCACAAAGTAAGAGTTGGGTATCAACAGCCTTCTCTTAGTGGGCTGAGAGCAGTCTCTCCCCCCACCCCCCAGCAAGACAATCTGCTCCCAGGGCCAGCCAAGACTGCACAAATCCCACATCCACCCCAGTGCTTTGCCTGGCATGGTGAGGAGCAGGGGGCTGAGCGGTGCTGAAGGGTAGAGAGCTGGCCTGCCAGGGGCAGACCACTGATGGGCGGAGGGCGGGGGATGATAGGCTGAGGTGGCTCCTCTGGAGCTCACTTAGGAAAAAATCCCGCTGGCCCGCCTCAGGCTAGGGTGGGAGTGGAGGGGGTCTTCGGAAAGACTCGGCCACTGCTGCCCCTAGTGCAGTGCGCTACCTCGGGCTGGTGACGACGCTGCTTAGAGGGGTCGCTGGTGCGTACCGCATTGCTTTGCCGCATCCTGGTGCCCGGAGCCGGTGCGCAGCCCCCTCCTGGGTCCCGGGCCTGAGCAGCAGCCTAGCGAAATGGGTGAAGGAGGCGGGGTACCGCGTGGGATATCGCTGGGGCCTTCAGCCCCGCTGCACACACATTTCTCCGCGTGCTCTCATCCCACAAGGGGCAGCTGCCTGAGTTTCAGTCTGCCTCTCTAGACCCAGGCGTGTGGTGAGGAGGAAGAGATGATCAATTCAGGCCTGGAGGACGATGACACTAGGGCGTCACTGACCCCAGCCTGCCACAGGCAGAGTGACCCCATGGCTCTGTGCCCGCGAGCAGCGACCCAGGCTCCCCCTTGTCACTCCCACCCCCCACTCCTGGTCCCCTGGCCAGCTACATAATACTGCTCTACCAAGCCAGAAATCAGCTCAACATTTAGGCACGTTGCAAAGTCGCGCAACCAGCGCTCGCCCGGGTTTGCAGGGCTTTTGGAGTTATCCACCGGTTCCTCCTCTTGTATTCCCAGTTTTGCCGGATGCCAGCAATCTCCAACCAGCTCACGGGCCACTACCCAGAGCCCTAGATCCACGTCCACGGAGAGCGCTTGCGAGTGGGGCACAGAAAACAAAGCCAAGCCCAGCGCAGCGGCCCCGACAGCCCGAGTCACCAGGGACCACGACACTTTCCCTGCCGCCCCGGCCGCCTGGGGGGGCAAGGATGCCAAGGACATCCGTATTCTTTCCAGTTCTCAGGGACATGAGACCTCGCCATGGACATGCAAGTAGGAGATGGGGGGCGGGTTAGCCACCACGGCCACTTTGTCCACTGAACCATCCCCAAACTAACATGATTCAAACTAAAAATAATAAGCTACCTGTCCCCTCCGCCCATGCGCGCGCACGAACACACACACACACACACACACACACACACACACACACACACACACACACGCTGCCAAGCCGATGGAGGAAGAGGCAGCGTGCATGTTGGTGCAGTTCACGCAGCCCCCGCTGGAAATTCACCCACCTCTGGAGCCTGTCGTCTTTTGCAGAGCCCGCCACGCCGTGACCCACGCTGCAGTTTCCACGATGGTCTCTAAGTGGTCCAGGATAGGGTTCCTCCGCGCTGGCTCGCCTGTCAAAGCCACTGAGCAGCCCTAGCAGGCGAGCAGGCGGGCAGTGGCGCGCGCGCGTGCACCCGGCCAGACACTGCGCGCGCACCCAGATCCTAGCACGCTGGCTGCACCTTTACATACACGCGCCTAATCCCCGCCCCCGCCCCTCAGCACACAGGCAGCCCCCTCCCTTCGGACACCGAACCATTTCGACCTCCTGCACATTCCTGACCCCTTGTCCCCCACCCAGACATCCCCACTTGATTTCTCTTCTACGCACGCACGGAGAAAGACATCGCGCTTTCCCCTCTGTGTCCGCCCCCTCTTTTTGCCTAAAGCATCCCCTAGGGAGGAACGACCCCCTTTCCTTGAGTAGAGACCCCAGTCCTCTAATGCAGGAGCTCTTGCCTCCATCCTCCCTATCACATACACGCAGACTCGAGTCCTTTCTTCTCCCTCATTCCCCTAAGAACGAAGGAAAACACACAGACACACACACACGCACACACACGGGGCGTTCCTTTGAGAGAGCAACCAAGAATCCAGGGAAAGCCAAAGAAACATTTGAGAGCCTGGGGGAGGGGAGCCAAGGGAGGAAGATAGGGTCCTGGAGTCTATGAGGAATTGAATAATTCCAGGATGCTGGAGGGGTGAGTCAACAACAATGACATTCAAATGCAACAATCACACTTGGATTTTGTATCACCGGTACAGTACCTTTGGCTAATTGTCACCCCGCAGAACACAGGGCTCCTGGAATACTTGGTGGCGTGCGAACCTGGATGGAGCCTTCTTGTGATCTTGTGATCGGTTTCCTGGGATCCAGTAGTATTCGCACTCCTCCTACCTGTCTGCTCATTAAGGGGCCTGGGGCTTTAAGGTAAAAGTGTGAGGCTTTCGCCCAAAGTGAGACTATTTAGCCGCATTAGGAGAAGACGAGTTAATTCTCCGCACCCTAGAACTCCACAAGCCTTTGGCGCAGAACGGGTTAAGCGGGGTGATTTTGGAGCTTGGGGTGGGGATTGGGAATAGATGGTGGGTAGGGGAAAGAGAGGTGTGGGACTGGAAGAGATGCCGCATTCGCGACCAAAGGAAAAAAAAGAATGTACTTTGGCCACTGAGCATGCCCAGTTCCCAGCTAAAGCCCTATAAGGGAGGCATTGTGTGCTTTCCGCTTCTCCAGGATTTGGTGGTGACCAGGGGGTGGGGGGTGGAGCACTTTGGTTGAGGAAGGGGGTGGTGGATGGGCGTCATTAGAGAAAGGAGGGGGTGGGGTGGGGGCTGTGCGGGAAGGACTGTGAAGAGGAAAGGGGAAGGGACCCCACTGGATCCCTCTTGGAGACAGAGAGAGGGAGAGGAGATGGACTAAGAAAAGTCACTTCAGTAGCCCCTCAATGTATACCAAAGAGACTTTAGCAGCTGAGTCTCAAATATCCAGAGGCTGTCAATCCAACATGTGCATTAAGGCCTCTTCTACCCATGTTACTAATATTAGTGCTTCCACAAGAGAGTAGGAATGTTCTGAGAAAGGGCTAATGTTCAAACAAGCGCCATGCGGTTGGGTAATTTAGTTAATAAGCTTGTTGAGAAAGCAAATGAACCGCGAGAGAGGGGCAGGCCTACTTTTGCTGTAATGTATATATTTCAAATACCTGGTTTCCTGAACAAGTAAAGGCTAAAATATTCATTTTACTCCCCTCCCCCAACCTAGCTGTTTTTGTAGGTGCTTGGCAAAGAAAAACAACTCTCTCTCTTTACCTGTGTCTGTGGGAATAAACTGGCCTTAGGTAAATAGAACTAAGTTATAAATGGGAAGTATTTCCCTAGGACTCACATTAGCCCATCTTTTGCCACATTTCTGATAATACTGCCAGGCCAGTTTCTTCAAAGCCCATGTTTTACCCAGTTCACTTATTAAAATTCCAGTGACACTAGCCACAATAGAGTATAGCCAGTATCCAGAAATGCTTTTGCTTAAACATTAAAAAACTCTTTAAGCTAAAACTAGCAATAACTTTGGAACCAGAATTTGGCTATCTGCCTGAACTTCTACAGTTAAATATTTATCAAAATTGGTTGATGTTTAAAGGTCTCAAATCTAGGCAAAAATTATAATGGGCAAAGGATTATTACATTATTTGTGAATATGGCCTAACTTCTATATTGTCTGTAATATCTATTCATATATATGGGTTTGTTTTTCATTTTTGTCATTGTATGAGGCTGCTTTCAAGTTATATGCATGCAAATGTTTGCTGGGCACATCATGTATACAGAGATGTACTTATAATATTTAAATGAATATTTAAAGAGATATGTGTATATAAGCATATTTCTTTATGACCATGGTAAATATTGCATCTTTCATAAAGAACTCTTTCCTCACCCCCCTTCCCCATTGCCTTGAAAAATATCATCTTCTCCTTTAAAAACAACCTAGAGGCACTAATTGAGTGGGAAGCAATGGCAAAATTTGCAATATTCAATGTGAAATCCATTATGAAATAAATAGCATTGCTAAAGGAAACACTAAAGTATCTGTCTATAACAATATATGTACTTGTGCAGCCTCCTCTTACTAAGGTGAAATGTATTTCCTCCATAGGTAACAGTTGCAGTATGTTCAAAAATCCCTGTACTGTTGTGCATTTGAACAAAACAGATCCTGCCAATTAAGAACTCACATTTACATTATATTGTATAATGCAATTTGAAAGCAGTAATGGATACCAAAACAAGTTGGCATTTATTCTAAATGCAAAATATTCACAAAGCTACAATATATTTTATCGGGATAGGTGAATTGTTTGTCCTTCACTATAAATGTTAACAAGAGTCAGTAGAATGAGCAAAAAATTTTACCTGAAAATATAATGCACATAAATGCATATAAAGTACTGTAATAGCTGAAAAGGCCAGATTTGGATAGTAAATATCAGATGATTTAAATGCTTATCTTTATTCAACTTTAGAAGCTGTTCTGAGACTTGGCTATATTTAACTGTAATAACTGTGAAATGTTCTTTTTCATATGGATACGGAGACAGAAATCTGAAAGCAAGTGCAGCTATTGCATCAATAAATTACAATTCATATTATTAAGAACTTATCAGTGATTAATATTCAACTCTTTAAAATGAATGCTTTAAAATATTTTGTTGCTTAGAAAAGATAAAGTGGACACTCATAAAATGACATAGAAGTAACAACTTGCATGCTTTATGCTTCTTTTGCTTTTAAAGTAATTAAAAAAAAAACAAATCTTTACTCCTGCAGTCTCTATTCCACTTCCTACAACTACAGGTGACATCCATATAGAAAAATAGTAAACTAAGGGAAATTGCTAGCTTAAAAAAAGGAGTAAATATATAAATAAATAAAAGTGTTAAATCCCCAGCACTATTTATGGCAATTGAAAGAAAAACAAAGTTGTTGTTCTTCCTAAAATATATGAATGCAAATATTGTGAGTTTTGGAATAATCTCACACTTTTTCTCCAAATGTCTTGCCCTACTTAATCTTATCTTTTCAGGAATACAAAAAATAGTACATAGGACTACTTTGCGTCTCCCTCCTTCATGGCAAATAAACAACTGCACCAGGAATTTCAACAAAATGTTGAATGGCCTTATTCCAAAGGCAGTTTTAGCCATTAAAACACTACCAACCAATAAAAATTATAAGGCCAAGATGCCAACATGTCTTAACCCTAGTCAATGGTTTTTCAGTTTCATTGTATTCCTCATTTATCCTGCTGTGTTTTGCTGCTATTTAAAATCAAATTAGCCTTAGATTTTGAATCTACCTATCACAGATCTTTCAGTTTATTTTAATATTGAAGATTAATTTATACTCTGGCATTTTAATAATTACAAACTTGGCATTTCTATAAGTGGAATACAAAAAAGTTCTTAGGTTGCTAATATATCATCTGGGAAGAGAGTTTCCATAATCAAGTAAGTTTAAAAGACCCTTGATTACATAAAGCTAAGTATTTTTTTTTAAATTTTGGGGTTTCTCAACACATTTAATTATGTTAAAATAAATTTTTATTTATGAAGGGAAAAGGGACATGACATGTAGCATTTCACAAAAATATTTTACATATGGAACCTTTTTTTGATAATATACAATGTAAAAATTTGGCTCTAATTGCTCATTTTTGCAAATTTTGTGAAATTTAGGAGCTGAAAGGGAGTTTCCAGATCATAATATAATAGTACTACTATCTAATGAAAGCCTCTTCTTACCCACATTGCCTACAAATGTTACTTCATTTAGTTCTATGAACAGGGATTATACTTAAATGAGTTTAAGAGAGGCTAAATAATTTGTCTGAGATCATACAGTAAGTGACAGTCAAGATTTGATCCCAGGTCTCTGAGATCTTTTTGCTACTTCACATTTTCTTTTCCACAGGGCACTTTTAACTTTGAAAGCAGAATAGATTTCCCAATGATAAGTACTTGAGGCATGAATGTTTGTAAATATTAAGTATTGATACTCAGCACAATAATAAATCAATAAAAGATGTGAAAAACAATTCACATCAATTGTGCAAGACAGGGTCTCCTGAATCTTATTTTACCCTTTGCCAATAGTGGGCTTCTTCCAGCCAGTCTGCTCTTTCAATACTCATACCTGAGTTGATTCTGAACCGGTGATGATTTATCAATTGTCACTTGTTAGGGACAATTGCTTTCACTATTGCCAAATGGAGGCATGTAAAGCGGTAGTGTTCAACCCTAGACTTATTGCAGAAGTAAGAAAAAAGAGCTGTTATCCAATATGACACCAAATGAATTGGAAAATGTGAGATTAGTTGATTATTTGATTAGATAATATCAACTAACCTACCTTCCATTTACCAAAGACTTCTGTATCTTACATCTAGTAACTTATCCTTTTCAGAAACTTAAGTGTCAGCAGTGAATGTATTAAAGTCTGTGTACTTCAGGCATTGTCTAATTTTTCATGTAGTATCTCATTTAAAAATTATTCTTTCTAAAAGAATAATAAAGAGGGATGTTATTTTCAATAATTTTTATAATTTTGGTGCCTAATGAATACTTGTTCATATGTCTCACTACTATCACCTATATTGTCTAGAATATTATTTTGCTAAGCTACAGATGCTGACATAACTTTGTCTCCATTCTGTTTACCCATTTTATTTTTGTGTATTCTCTAACTTGGAGAAATCTAATCTTTCTCTTTCACTGTCAAAAATTAGGGTTTCAAAACAAGCTCAACTGCCCTCAGACAACTCAAAGATAATAAAGATCATGAAATGAAAAATAAGTTAATAGCTAAACTATCTACTGTGAGAATTACTCCCATGGGCTGTACAAGTTCCATAACACCAACTAAAGCTTTGTCAGAGAGACAGAACGTTGATGAGAAACCTTCTGTTTTTACCATCTTCAACTCTATCCTCGGAAACAGAGTGTTGTCCCTAGCCAGCAAAACATTATTTATTTTTTTTTACAAAAATATCGAGGTCTTTTTTTCCAATGCTTTTATAAGAATAATATTTTCCCTTCAAAATATTAACTTAATATTTTCTTTAAAAATTGTTGTTGTTCCTGGCTTCCCCCTCTTTTTTTATTTTTTATTTTTTTTATTTTTTAGATGCTCCTGGACAGTTAAAAACTTGGGTCAAAATTGGGGGCATAAAACAAGGCAGAAAGGGCATAATATAAAGACATGAGTTATGGTCTGACTGTATCCCAATTACTATATCAAAAATAAAATTTATCCCTTTCCCAGCCTCAAAGAGTGAGTCAGAGAAAAGCAGAACATCTGTGTAAGCTAGTGTCATGTATCTGTGATTGACTACCTTCTTTTTCAGTTTCAAATTGGAGTTTCTAATTTTCCACTCTGACTAAAATTAAGTAATGTCTACCCACATAAGGTCGTCATAAGAATACTGTCCTCCAGTCCCATGCAAAAGAATCATGGTATATGAAAAAATTGTCACTGCAGAGAATTTCTGCTCTTTTATATGCAAGGTATTATTGTTAATTAGAAGTTTAGGGTTTAAAGAAACCTTAAAATTCTTCTAATTTAACCACTCACAGTCAAAGCTGAACTCCCCATCAGATTAACACTCAGTGTTTGAATACATCCAGTGATGAGGAGCTCACTGAGAATAGAAGCTCAAGTCAATCAATAAAAAAATAATAATTATTATGGATATTTTGAAACCTTTGCTGTTTTGTAAATGTGAAGAAACAAAATTATACCTATTGGGATTTAAGGAGTGCAAAATTTGTAATTAGATAGACTTGGAGTGAAATTCTTGCTTCACTATTTAATAGCTCTGTGATTTAGGTCAGTTAACTTCATTGAGCTTTACTTGCCTCATCTGTAAAGTGGGTAGAACAAACTCCATCTCCCTGAGTTTTATGAAGATTTACTAATATAATGTTTTACATACACCTAACACTGTGCCTTCCTGGCAGAATATTATTTTCTTCTGTTCATAAGAAGAATACACTTCCACATATAGAAAAAGCAAAGAATTTCGATTATATGTTGGTTTCCTACTGTGTCTTTCTGAGTATGGTGAGTAGAAGAGGGTGGTGGGATTTCTTTCCTTTTTCAACAGCCATAACTATTATTTTAAAATAAATCCATGGATTATTACCCCTCTCAGTATCCTTTAGTTATCTTTTTATTCTCATCTATTATTAGTTACTTAAAAATTAATTTTAATGACAATCTCTGCAGAGATGAGCATTGCAGTCTATGTTTTTTTAAAATCTTGCTTGCCACACTCTAGCCTAGAATCTTGTCCTCTACACTCCAGATCCACAAGAAGTGGGCGTTATACTTATTTCAACAAAGTTCCTCATAATAGCCCTGGAGACAATATTAAAAATATTTTTTCTGAATCTTGTCACTAAATATATTTTTGGGGAAACAAATAGAAAAAGAGTAATAAAAGGATAACAGAGGAACCAAACTATAAATGCTTTATTTTTGTAATACATGTGCAAAAACAGTTCAAGAGATGTTTGCACACTAAGTTTATCATTTTATTAGTAGAAAATGTATATTTTTAGAAACTTAGTGACTTAAACATTTCTTCTGCCTAAGATTATTTTGTCATAAGAGGGGAATATGCTGTTTGTAGAGAAAAGAAATTCAGGTCTGACAAGATGTAATGCAATTATACCTAAGATCACATTAGTGTGATAAATTATGTATAAATTAATTCAATCTCAATCATCCAATAACTATTCAGACAGATGTAGTGTCTACTATACCTATTGTTAGTTGACTTTTCTTAGAATATTCATTGCTGGAAATGTTAAAATATAACATATTATCTGTAATGTATTATTTCTGTCTTTCTATAGTAAAGATAGTCTAAGATAAAAAGTGTTCAAGAGATGACATCTAGCCACTGTTTTCTTTTTTTATCTTTTCCTACAGAGTTAATATTGTTGGGCATTTTTACTTCCATTTATAGCTAAAACTATTCTATAAAATTTCACTTTTATTATCTTTATGGATGAGGCATATTCAGAAAACCAAATCTATAGGATCCAACCACTTAGGGCAATGAGAAAAAAAATTAATATATAATGATGACTCCTTTTATTTCTCTGACAGTGTTTCAAGAGATGTGAGTTTCTTGAGCGTTGAAGGGAGAAGAGTCTTGTCAATAGTTATTCTGGTTTTCCCTTTAAGAATCTGTTCTATGTGATAAATGGCAGGGCATCCCTGTAGAGGGGTCCCTGGTCCTGTAACTTTGATCTTCCATTTGACCTCTCCTTTCGCACTTAAGGAGGGATTCTGAAGAAAACCAAAGGAAGTGCTATTCGCCAGTCTAAAATTTGGTGAGTGGCCTGATTTCTGCTGGATGGTTGGCCAGTTACATCTTGCAAACTGAAAGATCTATAGGATAGGTTGAATGTCTCTGAGTTAATATCAACATTTAAACTTGAAATTAAATATATATTGACAAGAATTTGTCTTTGGTTAAAAAGTGTTTGTAAAAGTGTTTGTAAAAGGTTGTCAGATTTTGTAAAAGAGAAATTTTAAAAAGGGTTATATCTTGCTGTTCAAGAAGTTGAATTTTGTGAAAGTAGTGGAAACTCTATAAGGATATAATTTTCATATAGTATTTTCATAGTAACAAAGGATTGGCAAGAACTAGTGGTTAAATGGATTTGAGCTCAAAAAGCAACTGTGTTTGGGTCCTTTTTTCAGCTTATTATTAAATATTATTATATAAGGGATCTACAGTTCATTAGAGATTCTAATTTTATAATTTATTTGAGCCTAGTAGTAAGAATGGACTAGCCTGGAAGGGAAGAATGGATAAAGGAGAAATAAATGACATTTTAGCATATTCGTGTGTACAATATATAAATTATACATAACTATCAAGTGTTTGTTTTTTTTTTGTTCTCAGTCAAATCATTACCTACTTCAAGTAATTACCTTTTTGTTAACCAAGCATTTTCTTGTCTTTACCATTGACTATAAACTCTCAATTAAACACATTTGCACTCAGAACTTTCCTGGAAAAAAAAGCAAGTTTAATCCTCAGAGTTCCCAGGAAGATGTATTGCAGCATGTACTACATAGACATAAACTCTCCAAAATTAAAACAAACAAACAAACAAACAAAAACAGTACCACTCACCCTTCCCATCCTCATCCCAATGGTTGAGTGTTAGTTGCACATTGAAAGAGTCAAAATGTACACTGAAAACAAATGAGCATGTTTTACTCTGTCATAGGAATAGAAAAATTGCCTTTCCTTTTGTAATTCAAGAACTTTAAGAATTTCAAGAACATATGAAGTTTAGTTAAGATAGCCTGACTGAAAATAATCTGTTCAGTTCATTAAACCTTTATTGAATGCCTGTTACACATCAGGCTTTGGATACCAAGACAAAAGGAACTCTATATCTGTCCTCTGAGATCTCTTAGTTTAGTGATGAAGCAGATGAAACTATGTTATAACAATATTCTGTAATGAATTGAATGGAAATACCCTTCAACTACTGAATCCTCATCTTTAAGTTTCACCACTGTATTAAATGTTTTGAAGTACTAGAATTGAAGGCAATAATGGTAGACTTCCAAGGCACATATTCAAGGAAATTAAGAAAATCAGAACATTCCCTTCCATCAAATGGCAACGTCAACAACTTGTATGTCCTTCTGGAGATGACACAGGCCAAAACTTTGATATTCCTCCAGAATACAGAGTCAAAATTTATCGTGTGCCAGGTATATTTGGGAAGAACATTAACAGGAAATGTTCTATAAAATAAGAAGTTAAATCATTTGGAAGGGCCAGAAATTGAAATAGTTCACATAAGCAAAAGAAAAACAAAATGAGAGAAGACAGCAAAACAATAAAGATCTTCTAAAATTTAAAGTTCAAATCATGAAAACTCCATGATTCTTGTGAGAATGCTGCACAGGGGTGACATGAAAAGGAAGAGAAGCTCATGTTGTTTTCAAGTATGTAAACATTACAGTCATTCCTTGGTATCTGTGGGAGTTGCTAAAGTCCCTGATATGAAATGGTATAGTATTTGCATATAACCTATACACATCCTCCCTTATACTTTAAATTATCTCTAGATTACTTACAATTCCTAATACAATGTAAATGCTGCATAAATAGTTGATATACTGTATTATTTTTTATTTTTATTTTTCCTATGGTTGTATTGTTATATTTTATTGAGTTTTTTAAAATTTATTTTTATTTCAATAGATTTAGGGGGTAAAATATCTTTTGTTACATGGATGAATTGTGTAATGCTGAAGTCAGGATTTTTAGTGTACCCATTACCAGAGTAGTGCACATTGTACTGAATAGGTAAATATACCTTCCACCTTTCCTCCTTCTTAGTGCTAAATATCTATTATACCATTTTATGACCATGTATACCCCTTAATTATGTCACACTTGTGAGAACATGTGGTGTTTGTTTTTCTGTTCCTGAGATACTTCATTAGGATAATGATCTCCAGTTTCAGCCAAGCTGCTGCAAAAAACATTATTTCATTCCTTTATATAGCTGAGTAGTACTCCGTGTGTGTGTGTGTGTGTGTGTGTGTGTGTGTGTGTGTATCACATTTTATTTATCCACTCATCGATTGATAGGCACTTAGTTTGATTCCATATCTTTGAGGTTTTGGGGGAGGAATATTTTCCTACTGCGGTTGGTTGAACCCACGGATATGGAGGGCTGACTATATATATATATATATATATATATATATATATATATATATATATATATATATATGTAGGTGTTAGGGAATTGGCTTCCCAAGTGGAACTGAGAGGCAAATACAGTAACAAATATCTCCTTTACTTAGTATATATGTGTGTATATATATATATACACACACACATATATAGTGATCAAGAAACCAAGAAACATCCACCAAAAAACTGCAACTTATTCTCACGAAATAAGAGCAGCTTGCAATAGTATCCTAAATATAAGTAGGTCCAATTTTACATTATTACTGTTTTTTACCAATATACACAAATATGCCACAATATTTAAATGGGTCATTTGAAAAATATTTCAAGAAAGAGAGAAACCTTTCTAAAGTTATTTTGCCAAGGCTGAAAAATGAATTTATTTATATATTATATATATATTGACTGTTTTAGTGGGTCAAAAGAAACTGTAGATTTACTTATTACAGCCATTTAGCCTTGGAACTTCTACCTCAGCCTGACAGTGATGTCTTTTAATTATTGCTTATGGATGTCAAGAGACTTTGCACTTTTTTTCTGGTTTGCTCCAATCTTTTTTAACATAATATTTAATTTGTGTTTTTTGTCAGCCCACCACCAGTGAACAATTCTCGTGAGATTGCTGTACTTGAATTTGAGAAAATATTCTATTGGAACATTAGTAGTCAGGATTTGTCATGCTCTCCTCAGTTTCATTACTTTACTGCATAAACAACCTCCTATCCCACCCCCTCATCTACTCCCTTCCACAAAGGAATAATGATAGAAGAAAAGCCAAAAAAGCAGCCACTCCAAAGAATTTGGTGTTCAGCATCTTACACTGAAACCCCCTGTTGCTATTCAATCTACTTGAAGTTTAATTTTTTCTTTAAAAAAATTATTTGGGAAGAAAAAGACATATTTTCCCTGCTGTTGCTGCTGTACTATTATTTGACTGATTTTTTTTTGTTTGTTTATTAGTCATTCATCTGGATTAGTGCCTGTATATTTTCCAAAAGGCTTAATATGGAATATTATTTCTTTGGCCATATTGAATCTTGGCTCAGAATTTTATCCTTTTCTGTATCTAAGAAGCTTCATGAATATTTTCTTGTTCATGCTCAGAACACTCATTTAGATTATAAAAAAGACATCATATTAACACCGTTTATAATATAAAAAAAAGACCAAAGCTAACTTGATTAAGGTTACATTAGCCAGTATGTTAGGAGTTGGGAAAAGACAAAAGTAAACAACGATTTTAAAAGCCTGAGTCTTCTGGTTCTCAGTCTGAAGCACTACAATTTTCTTCAATGACTCTATAAGGCAGTTAACTTCAATATAGTCATCACGGATGAACAGAAAAATAGTTTCAGGAAAGAAATTGGAGACCAGAACCAACTGCTACTGCCAGGCTAAAGGGCAGTGGTCAAGGCACTGCTGACAGGATCAACAAGTAATCAGAACAGATCAGGTGTTTACTTTTTCTTCCATCCTTGCAATCTCCCTCTCGTGCCCTCATCGGCAAAACCTAACAGGAGAGCTAGCTAGCAAAGGAGAAATATAGTATGCAGAGTTGTGGGGCCAACATCACAAAACAGTGTATAGAAGTGTTTATTTGGATCTGAGATACAACAGCTTACTAACCAGAAGAGCCTACTTACTCCCTCACTAGTTAGTATCCATGGCCATCCAGCCACACAAATTTAACTTTTATACAACAAAATTCTGTGCTTTCTATCCTTCCTCCAAATGAAAATACTTTTCCCTTTCCCACAACACAAAGTCCCAACAATCATGATGTCCATCTCTGGCTGATACTAAATACTCCTTTAATTCCACCTAAACCTTACATAATCTTAAGCTTCAATGGTAAAGTTAACTACCAGCAACAATCCTTATGAAAAACAAGGATTGAAAAGAGGAGAGAGGAAAAAAATAAATTGTGTATGCGTGCACATGCACACTCCCACACTACCATGTGTATATGTAATAGTTACGATATAATGTATTTGTGTGTGTCTATACACACAACAATCAAGGAAAGAAACAGGCATAGGTGCTACAGTCTTTTTTCTTTCATGAAGCTACAAATAGTCTTAACTACCTCCACTATCCCTTCTATGTTTCCTTTGCCCTAAGCCAGGACTCAACTGATGGGTGTTTCCCTGATATAATGACACTCTCAACGGATCCAAGTCCTTAGTCATTCCCTCCCCTTTATTTGAGTTAATTTTCCATTAATCTTTTCTGTTGGTTATAAAAGTACTAAGAGGAAGTACTAAGAAGGCAGTTCCAAACATAATCCTTTCTACTTATATTGTGTAGCAGCAACCAAAATTACATTTTTGGTAATCAGTATTAACTTTCTGAGATGGCAAAATCCTCAATGGCAGGTGACTTTCATAGGCATATTGTTCCATAATATAATAGTTTATTAAATCACAACTTTTACTGATGCCAACCTTCTAGATCTCTCAGCCTGTTCTAGCCATAGCATATGACATGAGCACCCTTGCAAGACAATAGTACTCACTATGCTGGGGAGCCTGGTGGAAAATGTAGAGAACTCAACAGATTGATTTGGGTTAGATTTTTAAAATTTAAATTTAGAAGTAATTATAGTGATTTCCAAGATTGTGTTCACCTATCATTTACAATTGTAAGAAACTAAGGATTTATCTAGTTGATTACAGTACAGCTACAGCAGATAAGTTTGAAAATTGAACAATGCATAAATTTAGGGGAACTGCACTGACCTTCCACAAATTAAATGCCTTTGTTCTATACAAGCTCTTTGAACCTTTTCCTTTTTTATTTACACTGGCTTCACACATTACCCTTTGTTTTTCTCATCTTTATCATTTCTGTCATATATTGTAGTCTATGGGGGTCCTTTTCACTAAAAAACTGGCTGTAAAGTAGAATTTAGCGGTTTCTCTTTTCATTGTCCTTCAAAATATTATTCTTAATTAAAATGTTTTCCTCTTAGTCACTATGAAGAAAAATATTTAGGCAAATAGAAATGGGATTGCTTATTCACTCAACAGATCATTTTGAACACTTTTACTTCATGCCAGTAACTGTGCTAATCACTAGGGTTTCAGCAATGGAACCAAACAGTCCTTGCCATCCTGGAGATAACAGTTCTAGAAAATCATATGGGTGGTGTGTTTATATATTTCAAGCATCTTCAAACTTATTATACTCATTGTTTCTTGTCTGTAGTTTCTTACTCTCTTTCTAGAATAATATAGTATCTGTCTTATTTTAAACAAAAAATGAACTCCCAGTCTAATACTAAGAAAGATAATTTGATATAAGAAATATTTAAGAAAAACGGCAACTTATGGTCATATAATGTTGGATGATAAATTTAACTGCCTAGACTCTGGTCCATAGTAGATTCAGGGTTACACCATTATTATACTTGGGAAGTTCAGTTACAATTTTGAGTTTATAGAAATTTTGATCTCTTGCCAGATCACTTTCGTAATGTCTGTGAGTATATCCCTCTCTCCCATCTAAAGTTTACTTTTGTGATCTCCTTGCTTAAAGCAAGTAGCTTCCTGTGTGCCTTCATTTCTTTAATCTCGCCTAGAAAGTCTCAGATCCAGGAATCTTACTCTTTTCCCTGTTTCTAGCCTCTGTCCTGAATGGTTTTCCTAAAAATACAATGCTTACTAGCCATATTTAAAGATTGCTTCTGTATCCAAGTTAATTATGATTGTTTCACCTATTGCTCTACCTTAGTGAATCTTCATCTATGGAGATGACCTCTGTCTGCCTTTCATTCTTTAAAAAGCCTTGAGCTTGCCTTGTTTCAGGCACTGTTTGAGGTGATTTTTATGTATTAATATAATTCTAACTAACCCTCACAGCAACCCTATGGAAAAATACTTTTTGTTATCTGCGTTTACAGACGAGGGATTGAGATGCAGAGAGAGTAAGGTGACTTTCTCAAGGCCATGCGGAGGATATGTGATCCTAGTGGCTGGCTTATTTTTCTTACTAATGATTAGGTCTTGTTTCTAACATCTTGTAAGGGTTTCTTGTAAGAATCAGCTGACTACAACAAGAGTGATGTAAGTCAATAGGAGGTGCTAGTGCTACAAATGCAGATAGGCTTCATTAATGGAAATGCTGTGCTTGTAATAAAGAAATGATCATTTTGTTCTTTTTCCTATTGGACATAGCATATATGGAGTCATGTATTCATTTCCAGATACCGTATTTCAAGAGGGATATTAAAACTAGCAAGTAATCAGGAGGAAACTTTTATGTTCTGAAACCATGTCAGATGAGAAACCACTGAAGGAACTGATGGTATTTCACCTATCAAAGTGGAAGCTTAACTGTCCTTAGACATTTAGAAGGATATCTTATATCAAACAGTTGAAACTTCTATACATTTACAGAGGGTAGAACTATGCACAGTGCATGCATGATAGGGGAAGAATATTTAAACTTACTTTAAGGTAGAATCTTATTAGAATTGTGTAAAAGTGGAATATACAACTGCAGCATGGTGGACATTGCTTGCTTCTTGCAAGATCTAATTAGCTGAGAAATTACTTCTGGAGAATACTGAAGAGATTCAGTACTGAATTAGGCATTTCCAGTGAAATGTATTCCTATATGAAAACTAGCTAACACATAGGCATTCAACATGTTCATGACCACTATTTTTGAAAAGCAGATTCTATACCTTATTAGTTTCTGATCATTTCCTTACATGAAATGTAAGGAAAACATAACCACTTCCTATGGCCTCTTTTTGTTGCACCTCTAGGTATGTGCATATCTCTCTTGCTCCCTTTGCCTGGAAGCCTTATCTAGTCCCATCTGCACCTATGGAACCATACCCACTCTTTTTCCACATCAATTTGTAGACTTCTCTTGGGACTATTGTCTTATCCATCTTTGTATTTACCTCCTTCTACCCCCACTCAGTAGCATATAGGTTATATATATCCCAGTAATAGGCACAATCTAAGTACTTAATACATGTCAATTAAATTGAATGGAATGGTATTATGGGGAGTTGGGTTAAGATGTTAAAGATAATATGTAATTCATACTCCATGGTAACTGATCAGAAAACCTTAGAGTTGGAGCCTCATTTGAGGTGAGTAGCAGGTAGATATTTGGGGACTTTTCTTTAGAAAATCTGTCTCAAGGTATGTACATAAAAACTCAGTAAAAGAATTGGAAATAAAAGGAAACAGGTTGGAGTTAGTTTAGGCTCCAGGTAAACTCCTCACACATATAAGCAAGGGCTTATTTCTCTTCACTTGAATCTGTTTGCCAATGGTGACTTTCCAGGAGTTTGTTTCTCATTTCTTCTACCAATCAGTGAATAATTACAGCTTTCCAGGACCCACCCCAAATGAAGGTACCTCACAAAGTAGGTTTAAGTATTGTTTCTTAAATAACTTCTACCAGTTATCAGTGAATAATGGTGATAATGGTAAATGCATCTGAATTTTAAATGATTGATGATGTCCCTCAAAATAAGTCCCATTGTAATTTCTATGCAAATTACTTAGAAGGTTTCTGTTGGTAAATTCTATGTATTTTTATCATCTTGTCTTTATATAATTTTTAATCACCCAACATTATACAATCTTTATTGCAATTAAAAATATCATAGATAATGGTTTAGGGAATCTTTATGTTTCAGCATTTCTTTTAGCATTTTTTGCTTTATAGTTTTTTGTTTTGTCTCAGTGCTTTTATTGTATCATCTATTTTAAGATTATGATAGTCATCAAGGCAAGACCAGTTGGGACGATTACCAAATATTATAGGTAGGATACTAAAGTCAAGATTATGTCTTAATATTGTATATTCATTTGTATTTACCTTTTTATTTAGACATTTTAAAATTACAACTTAATTCAGCAAAGAATTTTTATAGAAATCACTTCTATCATGAAACAGAAAATATTCTTTTTCTTATAGTTCCAACAGATACCAATTCACTCTTACTTTCTGTTTGTATTTTCCCCTTCTTTAGGCTATTATGCACTAAATTCTTTTGGTTATCTCAGCCCACGCCCAGTGTCACAGGATTTCTGCAGAGTTTTCCCAAATTGCTTAGAAAAGAGCCTAGAAAAGAGCTTAGAAAAGAGTTTTATTTCTTCTAGACCTGTTTGGTCCTAGAACTGCTCTCATTTTGCCGTCTACCTAATCCTGTGCAGGACTTTGATCAAAGGTTGTTGGGCGTTATTTTCTGTGTTCCGTTTACTCTGTACATGTCTTGGTTTCATGCTTTGTTCTCCTTATTGTGTTCTTAATTATTTTTAACTGTCTGATATAGGTTGTTAGGTTCTAAGAAGCAATCTATGTGATTCATTTTGTGTAAGATCATACAAAAGTAGACTCCCAATAATTTTAAATGATGAATACACCCTTTTAAAAGGAAAACAGTAGCTACGTATTTTTCAATTTAATATCTATTGGTGGATAGAAGAAGTTTGCTTCATCATGCGTTAATGGATTTGACTGAATGGATTTGACAAATTAGTATTTGTCCTAATGTTATGACTTGTTACTATGTGTTCTCTTTCCTTTTTTTTAAATGGACTATTTTTTAGAGCAGTTTTAGGTTCACAGGAAAACTAAGCAGAAGGTTCAGAGATTTCCTATATATCCCTTGTCCCTGCACATGTGCAACTTTCCTCACTATCTAAATCCCCCACCAGAGTGTGCAGAGTCCATAGTTTACGTTAGGATTCATGCCTGATGTTGTACATTCTATGGGTTTGAACAAATGTATATTACATGTCTCCACCATTATGTATCATATAGAGTAGATTCACTGCCCTAAAAATCCTCTATGCTTTGCCACTATGCGTTTTCAAAAAAAAAAAAAAAAAAGGAAAAGGAAAGGAAGCCTTCATATATTTCTTGCATTGTTTATCCTTAGTCTTAATATTATGAAGCTTGCACTTTTACTTGTATAGATATTGTAGAATGCTATAATGTTCTTAAAACCTACGTTACAGTTTCATGTAGAAAAAATAAGATTCTGACCCAAAAAAATATATAATGATATATATCATTATATATTTATACATATAAATTGGGAATAGACACATGTTAGGTTTGCCGTTTGAATAATTATGTCCAGATGTTAGGTAAAACTATGTTCAAGGTATACTCGAATATGTACACTAATGTCATGACCACTCATGCTGATAGTATCTGGTACAGGTGAACAGGTATTTTTAATGAGTAGTATCACACAGTTGTGCACTTAGAAAAGAATGCACAACATAACTTTTAAATGTCCACAGATGGTTAAAATAAACCTTCCACCTCAATTTTGGGGTGTTGTAATAACCCATGCCAAGAACGAAAACAAAGTTTATAAAAAGTTCCCTTTCATGTGTTCTGTTTGAAATCTGCTGGCACCTTCAATTTTGACTAACTATTTAAAAACAGCTTCCTCCATCACAGCTGGTTGCCTATGAATGAGAAATATTTAAATACACTGCCAAATTTTCTAAATGGAATTTTTAGAAATTCCACTTTATGTATCTGCATATGCAATTTCAGCTAAGTCATAATATAGCATAGTAGTAATATATTTCTTACTTTGCTAATTACTTTATTAGCTAATTAGTATTAAAACAGATTGCCAGAATATATAATATGATTTCTTAACTGCTGCTTAGTGTTAAAGAGTAAAATTGCTACCACTGGTGATTCACTGAGATATTTAAAAATGTTCTTGTCATAGCAATTTTAATTATAAATTAGTTGAAGTTAAGAGTCCTATACTCCTACAGTATGGTGGGGCCATGAGGCCCCCATAAGCTTTGTGAGAATGAATGATTATAATATTTAACCTCTCTGGAAATTCACCTGTGATAAATTTGATGAGCCTAAGACAGCTAGGGGATTTTCAGCCAGATCAGTACGTCAGACAGTGTAAATTCAAAAGGCCATTTTTGT
The DNA here is from genome assembly GCF_040939455.1 of Microcebus murinus. Classification (NCBI taxonomy): domain Eukaryota; kingdom Metazoa; phylum Chordata; class Mammalia; order Primates; family Cheirogaleidae; genus Microcebus; species Microcebus murinus. The sequence goes on from NC_134136.1 coordinate 70,650,962, forward strand.
GTGTGTTTTTTATTTTTCATCTTCGTATGTCTCCTACTTTACTAGCATAGTTCATTGAACATAACAGGTAGTCAACTGAAGTCTGCTGAATGAGGAAGTGGGCCTTTAAATTCCAAGATTTGTCCAGACCTGGGATAGGGTACCTAGACAGTAAGTGCTTACATTTTTCTCTATCTCCTTGAGAAATATGACCTTTTGAGTGGCTTGCATACATTTCTACACAAGCAAGAAATCAAGTCAACTGTGTATGAAGCATGAACCTTGTCCTTAAAAGGTTACATTAAGCTAGAGTGATGAAATATATAGAACATTTAAAAAAAATGTAGAGTCACTTAGATAACAGATTCATACATGTATATTCATGCTGCTGTTAGTTGTATATATGCATATATTTTTGATAAAAATATTCATGTTGGAAACCTTTAGTGTATAGCTTCAAGAAACAAATACTCAAAATGTTCAATATCAGCTTCATTTTTGACCTTCACATGCTAAATCCCTCAGTCATCTTTCATCTATGTGCATATCCCAGTGTCTTTTTCCTTCAAAGCTATCATTTAACCCTTGGTATAATGGAAAAGGATTAATTCTGTGGTCATGTAGATTTGGGTTTTAATTTTGGCCCTTCCTTCTATTAATATTAGCTCTGTGACTTTAGACATGTAACACATAACTTCTTTGGGGATCAAGATCTTCATATATGAAATGGTATAATAATACCATCTATATCACAGGCTTATTGTGATAATTAAATGAAATTATATGTCCAGAGCACTTACCACATTATGGTTTTCAATGCATGCTACTTTTCTGTTTACTATAACATGTCTACATGTATGTCTGGAAGAGTTTCATAGTTGAGCCCATGAATATTTATCTTAGTAACATTTCTGTTTCCCAAAATCACTCTGAAATCTACTTTTTAACCACCTGATGCAGCTCTGCTACTCAAAATCTCTTTATTGTTAATTATTGCACTATTTGTCAATGTGTGATCTTGACATATAATAGTAGGCATTATCACAATTTATTTACATTTGTAAACACATTATCACATTCAAATTGTGGATCTATTTTATTAAAGTACTTGAACATAACAGAAGAAAAAAGGAATGATCAACTAAGGTAAGTTTTTAGATAATATTGACTAAGGTGTTATTTCCACTACTCATGGGTTGGTTTCATAAGCCACAACAAATTGAACTTTCTAAATCTTTTGATCATATCTGGAAGTCATTACATTTTCCCCTGTGGTGAATGCATCTTCTTAGTTAACTTCATGTCATTTGGTATTGAAGACAGCAGAATGAGACTCACTCAGACTTTGGATCTTGCTGCAAGCAAATGTAGCCATCTCAGGGAAGGGAAGTGTCTGGTGTCCTGGCCTAAATACCATGAAGGAAGCTTCAGCAGGTTAGCAGTTGGTTAGTTAGTGAAAAATTAGTGATTGGCTAAGAGCATGGAAGAAGCTAAGCCAAGCCCAAGGAGAAAGAACAGCTAGCTAACAAGAATAAAATGCACAAATAAAAAATAAAATGGGGGGGGCGGAGCAAGATGGCCGACGAATAACACCGCCAGACAGAGGGTCTCTGCAGAAAGGACAGATTCTAGCAGAAATTAGAGGAAAGAAGCAAGAAGACGAGCATACAGCGGAGAGGGCCGGAAGAAGGGGCACCTGAGACCCCGGGAGACTCCACGGGAGGAGGCTGCGGAGGAGAACTAGAGGCTGAGAACACCAGAGCAGCCCAGAGACCAGCGGCAAGGGTAGGTGGATTTGCTGTTTCCCCTCCCCTGCATTCGGGACTGCTGGTGGGCTCCCCAGCGGGTGGAGAGACCTGCGGACACCAGCCCAGAGACTGCCACCGCCTGCCAACGGAGAGCCTGTAGCAGACGTGGCACCAGGTTCCCAACATCCTCCAGGGCACCTCCGTGTGCACGGACCCGAGCCGCGCGGCAGGCGCCATATTGCCTCCTCCTCCCCTCCGCCGACCCTACCCGCAGCTGCCCAGAGAGACAATACACCCACCAGCCGGAGGCACCTCCAGGGAACCAGACCTTCCCGTTTGGGACCCCGCCCGCCCTCCCAGGTGCTGCTGGCACCGTGTTCCCAGGAAAACGGTGCCAACTCAGAGGCTGAGAGACATAGACCCAGCTTGGGCTCCCTGTGGGTGAATTAGGACCAGAAATCCTAATCCTGGTGGGAATACAGTTTGAACTCTGGGACCCAGAGGTCGGACCTGCAGACCAGATCCCCTGCACCAAGGGCTAGCATTGCCCGGGGCACAAAAGGGTTATACATGAACAGCCTACTGAGGGCTGTGTGCCTCCAGGGGCGGATCGGCGTCCTAGAGGGCAACCCTCCTCCCAGGAGGAGGCCGTGCGCCCAACACAGGTGGCGTTCCTGTGCAGAGAACCTCCCTGCCGGCATCACAGTCCGGGGAGGCCTGGTGGCTTGTGGTCTGGCCAGCTGGCAGAGGCCCAGGAGTAGCTGCAGAGTTGGGGAGGGTGTAAAGAAGCCAGGCCTGCTGCAAACTGCCAATCTCAGACAGCCTGACCTCCACACCCAGACTTTCTGGCTGAGCGGGACCATTCCAGCCCCACCCTGATAGCTTTCCCTGGAAGCAGAGAACAGAACTTTGACCCCTGCTAACAGCCTGAGGGCAGGCTTACCCAATCCAGCTCCGCCCAGAACAAGAGCTGATAACAGGACTCAAAATCAACACCATAGCCTGTTCCTCCAAGCAAACACCACCTACTGACAGGGACGGCATCTTGCACAGCCTTTCCAGGGCACCCACTGACTCAATATACAGGGAGTGGTCCAATTTCACCCACAGGCACCACCTAACGCCTCAGAAACTAAACAAGGTGTGTGAATACCCAAAAATAACATAAGGAAAGAAACAACAACTGATCAACATGGGAAGAAATCAGCGAAAGAACTCAGGAAATATGAAGAACCAAACGGAAAACACACCCCCAAAGAGGAGCACCAGCCCCCTAGAAAAGGACACCGACCAAAATCAGGCAACCAATATGACAGAAGAGGAATTTCGTATGTGGGACATAGGAACACTCACCCAGCTGCAACAACAACTCAATAACCAACACAAAGAAACCACAAAAAGTCTCCAGGATATGAGAAAAGAAATAGACAAATTGAAGAAAAGTGTAACCGAACTCCTGGAAATGAAGAATCAAATCAAGGAACTACAAAATACAGTGGAAAGTCTCAAGAATAGGGTAGATGAAACAGAGGAAACAATCTCAGAGCTTGAATATAACACCCTCCAATTAAATAAATCAGTCACAGAAATAGAGCAGAGAAACAAGAGAAAAGAGCAAAGCCTACAAGAGCTGTGGGATTATGTGAAGAAACCTAATGTGAGGGTCATAGGGTTACAAGAAGGGGAAGAAGACAACACTCAAGGTTTGGACAAGCTGTTTGAAGATATAATAGAGGAAAATTTCCCAGGCCTTGCTCAAAATCTTGATATACAAGTTCAAGAAGCTCAGAGGAACCCTGGGAGATTCAACGCAAACAGGAAGACGTCACGACATGCAGTCATCAGACTGACCAAAGTATCAACTAAAGAGGCCCTTCTAAGAGCTGTAAGACAAAAGAAGCAAGTAACATACAAGGGAAAGCCAATTCGAATAACATCAGACTTCTCTAATGAGACTTTACAAGCAAGGAGAGACTGGGGCCCCATTCTCACTCTTTTGAAACAAAACAATGCCCAGCCTAGAATATTATTCCCTGCAAAACTAAGCTTCGTATATGAAGGAGAAATAAAAACATCCTCAGACAAGCAAAGGCTCAGAGAATTCACCAAGACAAGACCAGCCCTACAAGAAGTACTTAAAACAGCGTTATGCACGGAACATGATAATAATAACCCACAAATATAAAAACAACCAAAACCCAAATATATTAAAGGCCAGATATTACAATGGCTCAAGACAGAAATCATAGCAACAACATCCAACCCAACAGAATGATCAGTAATCTACCTTACCTATCAGTTCTCTCAATAAATGTGAATGGCTTAAATTCTCCACTCAAGAGACATAGGCTGACTGAATGGATGAGAAAATACAGGCCAAGTATATGCTGTCTTCAGGAAACACATCTAACCTGCAAGAATGCATATAGACTAAAAATAAAAGGGTGGAGATCAATATTCCAAGCAAATAGAAGCCAAAAGAAGGCTGGTGTGGCAGTTCTAATTTCAGACGATTTAGTTTTTAAACCAACAAAAGTAGTAAAAGACAAAGAGGGTCATTATATAATGGTGAAGGGCACAGTCCAACAAGAAGAGATAACAATTTTAAATATATATGCACCCAACTCAGGTGCACCCAGATTCATAAAGCAAACCTTACTGGAGCTAAGCAAATGGATTAATAGCAACTCCATAATCGCCGGAGATTTCAACACCCCACTGACGGCACGAGACATATCCTCCAAACAGAAAATTAATAAAGAAATAATGGACTTGATTATTTGCATGCATTCTAAGTGGAAGTGGAATGAGAAACTAAGATTTTTGTCATTTTGGTTTAACAGACTCACCCAGAAAACACAGCCCTGATTTTGCCTGAGAAAGGCTATCTCTACAGAACCTAAAATAGCGAATAGAGGAAAGAAGCAAGAAGACGAGCATACAGCGGACAAGGGCCGGAAGGAGGGGTACCTGAGACCCCGGGAGACTCCACGGGAGGAGGCTGCGGAGGAGAACTGGAGGCTGAGACCACCGGAGCAGCCCGGAGACCAGCGGCAAGGGTAGGTGGATCTGCTGTTTCCCCTCCCCTGCATTCGGGACTGCTGGCGGGCTCCCCAGTGGGTGGAGAGACCTGCGGACATCAGCCCAGAGACTGCCGCCGCTTGCCAACCGTGAGCCTGTAGCAGACGTGGCACCAGGTTCCCAACTTCCTCCGGGCACCTCCGTGTGCACGGACCCGAGCCGCGCGGCAGGCGCCATATTGCCTCCTCCTCCCCTCCGCCGACCCTACCCGCGGCTGCCCAGAGAGACAATACAGCCACCAGCCGGAGGCACCTCCAGGGAACCGGACCTTCCCATTTGGGACCCCGCCCGCCCTCCCAGGTGCTGCTGGCACCGTGTTCCCAGGAAAACGGTGCCAACTCAGAGGCTGAGAGACATAGATCCAGCTTGGGCTCCCTGTGGGTGAATTAGGACCGGAAATCCTCTCCCTGGTGGGAATACAGTTTGAACTCTGGGACCCAGAGGTCGGACCTGCAGACCAGATCCCCTGCACCGAGGACTAGCATTGCCCCGGGCACAGAAGGATTATATGCGAACAGCCTACTGAGGGCTGTGTGCCTCCAGGGGCGGATCGGCATCCTAGAGGGCAACCCTCCTCCCAGGAGGAGGCCGTGCGCCCAACCCAGGTGGCGTTCCTGTGCAGGGAACCTCCCCGCCGGCACCATAGTCCGGGGAGGCCTGGTGGCTTGTGGTCTGGCCAGCTGGCAGAGGCCCAGGAGTAGCTGCAGAGTTGGGGAGGGTGGAAAGAAGCGAGGCCTGCTGCAGACTGCGGGTCTCAGACAGCCCCACCCCCACCTCCAGACTTTCTGGCTGAGCGGGACCATTCCAGCCCTGCCCTGACAGCTTTCCCTGTAAGCTGAGAACAGAACTTTGACCCCTGCTAACGGCCTGAGGGCAGGCTTACCCAACCCAGCTCCGCCCAGAACGAGAGCTGATAACAGGACTCAAAATCAACACCATAGCCTGTCCCTCCAAGCAAACGCCACCTACTGACAGGGGCGGCATCTTGCACAGCCTTTCCACGGCATCCACTGACTCAACATACAGGGAGTGGTCCAATTTCACCCACAGGCACCACCTAACGCCTCAGAAACTAAACAAGGTGTGTGAATACCCAAACAATAACCTAAGGAAAGAAACAACAACTGATCGACATGGGAAGAAGTCAGCGAAAGAACTCAGGAAATATGAAGAACCAAACGGAAAACACACCCCCAAGGAGGAGCACCAGCCCCCTAGAAACGGACACCGACCAAAATCAGGCAACCAATATGACAGAAAAGGAATTTCGTATGTGGATCATAAGAACACTCACCCAGCTGCAACAACAACTCAATAACCAACACCAAGAAAACACAAAAAACCTCCAAGAAATGGAACAAAGGTTCAACAAAGAGATTGACACAGTGAAGAAAACTTTAACCGAAGTCCTGGAGATGAAGAATCAACTCAGAGAACTACAAAATACTGTGGAAAGTCTCAAGAACAGGGTAGATCAAGCAGAAGAAAGAATCTCAGAGCTTGAAGATAACACCTTCCAATTAAATAAATCAGTCACAGAAATACAGCAGAGAAACAAGAGAAAAGACCAAAGTCTACAAGAGCTGTGGGATTATGTGAAAAAACCTAACGTGAGGGTCATAGGTTTAGCCGAAGGGGAGGAAGACAACACTCAAGGGCTGGACAAGCTTTTTGAAAATATAATAGAGGAAAATTTCCCAGGCCTTGCTCAAAATCTCGATATACAAGTTCAAGAAGCCCAGAGGACCCCTGGGAGATTCAATGCAAACAGGAAGACGTCACGTCATGCAGTCATCAGACTGACCAAAGTATCAACTAAAGAGGCCCTTCTAAGAGCTGTAAGACAAAAGAAGCAAGTGAACATACAAGGGAAAGCCAATTCGAATAACATCAGACTTCTCTAATGAGACTTTACAAGCAAGGAGAGACTGGGGCCCCATTCTCACTCTTTTGAAACAAAACAATGCCCAGCCTAGAATATTATTCCCTGCAAAACTAAGCTTCATATATGAAGGAGAAATAAAAACATTCGCAGACAAGCAAAGGCTCAGAGAATTCACCAAGACAAGACCAGCCCTACAAGAAGTACTTAAAACAGCGTTATGCACGGAACATCATAATAATAATCCACGGATATAAAAACAACCAAAATCCAAAGATATTAAAGGCCAGATATTACAATGGCTCAAGACAGAAATCATAGCAACAACATCCAACCCAACAGAATGACCAGTAATCTACCTTACCTATCAGTTCTCTCAATAAATGTGAATGGCTTAAACTCTCCACTCAAGAGACATAGGCTGGCTGAATGGATAAGAAAATACAGGCCAAGTATATGCTGTCTTCAGGAAACACATTTAACCTGCAAGGATGCACATAGACTAAAAATAAAAGGGTGGAGATCAATATTCCAAGCAAATAGAAGCCAAAAGAAGGCTGGTGTGGCAGTTCTAATTTCAGATGATTTAGTTTTTAAACCAACAAAAGTAGTAAAAGACAAAGAGGGTCATTATATAATGGTGAAGGGCACAGTCCAACAAGAAGAGATAACAATTTTAAATATATATGCACCCAACTTAGGTGCACCCAGATTCATAAAGCAAACCTTACGGGAGCTAAGCAAATGGATTAATAGCAACTCCATAATCGCCGGGGATTTCAACACCCCACTGACGGCACGAGACAGATCCTCCAAACAGAAAATTAATAAAGAAATAATGGACTTAAACAAACCTCTAGAACAATTGGGTCTGACAGACATCTACAGAACATTCTACCCAAAATCCACTGAATATACGTTCTTCTCATCAGCTCACGGGACATTCTCTAAGATTGACCATATCCTAGGACACAAAGAAAATCTCAAGAAATTAAAAAAAATAGAAATCATACCATGTACCTTCTCAGATCACAGTGGAATAAAACTAGAAATCAACCCTAACAGAAACTCACATTTCTACACAAAAACGTGGAAATTAAACAACCTCCTACTAAATGATTACTTCGTAAATGAAGAAATCAAGACGGAAATAAAAAACTTCTATGAAGAAAACGACAATGGAGAGACAAGTTATCAACTCCTCTGGGACACAGCTAAAGCAGTTCTGAGAGGAAAGTTTATCTCCATAAATGCCTATAACCAAAAGGCAAGAAGATCACAAATAGACAATCTAATGAAACGACTCAAAGAGCTGGAAAAAGAAGAACAGACCAACCCCAAACCCAGCAGAAGAAGTGAAATCAACAAGATCAAATCAGAACTAAACGAAATTGAAAACAGGAAAGCTATTCAGGATATTAATAAAACAAAAAGTTGGTTCTTTGAAAAAATAAACAAGATTGACACGCCGTTGGCTAAGCTAACGAAAAGCAGAAAAGAGAAATCTCTAATAAGCTCCATCAGGAATAAAAAAGGAGATATCACAACTGATCCCAAAGAGATACAAGATACAATTTATGAATACTACAAAAATCTTTATGCACACAAACTGGAAAATGTGGAGGAAATGGACAAATTTCTAGAAACACACAACCTCCCTAGGCTCAACCAGGAAGAAATAGATTCCCTGAACAGACCAATCTCAACAGCTGAAATAGAAACAGCAATTAAAAATCTCCCTAAAATGAAAAGTCCCGGTCCAGATGGCTTCACACCTGAATTTTACCATACTTACAAAGAAGAACTAGTACCTATCTTGCAGAAACTATTCCACAACATCGAGAAGAACGGAAACCTCCCCGACACCTTTTATGAAGCGAATATTACTCTGATACCAAAACCAGGAAAGGATGCAACAAAAAAAGAAAACTACAGACCAATATCCCTAATGAATATAGATGCAAAAATTTTCAACAAAATCTTAGCTAACCGAATCCAGACACTTATCAAAAAAATAATCCACCACGACCAAGTGGGCTTCATCCCAGGGATGCAGGGATGGTTCAACATACGTAAATCTATAAATGCAATTCACCACATAAACAGAAGCAAAAACAAAGACCACATGATCCTTTCAATAGATGCAGAAAAAGCTTTTGACAAAATTCAACACCCTTTCATGATACGAACACTTAAGAAAATAGGCATAGAAGGGACATACCTAAAAATGATACAAGCCATATATGACAGACCCATAGCCAATATCATACTGAATGGGGAAAGATTGAAATCATTCCCACTTAGAACTGGAACCAGACAAGGCTGCCCACTATCTCCACTTCTGTTCAACATAGTGCTGGAAGTCTTGGCTACAGCAATCAGACAAGAAAATGGAATCAAAGGTATCCAAATAGGGGCAGAAGAGATCAAACTTTCACTGTTTGCTGATGATATGATATTGTATCTAGAAAACCCCAAGGATTCAACCAAGAAACTCCTGGAACTGATCAATGAATTTAGTAAAGTCTCAGGATACAAAATTAATACACAGAAATCAGAGGCATTCATATACGCCAACAACAATCTAATTGAGAACCAAATCAAAGACTCAATTCCCTTCACAATAGCAACAAAGAAATTAAAGTACCTAGGAATATATTTAACCAAAGAGGTAAAAGACCTCTACAGGGAGAACTATGAAACACTGAGGAAGGAAATAGCAGAGGATGTAAACAGATGGAAATCCATACCATGCTCGTGGATCGGCAGACTCAATATCAGCAAAATGTCTATACTACCCAAACTGATCTACAGATTCAATGCAATACCTATTAAAATCCCATCAGCATTCTTCACAGATATAGAAAAAATAATTTTACGCTTCGTATGGAACCAAAGAAGACCCCGAATATCAAGAGCAATTCTAGGCAACAAAAACAAAATGGGAGGCATTAATATGCCAGATATTAAACTATACTACAAAGCTGTAATAATTAAAACAATATGGTATTGGCACAAAAACAGGAATATTGACCAGTGGAACAGATGTGAGAATCCTGATATAAAACCATCCTCATATAGCCGTCTCATCTTTGACAAAGCAGACAAAAACATACGCTGGGGAAAAGAATCCCTCTTCAATAAATGGTGCTGGGAAAACTGGATAGCCACCTGTAGAAGGCTAAAACAGGACCCACACCTTTCACCTCTCACAAAAACCAACTCACGCTGGATAACAGACTTAAACCTAAGATATGAAACTATTAGAACTCTAGAGGAAAAAGTTGGAAACACTCTCCTAGACATCGGCCTGGGCAAAGAGTTTATGAAGAAGTCCCCAAAGGCAATCACAGCAGCAACAAAAATAAATAAATGGGACATGATCAATCTACAAAGCTTCTGCACAGCCAAAGAAATAGTCATGAAAGTAAACAGACAACCTACAGAATGGGAGAAAATTTTTGCATCCTATGCATCCGATAAGGGACTGATAACTAGAATATACTTAGAACTCACGAAAATCAGGAAGAAAAAATCAAATAACCCCATTAAAAAGTGGGCAAAGGACTTGAACAGAAATTTTTCTAAAGAAGACAGAAGAATGGCCAAGAAACATATGAAGAAATGCTCAACATCTCTAATCATCAGGGAAATGCAAATCAAAACCACAATGAGATATCACTTAACCCCAGTGAGAATGGCCTTTATCAAAAAATATCCAAACAATAAATGCTGGCGTGGTTGCGGAGAGAGAGGAACACTCCTACACTGCTGGTGGGACTGCAAACTAGTTCAACCTCTGTGGAAAGCAATATGGAGATACCTTAAAGTGATACAAGTGAATCTACCATTTGATCCAGCAATCCCATTGCTGGGCATCTACCCAAATGATCCAGTGACACTCTACAAAAAAGACACCTGCACTCGAATGTTTATAGCAGCACAATTCATAATTGCAAGGCTGTGGAAACAGCCCAAGTGCCCATCAATCAAAGAATGGATTAATAAAATGTGGTATATGTATACCATGGAGTACTATTCAGCTCTAAGAAACAATGGTGATATAGCACACCTTATATTTTCCTGGTTAGAGCTGGAACCCATACTACTAAGTGAAGTATCCCAAGAATGGAAAAACAAGCACCAGATATATTCTCCAGCAAACTGGTATTAACTGAGTAGCACCTAAGTGGACACATAGGTGCTACAGTAATAGGGTATTGGGCAGGTGGGAGGGGGGAGGGGGGCGGGTATATACATACATAGTGAGTGAGATGTGCACCATCTGGGGGATGGTCATGATGGAGACTCAGACTTTTGGGGGGAGGGGGGAAATGGGCATTTATTGAAACCTTAAAATCTGTACCCCCATAATATGCCAAAATAAAAAAAAATAATTAAAAAAAAAAAAAAAAAAAAAAAAAAAGAAATAATGGACTTAAACAAAACTCTAGAACAATTGGGTCTGACAGACATCTCAGAACAATCTACCCAAAAGCCACTGAATATACATTCTTCTCATCAGCTCACGGGACATTCTCTAAGATTGACCATATCCTAGGACACAAGGAAATCTCAAGAAATTTAAAAAAAATAGAAATCATACCATGTACCTTCTCAGATCACATTGGAATAAAACTAGAAATCAACCCTAACAGAAACTCACATTTCTACACAAAAACGTGGAAATTAAACAACCTCCTACTAAATGATTACTTCGTAAATGAAGAAATCAAGACGGAAATAAAAAACTTCTATGAAGAAAACGACAATGGAGAGACAAGGTATCACCTCCTCTGGGACACAGCTAAAGCAGTTCTGAGAGGAAAGTTTATCTCCATAAATGCCTATAACCAAAAGACAAGAAGATCACAAATAGACAATCTAATGAAATGACTCAAAGAGCTGGAAAAAGAAGAACAGACCAACCCCAAACCCAGCAGAAGAAGTGATATCAACAAGATCAAATCAGAACTAAACGAAATTGAAAACAGGAAAGCTATTCAGGATATTAATAAAACAAAAAGTTGGTTCTTTGAAAAAATAAACAACATTGACACATCATTGGCTAAGCTAATGAAAAGCAGAAAAGAGAAATCTCTAATAAGCTCCATCAGGAATAAAAAAGGAGATATCACAACTGATCCCAAAGAGATACAAGATACAATTTATGAATACTACAAAAATCTTTATGCACACAAACTGGAAAATGTGGAGGAAATGGACAAATTTCTAGAAACACACAGCCTCCCTAGGCTCAACCAGGAAGAAATAGATTCCCTGAACAGACCAATCTCAACAGCTGAAATAGAAACAGCAATTAAAAATCTCCCTAAATAGAAAAGTCCCGGTCCAGATGGCTTCACACCTGAATTTTACCATACTTACAAAGAAGAACTAGTACCTATCTTGCAGAAACTATTCCACAACATCGAGAAGAAGGGAAACCTCCCCGACACCTTTTATGAAGCGAATATTACTCTGATACCAAAACCAGGAAAGGATGCAACAAAAAAAAGAAAACTACAGACCAATATCCCTAAAGAATATAGATGCAAAAATTTTCAACAAAATCTTAGCTAACCGAATCCAGACACTTATCAAAAAAATAATCCACCACGACCAAGTGGGCTTCATCCCAGGGATGCAGGGATGGTTCAACATACGTAAATCTATAAATGCAATTCACCACATAAACAGAAGCAAAAACAAAGACCACATGATTCTTTCAATAGATGCAGAAAAAGCTTTTGAGAAAATTCAACAGCCTTTCATGATACGAACACTTAAGAAAATAGGCATAGAAGGGACATACCTAAAAATGATACAAGCCATATATGACAGACCCATAGCCAACATCATACTGAATGGGGAAAGATTGAAATCATTCCCACTTAGAACTGGAACAAGACAAGGCTGCCCACTATCTCCACTTCTGGTCAACATAGTGCTGGAAGTCTTGGCTACAGCAATCAGACAGGAAAATGGAATCAAAGGTATCCAAATAGGGGCAGAAGAGATCAAACTTTCACTGTTTGCTGATGATATGATATTGTATCTAGAAAACCCCAAGGATTCAACCAAAAACTCCTGGAACTGATCAATGAATTTAGTAAAGTTTCAGGATACAAAATCAATACACAGAAATCAGAGGCATTCATATACGCCAACAACAATCTCATTGAGAACCAAATCAAAGACTCAATTCCCTTCACAATAGCAACAAAGAAATTAAAGTACCTAGGAATATACTTAACCAAGGATGTAAAAGACCTCTACAGGGAGAACTATGAAACACTGAGGAAGGAAATAGCAGAGGATGTAAACAGTTGGAAATCCATACCATGCTCGTGGATCGGCAGACTCAATATCATCAAAATGTCTATACTACCCAAACTGATGTACAGATTCAATGCAATACCTATTAAAATCCCATCAGCATTCTTCACAGATATAGACAAAATAATTTTATGCTTCTTATAGAACCAAAGAAGACCCCGAATATCAAGAGCAATTCTAGGCAACAAAAACAAAATGGGAGGCATTAATATGCCAGATATCAAACTATACTACAAAGCTGTAGTAATTAAAACAATATGGTATTGGCACAAAAACAAGAATATTGACCAGTGGAACAGATGTGAGAATCCTGATATAAAACCATCCTCATATAGCCATCTCATCTTTGACAAAGCAAACAAAAATATACGCTGGGGAAAGAATCTCTCTTCAATAAATGGTGCTGGGAAAACTGGATAGCCACCTGTAGAAGGCTCAAACAGGACCCACACCTTTCACCTCTCACAAAAACCAACTCACGCTGGATAACAGACTTAAACCTAAGATATGAAACTATTAGAACTCTAGAGGAAAAAGTTGGAAACACTCTCCTAGACATCAGCCTGGGCAAAGAGTTTATGAAGAAGTCCCCAAAGGCAATCACAGCAGCAACAAAAATAAATAAATGGGACATGATCAAACTACAAAGCTTCTGCACAGCCAAAGAAATAGTCATGAAAGTAAACAGACAACCTACAGAATGGGAGAAAATTTTTGCATCCTATGCATCCGATAAGGGACTGATAACTAGAATATACTTAGAACTCACGAAAATTAGGAAGTAAAAATCAAATAACCCCATTAAAATGTGGGCAAAGGACTTGAACAGAAATTTTTCTAAAGAAGACAGAAGAATGGCCAACAAACATATGAAGAAATGCTCAACATCTCTAATCATCAGGGAAATGCAAATCAAAACCACAATGAGATATCACTTAACCCCAGTGAGAATGACCTTTATCAAAAAATCTCCAAACAATAAATGCTGGCGTGGTTGGGGAGAGAGAGGAACACTCCTACACTGCTGGTGGGACTGCAAACTAGTTCAACCTCTGTGGAAAGCAATATGGAGATACCTTAAAGCGATACAAGTGAATCTACCATTTGATCCAGCAATCCTATTGCTGGGCATCTATCCAAATGATCCAGTGACACTCTACAAAAAAGACTCCTGCACTCAAATGTTTATAGCAGCACAATTCATAATTGCAAGGCTGTGGAAACAGCCCAAGTGCTCATCAATCCAAGAATGGATTAATAAAATGTGGTATATGTGTACCATGGAGTACTATTCAGCTCTAAGAAACAATAGTGATGTAGCACATCTTATATTTTCCTGGTTAGAGCTGGAACCCATGCTACTAAGTGAAGTGTCCCAAGAATGGAAAGACAAGCACCAGATATATTCTCCAGGAAACTGGTATTAACTGAGTAGCACCTAAGTTGACACATAGGTGCTACAGTAATAGGGTATTGGGGAGGTGGGAGGGGGGAGAGGGGCGGGTATATACATACATAATGAGTGAGATGTGCACCATCTGGGTTATGGTCATGATGGAGACTCAGACTTTGGGGGGAGGGGGGAAATGGGCATTTATTGAAACCTTAAAATCTGTACCCCCAGAATATGCCAAAATAAAGTAAAATAAAATAAAATAAAATGGGACAGTTTGTCTAGGGTATAAGCTACTGCAGGGGAATTCCATGGCTAAAAATGAGTGATTCAGTAAGTTGCTATAACAAACCCATGATGGTATGAATGATGAGTTGCAGAGAACCTTTAAAACGAAAGGTGGATCTGCTCTGACCAACATGGAAAAGAGGTGAAGAATAAATGCTTGTATGTGAGTAAGGGAAGTTGAATCATTGTGTCATGTAAACAGCTTTCTTTGCTATTATAGAATGAACTAATAGAGTAAGAAAATACTGCTACACATCAAAACCTAGATTTTAAATGTCACATTGCTCTGAGCTCCTTGCAGAAACAGAAAAAAAAGTCCTAAAATTTGTATGGAATCTCAAGTGACCCTGAATTGCCAAAATAATCTTGAAAAAGGAGAATGAAGTTAGAGACCTCATACTTCATGATTTCAAAACATATTACAAAGCCACAGCGATAAAAACAGAATAATACTAGCACAAAGACAGACATACAGACTAATAGAACAGAGGAGAGAGCCCCCAAATAAATCCTCATTTATATGGTCAAATAATCTTTAACCAGGATGCTAAGACCACACAGTGAGGAAAGGGCAGTCATTTTGGAAAATTGTGCTGGGAAAGCTGGATAGCCACATGCAACTATAACAACAAAAAAACCCACGAAGTTAGACTCTCAACTTTATTCCTTACATGAAATTAACTAAAAAATAATTAAAGACCTAAATATAAGACATAAAACTACTACAACACTCCTAGAAGAAAACATAGGATAAGAGCTTCATGACATTAGATTTGACAATATGTTTCCCGGATATGACACCAAAATCACAGATAAACAAAGCAAAAATATACTAATGGAAAAAACACCAAACTTAAAAACTTCTGTACATTAAAGTAAACTATCAACAGAGTGAAGAGGCAACCTACAGAATGAGAGAAAATAATTGCAGATCATATATCTGATAAGGAGTGAATATGCAGACTATATAAAGAACTCCTGTAGCTCAACAACAAAAAGGGTAACCTGATTAAAAATAGGTAAAGGACCTGAATAAAAATTTCTCCAAAAAAGATACATAAATGGCCATGAAGCATATTAAAGGATGTTTAACATTACTAATCATTACAAAAATGCAAATCAAAATGACAATGATATATCACATCACACCCATTAGGATGACTACTATAAAACAGACAAAAACAGAAAATGATGAGTATTGACAAGGATGCGGAGAAATTGATTTGTTTTCTCTGGCCACAAATGTGTCCACAGAAACTCAGAACAATTTTTGTGAAGTTCCTTGTTTTATTTTTTATTATTTTTAATTACAGCAAAATCCAAAGCCTCTGATAGCATGGCATCTGACATATAGGGACTACTGTACTAAAAACCCTGAAAGAAATGAATACCTCCCACGTTGTCTCTCTTTGTTAGTTGAAGAAAAAAAAAGAAATATATATATACATATTTTCCTTATATTTCTGGGTATATGCGAGTATCTACAATTGAATATGTCAGATTTTCCAATGTGGTGGCCTTGCCCCAAAATATATGATTACTGCTGACTTAAAATAAATTCAAAGCGATATTTTGGAACCTTTGGTTTCCCCCAAAATATTTTTGAAATTTATGATGTTATATATTTCTTTCAGCAGCCAGGTGGCATGTGCTTTTGCTGCTAAAACATACAATGAAAATGTATAAAAAGATATATCCTAAAGAGACAAATTATATCTAATTTTATTTATCTAACAAAAATAATGATAGTGGATTTTTGTCATGAATTCGATCAATGAAAAGCTACATAATAATAGATTGGGCAGTTATGAATATGTCATTTAAGTTAGGAGCTTTGGGGTACACATTTAGCAAAGAGCTAATAAATAAAAATTATAATTAATTTAAAATAGTTGACCATAATTATTTAATTTATACTATCTTTTTTTTTATTATTTCAGCGTATTTTCAGGGTACAGATTTTAAGGTTTCAATAAATGCCCTTTCACCCCTACCCCTGAAGTCTGAGTCTCCAGCATGATCATCCCCCAGATGGAGCACACCTCACTCATTATGTATGTATATACCCGCCCCCCTCCCCCCTTCAACCTGCCCAATACCATATTAAGGTAGTACCTATGTGTCCACTTAGGTGCTGCTCAGTTAACACCAGTTTGATGGTGAGTATATGTGGTACATGTTTTTCCATTCTTGGGATACTTCAATTAGTAGTATGGCTTCCAGCTCTAACCAGGAGAATATAAGATGTGCTATATCACCGTTGTTTCTTAGAGCTGAATAGTACTCCATGGTATACATATACCACATTTTATTAATCCATTCTTGGATTGATGGGCACTTGGGCTGTTTCCATACCCTTGCGATTATGAATTGTGCTGCTATAAACATTCAAGTGCAGGTGTCTTTTTTGTAGAGTGTCATTGGATCTTTTGGGTAGATGCCCAGCAATAAGATTGCTGGATCAAATGGTAGATTCACTTGTATCACTTTAAAGTATCTCCATATTGCTTTCCACAGAGGTTGAACTAGTTTGCAGTCCCACCAGCAGTGTAGGAGTGTTCCTCTCTCTCCGCATCCACACCAGCATCTATTGTTTGGAGACTTTTTGATAAAGGCCACTCTCACTGGAGTTAAGTGATATCTCATTGTGGTTTTGATTTGCATTTCCCTGATGATTAGAGATGTTGAGCATTTTTTCATACATTTGTTGGCCATTCTTCTGTCTTCTTTAGAAAAGTTTCTGTTCAAGTCCTTTGTCCACTTTTTTTTTTTTTCTGATAAGCTTCTTTTAATGTCCAACCTAAATATCTATTCATTCTCAATTTTTTTTGTTTTTGGTGGTTTTTTTTTTTTTGGCATATTATGGGGGTACAGATTTTAAGGTTTCAATAAATGCCCATTTCCCCCCTCCCCCCAAAAGTCTGAGTCTCCATCATGACCATCCCCCAGATGGTGCACATCTCACTCATTATGTATGTATATACCCACCCCCCTCCCCCCTCCCCCCTCCCACCTGCCCAATACCCTATTACTGTAGTACCTATGTGTCCACTTAGGTGCTAGTCAGTTAATACCAGTTTGCTGGAGAATATATCTGGTGCTTGTTTTTCCATTCTTGGGATACTTCACTTAGTAGTATGGGTTCCAGCTCGAACCAGGAAAATATAAGATGTGCTATATCACCATTGTTTCTTAGAGCTGAATAGTACTCCATGGTATACATATACCACATTTTATTAATCCATTCTTGGATTGATGGGCACTTGGGCTGTTTCCACAGCCTTGCAATTATGAATTGTGCTGCTATAAACATTCGAGTGCAGGTGTCTTTTTTGTAGAGTGTCACTGGATCATTTGAGTAGATGCCCAGCAATGGGATTGCTGGATCAAATGGTAGATTCACTTGTATCGCTTTAAGGTATCTCCATATTGCTTTCCACAGAGGTTGAACTAGTTTGCAGTCCCACCAGCAGTGTAGGAGTGTTCCTCTCTCTCCGCAACCACGCCAGCATTTATTGTTTGGAGATTTTTTGATAAAGGCCATTCTCACTGGGGTTAAGTGATATCTCATTGTGGTTTTGATTTGCATTTCCCTGATGATTAGAGATGTTGAGCATTTCTTCATATGTTTGTTGGCCATTCTTCTGTCTTCTTTAGAAAAATTTCTGTTCAAGTCTTTTGCCCACTTTTTAATGGGGTTATTTGATTTTTTCTTCCTAATTTTCGTGAGTTCTAAGTATATTCTAGTTATCAGTCCCTTATCGGATGCATAGGATGCAAAAATTTTCTCTCATTCTGTAGGTTGTCTGTTTACTTTCATGACTATTTCTTTGGCTGTGCAGAAGCTTTGTAGTTTGATCATGTCCCATTTATTTATTTTTGTTGCTGCTGTGATTGCCTTTGGGGACTTCTTTATAAACTCTTTGCCCAGGCCGATGTCTAGGAGAGTGTTTCCAACTTTTTCCTCTAGAGTTCTAATAGTTTCATATCTTAGGTTTAAGTCTGTTATCCAGCATGAGTTGGTTTTTGTGAGAGGTGAAAGGTGTGGGTCCTGCTTTAGCCTTCTACAAGTGGCTATCCAGTTTTCCCAGCACTATTTATGGAAAAGGGATTCTTTTGCCCAGCATATGTTTTTGTCTGCTTTGTCAAAGATTAGATGGCTATATGAGGATGGTTTTATATCAGGATTCTCAGATCTGTTGCACTGGTCAATATTCCTGTTTTTGTGCCAATACCAGATTGACTTAATTACTATAGCTTTGTAGTATAGTTTGATATCTGGCATATTAATACCTCTCATTTTGTTTTTGTTGCCTAGAATTGCTTTTGATATTCGGGGTCTTCTTTGGTTCCATACGAAGCATAAAATTATTTTTTTCTGTATCTGTTAAGAATGCTGATGAGATTTTAATAGGTATTGCATTGAATCTGTAGATCAGTTTGGGTAGTATAGATATTTTAATGATGTTGAGTCTGCTGATCCACGAGCATGGTATGGATTTCCATCTGTTTACATCCTCTGCTATTTCCTTGCTCAGTGTTTCATAGTTCTCCCTGTAGAGGTCTTTTACCTCTTTGGTTAAATATATTCCTAGGTACTTTAATTTCTTTGTTGGTATTGTGAAGGGAATTGATTCTTTGATTTGGTTCTCAATTTGATTGTTGTTGGCATATATGAATGCCTCTGATTTCTGTGTATTGATTTTGTATCCAAAGACTTTACTAAATTTATTTATCAGTTCCAGGAGTTTCTTGGTGGAATCTTTGGGGTTTTCTAAATATAATGTCATATCATGAGCAAACAGTGACAGTTTGATCTCTTCTGCCCCTATTTGGATACCTTTGATTCCACTTTCCTGTCTGATTGCTGTAGCCAGTACTTTCAGCACTATGTTGAATAGAAGTGGAGATAGTGGGCAGCCTTGTCTGGTTTCAGTTCTAAGTGGGAATGATTTCAATTTTTCCCCATTCAGTATGATGTTGACTATGGGTCTGGAATATATAGCTTGCATCATTTTTAGGTATGTTCCTTCTATGCCTATTTTGTTAAGTGTTCGTATCATGAAAGGGTGTTGAATTTTGTGAAAAGCTTTTTCTGCATCTATTGAAAGAATCATGTGGTCTTTGTTTTTGCTTCTGTTTATGTGGTGAATTGCATTTATAGATTTACATATGTTGTACCATCCCTGCATCCCCGGAATGAAGCCCACTTGGTCGTGATTTATTATTTTTTTGATAAGTTTCTGGATTCGGTTAGCTAAGATTTTGTTAAAAATTTTTGCATCTATATTCATTAGGGATATTGGTCTGCAGTTTTCAGTTTTTGTTGCATCCTTCCTGGTTTTGGTATCATCGTAATATTTGCTTCTTAAAGGTGTTAGGGAGTTTTCCATTCTTTTCGATATTGTGGAATAGTTTCTGCAAGATAGGTACTAGTTCTTCTGTGTAAGTGTGGTAAAATTTTGGTGTGAAACCATCTGGACAGGGACTTTTCTTTTTAGGGAGTTTTTTAATTGCTGTTTCTATTTCAGCTCTTGAGATTGGTCTGTTCAGGAAGTCTATTTCTTCCTGGTTGATTATACGGAGGCTGTGTGTTTCTAGAAATTTGTCCATTTCCTCCACATTTTCCAGTTTGTGTGCATAACGATTTTTGTAGTATTCATAAATAATGTCTTGTATCTCTTTGGGATCAGTTGTGATATCACCTTTTTTGTTCTTGATGGAGCTTATTTGAGATTTCTCTTTTCTGCTTTTTGTTAGCTTAGCCAATGGCATGTCAGTTTTGTTAATTTATTCAAAGAATCAACTTTTTGTTTTTTTAATGTCCTGAATACCTTCCCTGTTTTCAATTTCATTTATTTCTGATTTGATCTTGTTGATTTCACTTCTTCTGCTGGGTTTGGGGTTGGTCTGTTCTCTTTTTCCAGCACTTTTGGTCATTTAATTAGATTATCTATTTGTGATTTTTTGACTTTTGGTTATAGGCATTTATGGAATTAAACTTTCCTCTCAGAACTGCTTTAGCTGTGTCCCAGAGGATTTGATAACTTGTCTCTTCATTGTCATTTTCTTCATAGAATTTTTTTTATTTCCATCTTGGTTTCTTCATTTATGAAGTAATCATTTAGTAGGAGGTTGTTTAATTTCCACGTTTTGTGTAGAAATGTGAGTTTCTGTTAGGGTTGATTTCTACTTTTATTCCACTGTGATCTGAGAAGATACATGGTATGATTTCTATTTTTTTAAATTTCTTGAGATTTACTTTGTGTCCTAGGATATGGTCACTCTTAGAGAATATCCCATGAGCTGATGAAAACTATGTATATTCAGTGGATTTTGGGTAGAATGTCCTATAAATGTCAGTCAGACCTCCTTGTTCTAAAGTTTTGCTTAAGTCTATTACTTCTTTATTAATTTTGTGTTTGGAGTATCTGTCTTGTGTCATCAGTGGGGTGTTGAATTCTCCAGTGATTATGGAGTTTCTATTAATCCATTTGCTTAGATCCAGTAAGGTTTGCTTTATGAAACTGGGTCACCTAAGTTGGGTGCATATATATTTAAAATTGTTATCTCTTCTTGTTGAAGTGTGCCCTTAACCATTATATAATGACCCTCTTTGTCTTTCACTACTTTTGTTGCTTTAAAAACTAAGTTGTCTGAAATTAGAACTGCCACGTTGGCCTTCTTTTGGCTTCCACTTGCCTGGAATACTGATATCCACCCTTTTACTTTTAGTCTATGTGCATCCTTGCAGGTTAGATGTGTTTCCTGAAGACAGAATATACTTGGCCTGTATTTTCTTATCCATTCAGCCAGCCTATGTCTCTTGAGTGGAGAGTTTAAGCCATATACATTTATTGAGAGAACTGGTAGGTAAGGTTGATTTCTGTTCATTCTGTTGGGTTGGATGTTGTTGCTTTGATTTCTCTCTCGAGCCATTGTAATATCTGGCCTTTATTCTTTGGGTTTTGGTTGTTTTTATATTTGTGAGTTTTTATTATGGTGTTCCATGCATAACACTGTTTTGAGTAATTCTTGTAGGGCTGGTCTTGTCTTAGTGAATTCTCTGACACTTTGCTTATCTGAGAATATCTTTATTTCTCCTTCATATACAAAGCTTAGTTTTGCAGGGAGTACAATTCTAGGCTGGACATTGTTTTTTTTTTTTTTTCATAAGTGTGAGAATGGGGTCCAAGTCTATCCTTGGTTGTAAAGTCTCAGTAGAGATTTCCGGTGTTATTCGAATTGGCTTTCCCTTGTATGCTACTTGCTTCTTTCGTCTTACAGCTCTTAGAAGGGCCTCTTTAGTTGATATTTTGGTCAGTCTGATGACTTCATGACGTGATGTCTTCCTGTTTGCATTGAATCTGCCAAGGGTCCTCTAAGCTTCTTGTACTATTGTATCTATATTTTTAGCAAGGCCTGGGAAATTTTTTTCTATTATATCTTCAAATAGCTTGTCCAACCCTTGAGTGTTTTCTTTTTCCCCTTCTGGTAACCCTATGACCCTCACATTAGGTTTCTTCACATAATCCCACATATCTTGTAGGCTTTGCTCTTTTCTCTTGTTTCTCTGCTCTATCTTTGTGATGGTTTTTTTTTAGTTGGAAGGTGTCATCTTCAATCTCTGAGATTCTTTCTTCTGTTTAATCTACCTTGTTCTTGAGGCTTTCCACTGAATTTTGTAGTTCCCTGAATTGATTCTTCATTTCCAGGAGTTTGGTTAAAGTTTTCTTCATTGTGTCAATTTCTTTAGTGAACTTTTGTTCCAGGTCCTGGAGGCTTTTTGTGGTTTCTTTGTGTTGGTTATTGAGTTGTTCTTGTAGGTTGTTGAATTTTCTTATGATCCACATACATAATTCCTCTTCTGTCATTTTGGTTGCCTGATTTTGGTTGGTGTCTGTTTCTAGGGGGCTGGTGCTCCCCTTTGGGCTGTGTTTTCCATTTGGTTCTTCATATTTCCAGAGTTCCTTTGCTGATTTCCTCCCATGTCGATCAGTTGTTGTTTCTTTCCTGTAGGTTTTTGTTTGGGTATTCACATGCCTTGTTTCATTTCTGAGCTGGTAGGTGGTGTCTGTGGGTGAGATTAGACCACTCCCTGTATAATGAGTTAATAGTTTCCATAAAAAGGATGTGCAGGACGTCCTCTCTGTCAGTAGGTGGCACTTGCTTGGAGGACCAGGCTACGCTGTTGTTTTTGTGTCCTGTTATTAGCTCTTGTTCCTGTGGAGAGGCACTCTAGGGCCTCAGGTGGTGGGTGGGGCCCTGGGACTTCCAGGTGTGTCCTTTTCTCCCCCTCAGTGAGGGATAGCCTAGGAATGAGTCTGGGCAGTGCTGGGTTTGGTAAGTCTGCCCTCAGGCACCACCAATGCCATTAGCAGGGGTCAAAGTTCTGTTCTCTGCTTCCAGGAAAAGCTGTCAGGGAGGAGCTGGATTGGCCTCGCTCAGTCAGAAAGTCTATGTGTGGGGTGGGGCTGTCTGAGACCCACAGTCTGGAGCGGGCCTCACTTCTTTCCACCATCCCCAACTCCACAGCTACTCCTGGGCCTCTGGCAGTAGGCCAGACCTTACGCCACCAGGCCTCCCCTGACTGTGATGCCAGCAGGGAGGTTCCCTGCGCAGGAACGCCACCTGGGCTGGGCACACAGCCTCCCTTTTGGAGGGGGCTTGCCCTCTAGGATTCTGATCTGCCCCCGAAGACACACACACCTCAGTAGGCTGTTCACATATATCCCTTCTGTGCCCCGGGCAATGCAAGACCTCGGTGCCCGGGATCTGGTCTGCAGGTCTGACCTCTGGGCCCCAGAGTTCAAACTATATCCCCACCAGGGAGAGGAGTGCCAATCCCAATTAACCCCCAGGAGCCCAAGCTGGGTCTATGTCTCTCAGCCTCAGGGTCTGCCCCGTTCTCCTGGGATCACTGTGCCTGCAGCACCTGGGAGGGTTGGTGGGTAGGAAGCTCACAGTCTGAGTTTTCCTCAGTCAGCTATAGGGCCCCAGAAGTGAAGGTCCGGTTCCCTGGAGGTGCCTCCAGCTGATGGTATATTGTCTCTCTGGGCAGTTGGGGGTAGGGTCAGCGGAGGGGAGAAGGAGGCAATATGGTGCCTGCCGAGAGGCTGGGGTCTGTGCACACGGAGGTGCCCCGAGGGATTTGGGAGCCTGGTGCTGTGTCCGCTACTGGCTTACAGCTCACTGGCAGTGGCTGTCTCTGGGCTGGTGTCCGCAGATCTCTCCACCCGCTGGGGAGCCCACCAGCAGACCGAGATGCAGGGGAGGGGAAACTTTGCCTATTCACCTACCCTTCCTGCTGGTCTCTGGGCTGCTCCAGCGGTCTCAGCTTCCAGTTCTCCTCTGCAACCTCCTCCTTTGGCGTCTCCCGTGGTCTCAGGTAACCCTCCTTCTGACCCTCGTCTGCTGTATGCTCGTCTTCTTGCTTCTTTCTTCTAATTTCTGCTAGAATCTGTCTTTTCTGCAGAGACACTCTGTCTGGCGGTGTTTCTCATCCACCATCTTGATTCTTGAATCTAATTTATACTTTCTTAACTTACCACTTTAATTTCATTAATGAGCTGGTCTTTTAAAATGGAAGTATGAAATCTACTTGCTCAATTTGATTATAATTTATAATCCAAGTTATCAATAGTAAGTCCGCACAAAATTACTAATTATCAGAATAAAGGCAAAAATAGGCATCACTTTAAGTAAATTCTCAAATATTAAGACAAATTACAAGACAATTATTCAATTTATCAAAAAATATTCTACAAAAGTATTCACATTCACTGCAGTATTTTTTCAAACACTGAATTTCCTTAGAGTGTTTACTATTTTTCATCTAGCTTAACACAAAAAAGGGAAGAAAGGCCAACCAGGTGCTTACGCAGTTATGCCAGCCCTTTGGTGCTGAGAAAGCCTTTGAAAATGTGGCAAGATAGTGTTAACCATCTTCCCCTTCAATCAATAATTTTCTTTCTATTTCCAAACTCAAATCCAAATAGCTAAGCATTTTGTGCTCACTATTTACTAGAGTCATGCAGAAAGCAGGGAATATGGAGTTTTGTTAGCTTCAGTTTTCAAAAAAATACACTGGTACGAAACGGTTACAGATGTGTCAGTCAACATGTACAGAATTATTACAATGAAGTCTGAAGAGTACCTGGATAGACAATAACTCAAGATGCTACTGAAGCATGCAAAAGAACAAGGAAAGCTATACAACACAACCAGACAGAAATAAGGCCTGCCTAGGTAGGCCTTTATTGTCTATAATTGGTGATATATGTGTGTGTGTCCATGTGTATGTGAGATAATTCACATGTTTTCCCCCCTCTGATGCCAGATTCTTGGATGGAACCAGTAGCATCTTCTCAACCCAGATATCTATTAATACAACAATACATTGAGGAGTTCCCAAACTTGGTGTTTCCCGAAAGGGGGGGCAAGGGATTTCCAAGGGCGTCGGTATTAGAACGGCACTCATTAGCCCAATGGTATCCCCTCTTGCAGGGAGGACAGAGGGAGGGGGGCCGAGTTGGCCTGCCTGGTGGTCCACTGAGGTTAGGGGCAGCAGAGGAGGTGGCTAAGGGGCATTGCCTCGCAAAGTGCCCTGGCTGACCGCACCTAAAACAGCCTCTCTGTGCCGCAGTGCCTTGAATAGCAGCCCCGACCGCAAGCTACACAGCCTGCGACACCTTATGGGCGAAGGGTTCAGCATCATTACACATCCTAATCATGTCATTAAGGTCTTTGTTTTTAAGTTTTCCCCTGAGGATGGCCCTGCAAGCGCTGTTGGCATTTTCATAGGCCAATTGTTTAATGAGTTTATTATTGCCATCCTCCTGTCCGAGGGTCCTCTCAGCAGATTCTAAAAGCCTACCTACAAATTCACTAAAGCCCTCTTGAGCTCCCTGGGTGATTTTTGTCAGGGGAGTGAGAACATCCCGTAGAGGGAAGTGTTCGCCAGGCGCCGAAAGTGGCTGCAGCGGTCTGAGACAAAAGCCCAATCGGGAGTCCCCTTTGGCGCTGTTCAGTGGCAAACTTCCCTTGTCCGCTAAGTTTTTCAAGGGTCCAAGAGGCAGAATTCTGCTACTGAGAGCAGCTGCTTTTTATTGGGGTCTGAATCTGCCCCTTCAACAATATCTCTAATTAGTCCCCAGTATGAAAAAACAGATACAGGGACGGCATCTGGGCCCTGATTCAGAAGTAAATCGTTTAAATCTCTACCTACTTTTTGCCATTTGTGTGGGTGAATCTCAGGTCCACCAATAATAAACCAAGGACAAGCACGATCAATGAACACAAAAAACTTTACTAAGTCTTTTTTTTTAACTCTAATTCCTCTCTCTCTGAGTGAGGCCTTAAGATCCTTGATAAAAACGGCCTCTTTAGACAATGAATGGCCCATCTCGATGGGATGATAATGTAAAAAATCTACTCACCAGACCCTCGATTCTGTGAGCGGCAGAACGGAGGTCTCTCTAGGGGTTTCTTGGCCGAGGAGCTTGCTGCGGCGTCATCCGACAAATGTCCGTACCTGGAGCCCCACGTTGGGCGCCACTTGTCCCGGCCCGTGGGACCTTTTGTTACTCGCGGGGGGCGAGGGGGACCGTGCCTGAAAGAGATGGGCGAGAGAAAGGAACGAGACCAAGCAAATGGTTGTCAAGGTCTCTATATTTTGCATTCTTTGAGATACTTTTACTGAGTAACTGTTCTCCACTAGCTATTTTACTCATTATGTAAGTTGTCCCTAAAATGGAAAAGTAAGTGGAAGGGTGGGGAAAAAGAGTATATAGACTTTTTATAAAATGTCACTAGTAAGAAAGTTAATAAGTGATGAACAATAATCTCTAGCCTTTTGAGATTCAAGAAAATATAAGAATATTATGGAAAGTATGATGGATGATTTTAGAGTTGAATATTCAGATTCAGTTTCCATAAATATTCAAATATTCAATTGCCTATTTGAAACTTAGATAAAATGAAGATTTTTCATTGCACAATTTCAAAGCATGCTCCCTTAATAAGTGGTCTTAGAGTCACTTAGATATGATTGAGAACATAGAGGTTGGCTGTAAATATTTCATGAACAAACTTTTTCTATGATATTCTGGAAATTGTGGTTAAATGGGATCAGTTAAAGTTTCAAACAATGTTAATATTTGTGGATATTGTAGAATAGTTTTAGTTCATTTTATGAAATGTGCAATAATTGGGGTTTCAGTTATATAGAATAGCCTGTAGTATTACTAATTGTAATAATATGTTAGAGGCATTGGACCACGATTTTGTTAACTAAAATATTTTAATTATATAGAAAATGTGTTATATAATGATAGGAAAACAAGTTAAGGCACTTAAAAATAATATTCAATATGATGAGCACTATTTGTCAAACATTTGTTGAGCATGTACTCTATTTGAGATTTTCTTTTAAGTATTATAGATATATTAATTCTTATAAGACTCATAGCACTGCATGACTCATCACAACACTGTTAATAAAGTACTATTATTAACTCCATTTTATAGATGAAGAAACTGAGTCACATAAAGCTTAAACTTCAGTACAAAGGTTACAATAGAGATATTTAGATGGTGAGTATATACATGAGCTGCACCTTCCTATTTTTCATTTTTCTATTACTTTCAAATGTTCTATAATGAACATGCATTCCTTTCTTATGCTGGTAAAAATGAGTATGTTTTTAAAAGCATTTGCATCTTTCATACAGACAGGGACACAATGTTTAGCTTCACATATGCTCAAATAGCAGACAAGTGTCAGTTTCAGCCATCCAGATGGGATTTTGAGTAGTCACTATTTGTGTATTTGGTTTTACCTACAAGACACAAAGACAGAACAGTCAACCTAAAAAAAGCTATCCCTGCCCTTTATGAAATAATAAATAAACAAAAAAGATGTAAGACATGATTGATCTCACAAGAGGGGTGTAATAACAAACAGCCTCCTGGTGAAACCAACAAGAATATTGGAGTTAGGTAGAGTTTTTCTTAAAGAAAAGGAAAAGAATAGTTTGCTACAAATCCCAGCTGAAAATATAGGAAGTCACAAAGAGTTTTTAGACCTTATGATGATGTCAACTGCAGTGAAAATACGCCCCCTTCTATTCTCAAAAGTGAAGGCTTTGAATTCAGAGTCTTTCTTATAATATAGTTAGATCTAGCAAAAGGACAAATGGCCACCTAAAAAGGCACCCAATAATGTGATAAAGAGCAGTTAAGTTCCATTCACCTGACATGCAGTTATTGAGGTGAGGGAGGGCTAGGAGCTAAGAATATAAAGATAAATAAAGCATGCTCCTTGGCTCATCTGAGATTTTTATCCAGTGGGTTTATAGACATGAAAACAGTTCATTTCCGTGTAATGGGGTAAGTGTAAGAGAAGCTTTCAAAGAGGTGCTGTTTTGTGACATGCAGGAGAAATGGGATAAACATATACCCTCAAGAGATTGGACTTGCTGCTAGGTATAAGGATCTCCTTTATGAGCCAGATATGTACCTAGTCTGTAAACTCTGTGAAGGCCAGGACCATGCCTATTTTGCTCTCTATTGTATCTGGCCTTAAATGATAGGAAGAATGACATTGCTGTGCCCCTCCCTCACCCCCAGGTGTTTCTACTAGAACATGGGTTGGCAAATTATGAGTGAAATGTGGCCCTGTTTTCATATGGCTTACAAGCTAAGAGCAAATGTTTTTACATTTTAAATGGTAATATAAGTACTTACATTATGTCTAGGCTCTTAGCCTGTAAAGTCTAACATATTTATTCTCTAGCCCTTTACAAAAAAACATTTGTCATCCCCTGTGGTGGAATTTAGAAAGCAGAGATGATGAACAGATTATGGACAGCTCCTCCCCACATTGCTAGTTCTTGCTACATAAAAGGAATTGAATCTGTAGTATATTTAGGGGAAATTACCACCAACTGTAAGAAAAATTGAAAAGACCAGTATTGTCTCAGACAGTCAGTGAAGTCCCTTAGAGGTCATTGACTCAACATAAAGGCCAGTACTAGACTCTGAGCTTTGTAAATGCAAGAAAAGGTATGAGTTATTTATTTTCTGTATCTTCCACACCTAGCATAGAGTCAGGCACATTGTAGGCATGCAGTAAATCTCTGATTGATGAATGAATAAATAAATTAATTAATCAAAGAGGAGAAAATGACTTTACATTTAAATTTAATCTGCACTGAAGTTAACCATCCCAGTTTATTAATTTTCAAAGATATAAAATATATATTTCTGCAGATCCATTCTAACCTCATATCACTAGTTGTGGCAAATCATAATACTCTTCCCCCTTTTTTTTTTTTTCCTTGAGATGGGGTCTCACTCTGTTGCCCAGGCTGGAGTGCAGTGGCACCATCATAGCTCACTGTAGCTTTGAACTCCTGAGCTCAAACGTTCCTGCTCCCTCAGCCTCCTGAGTAGGTGGGGCAAACACACACCACCACACCTGGCTAAATTTTAAAAATATTTTTAGATACAAGGTCTGAGTCTCACTGTGTTTCTCAGGCTAGTCTTGAATACCCCCCTTTTTTGCCTCATGTTCATTTGTGTTGCTTCCACAGTCACCCAGCTTTTGTCTCCTGTCTCTCTCATGCACCTATAATAGAAACAGTTTTAGTTTGTCTGGTTTAATTCTGGTTTTCTAAGCTTGTCTTTGAGATCTGGAATTCCTATGTCAAAAAATATGATTTCTTTCATTATATATATAAAAAAATCCAAGAAAGATAATTTTTCAGGTAAATGAATTAAAATATATCACCTATTTTTTAGATGCCATTGAGATGTTATATAACATATTGTGGGATCTGATGTAATTTGAATGGATATATTATTGGTTTTAATTTAAATTAACGAAAGGAAAATGTGCTCATGCCTATAATCCTAGCACTCTGGGAGGCTGAGGCAGGAGAGTGGTTGGATATCAGCAGTCAGAGACTAGCCTGAGCAAGAGCGAGACCCCGTCTCTACTAAAAATAGAAAGTCTTTGAAAGTTGTGAGCGACAACAGCTTTACTCCTGCTCATGTATGTGAGTTCCCTTCTAGTCCTGATCTGTGGAGATTTACAACTGTCCATCTGTGGTTATACTTTTGTCTCTATAACATGGTTAGATAGGAGTCAGCATCATCTACTTGAATCATTTTTGCTGGTTGCATTTCTATAGCCATTTGGGGAAGGAGTGTCTGTAGCTTGGTTCCTAAGGAAGACACTGCTGTGTAATTTTCCCTACTATAGAGCATTAACCAAAGAGTAAGTGATATTGTAGTAACTAAGGGTACTCTACTTGTTGCTGCTGACTGCTGCCCTTGTTGTGGATGCACGTTAAACATTTCTTCCATTTTGACAGTTAACCGGACAACTAAAAATATATAGAAAAAATAAGCCAGGCATGATGGTGCATGCCTGTAGTCCCAGCTATTCGGGAGGCTGAGGCAGAAGGATTGCTTGAGCCCAGGAGTTTGAAGTTGCAATGAACTATGCTGACGCCATGGCACTCTAGCCTGGGCAACAGAGTGAGATACTGTCTCAGTAAATAAATAAATAAACAAATAAAAATAAAAATAAAAAAATAAACAATACTCATGGAAAGGCAACAGTTAATGTGCCCTATGACTATACTATACTATACTGTGTGCCATCCCCCAACTATGCTCTTCCACCCACCTCTCCCTCCCTTACAGAGGAAACTTCTTTGCTAACTAGGCATGCCTTGTACATTTTGTAGGAATTACACGCGCACACACACACACATGCATACACACAAAGGGTGATTTGTCTTTTACTCTGAGTAAATGACATAAAAAGCCATAATCTATACAGATTTTCAACCTACTTTTTCCTCAGGAACCTTTTTCCATATTAATACCTCATCTTATTGAACATTACCATAAAATTCAATAGTATGTGTGTACTATAACTGATTTTATTATTGCATTGATCTTTACAAATGAAAGTGCATGTCATTTAGAGCATTATAAGCATTCATGTGGAGTTTTCATTTCTACCTATTAACTAGCCACTTACTTCATCTTTTTCCATTTTCACGTTTATCCCTTAAATCATGTAGAGACTTCAGGTTGGGGACTTCCTAACATAGCATCAATTTTCTTGGAATGGAGTGCCTCATATATCTGTAAAATGAAGACTTATTCTTTCCCAAGAATGTATTTAAGATAACTTGACTTTGCAGGTTAGGTGTTTTTTTTTTTTGTTTTTTTTGTTTTTTTTTTTTTTTCGCTTGCTTTTTTTTTTTTTTTAATTTTTTTTTATTTTGGCATATTATGGGGGTACAGATTTTAAGGTTTCAATAAATGCCCATTTCCCGCCCTCCCACCAAAAGTCTGAGTCTCCATCATGACCATCCCCCAGATGGTGCACATCTCACTTATTATGTATGTATATACCCGCCCCCCACCCCCCCCACCTGCCAAATACCCTATTACTGTAGTACCTATGTGTCCACTTAGGTGCTACTCAGTTAATAACAGTTTGCTGGAGAATATATCTGGTGCTTGTTTTTCCATTCTTGGGATACTTCACTTAGTAGTATGGGTTCCAGCTCTAACTAGGAAAATATAAGATGTGCTATATCACCATTGTTTCTTAGAGCTGAATAGTACTCCATGGTATACATATACCACATTTTATTAATCCATTCTTGGATTGATGGGCACTTGGGCTGTTTCCACAGCCTTGCGATTATGAATTGTGCTGCTATAAACATTCGAGTGCAGGTGTCTTTTTTGTAGAGTGTCACTGGATCATTTGGGTAGATGCCCAGCAATAGGATTGCTGGATCAAATGGTAGATTCACTTGTATCGCTTTAAGGTATCTCCATATTGCTTTCTACAGAGGTTGAACTAGTTTGCAGTACCACCAGCAGTGTAGGAGTGTTCCTCTCTCTCCGCAACCACACCAGCATTTATTGTTTGGAGATTTTTTGATAAAGGCCATTCTCACTGGGATTAAGTGATATCTCATTGTGGTTTTGATTTGCATTTCCCTGATGATTAGAGATGTTGAGCATTTTTTCATATGTTTGTTGGCCATGCTTCTGTCTTCTTTAGAAAAATTTCTGTTCAAGTCCTTTGCCCACTTTTTAATGGGGTTATTTGATTTTTTCTTCCTGATTTTCGTGAGTTCTAAGTATATTCTAGTTATCAGTCCCTTCTCGGATGCATAGGATGCACAAATTTTCTCCCATTCTGTAGGTTGTCTGTTTACTTTCATGACTATTTTTTTGGCTGTGCAGAAACTTTGTAGTTTGATCATGTCCCATTTATTTATTTTTGTTGCTGCTGTAATTGCCTTTGTGGACTTCTTCATAAACTCTTTGCCCAGGCCGATGTCTAGGAGAGTGTTTCCAACATTTTCCTCTAGAGTTCTAATAGTTTCATACCTTAGGTTTAAGTCTGTTATCCAGCGTGAGTTGGTTTTTTTGAGAGGTGAAAGGTGTGGGTCCTCATTTAGCATTCGACAGGTGGCTATCCAGTTTTCCCAGCACCATTTATTGAAGAGGGATTCTTTTCCCCAGCGTATGTTTTTGTCTGCTTTATCAAAGATTAGATGGCTGTATGAGGATGGTTTTATATCAGGATTCTCACATCTGTTCCACTAGTCAATGTTCCTATTTTTGTGCCAATACCAGATTGTTTTAATTACTACAGCTTTGTAGTACAGTTTGATATTTGGCATGTTAATGCCTCCCATTTTGTTTTTGTTGCCTAGAATTGCTCTTGATATTCGGGGTCTTCTTTGGTTCCATACGAAGCGCAAAATTATTTTTTCTATATCTGCGAAGAATGCTGATGGGATTTTGATAGGTATTGCATTGAATCTGTAGATCAGTTTGGGTAGTATAGACATTTTGATGATATTGAGTCTGCCGATCCACGAGCATGGTATGAATTTCCATCTGTTTACATCCTCTGCTATTTCCTTCCTCAGTGTTTCATAGTTCTCCCTGTAGAGGTCTTTTACATCCTTGGTTAAGTATATTCCTAGGTACTTTAATTTCTTTGTTGCTATTGTGAAGGGAATTGAGTCTTTGATTTGGTTCTCAATTAGATTGTTGTTGGCGTATATGAATGCCTCTGATTTCTGTGTATTGATTTTGTATCCTGAGACTTTACTAAATTCATTGATCAGTTCCAGGAGTTTCTTAGTTGAATCTTTGGGGTTTTCTAGATACAATAACATATAATCAGCAAACAGGGAAAGTTTGATCTCTTTTGCCCCTATTTGGAAACTTTAGATTCCATTTTCCTGTCTGATTGCTGTAGCCAAGACTTCCAGCACTATGTTGACCAGAAGTGGAGATAGTGGGCAGCCTTGTCTGGTTCCAGTTCTAAGTGGGAATGATTTCAATTTTTCCGCATTCAGTATGATGTTGGCTATGGGTCTGTCATATATGGCTTGTATCATTTTTAGGTATGTCCCTTCTATGCCTATTTTCTTAAGTGTTCGTATCATGAAAGGCTGTTGAATTTTGTCAAAAGCTTTTTCTGCATATATTTAAAGAATCATGTGGTCTTTGTTTTTGCTTCTGTTCATGTGGTGAATTGCATTTATAGATTTACGAATGTTGAACCATCCCTGCATCACTGGGATGAAGCCCACTTGGTCGTGGTGGATTATTTTTTGATAAGTGTCTGGATTCGGTTAGCTAAGATTTTGTTGAAAATTTTTGCATCTATATTCATTAGAGATATTGGTCTGTAGTTTTCTTTTTTGGTTGCATCCTTTCCTGGTTTGGGTGTCAGAGTAATATTCGCTTCATAAAAGGTGTCATGGAGGTTTCCGTTCTTTTCCATGTTGTGGAATAGTTTCTGCAAGATAGATACTAGTTCTTCTTTGTACGTGTGGTAAAATTCGGGTGTGAAGCCATCTGGACCGGGACTTTTCTTTTTAGGGAGATTTTTAATTACTGTTTCTATTTCAGCTGTTGAGATTGGTCTGTTCAGGGAATCTATTTCTTCCTGGTTGAGTCTAGGGAGGCTGTGTGTTTCTAGAAATTTGTCCATTTCCTCCACATTTTCTAGTTTGTGTGCATAGAGATTTTCATAGTATTCATAAATTGTATCTTGTATCTCTTTGGGATTAGTTGTGATATCTCCTTTTTTATTCCTGATGGAGCTTATTAGAGATTTCTCTTTTCTGCTTTTCGTTAGCTTAGCCAATGGTGTGTCAATATTGTTTATTTTTTCAAAGAACAAACTTTTTGTTTTATTAATCTCCTGAATAGCTTCCCTGTTTTCAATTTCGTTTAGTTCTGATTTGATCTTGTTGATTTCACTTCTTCTGCTGGGTTTGGGGTTGGTCTGTTCTTCTTTTTCCAGTCTTTGAGTTGTTTCATTAGATTGTCTATTTGTCAACTTCTTGACTTTTTATTATAGGCATTTATGGAGATAAACTTTCCTCTCAGTACTGCTTTAGCTGTGTCCCAGAGGAGTTGATATCTTGTCTCTCCATTGTCGTTTTCTTCATACAATTTTTTTATTTCCGTCTTGATTTCTTCATTTACGAAGTAATCATTAATAGGAGGTTGTTTAGTTTCCACGTTTGTGTGTAGAAACGTGAGTTTCTGTTAGGGTTAATTTCTAGTTTTATTCCACTGTGATCTGAGAAGGTACATGGTATGATTTCTATTTTTTTAAATTTCTTGAGATTTTCTTTGTGTCCTAGGATATGGTCAATCTTAGAGAATGTCCCCTGAGCTGATGAGAAGAACGTATATTCAGTGGATTTTGGGTAGAATGTTCTGTAGATGTCTGTCAGACCCAATTGCTCTAGAGTTTTGTTTAAGTCCATTATTTCTGTATTAATTTTCTGTTTGGAGGATCTGTCTCGTGCCGTAAGTGGGGTGTTGAAATCTCTGGCGATTATGGAGTTGCTATTAATCCATTTGCTTAGCTCCAGTAAGGTTTGCTTTATGAATCTGGGTGCACCCAAGTTGGGTGCATATATATTTAAAATTGTTATCTCTTCTTGTTGGACTGTGCCCTTCACCATTATATAATGACCCTCTTTGTCTTTTACTACTTTTGTTGGTTTAAAAACTAAATCGTCTGAAATTAGAACTGCCACACCAGCCTTCTTTTGACTTCTATTTGCTTGGAATATTGATCTCCACCCTTTTATTTTTAGTCTATATGCATCCTTGCAGGTTAGATGTGTTTCCTGAAGACAGCATATACTTGGCCTGTATTTTCTTATCCATTCAGCCAACCTATGTCTCTTGAGTGGAGAGTTTAAGCCATTCACATTTATTGAGAGAACTGATAGGTAAGGTAGATTACTGATCATTCGTTTGGGTTGGATGTTGTTGCTATGATTTCTGTCTTGAGCCGTTGTAATATCTGGCCTTTAATATCTTTGGGTTTTGGTTGTTTTTATATTCGTGGGTTATTATTATGATGTTCCATGTGTAACTCTGTTTTAGGTACTTCTTGTAAGGCTGGTCTTTTCTTGGTGAATTCTCTGAGCCTTTGCTTGTCTGAGAATGTTTTTATTTCTCCTTCATATACGAAGGTTAGTTTTGCAGGGAATAATATTCTAGGTTGGGCATTGTGTTGTTTCAAAAGAGTGAGAATGGGGCCCCAGTCTCTCCTTGCTTGTAAGGTCTCGTTAGAGAAGTCTGATGTTATTTGAATTGGCTTTCCCTTATATGTTACTTACTTCTTTTGTCTTACAGCTCTTAGAAGGGCCTCTTTAGTTGATACTTTGGTCAGTCTGATGACTGCATGTCGTGACGTCTTCCTGTTTGCATTGAATCTCCCAGGGTTCCTCTGAGCTTCTTGAACTTGTATATCAAGATTTTGAGCAAGGCCTGGGAAATTTTCCTCTATTATATCTTCAAACAGCTTGTCCAACCCTTGAGTGTTGTCTTCTTCCCCTTCTTGTAACCCTATGACCCTCACATTAGGTTTTTTCACATAATCCCACAGCTCTTGTAGGCTTTGCTCTTTTCTCTTGTTTCTCTGCTCTATTTCTGTGACTGATTTATTTAATTGGAGGGTGTTATCTTCGAGCTCTGAGATTCTTTCTTCTGTTTGATCTACCCTGTTCTTGAGACTTTTCACTGTGTTTTGTAGTTCCTTGAATTGATTCTTCATTTCCAGGAGTTCCGTTACACTTTTCTTCATTGTGTCTATTTCTTTTCCCATATCCTGGAGACTTTTTCTGGTTCCTTTATGTTGGTTATTGAGTTGTTGTTTCAGCTCGGTGAGTGTTCTTATGATCCACATCCGAAATTCCTCTTCTGTCATATTGGTTGCCTGATTTTGGTTGGTGTCCGTTTCTAGGGTGCTGGTGCTCCTCTTTGGGGGTTTGTTTTCCGTTTGCTTCTTCATATTTCCTGAGTTCTTTCGCTGATTTCTTCCCTTGTTGATCAGTTGTTTTTTCTTTCCTTAGGTTATTGTTTGGGTATTCACACACCTTGTTTAGTTTCTGAGGCGTTACGTGGTGTCTGTGGGTGATATTGGACCACTCCTTGTATATTGAGTCAGTGGGTGCCGTGGAAAGGCTGTGCAAGATGCCGTCCCTGTCAGTACGTGGCATTTGCTTGGAGGATCAGGCTACGCTGTTGATTTTGTGTCCTTTATCAGCTCTTGTTCTGGGAGGAGCTGGGTTGTGTCAGCCTGCCCTCAGGCAGTTAGCATGGGTCAAAGTTCTGTTCTCTGCTTCCAGGGAAAGCTGTCAGCGCGGGGCTGGAATGGTCCCACTCAGCCAGAAAGTCTGGGTGTGGAGGTGGGGCTGTCTGAGACCTGTAGTCTGGGGTGGGCCTTTCTTCTTTCCACCCTCCCCAACTCCGCAGCTACTCCTGGGCCTCTGCCAGCAGGCCAGACCAGAAGCCACCAGGCCTCCCTGGACTGTGATGCTGGTGGGGAGGTTCCCTGCACAGGAACGCCACCTGGGCTGGACGCACGGCCTCCTCCTGGGAGGAGGGTTGCCCTCTAGGATGGTGATCCGTCCCTGGAGGCACACACACCTCAGTAGGCTGTTCACGTATAACCCTTCTGTGCCCCGGGCAATTCTACCCCTTGGTGCAGGAGATCTGGTCTGCAGGTCCAACCTCTGTGTACCAGAGTTCAAACTGTATCCCCACCAGTGAGAGGAGCTCTGTTCCCAATTCACCCACAGGGAGCCCAAGCTTGCTCTATGTCTCTCTGCCTCTGAGTTGGCACCGTTCTCCTGGGAACACGGTGCCAGCAGCACCTGGGAGAGATGGCGGGTAGAGAGCTCACAGTCTGAGTTCCCCTGAGTCAGCTGTAGGGTCCCAAAAGGGAAGGTCCCGTTCCCTGGAGGTGCCTCTGGCTTGTGGCTGTATTGTCTCTCTGGGCAGTCGCGGGTAGGGTCGGCAGAGGGGAGGAGGAGGCAATAGGCGCCTTCCGCGTGGCTCGGGTCTGTGCACACAGAGGTGCCCGGAGGAAGTTGGGAACCTGGTGCCACGTCTGTTACAGTCTCACCGTTGTCTGGCGGCGGCCATCTCTGGGCTGGTGTTCGTAGGTCTCTCCACCCACTGGGGAGCCCACCAGCAGTCCCAAATGCAGGGGAGGGGAAACAGCAAATCCACCTACCTTTGTCGCTGGTCTCTGGGCTCAGACTATAGGGGTTTTAGTGGTGTTTTGTCCTCAGCTCTAGACTCCAGGTTTTCATTTCAGGGAATTAGGAAAAGTCTTACTCAACATCCTATAACATCATAATAAACAATTGAGTTTCAAAGTAAGAGTTACTTAGGAGCTTTTAACATTTTTAATTAGCTCTCTGGGACTATTCCCTAGTTTTCACAATTCTACTCTAGTACATGTTTCATTCCCCTCCTCCC
Source organism: Microcebus murinus (assembly GCF_040939455.1). Taxonomy (NCBI): domain Eukaryota; kingdom Metazoa; phylum Chordata; class Mammalia; order Primates; family Cheirogaleidae; genus Microcebus; species Microcebus murinus. The sequence goes on from NC_134136.1 coordinate 70,688,529, forward strand.
GGGAATGTATTATGAACAAATACTGGTGACTAAATATAGAGAAAATAAGTCTGATTAATTTAAACCAGGGGTCCTCAAACTTTTTAAACAGGGGGCCAGTTCACTGTCCCTCAGACTGTTGGAGGGCCGGACTATAGTTTAAAAAAATTATTAAAAAATTCCTATGCACATTGCACATATCTTATTTTGAAGTAAAAAAAAAAAAAAAAAAAAACTGGCAAACACCCGCATGTGTCCCACGGGCCATAGTTTGAGGACGCTTGGTTAAAATCTTTTAGCTGTTTGCTTATTACACTCTAGGGTCCTTATAACTCTGTGAAATAGTGAAATAATGCTAGACTGTAAGTCAATATATTGGCTTTAATTGTGCTTCTTCCACTAATGAATGACCTGTGGTTTAGGAATGAGATAGGACCATCTAGCATGAGCCTTAGGTTTCTGACTTGTATAAACACATGGGAGGTGGAACCATTTTGACATTGGGTTGCTAGAGCAGCAGGTTAGGGAGATGCTGAGTTTGATATATCTTTAAGGGTACCCATGTAGAGATGTTCAGAAGAAAGATGGAGACTTGTTCTGGAGTTTGGAAGAAATGTCTGAGCTGTAGTTACATGTGGAAGTTATCTGTCTATGGAATTCATGATAATTAAAGCCTCAGGAGTGCATGAAATATTATAAGAAGAAGACAGAGTAAAACATAGGAGGATTGAGGACTGGATAATGAGGAATTGTAGCACTTCATGCTTAGGTAGAAGAAAATCATTATTCAGTACAAGAGTAGCAAAGAAAATAAAAGGAAAAACCAGAAGAAGGGACAGTTAGTTTGCTTCTTTATTTTACATATTCTTTTTCCCACATGTGTTGATGCATTACCTGACATCCTTGTCTATCTTATTGCCTAGACTTAATAACAGCAAACTTGTTTTCTGCTTCAGATGGATATTGGTGCAGTTGTTGCTATCCTTTTCATCTATATTTTTCTTATTTGAAAAATTTTTATTGATTCCTCTAGAGTGTCAAAAATATTTTCTGAACTATGTTGTTCAATTGGCTTGCTCAGAGATAAAAGAATCCCTGCAAAAGGTTGAAACTGCATCTTCCATCCTATATGGCAAAAGGCTTTGTTACTGGTTTATTATTATTATTGTTATTATTAGAGTTCTGCAGTTTTATACTTTCTCAGCAAGATGTTCCAATCTTGCATGCCCTCTTGCATATGCTTTATGGGGAAGGTGATTTGCATTTTCCTTTAATTAATTTAATGAGCAACTGTGGCAATGTGTGAAGTTAAAGAATGTTACCATTTATGATTAAAGCAGCAAAGCAGCAAATACCATCATCATTTGACCAATTTGTTTTAGATCTATGAATACATATATTCATCCTTGATCTTCTTGCAGTAAGGATGTTATATTACTAATGGGAATAACAGATGGTTTTCTTCCTCCAACAACTCCCCCCCCCCAAAGATACACAGAGATATATATGGTTTTACATTTTTTAAAAGGGAATTCATGTTTGATTTGTTTGAAACGTTAAAATGTCCCACACAAAGGTAAAAGTGGAATGCCTAATATTAATAAATAGACTATCACTAAGTGGCAAGTCACTATTATTGTTTGGGATGATTCTCTTAATTCCATTCCTCATTCTATTTTATAATTAATAGACACCTTGTCTGGTTCCTTACATTGAGTTTGATGGCCACAGTGCTAAACTGAACAACTGGTTAACTTTTATGTCTTTTTTATTTTAAGTTCACTGCAAATTCATTTAGTTCTGCAGAAACACGTGCTAAAACACTGCCAGAGATTGACTAGCTAAATATTATGGAGGTTAACATTGTAGACTCAGTAAAACCCTGAGCAAAATTGTCCTTGAGTTTAAGCCTAAATTTAACATGTAAATAAGGGTAACAACCTAGGGCCAACAAATCACCAAGTCTGGCCTCCTTCCTCAGAGGTAGAAAAATATTCCTTCTCAATGTATTAGGCAAGGATATGACAATTAAATTGTAAAATTAAAACTTTGATGAACATTCTCAGCAGTGTTGTCTTTTACCAAAGAATATAGTTAGTTGTCACTTCACAGGTGAGTATGTCTGTAATAGTTTTCTCAGGTGAAATCAGCCATAAGCTGAAAGAACATGTTCTAATTCACTCACACTAATTCATTAATCTTCGTGTGGCTGGGGTGGGAGTGTGGACTGGGGGTGATTTTGAGAAAAAAAATAACCTCATTACTCTTATTAGTAATATAATAGTCTAACTGCAGGAGAGTCAGGGTGGGCACTTATAAGGTAGGGTTCTGTGCTTGCAAGCAGGCAAATAGAAATAACAACAAAATAAAACAAAAATATAGACAAATCTAAATTACAAAAGGAAATTTTTTACATGATAGTGGATGACTCTTAAAATGAAAGGAAGAAAACTTATACCTATGTTTCTTCTAAGAGTTTTATAGTTTTATCTACTTTTTTTAAGGTTTTTTTTTCTCTTTAAGGATTTATTTTTCAGCATATTATGGGGGTACAAACGTTAAGGTTACGAACATTGCCCTTGCCTCCCCTGCCCACTCGAGTCAGAGCTTCAAGCATGTCCATCCCCCAGACAGTGCACATCACACTCATCATGTATGTATATATATACCCATCCTGTCCTCCCCCCTCCCACCTGCCCTACACCCCATAAATGTTTATTTTGTTTTAACATTTTGGTTGCATTTTATTTCTTTGCCTCTCCCTAGCAAGGCTTAGAGGTATGCCCTTCCCCTCCACAATGCTCACCACATCCCTCAGATGTGGGACTACCCCTCAATCCCCAAATGCCTGGTGAAGACCACCACCCTTTGAGCACCATAATGTTAATCAGTCAGTACCAATTTGATGGCGGGGATTTTTATTTTAATTTCAGCATATTATGGGGGTACAAATGTTTAGGTTACATATGTTGCCTTTGCTTCACCCGAGTCAGAGCTTCAAATCTGTCCCTCCCCCAGTGGGTGGGCACCACACCCATTAGGTGTGTATACACCCATCCCCTCCTCCCCCTTCCCATCTGCCCAACACCAGATGAATGTTGTTACTATGTGTGCTATGTGCTCTTAAGTGTTGCTCAGTTAATACCAATTTAATGGTGAGTACATGTGGTGCTTGTTTTTGAATTACTTCTTATATAGGGTGTGAGACAGGGGTTCAAATCTATTATTTTACATGTGAGCATCCAGTTGTCTCAAAATCATACATTGAAAATACTACTTTTTCACCATTGAATTATTTTGGTACCCTTATTGAAAATCTATAGGGACAGAATGTAAATTAGTGCTTATCAAGTACTAGGGAAAAGGGGCTAGGGGGAATGTGGGGTGACTGTTAAAGAGGAGAGGGAGTCTCTCTGGAGAGTGATAAAATTGTTCTAAAATTAGATTGTGGCAATGGTTGCACAATTCTATGAATATACTAAAATATATTTTTAGTATACACACCCATTAATATACCATTAAAGGGTGAATTATACCATATGAAAATTATATCTCAATTAAGATGAGAAAAATTAAAACAAAAAATAAAAATTTGTTGAGAAAAATCAAAGAAATAGTTTACCAATCTGGAATTATAGGACCAGGAAATTCCAGGCATTGAGTAGTGAGAAATAATTGGCAGTTTCTTTAGGGTTTTGTTGTCAGAGTGGCTTTAGCAACAACCGTTTATTTTAACTATGTATCATTCAGTTCAGAATTCAATTTCTCAAGAGAGGAAGTCAGATTGGCCCAGCATGAGCCACATGCCAACCCAGTGAGAAGGATGGCAGGGAGTGGATGCTCTGATTGTCAATATTAACAAGACCACATGAAATAATAATAGGTGAGCCTGGAACACAGCCTCATCTAGTTTGTTCCAGTTACTATGCTATGTTCTTATATATATTGACTTACTTAATTTGAAGAATCACCCCGTTAAGTTGCTATTATCATATGTTCCATTTATATAAAGGTGGGCACTGAGGCTCAGTAAGTTATTGAAAGTTTCCCAAGGTCACAGCTAGTAAGTGAAGGAACTGTGGTTCAGATCTAGGCAGTCTCACTCTAAAATCCATGATTTAACCACTATGCTACAGAATCTCTTCCTAAAAATGAAGTTTTCAAGCACTGATATATTTTCACACCCTGCACTTTTACTATCCTGGGGTTAGAGTATTTACCAAAGGAAAAGTGATGTTACTGAAAGAAGGGGAAGAAATGCTGAGCTTGCAGAAACAATAGATGACCTCTAGAGGAAAAAAGATAAATTAGTAATTATTAAGCCCATACTGTGTTCTAGGCATTTTTACGTTATATCATTCATCTTATTATGTTAGCAGTATGCCCTGTGGATATACTCTTACCCTTTTCTATCTGGTACCCCAGGAGGCTGACTTGTATGAGCTATAACTACTTGGTTCCTTTGCCCTTTGGCTTCTTTTAGGTACAATGTATAGGAGAGAGGAGATTAGAATGAGTGAGGAGGGAAAGGGCAAACAATTTATTCTTCTGGCTTTTTCTCATATGGATACCAAGAACTAACTATGTCCATTAACTAAAGCTTCCAGCTCCTTTTAGGCAGCCTTATCCTACCCACGGAGACAGACATTTTCTTCGGGTTCCTGTAAATGCTCTTTTTTGATTCTTCAAGCTTAGGAGTGATAGTGGCTTCTCACTCTGCTAAGAAGACTTGCTGGTTTCCCTTACCTTAACTCTGCCCACATATTGTAAATAATTTCTTCATTGAACCTTTCAAATCACTCATCTTGAGGGTGAAACATACTAGGACTCTGAATAATATACATAGTAATCCTGAAAGTCCCATAAAATTTTGTTGGTTTTGTTGTTGAATAACCGAGGCTGAGATAATTAATTTGCCCAAGAATTCAATCGGTAAGTAACAAAACCAGAATTTAAATAAAAACCTCTTTTAACTTTCACATCTTGGCTCTTCCTTCTACTGGGAGCCAGTGCCATAAGCGACAGCAACTGTATCCACAGGAAAACTGGAGGTCAAACTGAAACATGGATAACTGAAACATGGATAAACTGAAACATGGATATATTTCAGCATAGATTTAAATGTTCATTACTCATTTTGAAATTCAATTGAATCTCTCTTCAAATATACCATATCTGTAGCAGAAAGTTTCAGGGGTGGCATGATGGTGACAAATGTGAAATCTGAAGTTCTCTGACTGGCTCTCCATCTCTTATTATTATGTGACTTTGGGTAAGTTACTTAAATTCTCTTTAACTCAGTTTCCTCAATGGTAACATTAGAATAATAATGATGCCAGCTTAAAAAAATCATGATGAAGATAAAATGAACTAATATACATAAAGACCTTAGAACAGTGTGTGGCTCATGGTAAGAGTTCAATAAATGCTGCAGAACTTGTGACACTGATTCTTACACACACACACATGCTTTCTACTTTCTAGAGATCACACTGTAATAAGCAGTTTATCTGGGATATTCTTTATTTAACCTATGAGAAGGAAGGTAACCATTTTGAGCAGCTTGTTACATCCCACCTTTGGGCCCCTTGGGCTATTATTTTTTTCTAGTTTCTTTTTTTCCCAGCTTTACTGAGGTATAATTGACAAATAAAAACTGTATATATTTAAGGTGTACAAAATGGTATTTTGATATGTGTATACATTGTTAAATGCAACCACAATCAAGCTAATTGACATATACATCACCACACATAGTTCTCTCTCTCTCTGCTCCCCATGTTCATGTGTCTGTGTGCATGCATTGCATGTGTGTGTTGTGAAATTTCAAGTATACAATATATTATTTTTAACTTCCATCACAATGTTGTACATTACTTCTACCAGAATGTACTCATCTCATAATTGAAAATTAGTACCCTATGATGAACTTCTCCCCACTTCCTTCATCCCTCAGGCACTGTCTGGTAACTGCTCTTCTATTTTCTGCTAGTTTAACTTGTAAATATTCCATGTATAAGTGATATGTGATATTTTCCTTTCTGTACATTGCTCATTTCACTTAACATAATGTCCTCCAAGTTTATACATGTTACCATAAATGACATAATTTCATTCTTTTTAAGGTTCAATAACATTCCATTGCATATTTATACTTTATTTTATTTATCCATTCACCTATCAATGGACATTTAGGTTGTTGCCACATCTTGGCTATTGTGAATAATACTACAATGAACATAAAAGTACAAATATCTCTTTGAAATGCTGATTTCATTTCCTCTTGATATATACCTGGAAGTGGAATTGTTGGATCATATAGAAGTTCTATTTTAAATTTTTGTTTTCTTTTTTTCTCTTCTTTTATTATTTATTTATTTATTTATTTATTTAATTTTTTTTATTTCGGCATATTATGGGGGTACAGATATTAAGGTTTCAATAAATGCTCTTTCCCCCATCCCCCCACAAGTCTGAGTTTCTAGCATGACCATCCCCCAGATGGTGCACATCTCACTCATTATGTATGTATATATCTGCCCCCCTCCCCCCTCCCACCTGCCCAATACCTTATTACTGTAGTACCTATGTGTCCACTTAGGTGCTGCTCAGTATTTTTAATTTTCTGAGGAGCCTCCATACTGTTTTCTATAATGGCTATATCAATGTATATTCCCACCAACAATGTAAAAGGGTTGTCTTTTCTACAAATCCCATCCAACACTTGTTATCTTCTGATATTTTGATAATAGCCATGCTAACATGTGTGAGGTGATATCCCATTGTGGTTTGCAATTCCCTGATTATTAGTGATGGGGATCGCATTTGATATACCTGTTGGTAATTTTTAGTCTTCTTTGGAAAAATGTCTATTCACATACTTTGCCTATTTTTAACAGGATTATTTGTGTTTTGGGGTTTTCATTTTTATTTTTTTTTATTTCAGTATATTATGGGGGTACAAACTTTAAGGTTTCGAATAATGCCCTTGCCCAACTCCCATCACAAGTCTAAGCTTAAAGCGTGACCATCCCCAAGACGGTGCACATCTTACTCATTGTGTATGTATATACCTGCCCCCTACTCCCCCCTCCCACCTGCCCAATACCCAATTACTGTAGTTCCTATGTGTCTACTTAGATGCTGTTCAGTTAATACCAGTTTGCTGGTGAGTATATGTAGTGTTTATATTTCCATTCTTGAGAAACTTCACTTAGTAGTATGGGTTCTAGCTCTAACCAGGAAAATACAAGATGTGCTATATCACCGTTGTTTCTTAGAGCTGAATAGTACTCCATGGTATACATATACCACATTTTATTAATCCAGTCATGAATTGATGGGCACTTGGGTTGTTTCCACAGTTTTGCAATTATGAATTCTTCTGCTATAAACATTCAAATGCAGGTGACTTTTTTTGTAGAGTGTCATTGGATCTTTTGGGTAGATGCCCAGTAGTGGGATTGCTGGATCAAATGGTAGATCCACTTGTATCGCTTTAAGGTATGTCCATATTGCTTTCCACAGAGGTTGAACTAGTTTGCAGTCCCACCAGCAGTGTAGGAGTGTTCTTAACTCTCCGCATCCACACCAACATCTATTGTTTTGGGACTTTTTGATAAAGGCCATTCTTACTGGAGATAAGTGATAAATCATTGTGGTTTTGATGTGCATTTCCCTGATGATTAGAGATGTTGAGCATTTTTTCATGTTTGTTAGCCATTATTCTGTCTTCTTTAGAAAAGTTTCTGTTCATGTATTTTTCCCACTTTTTGATAGTGTTGTTTGATTTTTCTTGCTGATTTTCATGAGATCCTCAGCCAAAGAAACAGTTGTGAAAGCAAACAGACAACCTACAGAATGGGAGAAAATGTTTACGTCCTACACATCTGATTATTTGTTTTTTATTTTTTTTGTTTATATTTTGTTATTGAGTTGGTTGAGTTTCTTATATGTTTTAGATATTATCCCATATATGGTTTGTAAATATGGAAGTTCCTTTTAGGAAAGTAGAGATGGTTCCATAGTGAAGATAGTTTCGCTGATCTATGCTCAGCAGGATATGAATGCAGAGACTCTTTTTACATTGTGTATTTGTCTGACTGTACATTCTTACCTGGTTCTTGTGAGCAGAGGCATGTTAGCATTTTTATATATATATAAAGGGAGGACTCAATGGCTATACTGAATTCAAGCTTATGGTTTTGTTTTGATCATCATATCCTTGAGTAGTCCTTGATTCCCTATGAGAGAAATTGATAAGAGTACCTGATTAGGAGTTATGAGATCTGGGTTTTAATTTAACATGGCCCTATAACCTTGGCTAAGTTACTAACCCACTCTCAGAATTAAATACCTCATCTGCCAAAAGAAGAAGTTGGAGTAGGTGATTGATAAAGTCTTTTGTTGTCCTGAAATACTATGGTATTTTTGGGAATTATCTATAAAAGTGCTCACCCAGCCTTCTCTTAGCCTCTTGTGAGGGCTCAGTGGCAAGGTAGAAAGAGAAAATACACATGGCTTTATCACTTAGTCCCTGTATGGCCATAGAAAATTATTTCTGTAAATGCCTATATCCAAAAGTCAAAAAGATCACAAATAGATAACCTAATGAATCATCTCAAAGAGCTGGAAAAAGAAAAACAGACCAACCCCAACCCCAGCAGAAGAAGAGAAATCATTAAGATCAAATCAGAACTAAATGAAATTGACAACAGAGAAACTATATGGAAGACTAATAAAACAAAAAGTTGGCTCTTTGAAAAACTAAATAAAAGTGACACACCATTGGCTAGATTAACGAAAATCAGAAAAGAAAAATCTCTAATAAGCTTCATCAGGAACAATAAAGGAGAAATTACAACTGATTACATGGAGATACAAGATATAATTTATGAATACTACAAAAACCTCTGTGCACACAAACTGGAAAATTTGGAGAAAATGGACAATTTCTTAGAAACACACAGCCTCCCTAGGCTCAACCAGGAAGAAATATAATTCCTGAACAGAACAATTCAAGTACTGAAATTGAAACAGTAATGAAAAACCTTCCTAAAAAGAAAAGTCCTGGACAAGATGGTTTCACATCCAAATTTTACCACACCTACAAAGAGGAACTGGTGCCTATCCTGCAGAAATTATTACGCAACATCAAGAAGGAAGGAATCCTCCCCAACACATTTTATGAAGCGAACATAACCCTGATACCAAAACCAGGGAAGAATGCAACAAAAAAGAAAACTACAGACCAATATCTCTAATGAATATAGATGCAAAAATTCTCAAAAAAAAAAAAAAAAATCCTAGCCAATAGAATCCAGGTGCTTGTCAAGAAAATAATTCATCACAACCAAGTGGGTTTCATCCCAGGGATGCAGGGATGGTTCAACATACACAAATCCATAAATGTAATTCGCCATATAAACAGAAGCAAAAGCAAAGACCATATTTACTATTTCCTTTAATTCAAACCATTATTGTAATATTATTCATGTCAATTCTGTAATACACTGTATAGTAGGTCTCTTAAATATTTTCAAGACGTTTACCATTTTATTGAGGAGATTAAGCAAGTTCTCACTGTAGAATTGCTAGAGCATTGGAATTTGTACCTTGTTCAAACCACGAAGCAGGGCATAGGATAGGAAAAAAGAGATTTATGCATTTATTGATATGAAAATTTATGTGAATGCACAAAGATTAGATTCTGTTGCACATTTACTCAATTCTCTTTGTTAAAATGATTAAAAGTGTTTGATATTGAGATAATCAATACTAGGAAGCATCAGGTAAGCATACATGTAAACTAAATGCCAGAGTATATTCATGACAGAGATTAGGGGATGGATGTGATTGTAAACATTTGTCCTGTGCTTCATAGAGACTGTGGCTCTATCTGTCCATTCTGTCAGCCTAGTTAACTGCTCCAAAATGGTCCTATCAGAAGTCAATGACACCACATAAACAGTTGCTGTGAATCTCTGAACCACAGAGTATTTTCTCAGACTCCTTTCTGCTAGCTCAAATACCATAAAACCTTATCTCTTTAGATCCCAGCTCTTTAATTTTTCTCATTCAGAGTTTATTCTTGATTATATATTTTTTAAAGTCAGGTTTATTAAGGCATAGTTTACCTACAGTAAAATTTATTCCTTTTTAGTGTATATAGTTTGATGAGTTTTTTTTTGTTTTTTTTTTTGAGACAGAGTGAGTCTCACTTTGTTGCCTAGGCTAGAGTGAGTGCCATGGCGTCAGCCTAGCTCACAGCAACCTCAAACTCCTGGGCTCAAGCGATCCTTCTGTCTCAGCCTCCCAAGTAGCTGGGACTACAGGCATGAGCCACCATGCCCGGCTAATTTTTTCTATATATATTAGTTGGCCAATTAGTTTCTTTCTATTTATAGTAGAGACGGGGTCTCACTCTTGCTCAGGCTGGTTTCGAACTCCCGATCTCGAGCAATCCACCCACCTCCGCCTCCCAGAGAGCTAGGATTACAGGCGTGAGCCACTGCGCCCGGCCTAGTTTGATGAGTTTTGACAAATGTCATGTAACTAACAAAATCATGATAGAGAATATTTTCATCCCTCTAAAATTCCCTAATATCTCTGAGGTTAATTTTCTTCCTTTCCTCTGCTGGACCTTGATAATCACTGATCTACTTTATATCACTATTATTTTGCCTTTTAAAATTATTATTAATGTTTTTGATTGACAAATCATAACTGTACACATGTATAGGGTACAATGTTATGTTTAATATGTGTATACAATGTGACATGCTTAAATGAAGCTAGCATGTCCATCATCTCTCTTAATTATCATTTTTTTATAGTGAGACACTTGAAATAACTCTTAGTTATTTTGAAATATATACTACATTATTATTGACTATAGTCACTCTGCTGTGTCTCAAAACCTATTACTCTTGTCTATCTGAAACTTTGTACCCTTTAGCAAACAACTTCTCATTCCCTCCCTCCTAAAACTCTCCCTCAGTCTGGTAATCATTGTTCTACTCTCAACTTCTATGATTTCAACTTTATTATATTCCACATATAAGTAAAATCATGTGATATTTGTCTTTCTATGTCTGTCTTATTTCACTTAGCGTAATGTCTTCCAGATTTATCTATGGTGTTGCAAATGACAGAACTCACTCAGTGTAAAGCTGAACAGTATTTCATTGTGGATATATACTACATTTTTATATTCATTCATTCCTTGATGGACACTTAGGCTGTTTCTGTATCTCAGCTATTGTGAATAATGCTGCAATGAATGTGTGAGGGTAGGTATCATTTTGACATCTTTTTTTTAATTTTTATTTTATTCATTTTTTATTTATTTCATCATATTATGGAGGTACAAGGGAGGAGGAAAGGGGACATCTTGATTTTAATTGCTTAGCATATATACCCAGAAGTGGGTGTACTGGGTCATATTGTGTTTCTAGTTTAAGTTTTTTGGGGAATTTCCATAGTAGTTTTTACAATGTCTGTACTAATTTACATTCCGTATGAGTTCCCTTTTCTACATGTCATCTCCAATACTTGTCCTGTTTCATCATTTTGATAAAAGCCATCGTAACAGTGTGAGGTGATATCTCATTGTGGTTTAAATTTTCTTTTCCCTAATGATTAGTGATGCTGAGCATTTTTTTATGTACCTATTGGTGATTTTTGTGTCTTCTTTTAAGAAATGTTTGTTCAGGTCCTTTACTCATTTGTTAATAAAGTTATTTGTTTTCTTGCTAGTAAGTTTTGTTAGTTCCCTATATATTTGGGGTATTAATCTATTATCAAATATATGGTTTGCAAATATTTTCTCCCATGCTGTGGGATGTCTCTTTACTTTGTTAAGTATGTCCTTGGCTTTCCAGAAGCTTTTTTTTTAAATTTCAGCATATTATGGGGGCACACATTTAAAGCTTTCAAATAATGCCCTTGCCCCAACTCCCACCACAAGTCTGAGCTTAAAGTGTGACCATCCCCCAGATGGTGCACATCTCGCTCATTATGCATGCATATACCTGTGCCCCTGCCCCCTCCCACCTGCCCAATACCCAATTACTGTAGTTCTTATGTGTCTATTTAGATACTGTTCAGTTAATACCAGTTTGCTGGTGAGTATATGTGGTGTTTATTTTTCCATTCTTGAGAAACTTCACTTAGTAGTATGGGTTCTAGCTCTAACCAGGAAAATACAAGATGTGCTATATCACCGTTGTTTCTTAGAGCTGAATAGTACTCCATGGTATACATATACCACATTTTATTAATCCAGTCATGAATTGATGGGCACTTGGGTTGTTTCCACAGTTTTGCAATTATGAATTCTTCTGCTATAAACATTCAAGTGCAGGTGACTTTTTTTGTAGAGTGTCATTGGATCTTTTGGGTAGATGCCCAGTAGTGGGATTGATAGATCAAATGGTAGATCCACTTGTATTGCTTTAAGGTATGTCCATATTGCTTTCCACAGAGGTTGAACTAGTTTGCAGTCCCACCAGCAGTGTAGGAGTGTTCCTAACTCTCCACATCAATGCCAGCATTTATTGTTTTGGGACTTTTTGATAAAGGCCATTCTCACTGGAGTTAAGTTATATCTCATTGTGGTTTTGATTTGCATTTCCCTGATGATTAGAGATGTTGAGCATTTTTTCATATGTTTCTTGGCCATTATTCTGTCTTCTTTAGAAAAGTTTCTGTTCATGTCCTATGCCCACTTCTTGATAGGTTTGTGTGATTTTTTCTTGCTGATTTTCATGAGTTCTAAGCAGATTCTAGTTATCAGCTCCTTATCAGATGTGTAGAATGCAAACATTTTCTCCCATTCTGTAGGTTGTGTGTTTACTTTCATGAGTATTTTTTTGGCTGTGCAGTTTTTTAGTTTGATCATGTCCCATTTATTTATTTTTGTTCCTGCTGTGATTGCCTTTGGGGTCTTATTAATAAATTCTTTGCCTATGCCGATGTCTAGGAGAGTGTTACAATATTTTCCTCTAGAATTCTAATAGTTTCATATCTTAGGTTTAAGTCTGTTATCCAGGGTGAGTTGATTTTTGTGAGAGGTGAAAAGTGTGGATCCTGCTTTAGCCTTCTACAAGTGGCTATCCAGTTTTCCCAGCACCATTTATTGAAAAGGGAGTCTTTTCCCCAGTGTATGTTTTTGTCTGCTTTGTCAAAGGTTAGATGGCTATATGAGGGTGCTTTATATCAGGGTTCTCCGATCTGTTCCACTGGTCAATATTCCTATTTTTGTGCCAATACCAAATTGATTTAGTTACCACTGCTCTGTAGTATAGTTTGATATCTGGCATATTAATACCAACCATTTTGTTTTTATTGCTTAGAATTGCTTTTGATATGCGGGCTCTTCTATGGGTCCAAACAAAGTGTAAAATTATTTTTTCCATATCTGTGAAGAATGAAGATGGGATTTAAATAGGTAGTGCATTGAATCTGTAGATCAGTGTGGGTAGTATGGACATTTTAATGATGTTGAGTCTGATGACCCACGAGCATGGTATGGATTTCCATCTGTTTACATCCTCTGCTATTTCCTTCCTCAGTATTTCATAGTTATCCCTGTAGAGGTCTTTTACCTCCTTGGTTAAGTATATTCTTAGGTACTTGTTTTTCTTTGTTCCCATTGAGAAGGGAATTGAGCCTTTGATTTGGTGCTCAATTCGATTGTTGTTGGCATATATAAATGCCTCTCATTTCATAAATGAAGAAATCAATATGGAAATAAAAAATTCTTTGAACAAAATGATAATGGAGAGACAAGTTATCAACTCCTCTGGGACACAGCTAAAGCAGTATTGAGAGGAAAGTTTATTTCCATAAATGCCTATAACCAAAAGTCAAAAAGATCACAAATAGACAATCTAATGAAATGACTCAAAGAGCTGGAAAAAGAACATACCAACCCCAAACTCAGTAGAAGAAGTGAAATTAACAAGATCAAATCAGAATTAAACAAAATTGACAACAGGAAAGCTATACGGGAGTTTAATAAAACAAAAAGTTGGTTCTTTGAAAAAATAAAATTGACACGCCTTTCACTAGGCTAACAAAAAGCAGAAAAGAGAAATCTCTAATAAGCTCCATTAGGAATAAAAAAGGGGATATCACAACTGATCCCAAGGAGATACAAGATATAATTTATGAATACTACAAAAACCTTTATGCACACAAACTGGAAAATATGGAGGAATTGAACAAATTTATAGAGACACACAGCCTCCCTAGGCTCAACCAGGATGAAATAGAATTCCTGAACAGACCAATAACAAGAGCCAAAATAGAAACAGCAATTAAAAATCTCCCTAAAAAGAAAAGTCCTGGCCCAAACGGTTTCACACCGGAATTTTCCCACATTTACAAAGAAGAACTGATGCCTATCTTGCAGAAATTATTCCACAACATCAAGAAGAATGGAAACCTCCCCAACACCTTTTATGAAGTGAGCATTACTCTGATACCAAAACCAGGAAAAGATGTAACATAAAAAGAAAACTACAGACCAATAACCCTTATGAATATAGATGCAAAAATTTTCAACAAAATCCTAGATAACCGAATCCAGACACTTATCAAAAAAATAATCCATCACGACCAAGTGGGCTTCATCCCAGTGATGCAGGGATGGTTCAACATATGTAAATCTATAAATGTAATTCACCACATAAACAGAAGTAAAAACAAAGACCACATGATTCTTTCAATAGATGCAGAAAAAGCTTTTGACAAAATTAAACACCCTTTCATGATAAGAACACTTAAAAAATAGGTATAGAAGGGACATACCTAAAAATGATACAAGCCATATGTGACAAATCCATAGTCAACATCATACTGAAGGGGGAAAATTAAAAGCATTCCCACTTAGAACTGGAACCAGGCAAGACTGCCCACTATCTCCACTTCTATTCTACATAGCGCTGGAAGTCCTGGCTACAGCAATCAGACAGGAAAGTGCAATTAAAGGTATCCAAATTGGGGCAGAAGAGATCAAACTTTCACTGCTTGCTGATGATATGATATTATATTTAGAAAACTCCAGGGATTCAATCAAGAAACACCTGGAATTGATAAATGAATTTAGTAAAGTCTCAGGATCCTAAAGCTTTTTAGTTTGATGCCATCACATTTGTCTATTTTTGCTTTTTTTGCCTGTGTTTTTGGGGTCATATCCAAGCAATTATTGCCTAGCTAAATGGCATGGAGCTTTCTTCTAGTAGTTTTACAGTTTCTGGTTTTCTATTTAAATTTTAATCTATTTTAAGTTGAATTTTGTATATGGTATAATTAAGAGTCTAATTTTTTCTTCCACAGGTGGATATCCAGTTTTCCCAGCCACCAGGGAGGGCCTGAAATGGCCCCACCTGAAAAGGAAGTCTGATTTTGAGGGAGAGGCAATCTGAGTTTCACAATCTGGCTCTCAGGGACAAATTTTGCCTTTCTTCTTCAAACTAGCTGAGCTCCCCCATGATGATGCTAGGGGCTGGGCACCTCCCAGGCCAGAATCTCAGTTTGGGCTGAGAACATGGCCTTCCTTTGGGGGGAGGGTCGCTCCTCCAGTGCACTATGGCTGGGACTCACACTGCACTCTCTTTTCAGTTCTGCCCATGTGGGCTTCCTTTCCTCATGAGGTTAGTTAACAAATCTCTCTGTGTCCCCAGGCAACACGATCCAGTCCTGGGGTACAGGATCTGGGCTGTGGGACTGTTCCCAGGTCCCAAGAGATCAATCCCAAACCATGCCAGAGAGAAATGTGATGATCCCAAGTTGCCTATGGGATAGTTAAGCAGGTTTGATGTCCGTCCCTCTGTTTCAGGGTGTGCCCTCATCTGATGGAGCAGCTGGTCAAGCAGCACAGGATAGAGCCAATGATGATGGACCTCACAACCCACATACCCCTTAGTCCTCTGTAGGTCTTAAAGAGGAAAGTTATGAGCCCCACTCTCTGTGAAAGCCCCAACAGTGGGGAAGCATCAGCTCCTGGAAGCTTGGGCTCAATTGTCTCTCTAAGAAACCATGGGTGGCAGAAGGAAAGGAGAGGAAAAGCATTTGAATAGAAGAAAACTAGCACCCTGGTTATCTCTGTCCCTCTCTCTGGAAGGCAGCACACCCAGAATGTCCAGGCTCTGAGGCCACACCTGTCCCCCTTGTAGCTCCCTCAGTCTGGGCTGGAGTTGGGAAATGATGAAAACTGAGGGGCTGAAGCCCTATGAGTAGGACAAATACAAACAGTGGGTGGAGAAGCAAGATGCTGCCTGCTGCCTTGGTTTGGGTGTGTGGTGATGGGAAGTATCCCACAGGGGCTGGCAGCCTGTTGCTTTGTTCTCAAGAAGCACCCAGTTCACTGGTGGCAGCAGCTTTTGGGCTTGGGAGCCTGCTGTCTGCCATAGATGTTAGGGAGGGAGAAAAAAGCCACTCCACCTACCCTTTTCACTGGACTCCATGGCCCTCTGGGGATGTCCTCTGCTGATACCTTGCTCTTCTTGCTCTGCTCTGCAACTTCTTCCCATAAAATCTCTTGTAGGTTCTGATACTTTTTCTTCAGAAGCACACCTGATCTATCTATGATTGTTTGTTATTTCTTTTTCATCTAAAACTTTTCCTTCTTTCTGATATGATCTGGCAGATGGCATTTCTCGTTAGCCATCGTCCCCCTATACGGACTTCTTAATAGATGCAGAAAGCATCCTTTTTGAAGAATGTTTATTAACATGAGAAATTCTATCTGTGGTAGACAGACTCTAAAGTGACCCCTCATGACTCCTTTGTCCTCGTGTTCACACCTTTATATAATCCCATCCCCTTGAGTATGGGAGTACATATGGGTTTCATCTAATTAATAAGATACAGCACAGATGATGAGATATCACTTTTGCGATAATGTTATGTAGTTTGTAGCACCAGTCTTACTAGGGGACACATTCTCTCTTTCTGTGTTTGATGAAGTCTGGCATGTTGTGAAATTTTACTGTGGAGGGGCGCACATGGCAAAGAAGCGAAGGGGATTTCTAGAAGATAGGCAGTGAGAAATTGTGGTTCTCAATCTGACAGCCTGCAAAGAACAAATTGTTGCCAATAACCACTGGAGTTTGAAAGTGAATTCCTCCCCAGTTCAGCTTCAGATGAGATTACACCACTGACCAATATCTTGACTGCAGCTTTGTGAGATGCTGGAAGAGAGGGTCCATTTAAGCTGTTACCAAACTCCTTATCCACAGAAAGTGTGTGATAATATGTAAGTGTTGTTTTAAGCAACTAAGTTTTTGATGCTGTTGTTATGTCACAATAGATATCTATCTAAATACTAAGTGAAAAAGCAGAATGAAAACAGTGTATCCTGTACTTGTCATTCATCTTTGCTCCAATGGCTTATAAAATCACTAAATTTTAAGTTACACTACATGTTAATGGTTGAAGAACAGCTGTGCTACTGTGACTCTGCTTAGTTTCCCTTATATATGATTAACTCAGTTCAGTGCACCTTCTGATTCTGGGACTCTGGCTGAAGAAGCAGCCTCTCTATTAGGAATTCCCATTTTTGTGCCAAAGAGGATGAGAATGAACTTTGAATTAAGTTTGAATCATACAATTACATTAAAAGGTTCTACTCAGATGTGACTTATATTGCACCAGTTTATTATGGTTGTAGGATTGAAAGCTAAATTTCCTGGCTGGAGGATCTCTCTCAACTTCTACAAGTTTATTACAGTTCCTTGCTATGGGCCTTCTCATAAGTCCTCTCACAGGCCCTCTCTCAAAATCACAGTGAGCAACAGGATTTCTCACATTGTATCTCCCTCATGCTTCAAATTTCCATGTCTTCCACTTCTTCTACCAGCCAGAGAAACTCACTGCTTTTAAAAAGCTCACCTGATTTGGTCAGGCCCAAATAGATAGTCTTCATATATTATGCTCAATTTATCTGAGATCTTAATCATATGTGCAAAATTCCATCACTGTAGTACTTCAATTAATGTTTGATTGAATAACCAGTAGACAGAGGAGGGGCCTTTATTAATTTGCATACAAAACTTACATATTACATACCACACTTACATATTACTTTTGTAATCAGAATAAAAGTATATCTAAAATACTTGTACCTGTGACTCGGGTGGGGAAAAGGCAATGTATGTAACCTAAACATTTGTGCCCCTGTAATATGCTGAAATAAAAATAAAATAAAATATTCAAAAATACACTTCCAATTAAAACTGAGAAGAAAAAGAGAACAAACACTCATCTTGGAATCATACAAAGCCATTTTCAAATCATATTTCATCCATTTACCTATGTGGGCTTTTGACAACTTATTTAAAATATGGGTATAATAGTAACTATTTTAACTGGTTGTGTTGAAAAGTAAGTGTGATAAAGTTTGTAACATTCCTAGTAAAGCTCCTAACATAAGGTTTTTTAAAACTGGAAGCTTAGATCTTAATTTTATAGTAAACTTTACATCAAATAAATCCCTAATAGTGACCATTCAAGTTAAAATTATTATAAAAATTACAGACCTTCATCTGCATCCCATCAGTGTCGTACTTAGTCTTGGCAATGAAGTTAGATGCAAAAGGAATATGAGATGTTTCTTACTGAAACTACAAGTTTTTCTTCATGGTGGCTTTCAGCCAAAATAGGTGATGAGGCACCAGGTCTAAAATCAAAGCCATTTTTTAATAAAGGATTTCAAATCATGTTACTTCGTTTCCAAAACCACTGTTTTAGGTTTTTAAAATGAATTTTGCTTGGAATATGAACAACAATCAATGAAGTAAAGGCACTGAAATGCCAAATCAATGCTTCTGATATATGGTTTTCTAACTGGCAAACACAAAACTAGAAAAAAAATCTTATTTATCCATAGTAATAACTTTCACATCACCAAAATGAAATATATTCACTACAAGTTAGAAATTATAACAGAACATATGGAAGGGCCCTTAGAGATATTCAAATTTGATGCTATCATTTCTCAGATTGGGAAATTGAGGTATAGAGAGCAGAAGATATCAATGTCCGACATCAAATTCTTCTCTTGAGTTATTTCTAGAGCAATGGTATCAGTAGGAATATTCTGACCCTCAGGAAGGTAATTACTGGCTTATTATTCCCCTTGTTAAGAGGATACTTATCTCCACGTCCTTGCAATAGTGAATTGTACTGCCATAAACATTCAGGTGCAGTTGACTTTATTATAGAATGTCTTATGCTCTTTTGGGTAGATGCCTAATAATGCTATTGCTGGATCCAATGGTATTTCTATTTTTAGCTCTTTGAGGTATCTACAATTCTTTTCCATAAAAGTTGCACTAATTTGCAGTCTCACCAGCAGTGTAAGAGTGTTCCTGTCTCTCCACATCCTAACTAGCATTTGTCGTTTTGGGATTTTTTGATAGAGGCCATTCTCACTGGAGTTAGGTGATATCTCATTGTAGTTTTTATTTGCATTTCTCTAATTATTAATTCATGAGTGGATTATTAAAATTTGGTATATGTTTACAATGGAATATTACTCAATTCTAAGAAACCACAGTGAGCTAGCACCACTTATATTATCCTGGATTGAGCTTAAGCCCATTATCCAAAGTGAGGTGACACAAGATCAGAAGAATTGGATCCACATATACTCCCCATCAAATTGGTACTGACTAATTAACACTATGGCATTCCAATAGTGGTGGTGTTCACCAGGGATTCGGGGGTTGGGGGGATAGGCCCACATCTGAGGGATGTGGTGAGCATTGTGGGGGGGAAGGGCATATCTCTAACCCTTGCTAGAGAGAGGCAACGATGTAAAATGCAACCAAAATGTTTGTACTCTCATATTTTCTTGAAATAAATAAATAAATAAAAAGCAGAAATATGAACTAGAAAAAAATGACACTTATCTACTTAAGACATTTCTTCCTAAAAGTAATTCACTGCCAGCTAAGTTCAGCCCATCATCAAATTTAGGAAGTACATATTCAATGACTGTATTTTTTTTTCTGTTCTCCTTTCCTTATCCTGTGTCCATAACACCTGCCCATACACTAACCAATTAGAATGCAAGCAAGCACATGTTTTCTTCTGTAATTTTCCTCTCTCACCTGAATTTCAGGATTGGTCAAGGTATACTCATTCACATTGAGATATTTTCATTTGATAAGGCCTGTAGGATCAATTTTTCTAGACATATCTATGTGTTGATAGAAGACAAAGTAATGTACTTTATAACTATAGAATCGTTAGGTACAAACTAGCTCCACTGGCCAAGGATAAGGGACTTATTCAAAGTGAAGTATGTATACAGACTAGTACAAATCATGGACTAGGAATTGTAGGAAAACACCATCTTCTCAAGCTCACTGCTAACACATGATAATATTTGGCCAGTTACAAATACATGATTTATATAAGCCAAGGGTATGCCAGAGAGTAATTCTCTGGCAACATTTCCTTCTGGACACATGCAGATTACCTGACTGGAATTGTTACAAGCTGGTTATTTTGGATGAAGACCTAGCTATGGAATGGAGAAGGATCTTGTGGAGGGAGAAGTGCCCTACATCAGATGAAAATGCCCTAAAAATGTTGTGACATGGTTGGATCAATGCTGACATTTTTCAAATGCAAAAAGGGAAAAATGTGAGAAAGCAAACATAATTTTTTTTCTTCACAGACTGTATCTTTACTTGTTAAGTCTGTACTCTTTTTCAAGGTTCAGATTAAGCCCTGTCTCCTCCAGGTTTCTCATTGCCTTCCCAGACTTGACATGTTCAGTTAGGGGAGCGAGCTATTAATAGTAGTCCAGTAGTATTTTGATGGTTTGCGCTTGATATACAGTACCTTTTTCACAACATCACAGTAATCATAGCAGTGGTCTACAAGGTGGCATGGTCTATCCCAAAAAAAATAGTGTGGGTTGAGTGAGTAATTCAAAAAAACATGGATTGAAAGAAGTTCTGCACCACTTAGTATACAGAAAGCTGCAAAAGAACTTCCAACGTAGCAATAATAAAAATCAGATAATCTAATAAACACAATTGTTTCCAAGTAACTAAGATTGCTAAGGTTAACTAAATCCCAAAGAGTGAAAAGGCCCTTTGAAGAGAGACAGGGCACATAAACTATTTTATTTTTTGGAGAGAATGACAGGAAACTGTAGTTTACAAAAAGCATGTTACTGGCACAAGAACAGAGACATAGATCTATGTAACAGAAGTTAGAACCCAGGTATAAAACCATCCTCATATACCCATTTAGTATTTGACAAAGCAGACAAAAACATACACTAGAGAAAATAATACTTATTCAATACGTAGTTCTGGGAAAACTGGATAGCCACATGTAGAAGACTGAAACAGGATCTGCACCTTTCACCTCCAACAAAAATCAACTCATGGTGGATAGCAGACTTAAACCTAAAACATGAAACTATAAGAATTCTAGAATAAAGTGTTGGAAGAAATCCTCTAGACATTGGCCTAGGCAAAGAATTTATGAAGAAGACCCCAAAGCCAATGACATCAACAACATAAATAAATGAATTGGACCTGATCAAATTAAAAAGCTTCTGCACAGCCAGATAAACTATCATGAGAGCAAACAGACTACCTACAGAATGGAAGAAAATATTCCCATGTTACACATCTGATAAAGCACTTACAACTAGAATCTATATAGAACTCAGGAAAATCAGCAAGAAAAAAAATCAAACAACTCTATCAAAAAGTGGGGAAAGGACATGAACAGAAACTTTTCAAAAGAAGATAGTCTAATGGCTACCAAGCATATGAAAAAATGATTAACATCTCTGATCATCAAGGAAATGCAAATCAAAACCACAATGAGATATCACTTAACTCCAGTGAGAGTGGCCTTTATCAAAAAATCTCCAAACAATAAATGCTGGTGTGGATGCAGAGAGAGAGGAACACTCCTACACTGCTGGTGGGACTGCAAACTACTTTAACCTCTGTGGAAAGCAATATGGAGATATCTTAAAGCAATACAAGTGGATCTACCATTTGATCCAGCAATTCCATTACTGGGCATCTATCCAAATGATCCAATGACACTCTACAAAAAAGACACCTGCACTTGAATGTTTATAGCAGCACAATTCATAATTGCAAGGCTGTGGACACAGCCCAAGTGCCCATCAATCCAAGAATGGATTAATAAAATGTGGTATATGTATACCATAGAGTACTATTCAGCTCTAAGAAACAACAGTGATATAGCACATCTTATATTTTCCTGGTTAGAGCTGGAACCCATACTACTAAGTGAAGTATCCCAAGAATGGAAAAACAAGCACCACATATACTCTCCAGCAAACTGGTACTAACTGAGTAACACCTAAGTGGACACATAGGTACTACAGTAATAGGGTATTGGGCAGGTGGGAGGGGGGAGGAAGTGGGTATATACATACATAATGAGTGAGATGTGCACCATCTGGGGGATGGTGATGCTGGAAACTCAGACTTTTGGGGGGAGGGATGGAAAGGGGCATTTATTGAAACTTTAAAATCTCTGCCCCCATAATATGCCAAAATAAAAAAATAATAAAAAAAAACACACACACAAAGATCCAGAGGGGGAAAAAAAGAAAACCCACAATGAGATATCACTTAGCACCAATGAGAATGGCCTTTATCAAAAAGTCCCAAAACAATAAATGTTGGCATGGATGTGGAGAGATAGGAACATTCCTACACTGTTGGTAGGACTGCAAACTAGTGCGACCTCTGTGGAAAGCAATATGGAGACCCTTAAAATGATACAAGTAGATCTAACATTTAATCCAGCAATCCCATTACTGGGCATCTATGGAAAAGAACAAAAGACATTCTATAAAAAAGACATCTGCACTAGAATGTTTATAGCAGCACAATTCACATTTGCAAAGATGTGGAAACAACCCAAGTGCCCATCAATCCATGAGTGGATTAATAAAATATGGTATATGTATACCATGGAGTTCTACTCAGCCACAAAAAAAACAAAACAAAACAAAAAAAAAAACAAAAAAAAAACAATGGTGATATATCATCACCTCTTGTATTATCCTGGATAGAGCTGGAACCCATTCTATTAAGTGAAGTATGCCAAGAATGGAAAAAGAAGCACCACATGTTCACCAGAAAATTGGTATTAACTGATCAACACTTAAGTGCATATATAGTTGTAACATTCATCAGGTGTCGAGAAGACGGGAAAGGGGCGGAGGGGATGTGTATATACACACTTAATGGATGCAGTGCACACCGTCTGGGGTATAGACACATTTGAAGTGCTGATGCGGGTGGGGCAAGGCAATATATGTAACCTAAATATTTGTATCCATGTAATATGCTGAGATAAAAAAATATTTTAAAAAGTGAGTAAAAAGAAAACAATTTGAATTTTCTTTTCTTCTTTTTTTTAATTTCAGTATATTCTGAGGGTACAAATGTTAAGGTTATGCATATTGCCCTTGCCCTCCCTCCTCCCTGGAGTCAGAGCTTCAAGTGTGTCCATCCCCCAGATGGTGGATTTGGAAGAATCTACTGTGGGATATTGATTAATTTAGAATGCTTGAAACTCTCAGACAAAAGTGGAGTCTTCTTTGACTCACAATCTCTTTTCCCAAGCCTCCATCAACTGTTGACAATGAAGATTAATGACAAAAGGACCTAAAAGAGTGGGCTTGATTGGTGTGCATTCATGTAGGTGGAACTGCCACTGGTAAACAGGCAGGAAACTTTGCCTGTTTCCCTGGACTTTTACCCCAAACACAAACCATCTGCCACAGGAAGAAGTGGAGGAAATTCTACAGCTCCCAGGATCCAGGCAAAGTATCAGTGCTTACAGAAGAATGATAGAAACAAATTTCATCTGCCTTTGGGAAAGAGGAGTAGGAAATCCTTTCAAATACAGGAGATCAGCTACCACTGGAGGAGGAGCAGGAAACTTTACTGTCCAATAAAGCTGACGAATGTAAGACAGAGATAGACTGCTACCCAGAGGAGGAGGAGGAACACTATGAAATCCCCATTTCTGAGACACACATGCACAGTGTCTAAGATTGTGGATGGAGTTGAAGAACTGATGACCTCCTTGGCCAACAGCACATGCTTTTCTTGAGTAATGAGCAACTACAGTCTACTGCTGAGGGAATGTAACCATGTGGAGAGAAACCATACTGTTGACCAGGCATATAAGGCTTGCTGAAAGCTAGAGGTAGAACAGAAACTCTAATAAAAGACTTCCAGCAATCCCAGGCACACATTAAGCACAAGGTGGTGACTGACTACTGGAAGAAAGAGTCAGTTCCTTAAAGCATACGTGTACACTGAAGGTAACTATAGCAACAACAAAACCTAAATGCAGGTCAACTACTAACCAGATTGACTCAACAGTATACACTAACAGCCTGACAAAAGAAGTGGCACACACATTTCTAGGCATAAAATCTATTACCTATTTAGCTGTGCAGAAGCTTTTTACTTTGATCAGGTCCCATTTATTTATTTTTGTTGCTGCTGTGATTGCTTTTTGGATCTTCTTCATAAATTCTTTGCCTAGGCAATGTCTAGGAGAGTGTTTCCAACATTTTTTTCTAGAATTCTAATACTTTCATACCTTAGGTTTAAGTTTGTTACCCAGCATAAGTTGATTTTTGTGAGAGGTGAAAGGTGTGGATCCTGTTTCAGCCTTCTACAAGTGGCCATCCAGTATTCCCAGCACCATTTATTGAAAAGGGATTCTTTTTCCCAGTGTATGTTTTTGTCTGCTTTGTCTAAGACTAGATGGCTATATGAGGATGGTTTTTTGTCAGGGTTCTCAGATCTGTTACACTTGTCAATATTACTATTTTTGTGCCAATACCAAATATATTTAATTACCACAGCTTTGTAGTATAGTTTTAAATCTGGCATATTGATGTCTTCCATTTTGTTTTTATTGTCTAGAATTGCTTTTGATAAACGGGATATTTTCTGATTGCAAACGAAGAGTAAAATTATTTTTTCTATATTTGTGAAGAAAAATCTTGGGATTTGAATAGGTATTTCATTGACTCTGTAGATCATTTTGGGTAGTATAGACATTTTAACAATGTTGAGTCTGCCGCCCCATGAGCATGGTATGGATTTCCATCTGTTTACATCCTCTGCTTTTTCCTTCCTCAGCATTTCATAGTTCTCCCTGTAGAGGTCTTTTACCTCCTTAGTTAACATACAACCTACAGAATTGGAGAAAATTTTCGCATTCTACACATTTGATGAGGGACTGATAACTAGAATCTACTTAGAGCTCATGAAAATAAGCAATAAAAAATCAAACAACCATATCAAAAAGGAGGCAAAGGACATGAACAGAAACTTTTCTAAAGAAGAGAGAATAATGGCTAACAAACATGAAAAAATGCTCAAAATCTCTAATCATCAGCGAAATGCAAATTGAAACCTCAATGAGATATCACTTACTTATGATAAGAATGGCGTTTATCAAAAAGTTCCAAAACAATAGATGTTGGAGTGGATGCAGAGAGATAGGAGCATTCCTACACTGCTGGTGGGACTGCAAACTAGTTAAACCTCTGTGGAAAGCAATATGGAGATACCTTAAAGCGATACAAGTAGATCTACCATTTGATCCAACAATCCCACTACTGGACATCTAACCAAAAGATCAAATCACACTCTACAAAAAAAAAAAAAAAAAAAAAAAAAAAAAAAAAAAAAAAAAAAAAAAAAACCTGCACTTGAATACTTTTAGCAGCACAATTCACAATTGCAAAGCTGTGGAAATAACCCACGTTCCCATTAATTCATGAATGGATTAATAAAATGTGATGCATGTATACCATGAAGTACTATTCAGCTCTAAGAAACAATAATGCTATAGCACATCTTGTATTTTCCTGGATAGAGCTGGAACCCATACTACTAAGTGAAGTATCCCAAGAATGGACAAACAAGCACCACATATGCTCACGAGAAAATTGGTATAAACTGATCAGCACCTAAGTGGACACATAGGAATTACATTTATTGAGTATTGGGCAGGTGGGAGGGGGGAGGAGGTGGCGGGTATATATATACATAATGAGTGAGATGTGCATCATCTGGGGGATGGTCACACTTGAATCTCAGACTTGTATGGGGAGCGGCAGCAAGGTCATTATTTGAAACCTTAAAATTTGTACCCCCATAATATGCTGAAATAAAAAAGAATAAAAAAATACTATTACCTATTTAATAGTAGGATAGAAATGCAAGTTAAAAACATAATTAGATATCACAATATACCTACTGGAATGGCTACAAAGAAAAGGCCTGGCAATGCAAATACTGGTAAAGATACAAAGTGAAGAGATCTCTCATAGATTGCTGGTGTCAATGGAGAATGGTACAACCATTGTGTGACACATTTTGACGTTTTCTTATGTTGTTAAATATAGCTTTACCTCATTACCTTGTAGCAATTTCACTCCCAGTTAAGGAAAATTAAAACTTATGTTCAGATGAAAACTTCTATATTAAATGTTAGAATAATTTTATTCATAATCACCAAAAACTGTAGGCAACAAATATGTCCATCAATTAGGGAAAGGAAAATAAAATGTGGTATATTTATACAATGGAAAAATACTCTACATTGAAAGTGATAAATTACTCATGGGCTGAACTACATGGATAATCTGAAAACATTGTGCTACATGAAATTAGTCAAACACAAAGACTACATACTTTATTATTCCATGAATATGAAATTATAAAAAAGTTAAAACAAGATCAGTGATATCAGCAAAATTGCAGAGTAGGAGTTCTCATGCTTCACTCCACTTTAGAGAAATCTGACTAGAATTTATCCATAGGCAAGAATGCCATGATGAATATCAGATCTTGGGAGTTAGGCTTAGACACTTTCTTGTATACACAACTGAGAAATGATTTAATGGTATGAGGAATGGTTCATTTTGATCATGCTGCCCCTCCCCTAAGCCAGCACAGCACCACACACAGAAATTTCTCCTGGACCTATGGTTTATATAGTACAGTGAGATATGTGAGTTGCAGGTGTATATTCAGATTTCCTACTAGGGACCCTTTGAAGGAGGGTTATCCTTATCTAACTTGTCTCATTCCATGAAAAACATTGGGAATACCAGTAGGGTTGGACTACCTTTGGGGGGTCATTTAGAAATAAAGAATGTGGTGAGGCTCAAAACAACCAACGTGCAGATCTTGGTGGTTGGTATGCATTTTGTCCAACAGAGGCACAACACCAGAGAAACTAACCAATAGCATCAAGGTGGAGAAAACATGGTCATCTGGTCTTCCAGGCTTGAATACCTAACCAGCTTCCCAATATAGCCCAGGTGCTCTTGTTAAGGCTTCCTCAAGTCAAGCGGCAACTGTATGCCAGTGATTACTTACAGAGAGAACATCTGGACCCGAGCCAACCCTAGTGGTGGAGAGTTAATCCAACTAAATTCTGACGCTTATATTACATTTTCCCCAGATTGGGGCACAACTGCAGGTCAGTTATCACTTAAAGGGAACATCTGGTCCTATACAATCTTAGCAGTGGAGAGGTAATCCACCTAATTTAGAATGCTCACACTGTCTTTCTAAGACTGGGAAGGTACTGCAAGTCACTAATTACCCACAGGTGAAGTATCTGGCCTCACTCAACCCCAACTGCAGAGTGGTGTCTCCACCAAACCTCAGAAATCTACTTAAGCCTACCCTAAACTGAGAGGTAAGCCCAAATCCATACATATCTACTCAGTATAGTCTCTGGGCATGCTCACCCAATGTGATAACCCAAGATACTTCAATTAGCCTTGAAGCCCATCATACAAACCTGCTCAGCTGCAGATTCCAAACACCAAGCACTGCTTAGCCAGGGAAAACAAGCTTCAACACTGTCTGATCAGAGATAGTTGCAGAGCACAGCTAATAGCCTCACCAGATGGCAGAGTTCAGCCAGTTGTCTCACCAGACCACAGACCACAGCCAGCAACAACATTTGACCTCAGACACAGGAAGTGATCCAGCCCAACAAGAGAACCTGACACCAAGTTTGGTGTTGCTACCAGCCAGTCCAGCCAGAATCTCAGGCTAGACTAAATGGTAAAGATATGTCACCCCTAAAGAACACCTGCAATGGCTGGAAGAGTTGCTGTCTCCTCAAATGCATAGGCATCAACATAAGGACACAAAGATTATGAAAAACAAACAAACAGGAAAATGTGACACCACCAAAAGAAACCAGTAAGTCTCCAGTAATGGTTCCAGAGAAAATGGAAATCTGTTATATGATTCACAAAGAATTCAGAAAAATCAGCCTAAAGAATTTTAGGAAACTCTAAGAAAATACAGATGGAAAATTAAATAAAATTTAGAAAACAATTCCCAAATAAAATTTGAAGTTTGCTAACAAAGTAGAAACAATAAAAAAATTAGACATAAAGAATACAGTAACAGTGAAGAATGATGTTGGGATTTTAATAGGTATTGCCTTGAATCTATAGATCAATTTGGGTAGTATAGACATTTTAATGATGTTGAGTCTGCTGACCCACGAGCATGGCATGGATTTCCATCTATTTACAACCACTGCTATTACCTTCCTCAGTGTTTCATAGTTCTCCCTGTAGAGGTATTTTACCTCCTTGGTTAAGTATATTCCTAGGTACTTTATTTTCTTTGTTGCTATTGTGAAGGGTATTGAGTCTTCGATTTGGTTCCCAATTTGATTGTTGTTGGCATATATGAATTCCTCTGATTTTTCTGTATTGATTTTTGTATCCTGAGACTTTACTAAATTCATTTATCAATTCCAGGAGACTCTTGGTTGCATCCTTGGGGTTTTCTAAATATAATATCATATCATCAGCAAATAGTGGAAGTTTGATATCTTCTGCCCCTATTTGGATACCTTTAATTCCACTTTCATGTCTGATTGCTATATCCAGGACTTCCAGCACTATGTTGAATAGAAATGTGGATAGTGGGCAGTCTTGCTTGGTTCCAGTTCTAAGTGGGAATGCTTTCAATTTTCCCTATTCTTCACATATATAGAAAAAAATAATTTTACGCTTCCTTTGGAATCAGAGAAGACCCCGCATATCAAAAGCAATTCTAGGCAATAAAAACAAAATGAAAGGTATTAATATGCCAGATATCAAACTATACTACAAAGCTATAGAAATTAAATCAATTTGGTATTGGCACAAAAATAGGAATATTGACCAATGGAACGAATCAGAAAACCCTGAGATAAAACTATCCTCATATAGCCATCTAACTTTGACAAGGCAGACAAAAACATACACTGGGGAAAAGAAACCCATTTCAATAAATGGTGCTGGGAAAACTGGATAGCCACTTGTAGAAGGCTAAAGCAGGATCCACACCTTTCACCTCTCACAAAAATAAACTCACGCTGGATAACAGACTTAAACCTAAGGTATGAAACTATTAGAATTCTAGAGGAAAATGTTGGAAACAAACTCCTAGAAATCAGCCTAGGCAAAGAATTTATGAAGACCCCAAAGGCAATCACAGCAGGAACAAAAATAAATAAATGGGACATGATCAAACTAAAAAGATTCTGCACAGACAAAAAATAGTCATGAAAGTAAACACACAACCTACAGAATGGGAGAAAATGTTTGCATTCTACACATCTGATAAGGGGCTGATAACTAGAATATACTTAGAACTCACGAAAATCAGCAAGAAAAAAATCAAACAACCCTATAAAAAAGTGGGCAAAGGACATGAAGAGAAACTTTTCTAAAGAAGACAGAATAATGGCTAACAAACATATGGAAAAATGTTCAACATTTCGAATCATCAAGGAAATGCAAATAAAAACTACAATGAGATATCGCTTGTCTCCAGTAAGAATGGCCATTATCAAAGCGTTACAAAACAATAGATGTTGGCATGGATGCAGAGACATAGGAACACTCCTACACTGCTGGTTGGACTGCCAACTAGTCCAACCTCTATGGAAAGCAATATGGAGATACCTTAAAGTGATATAAGTAGATCTACCATTTGATCCAGCAATCCCATTACTGGGCATTTACCCAGAAGATCCAATGACACTCTACAAAAAAGACACCTGCACTCGAATGTTTATAGCAGCACAATTTACAATTGCAAAACTGTGGAAACAACCCAAGTGCCCATCAATTCATGAGTGGATTAATAAAATGTGATGTATGTATACCATGGAGTACTATTCAGCTCTAAGAAACAATGGTGATACAGTAGATCTTATATATTTCTGGATAGAGTTGGAACTCATACTATTAAGTGAAGTTTCCCAAGAATAGGAAAACCAGCACCACATATACTCACCAGTAAACTGGTATTAACTGAGCAGCACCTAAGTGGACACATAAGAACTACATTAATTGGGTATTGGGAGGGGGGGTGTGGGAGGAGGGGGTGGGTATATACATACATAATGAGTGAGATGTGCACCATCTGGTGGATGGTCACACTTGAATCTCAGACTTGTGGAGAGAGGGGTGGCAAGAGCATTATTTGAAACCTTAAATTTTGTACCCCCAGAATATGCTGAAATAAAAAAAAAAGAATATAATAACTGAAATGAAGAATTCAATAGAAAGCTTGAACAGCAGACTTTATTAAGCAGAGGAATCAGTGAGCTTGAAAACAGGATAAATAAAATTGCTCAGTTAGGGAGAAAAAAGAAAAAGAGAATGAATAATCCTTATGGGAATTATGGAACACCATCAAACAAACAAGGATAGGAAGGGTTACTGATGGAGAAGAGGGAGAAAAAAGCCTAGAAAGCATTTTATGGAAATAATATTTGAAAATTTCTCAAAACTTGCAAAAGATGGCAGCATCTAGATATAGGAAGATCAGAGGTCAACAGTAAAATTCAATCCAAAGCAAAATTCACCAATATACGTCCTAATCAAATTATCAAAAATCAAAGACAAATAAATAATACTGAAAGAATCAAGAGATAAGAAAACAGCATATCATAGGGTCCCCAATACAGCTTTCAGTAAATTTCTCAGGAGAAATCCTTTATGTCAGGGGAGATATACAAAGTGCTAAAGGGGAAAAGTACCTGCCAAGTAAGAATATTTTATTCACAAAATTGTCCAGTAGAAATGAGGGAAAAATAAAAACATTTCCAGACACACAAAAATGAGGGAGTTCATCACCACTAGGCCTGCTGTACAGGAATTGCTAATGGAAGTTCTTTAAGATGAAATGAAAAGCTTCTAATTAGTAACAAAAGGCATATGGAAGTTGGAAAAACACAAACAAAAACAACTCAATAGTGTAAGTAATAAATCCTCAGATTCAAAATTCTCTAATTCTGTGAGGGTGGTGTATTAATCAATCTTACTCTCACTAGGAGAGTTAAAAGGCAAAACCATTTAACATAACTATAGCAACAACATATTTTTAAAATGCACAGATTACAAAAGCAAGTGCAAATTTTGACATCAAAATCATAAAAAGTATGTGTAGGGGTGAAAATATAAGGATTTTGTATGCAATTAAAGGAAAATTATTATGTTTAAAGTGGCCTATTATAAAAATAAGATATTTTATGTAAATAAAATATGGTAACCACAATGCAAG
Organism: Microcebus murinus; assembly: GCF_040939455.1. Lineage (NCBI taxonomy): Eukaryota > Metazoa > Chordata > Mammalia > Primates > Cheirogaleidae > Microcebus > Microcebus murinus. The sequence goes on from NC_134136.1 coordinate 70,720,163, forward strand.
AATTGTACAGATCATAAAAAGAAACTATTCCCAGCCTACCACCACAGAAAACCATCAAACCATGGGAAGATAGCAACAGAGGTAGAAAGAAACAAGGGATACCCAAAACAATCAGAAAACAAATTTCAAAATGACAGTAGCAAGTCCTTACCTATCAATAATTACCTTAAATGTAAATGAATTAAATTCTCCAATTAAAAAAATCATAGAGTAGCTGAATGGGTAAAAAAAAAAAAAAAAAAAAAAAAAAAAAAAACCTCCAACTATATGCTGTCTACTCACTTTTGTAGTAAGGACACAAATAGACTAAAAGTGATGGGATAGAAAATGATATTCCAAGCAAATAAAAATAAAAAGAGAGCATGGGTAGCTATACTTATATAAGACAAATAGACATTAAGTCAAAAAATTATAGAAAGAGGCAAAGAAGGTCATTGCATAATGACAAAAGAGCTAATTCACCAAGAAGACATAGCATTTGTAGATATATATGTGTCCAACATTGAAGCACATATATACATACAGTGGCTATTTGGTGAACTGAAGGGAGGAGTAGACTGTAACACTGTAGTAGTGGTGAACCACAATACTCTAACTTCAACCATTGTCAGATCGTATAGGCAGAAAAATAATAATGAAACATAAAATTTTAATTACATGTTAGACTAAATGGAGCTAACACATACAGAACATTCCATCCAACAATAGCTGAATACACATTTTCCTCAAGTGGTCATGAAACATTCTCCAGGATAGATCCTATGTTAGGCAACAAAGCAAATCTAAACAAATTTCAGAAGACTGAAATAATATCAAGTATTTTCTCAGGTCATGATGGCATGAAACCTAAAATGAAAAATGAGAGAAATCTTGGAAAATATACAAGTATGTGGAAAATAAGCAACATGCTACTAAACAACCAATTGATCACAGAAGAAATCCAAAAGGAAAATAAAAAATAACTAGAGACAAATGAAAATGGGAACATAATATATTAATACTGAAACTTATGGAATGAAGCAAAAGCAGTCCTAATAGGGAAATTTATTGAAATAAAAGTCTATATCAAGAAAGAAGTAAAATCACACATAAACAATTTAATGTTATGTCTCAAGGTTTTAGAAAAAAAGAAAAAAAACGTTAGCAGAGGAGGCGGAGCAAGATGGCGGACGAATAACACCGCCAGACAGAGGGTCTCTGCAGAAAAGACCAATTCTAGCAGAAACTAGAGGAAAGAAGCAAGAAGACGAGCATACAGCGGACAAGGGCCGGAAGGAGGGGTACCTGAGACCCCAGGAGACTCCACGGGAGGAGGCTGCGGAGGAGAACTGGAGGCTGAGACCACCGGAGCAGCCCGGAGACCAGCAGCAAGGGTAGGTGGACCTGCTGTTTCCCCTCCCCTGCATTCGGAACTGCTGGCGGGCTCCCCAGCGGGTGGAGAGACCTGCGGACATCAGCCCAGAGACTGCCGCCGCCTGCCAATGGTGAGCCTGTAGCAGACGTGGCACCAGGTTCCCAACTTCCTCCGGGCACCTCCGTGTGCACGGACCCGAGCCCAGCGGCAGGCGCCATATTGCCTACTCCTCCCCTCCGCCGACCCTACCCGCGGCTGCCCAGAAAGAAAATACAGCCACCAGCCGGAGGCACCTCCAGGGAACGGGACCTTCCCGTTTGGGACCCCGCCCGCCCTCCCAGGTGCTGCTGGCACCATGTTCCCAGGAAAACGGTGCCGACTCAGAGGCTGAGAGACATAGACCCAGCTTGGGCTCCCTGTGGGTGAATTAGGACCGGAAATCCTCTCCCTGGTGGGAATACAGTTTGAATTCTGAGACCCAGAGGTCGGACCTGCAGACCAGATCCCCTGCACCGAGGGCTAGCATTGCCCGGGGCACAGAAGGGTTATACGTGAACAGCCTACTGAGGGCTGTGTGCCTCCAGGGGCGGATCCGTGCCCTAGAGGACAACCCTCCTCCCAGAAGGAGGCCGTGCACCCAACCGAAGTGGTGTTCCTGTGCAGGGAACTTCCCCACCGGCACCACAGTCCGGGGAGGCCTCGTGGCTTGTGGTCTGGCCTGCTGGCAGAGGCCCAGGAGTAGCTGCAGAGTTGGGGAGGGTGGAAAGAAGCGAGGCCTGCTGCAGACTGCGGGTCTCAGACAGCCCCACCCCCACCCCCAGACTTTCTGGCTGAGCGGGACCATTCCAGCCCCGCCCTGACAGCTTTCCCTGGAAGCAGAGCACAGAACTTTGACCCCTGCTAACAGCCTGAGGGCAGGCTTATCCAACCCAGCTCCGCCCAGAACGAGAGCTGATAACAGGACTCAAAATCAACACCATAGCCTGTTCCTCCAAGCAAACGCCACCTACTGACAGGGACGGCATCTTGCACAGCCTTTCCACGGCATCCACTGACTCAACATACAGGGAGTGGTCCAATTTCACCCACAGGCACCACCTAACGCCTCAGAAACTAAACAAGGTGTGTGAATACCCAAACAATAACCTAAGGAAAGAAACAACAACTGATCGACATGGGAAGAAATCAGTGAAAGAACTCAGGAAATATGAAGAACCAAACGGAAAACACACCCCCAAGGAGGAGCACCAGCCCCCTAGAAACAAACACCGACCAAAATCAGGCAACCAATATGACAGAAAAGGAATTTCGTATGTGGATCATAAGAACACTCACCCAGCTGCAACAACAACTCAATAACCAACACCAAGAAAACACAAAAAACCTCCAAGAAATGGAACAAAGGTTCAACAAAGAGATGGACACAGTGAAGAAAACTTTAACCGAAGTCCTGGAGATGAAGAATCAACTCAGAGAACTACAAAATACTGTGGAAAGTCTCAAGAACAGGGTAGATCAAGCAGAAGAAAGAATCTCAGAGCTTGAACATAACACCATCCAATTAAATAAATCAGTCACAGAAATACAGCAGAGAAACAAGAGAAAAGACCAAAGCCTACAAGAGCTGTGGGATTATGTGAAAAAACCTAACGTGACGGTCATAGGTTTAGCCGAAGGGGAGGAAGACAACACTCAAGGGCTGGACAAGCTGTTTGAAGATATAATAGAGGAAAATTTCCCAGGCCTTGCTCAAAATCTCGATATACAAGTTCAAGAAGCCCAGAGGACCCCTGGGAGATTCAATGCAAACAGGAAGACGTCACGTCATGCAGTCATCAGACTGACCAAAGTATCAAATAAAGAGGCCCTTCTAAGAGCTGTAAGACAAAAGAAGCAAGTGACATACAAGGGAAAGCCAATTCGAATAACATCAGACTTCTCTAATGAGACTTTACAATAAGGAGAGACTGGGGCCCCATTCTCACTCTTTTGAAACAAAACAATGCCCAGCCTAGAATATTATTCCCTGCAAAACTAAGCTTCATATATGAAGGAGAAATAAAAACATTCTCAGACAAGCAAAGATTCAGAGAATTCACCAAGACAAGACCAGCCCTACAAGAAGTACTTAAAACAGCGTTATGCACGGAACATCATAATAATAATCCACGGATATAAAAACAACCAAAACCCAAAGATATTAAAGGCCAGATATTACAATGGCTCAAGACAGAAATCATAGCAACAACATCCAACCTGACAGAATGATCAGTAATCTACCTTACCTATCAGTTCTCTCAATAAATGTGAATGGCTTAAACTCTCCAATCAAGAGACATAGGCTGGCTGAATGGACAAGAAAATACAGGCCAAGTATATGCTGTCTTCAGGAAACACATTTAACCTGCAAGGATGCACATAGACTAAAAATAAAAGGGTGGAGATCAATATTCCAAGCAAATAGAAGCCAAAAGAAGGCTGGTGTGGCAGTTCTAATTTCAGACGATTTAGTTTTTAAACCAACAAAAGTAGTAAAAGACAAAGAGGGTCATTATATAATGGTGAAGGGCACAGTCCAACAAGAAGATATAACACTTTTAAATATATATGCACCCAACTTAGGTGCACCCAGATTCATAAAGCAAACCTTACTGGAGCTAAGCAAATGGATTAATAGCAACTCCATAATCGCCGGAGATTTCAACACCCCACTGACGGCAAGAGACAGATCCTCCAAACAGAAAATTAATACAGAAATAATGGACTTAAACAAAACTCTAGAATAATTGGGTCTGACAGACATCTACAGAACATTCTATCCAAAATCCACTGAATATACGTTCTTCTCATCAGCTCAGGGGACATTCTCTAAGATTGACCATATCCTAGGACACAAAGAAAATCTCAAGAAATTTAAAAAAATAGAAATCATACCATGTACCTTCTCAGATCACAGTGGAATAAAACTAGAAATCAACCCTAACAGAAACTCACATTTCTACACAAAAACATGGAAATTAAACAACCACCTACTAAATGATTAGTTCGTAAATGAAGAAATCAAGACGGAAATAAAAAACTTCTATGAAGAAAACGACAATGGAGAGACAAGTTATCAACTCCTCTGGGACACAGCTAAAGCAGTTCTGAGAGGAAAGTTTATTTCCATAAATGCCTATAACCAAAAGGCAAGAAGATCACAAATAGACAATCTAATGAAACGACTCAAAGAGCTGGAAAAAGAAGAACAGACCAACCCCAAACCCAGCAGAAGAAGTGAAATCAACAAGATCAAATCAGAACTAAATGAAATTGAAAACAGGAAAGCTATTCAGGAGATTAATAAAACAAAAAGTTGGTTCTTTGAAAAAATAAACAAAATTGACACACCATTGGCTAAGCTAACGAAAAGCAGAAAAGAGAAATCTCTAATAAGCTCCATCAGGAATAAAAAAGGAGATATCACAACTGATCCTAAAGAGATACAAGATACAATTTATGAATACTACAAAAATCTTTATGCACACAAACTGGAAAATGTGGAGGAAATGGACAAATTTCTAGAAACACACAGCCTCCCTAGGCTCAACCAGGAAGAAATAGATTCCCTGAACAGACCAATCTCAACAGCTGAAATAGAAACAGCAATTAAAAATCTCCCTAAAAAGAAAAGTCCCGGTCCAGATGGCTTCACACCTGAATTTTACCATACTTACAAAGAAGAACTAGTACCTATCTTGCAGAAACTATTCCACAACATCGAGAAGAACGGAAACTTCCCCGACACCTTTTATGAAGCGAATATTACTCTGATACCAAAACCAGGAAAGGATGCAACAAAAAAAGAAAACTACAGACCAATATCCCTAATGAATATAGATGCAAAAATTTTCAACAAAATCTTAGCTAACCGAATCCAGACACTTATCAAAAAAATAATCCACCACGACCAAGTGGGCTTCATCCCAGGGATGCAGGGATGGTTCAACATACGTAAATCTATAAATGCAATTCACCACATAAACAGAAGCAAAAACAAAGACCACATGATTCTTTCAATAGACGCAGAAAAAGCTTTTGACACAATTCAACACCCTTTCATGATACGAACACTTAAGAAAATAGGCATAGAAGGGACATACCTAAAAATGATACAAGCCATATATGACAGACCCGTAGCCAACATCATACTGAATGGGGAAAGATTGAAATCATTCCCACTTAGAACTGGAACCAGACAAGGCTGCCCACTATGTCCACCTCTGTTCAACATAGTGCTGGAAGTGCTGGCTACAACAATCAGACAGGAAAATGGAATCAAAGGTATCCAAATAGGGGCAGAAGAGATCAAACTTTCACTGTTTGCTGATGATATGATATTGTATCTAGAAAACCCCAAGGATTCAACCAAGAAACTCCTGGAACTGATCAATGAATTTAGTAAAGTCTCAGGATACAAAATCAATACACAGAAATCAGAGGCATTCATATACGCCAACAACAATCTAATTGAGAACCAAATCAAAGACTCAATTCCCTTCACAATAGCAACAAAGAAATTAAAGTACCTAGGAATATATTTAACCAAAGAGGTAAAAGACCTCTACAGGGAGAACTATGAAACACTGAGGAAGGAAATAGCAGAGGATGTAAACAGATGGAAATCCATACCATGCTCGTGGATTGGCAGACTCAATATCATCAAACTGTCTATACTACCCAAACTGATCTACAGATTTAATGCAATACCTATTAAAATCCCATCAGCATTCTTCACAGATATAGAAAAAATAATTTTACGGTTCGTATGGAACCAAAGAAGACCCCGAATATCAAGAGCAATTCTAGGCAACAAAAACAAAATGGGAGGCATTAATATGCCAGATATCAAACTATACTACAAAGCTGTAGTAATTAAAACAATATGGTATTGGCACAAAAACAGGAATATTGACCAGTGGAACAGATGTGAGAATCCTGATATAAAACCATCCTCATATAGCCATCTAATCTTTGACAAAGCAGAAAAAAACATACGCTGGGGAAAAGAATCTCTCTTCAATAAATGGTGCTGGGAAAACTGGATAGCCACCTGTAGAAGGCTAAAACAGGACCCACACCTTTCACCTCTCACAAAAACCAACTCATGCTGGATAACAGACTTAAACCTAAGATATGAAACTCTTAGAACTCTAGAAGAAATAGTTGGAAACACTCTCCTAGACATTGGCCTGGGCAAAGAGTTTATGAAGAAGTCCCCAAAGGCAATCACAGCAGCAACAAAAATAAATAAATGGGACATGATCAAACTACAAAGCTTCTGCACAGCCAAAGAAATAGTCATGAAAGTAAACAGACAACCTACAGAATGGGAGAAAATTTTTGCATCCTATGCATCCGATAAGGGACTGATAACTAGAATATACTTAGAACTCACGAAAATTAGGAAGAAAAATTCAAATAACCCCATTAAAAAATGGGCAAAGGACCTGAACAGAAATTTTTCTAAAGAAGACAGAAGAATGGCCAACAAACATATGAAGAAATGCCCAACATCTCTAATCATCAGGGAAATGCAAATCAAAACCACAATGAGATATCACTTAACCCCAGTGAGAATGGCCTTTATCAAAAAATCTCCAAACAATAAATGCTGGCGTGGTTGCAGAGAGAGAGGAACACTCCTACACTGCTGGTGGGCCTGCAAACTAGTTCAACCTCTGTGGAAAGCAATATGGAGATACCTTAAAGCGATACAAGTGAATCTACCATTTGATCCAGCAATCCCATTGCTGGGCATCTACCCAAATGTTCCAGTTACACTCTACAAAAAAGACACCTGCACTCGAATGTTTATAGCAGCACAATTCATAATTGCAAGGCTGTGGAAACAGCCCAAGTGCCCATCAATCCAAGAATGGACTAAAAAAATGTGGTATATGTACACCATGGAGTACTATTCAGCTCTAAGAAACAATGGTGATATAGCACACCTTATATTTTCCTGGTTAGAGCTGGAACCCATACTACTAAGTGAAGTATCCCAAGAATGGAAAAACAAGCACCAGATATATTCTCCAGCAAACTGGTATTAACTGAGTAGCACCTAAGTGGACACATAGGTGCTACAGTAATAGGGTATTGCGCAGGTGGGAGGGGGGAGGGGGCTGGTATATACATACATAGTGAGTCAAATGTGCACCATCTGGGGGATGGTCATGATGGAGACTCAGACTTTTGGGGGGAGGGGGGGAAATGGGCATTTATTGAAACCTTAAAATCTGTACCCCCATAATATGCCAAAATAAAAAAAATAATTTAAAATAAAAAACGTTAGCAGAAGGAAACAAATAACAAAGATCAGAGCAGAAATAAATGAAATAAAGACTAAAGAAATAATAAAAAAATAAGAAAACTAAGAGATTTTTTTAAAAATATATGAACAAAATAGGCAGTCCATTAACTATACTAAAGAAAAAAGAGAGATTATTTAAGTAAGATAAGAAATGAAGGAGGAGACATTACAACTGAAGCCAGTGAAATACAAAGGATCATAAGAAGCTACTATGAATAATTATATGGAAAAAAATGGATAACCTAGAAGAAACGGATACAGCTAGACTCATAAAGTCTACTAACAGTGAATTATGAAGAAATAGATAATCTGAACAGACCAATATTGAGTAAGAAGATTAAATCTTCAATAAAAATATCTCCTATCAAAGAATAATACAGGATCGGACAATTTCAGTGCTGGATTCTAAGAAACATTTAAAGAAGAATTAATACCAATTCTTCTAAAACTCTTCACAGAAATGGGAGTACAGGGAATACTTGCAAACTCATATTAGGAGGTTAACATTATCCTGATAACAGAGCCAAATAAAAACACTACAAGAAAGGAAAGTTGGTGTAACATGTCATTATGATTTTACTGAGACCATTTGTCTAGTGGCAAATCATGGCACTGCACTTGACTCCTTGAACTTTTGTTCAGATAAGCATAATATGAATCTAAATAAATAAACTTAAATAAACTTAATAAACCTAAATAAACTTAAATAAACGTCATGCTCATGTGTCAGAAACCTCCCCAGGTCAAATTTGATAGGAAAGATTGACAGAACGCTTACCATCTACAGACTATGCAGATGTGATATATAAACAATGTTCAAAACTACTCCAGATTATTGGTCTCCAATAATGATTTCCATTTGAATCTATGAACAAATGTGAACAGTACTGAATCTATTAGAATGAAAATCTAATCATAGAGAAGGAGTCTTCTAAAGCATAAAATTGTCACCTTAATTTAGAATAAGCAAATACTCTAAGTGTCTAGAGTATATTATTTGTCTCTTCTGTCTAAATATGAGGGAGAAGTATGTTTGCAAGTTAGCTGAAAAATGAGAAACTTTCATTTAAATCAATTACTACTTATTAATAAAAATTGTTCTATGAACAAGAGATCAAAAGTTTGTTTTCGTGGTATAAATGATGCAGACTAAATTTGAAATAGATTAAGTAGGCATGCCTGAATATTTCAATAGAATTATATGTATACACATATCTATTTAAAGAAAACCCAACTGTTCTGAAGATAAAAACGTGTAGTTCACAAAATCAATAAAGAGCACATAATTTCCTCAAAATTACCTTTCCTCAGACACTGTAAAGCATTGTTAAATCAGACTCTTTAGAAGGATGGCCAGTCTGAATTAGTGAAAAGTCTTTCGTATTTATTTAGAATTTATTTATATAAATTTTCTTGCTCTAAATAATTTAAATAATAACCAACAAAGCTTAGTCTAAGAGTATTTAATGAGCTTGTTAAAATTAATACATAAGGATAATTTGTAACTGACTCATTTTTTTAATTCAAGTTGATTTTGCTAATATTCTGGAAAGAATTTCTTCCTCTAAACAGTTTACCATCATTTAACATTTTTCTTTAACATTGTGAATAAGTTTGCCAAACCTTTTCTGCATAGATACCACAAAAGGAGACTTAGTAATAAGTTCACAATTTCTTAAATTAATATAAGAATCAATAATTAAGTTTGAGTTATTTTCTAAAAAATTGTCTTTATAATATTTCGATTACATGCAAGCCAAAACTTCACAAAGATAGGGAAACAATGAAAAATAACTAGATATAGAGAAAAATTGCCTATAGACAATGCTGATAAACCTGGTTGATTTGATCAAACTAGAATATTTTGTTAAAACAAACCAAACACAAAAAGCTCAGGTTGTTTGATAGAATTAACTCATCACTTTTTCTTCTTTCAAATTGACTGATCCCATACTCTTAGAATACTCAAAATGCATTTGTTTTCTGAAATACACAAATATATATATGATATATAATATATATATACATATATATTATAAATATAATTTGAACCAAGGCTGTTTTTTTTTTAATGTGGTTATGTGATCCTCAATAAAGAGATGCTTTTAATGCTCAAATTATTCTTCAGTTCTCAAGAAATTATTGAGGTCATTCTATGTGTTAAAGATAACTTTTTCTAGCACTATCAAGGTATAATTGACAAAATTTTTATATATTTAATATATAAAGTGTGAAGATTTGATATACATATATGTTGAAAAATGATTACCAGAGTTGAGTTCATTACCACATCCAACACTTCACATAGTAAACTTTTGTGTATATGTGTGATGATAACAACTAATGTCTACTCTCTTAGCAAATCTGAAGTATACAATAAAATATTATTGACTATAATCATCATGCTATACATTAGATCTCCAGAACTTACTCATCTTATAACTATTAAAAAAAGTTTGTACTCTTTGACTAATGTGTCTCTATTTTCCCCACCCAACAGCCACTGCCAATCACCATTCTATTCTTTGTTACCATTAGTTTGCCTTTTTAGGTTCTACATATGAAACCATGCAGTATTTGTCTTTCTCTGTCTCACTTATTTCACTTACAAGAATGCCCTCAGGGTTCATCCATGTTGTTACAAATGACAGGATTTTCTTTATTATGGCTTAATGGTATTTCATTATCACATTTCTTCATCTATTTATCCACGGATAGACACTTAGGCTATTTCCTTATCTTGGCAATTCTGAATAATAATACAATGAACATGGGGGTACAGATATCTCTTTGAGATAGTCCTTTCCACCACATATATACCCCAAATTGGGATTTCTAGATTATATGGTAGTTCCATTTTCAATTATGGGGGGAATCTCCATACTATCTTCTCAAAATGGTTATACCAATTTATATTCCTACCAACAGTATGCAAGGGTCCCCTTTTCTTTATATCTTCACTGACACTTATTTTTTTTTTATTTCAGCATATTATGGGGGTACAAATTTTAAGGTTTCAAATAATGTCCCTGTACCCCCTTCCCACAAAATCTGAGCTTCAAGCGTGACCATCCACCAAATGGTGCAGATCTCACTCATAATGTATGTATATACCCGCCCACTCTTCACCCCTCCTACTGACCCAATACCTAATTAATGTAGTTCCTATGTGTCCATTTGGTGATGATCAGTTAATAGCAATTTTCTGCTGAGTATATGTGGTGCTTATTTTTCCATTCTTGAGATACTTCACTTAGTAGTATGGGTTCCAGCTCCGTCAAGGAAAATAAAAGATGTGCTACATCACTGTCATTTCTTAGAGCTGAATAGTACTCCATGGTATATATATATATACCACATTGTATTAATCCACTCATAAATTGATGGGCACTTGGGTTGTTTCCACAACCTTGCAATGGTGAATTGTGCTGCTATAAACATTCGAGTGCAGGTGTCTTTTTTGTTGAGTGTCATTTGATCTTTTGAGTAGATACTCACTAATGGGATTGCTGGATCAAATGGTAGATCTACTTGTATCACTTTGAGGTATCTCCATATTGCTTTCCACAGAGGTTGGAGTAGCTTGCAGTCGCACCAGCAGTGTAGAATTGTTCCTATCTATCTGCATCCACCCCCACATCTATTATCTTGGGACTTTTTGATAAAGGCCATTTTTACTGGAAATAAGTTATATCTCATTGTAGTTTTGATTTGCATTTTCCTGACGATTAGAGATGTTAAACATTTTCTAATATTTTGTTAGCCATTATTTTTTCTTCTTTATAAAAGTTTCTCTTCATGTTCTTTGCCTCCTTTTTGACAGGTTTGTTTGATTTTTTTCTTGTTAATTTTCATGAGTTATAAGTAGATTTTAGTTATCAGCCCCTTATCAGATGTGTAGGATACAAAAATTCTCTCCCATTCTGTAGGTTGTCTGTTTGCGTTCATGACTATTTCTTTGTGCAGAAGCTTTTCAGTTTGATTATGTCCCATTTATTTATTTTTGTTGCTGCTGTGATTGCCTTTGGGGTCTTCTTCATAAATTCTTTGCCTAGGCTGATGTCTAGGAGAGTGATTCCAACAATTTCCAAATTCTAATAGGTTCATACCCTAGGGTTAAGTTTGTTATCCAGCTTGAGTTGATTTTTGTGAGAGGTGAAAGATGTGTATCCTGCTTCAGCCCTCTATAAGTGGCTATCAAGTTTTCTCAGCACTATTTATTGAATAGGGATTCTTTTCCCCAGCGTATGTTTTTGTCTGCTTTGTCAAAGATTAGATGACTATATGAGGATGGTTTTATATCAGGATTCTCTGATATGTTTTACTGGTCAATATTCATATTTTTGTGCCAATATCAAATTGATTTAGTTACTACAGCTTTGTAGTATAGTTTGATACCTGGCATATTAATACCTCCCATTTTGTTTTTATTGCCTAGAATAACTTCTGATTTGCGGGGTCCTCTCTGGTTCCAAACGAAGCATAAAATTACTTTTTCTATATATGTGAAGAATGAAGTTGGAATTTTATTAGGTAGTGAATTGAATCTGTAAGTCAGTTTGGGTATTATAGAAATTCTAACAATATTGAATCTGCCGACCCAGGAGCAAGCATGGTATGGATTACCATCTGTTTACATTCTCTGCTATTTCTTTCCTCAGTGTTTCACAGTTCTCTCTGTAGAGGTCTTTTACCTCCTTATTTAAGTATATTCCTAGGTACTTTATTTTCTTTGTTGCTATTGTGAAGGGTTGGCATATATGAATGCCTCTGATTTCTCTGTATTGATTTTGTATCCTAAGACTTTCCTAAATTCATTTATCAATCCAAGAATCTCTTGGTTGAATCCTTAGCATTTTCTACATATAATACCATATCATCAGCAAACAGTGAAAGTTTGATCTCTTCTGCCCCAATTTGGATACCTTTAATTCCATTTTCTTGTCGGATTTCTATAGCCAGGACTTACAGTACTATGTTCAAAAGAAGTGGAGATAGTTGACAACCTTGCCTGGTTCCAGTTCTATGTGGGATGCTTTCAATTTTTCACCATTCAGTAAGACTTTGGCTATGGGTCTGTCGTATATGGCTTGTATCATTTTTAGTTATGTCACTTCTATGCCTATTTTATTTAGTTTTCTTCTCATGAAAGTGTGTTAAATTTTGTCAAAATGTTTTTTTCCGCATCTATTGAAAGAATCATGTGGTCTTTGTTTTTGCTTCTGTTATTTGGTGAATTACATTTTTAGATTTACATATGTTGAACCATCCCTGCATCACCGGGATGAAGTCCACTTGGTATTGATGGATTATTTTCTTGATAAGCATTTGGATTCTCTTATGATTTTGTTGAATATTTTTGCATGTATATTCGTAAGGAATATTGGTCTGTAGTTTTCTTTTTTTGTTGCATCCTTTCCTGGTTTTGGTATCAGGGTTATGTTCACTTCATAAAAGGTATTTGGGATGGTTCCATTCTTCTCAATGTTGTAGAATAATTTCTGCAAGATAGACATCTGTTCCTCTTTGTAAGTGTGGTAAAATTCGTAGGTGAAACTATCTGGGCCAGGACTTTTCTTTTCAAGAAGATTTTTAATTGCTGTTTCTATTTTGGCTCTTGTTATTGGTCTGCTCAGGAATTCTATTTCTTCCTGGTGGAGCCTAAGGAGACTGTGTGTGACTAGAAATTTGACCATTTTCTCCTCATTTTACAGTTTGTGTGCATAAAGGTTTTTGTAGTATTTGTAAATTATATCTTGTATCTCCTTGGGATCGATTGTGATATCTCATTTTTTCTTCCTGATGGATCTTATTAAGGATGTCTCTTTTATGCTTTTTGTTAGTCTAGCCAAAGCATGTCTATTTTGTTTACTGTTTTGAAGAGCCAACTTGTTTTTTTATTAATCTTCTGTATAGGTTCCCTGTTGTCAATTTGGTTTAGTTTTCATTTGACCTTGTTAGTTTCACTTCTTCTGCTGGGTTTGGGGTTGGCCTGTCCTTGTTTTTCCAGCTCTCGGAGTCAATTCATTAGATTTTCTATTTGTCATCTTTTTGACTTGTGGTTATAGGCATTTATGGAAATAAACTTTCCTCTCTGTACTGCTTTAGCTGTGTCCCAGAGGATTTGATATCTTGTCTCTCCATTGTCGTTTTCTTCATAGAAGTTTTTTATTTCCGTCTTGATTTCTTCATTTACGAAGTAATCATTTAGTAGGAGCTTGTTTAATTTCCACGTTTTTGTGTAGAAATGTGAGTTTCTGTTAGGGTTGATTTCTAGTTTTATTCCACTGTGATCTGAGAAGGTACATGGTATGATTTCTATTTTCTTAAATTTCTTAAGATTTTCTTTGTGTCCTAGGATATGCTCAGTCTTAGAGAATGTCCCATGAGCTAATGAGAAGAACGTATATTCAGTGGATTTGGGTAACATATTTTGTAGATGTCAGACCCAATTGTTCTAGAGTTTTGTTTCAGTCCATTATTTCTTTATTAATTTTCTGTTTGGAGGATCTGTCTCGTAACGTCAGTGGGGAGTTGAAATCTCCAGCGATTATGGAGTTGCTATTAATCCATTTGCTTAGCTCCAGTAAGGTTTGCTTTATGAATCTGGGTGCACCTAAGTTGGGTGCATATATATTTAAAATTGTTATCTCTTCTTGTTGGACTGTGCCCTTCACCATTATATAATGACCTTCTTTGTCATTTACTACTTTTGTTGGTTTAAAAACTAAATCGTCTGCAATTAGAACTGCAACACAAGCCTTCTTTTGGCTTCTATTTGCTTGGAATATTGATCTCCACCCTTTTATTTTTAGTCTATATGCATCCTTGCCGGTTAGATGTGTTTCCTGAAGACAGCATATACTTGGCCTGTATTTTCTTATCCATTCAGCCAGCCTATGTCTCTTGAGTGGAGAGTTTAAGCCATTCACATTTATTGAGAGAACTGATAGGTAAGGTAGATTACTGTTCATTCTGTTGGGTTGGATGTTGTTGCTATGATTTCTGTCTTGAGCCATTGTAATATCTGGCATTTAATATCTTTGGGTTTTGGTTGTTTTTATATTCATGGGTTATTATGATGTTCCGTGCGTAACGCTCTTTTAAGTACTTCTTGTAGGGCTGGTCTTGTCTTGGTGAATTCTCTGAATCTTTGCTTGTCTGAGAATGTTTTTATTTCTCCTTCATATATGAAGCTTAGTTTTGCAGGGAAAAATATTCTTGGCTGGGCATTGTTTTGTTTCAAAAGAGTGAGAATGGGGCCCCAGTCTCTCCTTGCTTGTAAAGTCTCATTAGAAAAGTCTGATGTTATTCGAATTGGCTTTCCCTTGTATGTTACTTGCTTCTTTTGTCTTACAGCTCTTAGAAGGGCCTCTTTAGTTGATACTTTGGTCAGTCTGATGACTGCATGTCGTGACGTCTTCCTGTTTGCGTTGAATCTCCCAGGGGTCCTCTGAGCTTCTTGAACTGGTATATCAAGATTTTGAGCAAGGCCTGGGAAATTTTCCTCTATTATATCTTCAAATAACTTGTCCAACCCTTGAGTGTTGTCTTCTTACCCTTCTGGTAAACCTATGACCCTCACATTAGGTTTCTTCACATAATCCCACAGCTCTTGTAGGCTTTGCTCTTTTCTCTTGTTTCTGTGCTCTATTTCTGTGACTGATTTATTTAATTGGAGGGTGTTATCTTCAAGCTCTGAGATTCTTTCTTCTGTTTGATCTACCCTGTTCTTGAGACTTTCCACTGTATTTTGTAGTTCCTTGAATTGATTCTTCATTTCCAGGAGTTCGGTTACACTTTTCTTCATTGTGTCTATTTCTTTTCCTATATCCTGGAGGCTTTTTGTGGTTTCTTTGTGTTGGTTATTGAGTTGTTGTTGCAGCTGGGTGAGTGTTCTTATGTTCCACATATGAAATTCTTCTTCTGTCATATTGGTGGCCTGATTTTGGTTAGTGTCCGTTTCTCTGGGGCTGGTTCTCCTCTTTGGGGGTGTGTTTTCCAGTTGGTTCTTCATATTTCCTGAGTTCTTTCGCTGATTTCTTCCCATGTCGATCAGTTGTTGTTTCTTTCCTTAGGTTATTGTTTGGGAATTCACACACATTATTTAGTTTCTGAGGCGATAGGTGGTGTCTGTGGTTTAAATTGGACCACTCCCTGTATATTGAGTCAGTGGGTGACATGGAAAGACTGTGCATGATGCCGTCCCTGTCAGTAGGTGGCCTTTGCTTGGAGGAATAGGCTATACTGTTGATTTTGTGTCCTGGTAACAGCTCTTGTTCTGGGCGGAGCTGGGTTGGGTAAGCTTGCCCTCAGGCCATTAGCAGGGGTCAAAGTTCTGTTCTCTGCTTCCAGGGAAAGCTGTCAGGGCGGGGCTGGAATGGTCCCGCTCAGCCAGAAAATCTGGGTGTGGGGGTGGGGCTGTCTGAGACCCACAATCTGGAGTGGGCCTGGCTTCTTTCCTCCCTCCCCAACTCCGCAGCTACTCCTGGGCCTCTGCCAGCAGGCCAGAACACAAGTCACCAGGCCTCCCCGGACTGTGATGCCGGCGGGGAAGTTCCCTGCACATGAACGCCACATGGGTTGGGAGCACTGCCTCCTCCTGGGAGGAGAGTTTCCCTCTAGGACGCCGATCTGCCCCTGGAGGCACACACACCTCAGTATGCTGTTCTTGTATAACCCTTCTGTGCCCAGGGCAATGCTAGCCCTTGGTGCAGGGGATCTGGTCTGCAGGTCCGACCTCTGGGTCCCAGAGTTCAAACTGTATCCCCACCAGGGAGAGGATTTCCAGTCCCAATTCACCCACAGGGAGCCCAAGCTGGGTCTATGTCTCTCAGCCTCTGAGTCGGCACCGTTCTCCTGGGAACACGGCACCAGCAGCACCTGGGAGGGTGGGCAGGTAGGGAGCTCACAGTCTGAGTTCCCCTGAGTCAGGTGTAGGGTCCCTATCGGGAAGGTCCGGTTCCCTGGAGGTGCCTCCAGCTGGTGGCTATATTGTCTCTCTAGGCAGCTGCGGGTAGAGTCGGCAGATGGGATGAGGAGGCAATATGGCGCCTGTGGTGAGGCTCGGGTCTGTGCACACGGAGGTGCCCGGAGGAAGTTGGGAACCTGGTGCCACGTCTGCTAAAGGCTCACCGTTGGCAGACGGCGGCATCTCTGGGCTGGTGTCCGCATGTCTCTCCACCCACTGGGGAGCCCACCTGCAGTCCCAAATGCAGGGGAGGGGAAACAGCAAATCCACCTACCCTTGCCTCTGGTCTCCAGGCTGCTCCGGTGGTCTCAGCCTCCAGTTCTCCTCCGCAGCCTCCTCCCGTGGAGTCTCCCAGGGTCTCTGGTACCCCTCCTTCCGGCCCTTGTCCGCTGTATGCTCGTCTTCTTGCTTCTTTCCTCTAATTTCTGCTAGCATCTGTCTTTTCTGCAGAGACACTCTGTCTAGCGGTGTTATTCGTCCACCATCTTGCTCCGCCTCTTTATCTACTTTTTGGATATTAATCCATTGGATAAAATTTTAAGATTTTGCTATGCTTACAGTTTTCTAAGAGCATTAAGAAATAGTATATATACATATGTGTAATAATTGGAGGAAAATGCAGAGTAGGCTTAATCCATTCATTCTTTTTTTTTTCCCTCAAACTAACATGTTTCAACTACATGTTGTACCAAGTTCTAAAGTGTAAATATGTGGAAGAACATTGTTTGCCATCTGGAAGCACTCAGTCTAATAGGGAAGGCAGACTGATGAAGAGATAATTGAAATGTGTTGAGATGCAAGAATTATGGCCAGGTATAATTATTTGGAATTATTTGTAAAAAATCGTAAGGACCTGATATAAGGGGTTTTCTGCTAGGATGGTGAAGAAAGGATAGACTTTGAGAGATTCCTATGATTTAGAATTGATAGCATGAAGTGACTACTATGATACAGGAAGACAAAGGGGTAGGGTACGGACATGTCTATCAGTTTTCTACATTTGTTGATTAGGCATCTATCTGCCATTGCTGAGACAGAAAACTCAGATGGAGTGATAGATTAAGGTGTGAGTGTACAAACAGTGGGTTCAGTTTTTTATATGTTCACTTGAAGTGCTTTTGAAATATTCAAAACTATATATAGGTAGATAGAAAAATAATAGAGATCTGTAAATGAGAATATTGATATAAAATATCATTATAGATTTGGGAATAATTAGCACACAAATGCCAGTTGAGGCCATGTGACACCAGTGCACCAAGTGAGAATGAAATGACCTAGAGAAAGACTTATTTTAAGGAACATATAGAAGAAGGTGAGCACACAAAACAGACTAAGAATAAGCAGTCAGAGATCCAGGAGGAAATCCAAGAGAGTGTGATATGACAGGAATCAAGGTACTGCATTGTTTTGAGGAGGATGAACCAACTATGAAGGTTGCTGCTGAGAAATCAAATAATATGAAGACTGGACAATATTCATTGGCTTTAGCATCATGGAAATTGAATTTTCAGTGACATTGATGAGTTTCAATAGAGTGGTGCAGACAGAAGCCAAAATCAAGTAAGCTGAAGAGTGAGTAGGAAGTGAATGGGAAGTAAGGAGGCACAGACAATAAATATAGACATCTCATTAAAGAAGTATGGCTGTGAAATGGAATAGGAATGATGGCCTATAACTGGAGTGGAATAAAAAAGAATCTAGGAAGTTTTTTGTGTTGTTTTGTTCCTGAGAGAAATGGGAGGAAAAATATTTGTGGATAGGAAAGGCTCATATGTTTCCTATGATATATGGAAAGAAAGGCTGAATAATCAAGAAAGAGCATGTAGGGTAAAGAAAGGGGATTTAATCCTCACAACTTCTTAGTGACATGATTTTTTTGTGTGTGATTTTGATCAAATATTAGGCTTTATTTATTTATTAACAAACATTTACTAAAAGTTTACTCTGCAAGAGGCTCTGTGCAAGTAACTAACACTCTAGTGAGGTTTGGGTAAAGAGAAAGACACCTAAAACAACAATTTATATGGAGTGTACTAGGTGCTAGACCTAGAATGGGCCAAACAGTATGCTATAGGAATGGTAACAGGCCCTCAATGTTGCACTTACTCTCCTTTGATTTTTTTTAACACATTAGGTTACTTCTGTTGACATTTCACTAATCAGTATTCTGTCATAGGCATTCTAGAATTACTTACAGAGGCCAAGGAATACTGTTTTCATTTGAAATAAGGAATAGGAAACCCTGATAAACACAGAAAAATTTCTTTATCACACTATCTTAGTTTAGGTTCTCCTCAAAGTAGAGCCAAACATAAAGACCGAAGTGCAAGTAGTTTACTTGGGAGTTGATTCCCGGAATGAGGAGTAAGGGAACAGGGAGAGAGTAAGGCAAAAAGGAAAAAAATTAATATACCAATATAAGTTGTGCAATTGAGACCGTCACTGTGGGCACAGTGGACTCAGTTGTGTTGAGACCTCCTGAGAAGTGCATAGAATGCCTGCCAGAATTGTCTACCTGAGGAACAGAGGTAAGATAATATATTAATTTGATTTTGTCTTTAATTGGTTAAAGATTGCTCTTGGGGATAATAATCTCACATTTCTGGAATGTGGAAAGCATGATCTTATTCCCATGCTATTGGGGAAGGCACTGGGAAGAAAGACATTGTGGCAAATTCTTGAGGTGAGATGCTGCCAGCATAAGGTGAATCTGAGCTCACAAGAAACTGTCCACTGAGGCTGCAGGTGATATCACATGTGGGCTGAGCAGGTGTGACATGGACAATCAAATGTATCTGCTACACTTAACAACTATAATTTAACAAAATAAAATAAGGAATCAAAATAACTTTTGTTCAGAGATGCCTCAGATAATTGCTGTGGCCCAGAATTACCTGGATAAATTATTCTAATACTACAGTTGACTTTTATGATGAGGATCTGTCAGTGATTGCATTTTGGACTACAGAATCAACTGGAAAGTAAAATAGAGAACTGAGCAATTTGCTCGAACAATGTAATCACTGTAGACGACTCATCCAGGTGACTCAGACACAAATTCATTCTGCCTTTCTAGAAATCTCCATCCCCAGATTCTTTTAGATAATTATCTCAGTTCTTCATTCCACTATACTTCTGTAGACATTGTTGAAATGCTCAGTTCTCATTCTTTTCTTTTCTTACCTAACAAACCTGATGGAGAAAATATGTTTCTTTATTAGTTATTCAAATGAGGTTGGGGGAAGATCTATAGGAATTTCTCCACATTCTTTCCTAGAGACACCCTATAATTTTCTTACCATAATTTCATGTTTGAAATGAGCAGACAACTAATCATACAATAACACAAGGTAGTCAAATTCAGCAAGCATAATATATGGCTCTCTTTGTGGTTTTAATGCATGTATCCTTAGTGTACTTTTCAAAGTGCATATCCAGCGTGGTTCTACAATAATGCAGCCATTCTTTTTTCTCCTCTTGTCAATTGCTTCTGATTAATGCTTTCTGGTTTGTTTATGGTTGATGATTTCAAAGCAGCATGGTTTATTTACTCCAGTGTGCCTAATGAATATTCACATTAGCCTTATCACAAATGTGTGTGTGTGTGTGTGTGTGTAATTTCACATTTAAATGTCTATAAAATAAAAGCCACCCTTTCACTTTTTGGCTATGAATTTTTAAAATACAAACATATATTATTGATATATCAATAAGTTTTTAAAAGCTCTCCTAAATTTTATCCAATTGGGAAATTTCCTAATTATTTTACTCTTTTTCCATACTCCCACAGTACCTGCTCTTTAGGGTCTGTATCCCTTTCATACTTTTGTCACATTGTATGATAATTATTTTCCTATTTGTTCTTTCATTATACTTTGAGCTCTCTACCTTCATGGTACTTAGTAGCTTCTCATTAAATATTTATTGAATCAGAAAATGATTAAAGAATGGATGACTTGAATACCTGGAACATGTTAGTTTTTTTTTTTTTTTTCCATTTGAAACACTATGCTTCTTTTGTGATGTTGCTCATGAATAAATCCGTACTGAATCCACAAAAGGATTGCAGAAGTATTAATATAAATACAGTGATCAAAGCATACAAGTGGTATCTGCATGAGAAGAGACAAATAAAATCCATCAAAGTGCATCTGAACAGGATCTTACAGATGTTCATTTTATACGTGAGGGATCTGAGACCATAGGAAAGTGATTTCTCAAGGTCATCAAACTATTTAGTGGAAGAATCAGGTTTTCAGTTCCAATCTACCACACATTATGAAAGATGGTAGCTAAAAATGGCTATGAAAATAATTAAAATGTAAAATGATGTGGTGCAAAGATAAATATTACTTAGAATAAGGTGGGCTGGGGCTCAGCTACATCCAAAAGATCAACAGTGACCCCCATCTCACCAAAAAGTATTCAGAATGATGATGGCATTGAATAGAATCAATGAGCTGGGGAAGAGGAGAAGGAAAGTAGACCAATCACTATATTTTTGTGATTCATGATTTAACATTTCCTGAAATTAGAGTGGATCTTACAATAATAATAATAAATAACAATAACAATAGCAAAATGTGGCTTTTTAAGCTGGCCAGTTAATTTTTGACTGATTTTGGTTGCTCCTGCCTTACCTCCTCCCACCCAGCAAAATGATGACCCATCTATGAAGGGAAGGAAGCAAACTGATGAACCATTGTACTTGTTTGTGCTGAATTGAAGTCACTTAGTAGCACTGCTTAAGTATTTATTTTTCTGAAAGTATTCTTCTTGTTAAATGTTTCTCCCATTCTATCATTTCCAGCTAGTGGAAATCTATTGTGAGTATTTAAATCTCAAGATGAGCTAGATTCTAAATCTAAACTTCATGTTTCTCAGCTGAGTCTCTTCTTCAAATTACATATGTATTTTCTGTATCTATATTCTGATTCATTTTTCACACTTTCACAGTCTGAGATGAGAACCATACATTTGGTAGTTCTTAACCTATTTTTAAGTTTTGTCCATTTTTTTAACTTTTGCCTTTGCCCAGGAGGAGCAACCCCTTTAAATTCAATTGCATTATAATTATTTTTGTAAACTGAATCCAAATTGAGTCTCAGTGCTATTTTTGCCTCTAATCAACTTAAAAGCGAGTATTTTTTTCAGCTAATTCTGCTTTTATGGGTCTTCTTTTCAGATACATTTGTATTTATTCTAAGAACTTTGTCAACTGCAATTCTAGAATATAGCTAATACAGTAATGCCCTGCCCAACAACTATTTCCATCTTATTATTGAATGAAATCTTTGAAAATATTTGATGTTATGTTTCCAACCCTCAGTGTCCTCAAACTATCATGATAAGATTACTTCCAATGATTACAGCGTACTAATTTTGAGTAATTTTATTGTCCCCCATCTAAATCACTAGAGTTTGAATAGACTATAGAGAACATCCAATTCAATATTTTTATGTCATGACCAAACAGGTTAAGTGAATTTTCCAAGATCACACAGCTTGATAGTAGTTGATCATAAATTAAAACTCAATGATCTTAAGTTCTGCAACAGGGCTCTTTCCATTCTACCATCATATATTTATAATGAAATTAATGTCTAATTAATATGTCTTATTGTAAGTTCCAAAATATTCTGATTATTTTAACCTTCAGTTTGAATTTTTTGAAAAGAAAGATAATGCAATCTGCCCTTATCCTTTTATCCCAAATCATCTCCATTGTCAATAAAGATATATTAATTTCCATGTATGGCAGGGGATACATTAACTGAACATTTTAATTTGGATCAATGGAACCACTTAAAAAGGAATCCCAGATCAAATACTGTAACTGATTATCATAATTATTTCAATTAAAGATCAACAGCTGTATAGTTATAGCCATGTTGTGCTATGAATATTTTCAAAAAGTAATTAAATGGGTGATTGTGGACAATACATTAGAACCAAGGTGATAAAGTCAAAGGCACAAATAAAAAACAAACAAACAAAAAACCAACAACAACACAGTGTGTAATCCCTGTGTTCAGAATTGTTGAGTCTTAATATTTTTGTTTTCAGAAGTAGGGTACTCCCTGGGTTTCCAAATGTTAGCATACATTTTTAAAATGTTTTATGAATTAAGACAAAAATTACATGGTGTTATAATGACATTCAGAGGATTCAACAGCAAAGTAACATAAGCAATCTATGGTTATGGAACATTGAAATCTCTGGCTTTCCTTGAAAATAATATGTGTAACCAAGTACACAAATGAGAATGGTTATATATTCATGGATACTAAAGAAAACACACTCTATGTTGCCAGAACAAGTGTGTATATTCTAAAAGAATGATGCATTCTTAAGGAAAGCAGAGTGCTGATTCCTATGCAGTTCATGTACTGCCTTTAAAGTCAATATACAGTCCTTGAGGTGAATGCAAATGCAAACTCAACTGAGATAAGTAAAACTCTGTTCAGAAAAAGCAAGGATGCATATACAAATGAATATATCAATTAAGAAAGCATGCTTATTTTTGTTTAAGTACTCACACACATATATTTTTGAGATACTAAGTTGTAATTTTGCCAATAAATTCAAGTTTGCAATTAGCTTTTAAATCATTAAGAAGTAGTTTTATCATATGGCAGTGAGCAAAGGTTTTCATAAAGCAATAATGACCAAAAGCCAATGCCTTTGATTTTGTTGATTCAATTGAGGAATAGCTGTGTATATTTCAAAAAATATAATAGAATAGGGAAAATGATCTGGAAAAGACAATGTTCAGAGCACTTTTTCCTCAATTATGTGTAGAGGTCATCAGAATATTTCTTCAAGTGGAAGGGAAGCTAAATTATTGAGGTAAGTGCTTCCATTTCCCCATTCATTTTTCATGTGTAAGCACAAAACTTTACATTCCATATTGAAACTTTTTTTGGCTATTTGTTGATGTTACTGATGAATTCTGTTTTCTCTTCATGGTCATTGCTCAGATATGAGAGCATGTATTTTAAAGTAAAAGGAAAGCAAACTTGAAAGCTAAAACAGAATTTTTGTGAGAGAGGACTTAGGGTCAAAAATTACATTAGTGCATTCGATCAATATACTGGAGTCATCTAGGGAATTTATTAAAAAATATAAATTGTCAGGGGTTACCATAGACCCTCTTGTTATGGGGTATAAGAATATGAATTTGTAATCAGCTTCCTAGGTGATTCTGATACATCTAGTCTGGCCAACACCAATTGATGTTTGAGAACTACTGGACTACATTTTAGCAAATATTTAGCGATTTTTCTCTAGATGGTTTCTTATATATCTGATAGTATGCAATCATGCATTTTACCTGAACCTCTTCTCCTGAGAATATTATATACCATGGAAAGTGATAGAGAGGGAAAATTATTTTCACTAAAACTCCTAATCAGAGCAGTCCCTGTCTGGCATTTTTATAGCAGCCCAGCTGGAGATATGGGTATTTCAAGATCTATGAAAACTGTTATCTGGTAGAAGGCCCATTGTCCTCTAGCTTCTCTTTGAAGGACATTTCAGAAATAGCTGGTTTTGGTATGGGCTGATTCTTTTCTGGTAGGACTAAATGAATATATTAAATATTTTCCCATTTGTTATAGCAACCCTCCCTCACCAAAATGCATGCTAATATTTATGTAATTTCTGCCCAACTAATCTTATATAGTTATTAAGATAACTAAATTAACAAAATTTTCATAGTGGATATATATATATATATATATATATATATATATATAATCATAGATTATTCAAATTCTTAGGCAACTATTACTGAAGAAAATGATAGATCCTACCCAAGCCATTCATGAAACTGCAAATAGGAATGCATCATATTTTATTCAAGAAAGTAATAATTTCGTTCTCAACATTTGATGTATGTGAGCTATTTCATTTGTTTGAATTAATGGCATATTTTCATGATTTGCCACTTTACCAAGGCAGGCAAACATTTTGCAGTGATGTGATGGCAAATGGAAACAATCAACTCTCTGGAAGAAAAAAAAAATTATGACTTATACCATTTACCAATTTAAATGGCATTTTTAGTTGCCATGGCTAATTTCAAGCTACCAAAGTGGTGTCACTGTATGTAGAATTGGGAAGAGATGAACACAAAAAGCCAGTTTGACCTTGCTCTAGCACACAATTGGCTACGTATTTTAAGACTACAAATACCAAATGGTAAGTAAGGCACAATTCCACTCCTTTCCATATACCATCAAACCCACTATTGCTGTTAGGAACTGGGAAAACACAAAGAAGAGACAATGGGAGTTGGAAAAGGTTTCTCTGAGGAAGTGACATCTAGAATGTGTCTCATAGGGTAACTTTGTGGACTACACTTTGATGAACTTTGCACAGCGTGTTTAGTTGGGGATAAGAGAGTAGCTGAGTCTGGAGGGATAGCCAAGGACCAGGTCCTGGAGGAACTTGAGTAGTATGATTACGAGCTTGGATATTATAACTGTTATTAATTGAGGATCATTGAAGAGTTGGGGATTAGTGGAAACAGGATGAGATAACACAGTGGATGAGGTGGGGCCAGAGCTCCAGGTAGGGAAACATACTGCACAAGATTCAAGGAGCTCATACATTCCTCATGGAGAGAGACTTATAAACAAAGGATTTACTGTGATATGGGGCAATAATTGTTTAAATAAATGCATGAGCTTGTTTGTGGGTTGTTTTCTAGTTCCCTATTGTGTGGATGCCATTAGGTTGTAAGCTTCATGAGTTGAATATGAAAACTTAGAATGTTATCAATTAGACAAATGTCTCTCAATAGTCATGTGGTGGTATTGAAAAGCAAAATACACAAATATGTTGCTGAATGTTTCCATTTCCACCTGGAGTTTGATTTGTATGGAGAATACCTCCCCACCTGATACTTAAATAATAATAAAAATAAAAATATTATTTCTTTTAAGTATCAGGTGGGGAAAATAACTATTATATGCTTTTAAATTAAGAGTATATGCAAAATCAAGATGAACTATAAACATATTTAAAATATCACATCAGTTATTTGTATATATAAATATTAGTTATATCTATAAATTTATCTAGCACTTACAAATTATTTATACATTTATGCCTATTTCTTTGCAAAACACTCAGAAATTTTTGATTTGTTAGGGAGTAGTTGCACTATTCAAATTATAGTGGGAGTTGAATTGTAGTGGCTTATAAGAACACATGTAAAAATATGCTACAGAGGAAATGATCTTGGATTTGGTTATATTTATAGACTTGTGGCATTGCATCATAGTCCCAAGTTAACATCTCATAACTAAGCCTTCTATAGTCCCTATAGCCCTCTATTAGCCATATGTAGATATTTTTTGGAAAAATGTCTTTCTATGGTCTTTCCCCAATTTTTAACCAAGTTATTTGTTTGTTTACTATTCATTTGCATCACTTTTTTATCTAATTTTTGTTTGTTTCTTTGTTTGTTTTTTTGTTTGTTTGTCTTTTGTTTTTTGTTTTTATTTCGGCATATTATGGGGGTACAGATTTTAAGGTTTCAAGAAATGCCCATTTTCCCCGCTCCCCCCAAAAGTCTGAGTCTCCATCATGACCATCCCCTAGATGGTGCACATCTCACTCATTATGTATGTATATACACGCCCCCCTCCCCCCTCCCACCTCCCCAATACCCTATTACTGTAGTACCTATGTGTCCACTTAGGTGCTACTCAGTTAATACCAGTTTGCTGGAGAATATATCTGGTGCTTGTTTTTCCATTCTTGGGACACTTCACTTAGTAGTATGGGTTCCAGCTCTAACCAGGAAAATATAAGATGTGCTATATCACCATTGTTTCTTAGAGCTGAATAGTACTCCATGGTATACATATACCACATTTTATTAATCCATTCTTGGATTGATGCGCACTTGGGCAGTTTCCACAGCCTTGCAATTATGAATTGTGCTGCTATAAACATTCTAGTGCAGGTGTCATTTTTGTAGAGTGTCATTAGATCATTTGGGTAGATGCCCAGCAATGGGATTGCTGGATCAAATGGTAGATTCACTAGTATCGCTTTAAGGTATCTCCATATTTCTTTACACAGAGGTTGAACTAGTTTGCAGTCCCACCAGCAGTGTAGGAGTGTTCCTCTCTCTCCGCAACCACGCCAGCATTTATTGTTTGGAGATTTTTTGATAAAGACCATTCTCACTGGGGTTAAGTGATATCTCATTGTGGTTTTGATTGGCATTTCCCTGGTGATTAGAGATGTTGAGCATTTCTTCATATGTTTGTTGGCCATTCTTCTGTCTTCTTTAGAAAAATTTCTGTTCAGGTCCTTTGCCCACTTTTTAATGGGGTTATTTGATTTTCTCTTCCTAATTTTCGTGAGTTCTAAGTATATTCTATTTATCAGTCCCTTATCGGATGCATAGGATGCAAAAATTTTCTCCCATTGTGTAGGTTGTCTGTTTACTTTCATGACTATTTCTTTGGCTGTGCAGAAGCTTTGTAGTTTGATCATGTCCCATTTATTTATTTTTGTTGCGGCTGTGATTGCCTTTGGGGACTTCTTCATAAACTCTTTGCCCAGGCCAATGTCTAGGAGAGTGTTCCAACTTTTTTCTCTAGAGTTCTAATAGTTTCATATCTTAGGTTTAAGTCTGTTATCCAGCGTGAGTTGGTTTTTGTGACAGGTAAATGGTGTGGGTCCTGTTTTAGCCTTCTACAGGTGGCAATCCAGTTTTCCCAGCACCATTTATTGAAGAGGGATTCTTTTCTCCAGCGTATGTTTTTGTCTGCTTTGTCAAAGATTAGCTGGCTATATGAGAATGGTTTTATATCCGGATTCTCACATCTGTTCCACTGGTCAATATTCCTATTTTTGTACCAATACCATATTGTTTTAAATACTACAGCTTTGTAGTACAGTTTGATATCTGGCATATTAATGCCTCCCATTTTGTTTTTGTTGCCTAGAATTACTCTTGATATTCGGGGTCTTCTTTGGTTCCATACGAACCGTAAAATTATTTTTTCTATATCTGTGAAAAATGCTGATGGGATTTTAATAGGTATTGCATTGAATCTGTAGATCAGTTTGGGTAGTATAGACATTTTGATGATATTGAGTCTGCCGATCCACGAACATGGTATGGATTTCCATCTGTTTATATCCTCTGCTATTTCCTTCCTCAGTGTTTCATAGTTCTCCCTGTAGAGGTCTTTTACATCCTTGGTTAAGTATATTCCTAGGTACTTTAATTTCTTTGTTGCTATTGTGAAGGGAATTGAGTCTTTGATTTGGTTCTCAATTAGATTGTTGTTGGCGTATATGAATGCCTCTGATTTCTGTGTATTGATTTTGTATCCTGAGACTTTACTAAATTCATTGATCAGTTCCAGGAGTTTCTTGGTTGAATCCTTGGGGTTTTCTAGATACAATATCATATCATCAGGAAACAGTGAAAGTTTGATCTCTTCTGCCCCTATTTGGATACATTTGATTCCATTTTCCTGTCTGATTGCTGTAGCCAAGACTTCCAGTACTATGTTGAACAGAAGTGGAGATAGGGGGCAGCCTTGTCTGGTTCCAGTTCTAAGTGAGAATGATTTCAATCTTTCCCCATTCAGTATGATGTTGGCTATGGGTCTTGTATATATGCCTTGTATCATTTTTAGGTATGTCCCTTCTATGCCTATTTTCTTAAGTCTTCGTACCATGAAAGGGTGTTGAATTTTGTCAAAAGCTTTTTCTGCATCTATTAAAAGAATCATGTGGTCTCTGTTTTTGCTTCTGTTTATGTGGTGAATTGCATTTATGGATTTACGTATGTTGAACTATCCCTGCATCCCTGGGATGAAGCCCACTTGGTCGTGTTGGATTATTTTTTTTGATAAGTGTCTGGATTCGGTTAGCTAAGATTTTGTTGGAAATTTTTGCATCTATATTCATGAGGGATATTGGTCTGTAGTTTTCTTTTTTGTTGCATCATTTCCTGGTTTTGTTATCAGAGTAATATTCGCTTCATAAAAGGTGTCGGGGAAGTTTCCGTTCTACTCGATGTTGTGGAATAGTTTCTGCAAGATAGGTACTAGTTCTTCTTTGTAAGTATGGTAAAATTCAGGTGTGAAGCCATCTGGACCGGGACTTTTCATTTTAGGGAGATTTTTAATTGCTGTTTCTATTTCAGCTGTTGAGATTGGTCTGTTCAGGGAATCTATTTCTTCCTGGTTGAGCCTAGGGAGGCTGTGTGTTTCTAGAAATGTGTCCATTTCCTCCCCATTTTCTAGTTTGTGTGCATAAAGATTTTTGTAGTATTCATAAATTGTATCTTGTATCTCTTTGGGATCAGTTGTGATATCTCCTTTTTTGTTCCTGATGGAGCTTATTACAGATTTATCTTTTCTGCTTTTCGTTAGCTTAGCCAATGGTGTGTCAATTTTGTTTATTTTTTCAAAGAACAAACATTTCATTTTATTAATCTCCTGGATAGCTTCCCTGTTTTCAATTTTGTTTAGTTCTGATTTGATCTTGTTGATTTCACTTCTTCTGCTGGGTTTGGGGTTGGTCTGTTCTTCCTTTTCCAGCTCTTTGAGTTGTTTCATTAGATCATCTATTTGTGATCTTCTTGTCTTTTGGTTATAGGCATTTATGGAGATAAACTTTCCTCTCAGAACTGCTTTAGCTGTGTCCCAGAGGAGTTGATACCTTGTTTCTCCATTGTCATTTTCTTCATAGAAGTTTTTTATTTCCGTCTTGATTTCTTCATTTACGAAGTAATCATTTAGTAAGAGCTTGTTTAATTTCCACGTTTTTGTGTAGAAATGTGAGTTTCTGTAAGGGTTGATTTCTAGTTTTATTCCACTGAGATCTGAGAAGGTACATGGTATTATTTCTCTTTTTTTAAATTTCTTGAGATTTTCTTTGTGTCCTAGGATATGGTCAATCTTAGAGAATGTCCCATGAGCTGATGAGAAGAACGTATATTCAGTGGATTTGGGGTAGAATGTTCTGTACATGTCTGTCAGACCCAATTGTTCTAGAATTTTGTTTAAGTCCATTGTTTCTTTATTAATTTTCTGTTTGGAGGATCTGTCTCGTGCAATAGTGGGGTGTTGAAATCTCCGGCTATTATGGAGTTGCTATTAATTCATTTACTTAGCTTCAGTAAGGTTTGCTTTATGAATGTGGGTGCACCTAAGTTGGGTGCATATATATTTAAAAGTGTTATATCTTCTTGTTGGACTGTGCCCTTCACCATTATATAATGACCCTCTTTGTCTTTTACGACTTTTGTTGGTTTAAAAACTAAATCGTCTGAAATTAAAACTGCCATACCAGCCTTCTTTTGGCTTCTATTTGCTTGGAATATTGATCTCCACCCTTTTATTTTTAGTCTATATGCATCCTTGCCGGTTAGATGTGTTTCCTGAAGACAGCATATACTTGGCCTGTATTTTCTTATCCATTCAGCCAGCCTATGTCTCTTGATTGGAGAGTTTAAGCCATTCACATTTATTGAGAGAACTGATAGGTAAGGTAGATTACTGATCATTCTGTTGGGTTGGATGTTGTTGCTATGATTTCTGTCTTGAGCCATTGTAATATCTGGCCTTTAATATCTTTGGTTTTTGGTTGTTTTTATATTCGTGGGTTATTACTAGGATACTCCGTGCATAACGCTGTTTTAAGTACTTCTTGTAGGGCTGGTCTTCTCTTGGTGAATTCTCTGAGCCTTTGCTTGTCTGAGAATGTTTTTATTTCTCCTTCATATATGAAGCTTAGTTTTGCATGGAATAATATTCTAGGCTGGGCATTGTTTTGTTTCAAAAGAGTGAGAATGGGGCCCCAGTCTCTCCTTGCTTGTAAAGTCTCATTAGAGAAGTCTGATGTTATTCGAATTGGCTTTCCCTTGTATGTTACTTGCTTCTTTTGTCTTACAGCTCTTAGAAGGGCCTCTTTAGTTGATACTTTGGTCAGTCTGATGACTGCATGTCGTGACGTCTTCCTGTTTGCATTGAATCTCCCAGGGGTCCTCTGAGCTTCTTGAACTTGTATATCAAGATTTTGAGCAAGGCCTGGGAAATTTTCCTCTATTATATCTTCAAACAGCTTGTCCAACCCTTGAGTGTTGTCTTCTTCCCCTTCTTGTAACCCTATGACCCTCACATTAAGTTTCTTCACATAATCCCACAGCTCTTGTAGGCTTTGCTGTTTTCTCTTGTTTCTTTGCTCTATTTCTGTGGCTGATTTATTTAATTGGAGGGTGTTATCTTCAAGCTCTGAGATTCTTTCTTCTGTTTCATCTACCCTGTTCTTGAGAATTTCCACTGTATTTTGTAGTTCCTTAAATTGATTCTTCATTTCGAGGAGTTCGGTTACGCGTTTCTTCATTGTGTCTATTTCTTTTCCCATATCCTGGAGGCTTTTTGTGGTTTCTTTGTGTTGGTTATTGAGTTTTTGTTGCAGCTGGGTGAGTGTTCTTATGATCCACATACGAAATTCCCCTTTTGTCATATTGGTTGCCTGATTTTGGTTGGTGTCCGTTTCTAGGGGGCTGGTTCTCCTCTTTAGGGGTGTGTTTTCCGTTTGGTTCTTCATATTTCCTGAGTTCTTTCGCTGATTTCTTCTCATGTCGATCAGTTGTTGTTTCTTTCCTTAGGTTATTGTTTGGGTATTCACACACCTTGTTTAGTTTCTGAGGCGTTAGGTGGTGTTTGTGGGTGAAATTGGACCACTCCCTGTATATTGAGACAGTGGGTGCCATGGAAAGGCTGTGCAAGATGCCGTTCCTGTCAGTAGGTGTCCTTTGCTTGGAGGAATAGGCTATACTGTTGATTTTGTGTCCTGGTAACAGCTCTTGTTCTGGGCGGAGCTGGGTTTTGTAAGCCTGCCCTCAGGCCATTAGCAGGGGTCAAAGTTCTGTTCTCTACTTCCAGGGAAAGCTGTCAGGGCGGGGCTGGAATGGTCCCCCTCAGCCAGAAAGTCTGCATGTGGGGGTGGGTCTGTCTGAGACCTGCAGTCTGGAGCGGGCCTCGCTTCTTTCCACCCTCCCCAAGTGCGCAGCTACTCCTGGGCCTCTGCCAGCAGGCCAGACCACAAGCCACCAGGCCTCCCCGGACTGTGATGCCTGCAGGGAGGTTCCCTGCACAGGAACGCCGCCTTGGTTGGGCACACGGCCTCCTCCTGGGAGGACGGTTGCCTTCTAGGGTTCTGATCCACCCCTGGAGGCACACACACCTCAGTAGGCTGTTCACATATAACCCTTCTGTGCCCCGCGCAATGCTAGCCCTCGGTGCAGGGGATCTGGTCTGCAGGTCTGACCTCTGGGTCCCAGAGTTCAAACTGTATTCCCACCAGGGAGAGGATTTCCGGTCCCAATTCACCCACAGGGAGCCCAAGCTGGGTCTATCTCTCTCAGCCTCTGAGTCTGCACCGTTCTCCTGGGAATATGGTGCCAGCAGCACCTGGGAGGGCGTTTGGGTATGGAGCTCACAGTCTGAGTTCCCCTGAGTCAGGTTTAGGGTCCCAAACGGGAAGGTCCTGTTCCCTGGAGGTGCCTCCGGCTGGTGGCTGTATTGTCTCTCTGGGCAGCCGCGGGTAGGTTCGGCAGAGGGGAGGAGGAGGCAATATGGTGCCTGCCGCGCGGCTCGGGTCTGTGCACACGGAGGTGCCCGGAGGAAGTTGAGAACCTGGTGCCACGTCTGCTACAGGCTCACCGTTGGCAGGCAGCTGCGGTCTCTGGGCTGGTGTCCACAGGTCTCTCCACCCGCTGGAGAGCCCACCAGCAGTCCCGAATGCAGGGGAGGGGAAACAGTAAATCCACCTACCCTTGCCGCTGGTCTCCGGGCTGCTCCGGTGGTCTCAGCCTCCGGTTCTCCTCTGCAGCCTCCTCCCGTGGAGTCTCCCGGGGTCTCAGGTACCCCTCCTTCCGGTCCTTGTCCGCTGTATGTTCGTCTTCTTGCTTCTTTCCTCTAATTTCTGCTAGAATCTGTCTTTTCTGCAGAGACACTCTGTCTAGCGGTGTTGTTCGTCCGCCATGTTGCTCCGCCCCAGTGTTTTTATTCTGTGTCCCATCTTGCATAAGTGATGTTTTAAATATTCTTCAACCTCAAATACTTGATTAAATGAATAGAAGGGAGTTGATATGCATAGGTGAGAGTATGATCTCTTTATGGTTTGGAGCCATTACATAAAAATGATATATGTAGTCTACAGTGTCTTTCAGTAACAATACAAAAATCCCAGTACTTTTACACAAGTAGAGCTTATATTTTAGTCACTCTATAAGTCCAATACAAATAGGCAGTGAAATGGAGTGGATATGGTAGTTTCCACCTGAATGGATGGTCCACCATATTATTATGTCATCATTTAAACTGAGAGCTTGCAGAGTACCAATGTTAGGAAAGAGAAAGCATGGAGACTTTCACTTAATCTTAGCTTCCTTAGAGGGGAATTGATACACATTGTTTCTGCTCATATTTCATTGGCTAGACGTGATCACATAGTCCCTCCTTTCTGCAAGGAAGCCTGGGAGTGCAGTTGTCCTGTGCCCTGCAATGAGAGCAGAACTGTTTAAGGGTCAGTGCTGGGTTACTTCCCATAGACAATAAAGGACTAATATGTGAAATATATTGTATCAGGCAGGAAACTCTCAACAATTCTACTACAACTCATCTTCCAGATTCTGTGCTCTTTAGCTCCAAGAACCATGCCTCATATGATTTTGTATCTCTAGTGGCTATGACAATGCCTGGAACACAGACATTTAACAAAATTTTGTTAAACAATTAATTTTACCAGAATATACAGGACAGTGATAGTTAGAATTGTTCAAATGGAAGTGGTAACTGTAGCAAACCCACCAAAAATACCGGATTTATTAGACAGGTAAAAACATATTATCAGTCAATTACAAATCAACTTTTATAAACCAATTTATTGTAAAGTTAATCCACTAGTTCAACATAATAACCTGCTTTTTATTTCTCCTTGTTATATTTGTTTCTTGTGTGGGGAGATATGGCAAGGTAAAAGAAATCCAAAAGTTGGATGACAAATTTAATTGACATAGCCAACTAAGAAAACCTGTCAACATAACACAGATTCTTAATATAAACTCCATCAAACTTGCTGCATCACACAATCTGCGCTGTTTTGGTGTCCACAGGAATATAACTCTAGAGCTGGAAAGAACACTAGAAAGTATCCAGTCTAAAGATGATACTGCCAAGGCACTACTCCCTAATCCTCTGCCCATTGCAAATATTTTGCTATATATTTCTGTGTGCTTATAAGTGAGTTGATGTCCATAATAATAACTTTCTGTCTATTCTATGGGCTTACACTGTGATTCAACTATGCTATGAATTATCTAATACAGTCCTTACAGTAACTCTGTAAGGTAGGCAATATTATTCTTATTTACAGACTTAGAGTTGTTAATTAATGTGTAAAGTTATGCAATTGGTAACTGAGTCCAGAAGGTTTTTTCTTTTATTACATTATATTATGGGGGTACAGACATTGTTAGGGTTACATATATTGCCCCTGCCACCCCTCCCTCCGCCGTGCTAGAGCTTCAAGAGTGTCCAACCCCCAGGTGGTACACACCACACCCGTTATGTAAGTATAAAACACTCCCCTCTTCCCCCCCACATGCCAACCACCCGACAAAACTTTCTTTCTTTTCTTTTCTTTTCTTTTCTTTTCTTTTCTTTTCTTTTCTTTTCTTTTCTTTTCTTTTCTTTTCTCTTCTTTTCTCTTCTTTTCTTTCTTTCTTTCTTTCTTTCTTTCTTTCTTTCTTTCTTTCTTTCTTTTTTGGCATTTTGGTTACCTCGTATATCTTTGCCTCTCCCTAAGAAGGGTTAGAGGCATTCACCCCAATGCTTGCCACATAAACCCCATGGACTCATCCAAGAGACTCCTAGATTTAATAAATGAATTTGGTAAAGTTTCACGTTATAAAATCAACATACACAAATCAGAAGCATTCATATATGCCAAGAACCATCAATCAGAAACTCAAATCAAAAACGGAATACCCTTTACTATAGCCCCCCCGAAAAAATTCAATATCTAGGAGTATATTAAATGAAAGATAGAAAAGATATATACAAGGAGAACTACAAAACATTAAAAAAGGAAATTGCAGATGATTTAAACATATGGAAAAATCTACCTTGTTCATGGACTGGTAGAATCAATGTGGTTAAAATGTCAATATTACCTAAAGTGATCTACGGAATCAATGTAATCCCCATCAAAATACCACCAGCATTCTTTACAGATCTAGAAAAAATAACTCTTCATTTTGTATGGAACCAGAAAAAAACCTCATATAGCCAAAGCAATCTTAAGTAAGAAGAACAAACTGGGAGGCATCAGTCTTCCTGACTTCAGGCTGTATTATCAAGCAATAATAGTTAAATCAGCCTAGAACTGGCACAAGAACAGAAGAATTGATATCTAGAATAGATCTGAGATACCAGAGAGGAAACCTTCAATATACATTAACTTAACCTTTGGTAAAGCCGACAAAAATATACAATGAGGAAAATAATCCCTCTTCAATAACTGGTGCTGGGAAAACTGGTTAACTACATGCAGAATATTGAACCAGGATCCCTACCTATAACCTCTCACAAAAATTCACTCACGATGGTTAACAGACTTAAAACTAAGGCATGGAACCTTAAGAATCCTAGAACAAGATGTTGGGAAAACCCTATCAGACATTGTTCTAGGCAAAGATTTTTTTTGTTTGTTTTAGGATTTTTCTTTTTTGTATTTCAGCATATTATGAGAGTACAGATTTTAAGGTTTCAATAAATGCCCATTTCCCCCATCCCCCCACAAGTCTGAGTCTCCAGCATGATCATCCCCCAGATGGTGCACATCTCACTCATTATATATGTATATACCCGCCCCCTCCCCCCTGCCCAATACCTTATAACTGCAGTACCTATGTGACCACTTAGGTGCTGTTCAGTTAATACCAATTTGCTGGTGAGTATATGTGGTGCTTGTTTTTCCATTCTTGGGAAACTTCACTTAATAGTACGGGTTCCAGCTCTAACCAGGAAAATATAAGATGTACTATATCACCATTGTTTCTTAGAGCTGAATAGTACTATATCGTGTACATATACCACATTTTATTAATCCATTCTTGGATTGATGGGCACTTGGGCTGTTTCCACAGCCTTGCAATTATGAATTGTGCTGCTATAAACAATCGAGTGCAGGTGTCTTTTTTATAGAGTGTTATTGGATCTTTTGGGTAGATGCCCAGCAATGGGATTGCTGGATCAAATGGTAGATTCACTTATATCGCTTTAAGGTATCTCCATATTGCTTTCCACAGAGGTTGAACTAATTTGCAGTCCCACAAGCAGTGTAGGAGTATAGAATTTTTAATTTCCATCTTGATTTCTTCATTTATGAAGTAATCATTTAGTAGGAGGTTGTTCAATTTCCACGTTTTTGTGTAGAAATGTGTGTTTCTGTTAGGGTTGATTTCTAGTTTTATTCCACTGTGTTCTGAGAAGGTACATGGTATTATTTCTTTTTTTTTAAAATTTATTGAGATTTACTTTGTGTCCTAGGATATGGTCAATCTTAGAGAATGTCCCGTGAGCTGATGAGAAGAACGTATATTCAGTGGATTTTGGGTAGAATGTCCTGTAGATGTCAGTCAGACCCAGTTGTTCCAAGGTTTTGTTTAAGTCCATTATTTCTTTATTAATTTTCTGTTTGGGGGATCTGTCTTGTGCCATAAGCGGGGTGTTGAAATCTCTGGTGATTATGGAGTTGTTATTAATCCGTTTGCTTAGCTCCAGTAAAGTTTGCTTTATGAAACTGGGTGCACCTAAGTTGGGTGCATATATATTTAAAATTGTTATCTCTTCTTGTTGAAGTGTGTCCTTCACCATTATATAATGACCCTCTTTGTCTTTCACTACATTTGTTGCTTTAAAAACTAAATGGCCTGAAATTAGAACTGCCATGCCAGCCTTCTTTTGGATTCCACTTGCCTGGAATACTGATCTCTACCCTTTTACTTTTAGTCTATATGCATCCTTGCAGGTTAGATGTGTTTCCTGAAGACAGAATATACTTGTCCTGTATTTTCTTATCCATTCAGCCAGCTTATGTATCTTGAGTGGAGAGTGTAAGCCATTCACATTTATTGACAGAACTGAGAGGTAAGGTAGATTACTATTCATTCTGTTGGGTTGGATGTTGTTGCTTTGATTTCTCTCTTGAGCCATTGTATTATCTGGCCTTTAATCTTTGGGTTTTGGTTGTTTTTATATTCGTGAGTTTTTATTATGGTGTTCCGTGCATAACACTGTTTTGAGTAATTCTTGTAGGGCTGGTCTTGTCTTGGTGAATTCTCTGAGAGTTTGCTTGTCTGAGAATGTCTTTATTTCTCCTTCATATATGAAGCTTAGTTTTGCAGGGAATAAGATTCTAGGGTGGGCATTGTTTTGTTTCAGAAGAGTGAGAATGGGGCCCCAGTCTCTCCTTGCTTCTAAAGTTTCATTAGAGACGTCTGGTCTTATTCGAATTGGCTTTCCCTTGTATGTCACTTGCTTCTTTCATCTTACAGCTTTTAGAAGGGCCTCTTTAGTTGATATTTTGGTCAGTCTGATGACTGCATGTCGTGACGTCCTCTTGTTTGCATTGAATCTCCCAGGGGTCCTCTGAGCTTCTTGAGCTTGTATATCGAGATTTTGAGCAAGGCCTGGGAAATTTTCCTCTATTATATCTTCTAATAGCTTGTCCAACCCTTGGGTGTTGTCGTCTTCCCCTTCTGGTAAGCCTATGACCCTCACATTAGGTTTCTGCACATAATGCCATATCTCTTGTAGGCTTTGCTCTTTTCTCTTGTTACTCTGCTCTATGTCTGTGACTGATTTATTTAATTGGTAGTTGTTATCTTCAATCTCTGAGATTCTTTCTTCTGTTTGATCTACCCTGTTCTTGAAACTTTCCACTGTATTTTGTAGTTCCCTGAGTTGATTCTTCATCTCCAGGAATTCGGTTTAAGTTTTCTTCACTGTGTCGATCTCTTTACTGAACTTTTATTCCATGTCCTTGAGGATTTTTGTGGTTTCTTTGTGTTGGTTATTGAGTGGTTCTTATGATCCACATACGAAATTACTCTTCTCTCATTTTGGTTGCCTGATTTAGGTTGGTGTCCATTTCTAGGGGGCCGGTGCTCCTCTTTGGGGATGTGTTTTCCGTTTGTTTCTTCATATTTCCTGAGTTTCTTCGCTTATTTCTTCCCATGTCGATCAGTTGTTGTTTCTTTCCTTTAGGTTTTTTTTGGGTATTCACACGCCTTGTTAATTTCTGAGCCATTAGGTGGTGTCTGTGGGTGAGATTCCACCACTCCCTGTATGATGAGTCAGTGGGTGCCGTGAAAAGGCTGTGCAGGATGCCGTCCCTGTCAGTAGGTCACGCTTGCTTGGAGGAACAGGCTACACTGTTTTTTTTGTGTCCTGTATCAGCTCTTGTTCTGGGCGGAGCTTGGTTGGGTAAGCCTGCCCTCAGGCACCACCAATGCAGTTAGCAGGGGTAAAAGTTCTGTTCTCTGCTTCCAGGAAAAGCTATCAGGGTAGGGCTGGAATGGCCCCGCTCAGCCAGAAAGTCTGCTTGTGGGGGTGGGGCTGTCTGAGACCCGAAGTCTGGAGCAGGCCTCGCTTCTTTCCACCCTTCCCAATTCTGCAGCTACTCCTGGGCCTCTGCCAACAGGCCAGACCACACGCCACCAGGCCTCCCCAAATTGTGATGCCAGCGAGGAGGTTCCTTGCGCAGGAATGCCACCTGGGCTGGGCGCATGGCCTCTCTTTGGGGGGAAGGTTGCCCTCTAGGATGCTGATCTGCCCCTGGAGGCACACACACCTCAGCAGGCTGTTCACAAATATCCCTTCTGTGCCCTGGGCAATGCTAGATCTCAGTGCACGGGATCTGGTCTGCAGGTCCGACCTCTGGGTCCCAGAGTTCAAACTGTATCCCCACCAGGGAGAGGAGTTCTGGTCCCAATTCACCCACAGGGAGCCCAAGCTGGATCTGTGTCTCTCAGCCTCTGAGTCGGCACCGTTCTCCTGGGAACACTGTGCCAGCAGCACCTGGGAGGGCTGGCGGGTAGGGAGCTCACAGTCTGAGTTCCCCTTAGTCAGCTGTAGGTTCCCAAAAGGGAAGGTCTCGTTCCTTGGACGTGCCTCTGGCTGGTGGCTGTATTGTCTCTCTGGGCAGCCGGGTAGGGTCGGTGGAGGAGAGGAGGAGGCAATATGGCGCCTGTTGCGCGGCTCGGGTCTGTGCACACGGAGGTGCCCCGAGGGATTTGGGAGTCTGCTGCCGTGTCCACTACAGGCTCACTGCTGGCTGGCGGTGGCTGTCTCTGGGCTGGTGTCCGCAGGTCTCTCCACCCACTGGGTTGCCCACCAGCAGTTCCAAATGCAGGGGAGAGGAAAGGTGATTTATCCACCTGTCCTTCCCGCTGGTCTCGGGGCTGCTCTGGCGGTCTCAGCTTCCAGTTCTCCTCCGTAGCCTCCTTTCGTGGAGTCTCCCAGGGTCTCAGGTACCTCTCCTTCCAGCCCTCGTCTGCTGTATGCTCACCTTCTTGCTTCTTTTTTCTAATTTCTGCTAGAATCTTTCTTTTCTGCAAAGACACTCTTTCTGGCAGTGTTTCTCATCCACCATATTGATCCTCCTCTCTCTACGCAAAGATTTTTTGAGGAAGACCCCCAAGGCAATCGCCGCTGCACCGAAAATAAACAAATGGAATCTGATCAAATTAAAACGTTTCTGCACAGTCAAGGAAACTACCATTAGAGCAAATACACAGCTCACAGAATGGGAGAAAATATTTGCTCTCTACACTTCTGATAAAGGTCTAATAACAAGAATCTAGGTCGGGTGCAGTGGCCCACTTCTGTAATCCTAGCACTCTGGGAGGCTTTCGTGGATGTACTGCTTGAGGTCAGGAGTTCAAAACCAGCCTGAGCAAAAGTGAGACCCTGTCTCTACTATAAATAAAAAGAAATTAATTGGCCAACTAATATATATAGAAAAAATTAGCCAGCCATGGTGGTGCATGCCTGTAGTCCAAGCTACTCAGGAGGCTGAGGCAGCAGGATTGCTTGAGCCCAGGATTTTGAGGTTCTGTGAGCCAGGCTGATGCCATGGCACTCACTCTAACCTGGGTAACAAAGCCAGACTCTATCTCCTAAAACAACAACAACAAAAACAAACAAACAAACAAAAAAACACAAGAATCTATCTACAACTCAAAAGAATTAACAAGAAAAAATCAAACAATCCCATCAAGAAATTGGCAACAGAAATGAGCAAAAACTTCTCCAAAGAAGACAGAATAATGACCTGCAAACATATAAAAAAAAGTTCAACATCTCTAATCATCAGAAAAATGCAAATCGAAACCACAATGAGATACTACCCAACCCCAGTGAGAATAATCTATATCAAGAAATCCCAAAACAACAAATGCTGGTGAGGATGTGGAGAGACAGGAACACTCTTACACTGCTGGTGGGACTGGAAAGTAGTGCAACCTTTGTGGAAAATAATTTGGAGATACCTCAAACAGCTAGATATAGAAATACCATTCGACCCTGCCACCATAGCATTGTTGGGCATCTACCCCAAAGAGCATAAGACATTCCATTATAAAGACATCTGTATCTGAATGTTTATCGCAGCACAATATTGCAAGGTCATGAAAACAACCCAAGTGCCCATTTATTCATGAGTGGGTAATTAAAATTTGGTATATGCTCACAATGGAATATTACTCAATTCTAAGAAACAACAGTGAGCTAGCACCACTTATGCTATCCTGGATTAAACTTAAGCCTGTTATACGAAGTGAGGTGACATAAGATCAGGAAATTGGGCTTCACATGTACTCGCCATCAAATTGGTACTGAGTGATTAAAACTATGGTGTTCAAATGGTGGTAGTACTGACCATGGATTCTGGGGGCGTGGGTCCAGAAAGAT
Source organism: Microcebus murinus (assembly GCF_040939455.1). NCBI lineage: Eukaryota > Metazoa > Chordata > Mammalia > Primates > Cheirogaleidae > Microcebus > Microcebus murinus. The sequence continues at coordinate 70,760,875 of NC_134136.1, forward strand.
TTGACTCCAAATCCAGTGCTCTTAAGCCCTTCTCTTAGGCATTATGATATCATGTAGTTATTATGAATCCCAGTGACAAATATTGAATGAGGATATTCAGAATCTTTCTGAACACAGTGACCCAAGCAACCACTTCCAGTCAATGGTGATTGCCAAGGTGGATTTGATATTTATTTCCCTTTTCTGTCAACTTTCTTAATTTACATGGAAAAAATGTGGTCCAAAGAGAAATTTGTCCAGGGTTAAAAGAAATAGTGATAGAATCAGTAATAGGAGAACTCAGAAATCCTGATTCAGAAATCTCAGGCTCTTACACCAACAATGTTCACTAAGATCTGAGCTCCAGTAAGGGAAGCATCTGAGAAATCAGGGATACTTCATTTCCATCTAACAATGGACCTGCAAGGGGGCCAAGTATCAGGACATAATGGACTCAAGCATTTCTAGAAGGCTCAGTGAACCATTTTTCAATGTTTCCATATAATTAATTTAGTCATACATATTAGGTATACTAAGGGCCATGAAGAATTTCATGGAAGGGCCAATGGTTACTTTGACTCAATTATCCCCAACTAGGCTAAATTGTCTCTGGTGCTTCTGATCTCTTGACAAGGAGAAGAAGGAAAGCCAGAAAGTGGTTGAAAGGAAAATCCTAAAGAAGATAAAGAGAAGATAAGAAACACAAAGGAATAAAAAGCTGGGAAAAAGGTAAAATTATAAAATAGTTGTGATGCTTATTAGTAGAGAGAAACTTCACAAAAACTCTCACCACCATCATTATGCTCAAGTTTGGTTACTTTTGCCTTCAAATTTAACACACATACAAAATATTTCAGTCCAGCAGGAAGTCTGTGTTTTTTTTCCGTGTTTGTTGGTAAAAGAGATCCTTCCTGTTTGCATTGTTTCGCATGGCCTGTGTTTCACCTTTTCCTGCTTAGCCATTCTTCAATTTGCTAGGTCACTGTCTTGGGGCCCTGAAGTGTACCAAGGACCCTCGAAGGCAAGCTAAGTGCCTGTTCTCTCTCTCAGATAAAAGCTGCAGTGAGTTTCCTCTTCTCACAATATCAGGTACACCTTCTTGCTCAGAGATGAGATATGGCTTTGGATGATGTGTTTCAGGTTTGTAGAAGCACTCAAACATTTTAAGGCAAATTCTTTGGGTTTCTAAAACAAGATAGGTTACAAGAAATAAACATGCTGGATCCCTTCACAATAAGCATGCATTTCACTCACTTTTCTAAGAAAATGACAAGAAAGAGCCTCTTTCTCTGGCATCTCATTGTGTTAGCAGAACAGAATTGTTGAATGAAAGGTGGAAATTAGTGAGGTAAATTCTACATTATCCTTAACAGCATTTGACAGAACATCATATTTTGTGTAATTTAAATAGCTGAATAGAGCAAGGAGAGTTTAATTAAAGGAAAGCTATGAGCTGCAAATCCCAGACAATGATTCCAAAGGGTGCTTAACAATATCTTCACTTAACTCATTTTAATTCTAAGGCTCCAATACTATTATTCTGACTATCTAACATCACAAATTTAAGAGAGCTGTAGATGTCAGCCTTGGCAAACGCAGTCCAATGTGAAAATTTTAAAACAAACCTCTGTGATCCATTGCTGATAAAAATATGGCTCCTATGTCAGATCTGTATGTGTGTGTGTGCGCATGCACATGCACACAGCTGCGTATCTGTGTGTGTACACTCATGGAGAGCACAATCTGGTATTTCTAAAAGAAGTCCCACTGAGAAATATAAGTTTAGTGAATTCAACATAGTCCAGTGTCTGGAGTTTGCCTCAATATGAAAATTGTCTTTGTTTTATATTTTTATTTTTTGAGGGGTGGGGAGGTATTCCCTTTGTACATGTTTTATTATCTTCAGTCAAGTCTGAAGGCCTGGGACATATTGACTTTAAAATCATTCACTTTAGAAACTCTCCTTTGACCCATTGTGTCCTGATTTATTTGTCTCAGGGCCACACACTCTGATAGCAGTCCTATTTTCTCTACTTACACATTTCTTGTAGTGGAGGATGACTTCTCCCTCCGATAAGTTTTTAAGAATATTTTCTTTACCTACTGGTGGAAAAATGTGGAAGCTCAAACTAAGGTGCTTGTGGAGATGATGATTCGCATGAAATTTAATCACATATATTCTGGAAAAAGGAAAAATACCTACAAAATGTCTTCTAATTAAACCTACCACTTAAGTCTGAACTTCTGGGATAGCATGGAATGGCATAATAGTACCCTTTTTTCTGAGTCTGACCCTCTTGATACATTTGCATTTTTTTTCTTTTTTTTTTATTATTTCAGCATATTATAGGAGTACAAATGTTTAGGTTATGTGTGTTGCTTTGCCCTCCTCCCACCCCCACCCCCAGATTCAGAGCTTCAAGCATGTCCATCCCCCAGATGATGCATATAGCACTCATTATGTATGTATATACCAATCCCTTCCTCCCCCCTCCCATCTACCTGATGCCCGATAAATATTATTCATGTATGTCAACTTAGGTGTTGATCAGTTAATACTAATTTGTTGGTGAGTACATGTGGGATAGCAGGGCCGCGAGGAGATAAGCTGCTTCTCCCCACAAATTCAGATCCCTTAGATAGTTGTCGTCACAGAGGATAAGAAATTGATAGGAAATAGAGAGAATAAAATAATACACAGAGACTAAGGTATAGTTTTACAGTTTTATATAAAGCAAGCAGATAAAGCAGGAGTACTCAGGAGTCTGTACCACATATCTGTAAGTAGGGCAGCATTAAGGTTAGATTCACATAGGTTTTCATAATAACAAATATCAATTACCAGTTGGCAGGGTAATGGATTTACATATGAGATAGTTTTGGTTACTATGGGTAGCAGGTAGTTTCAGTTAGGGTTAAAGGTCTTTTCAAAGGGCTTCTAACAATCTCTAATCTATCTAGGTGAGTAAACAATTACAAAGTCGTTCAAGAACTAATTTCTAAGTTCTAAGAGATACTTATCAATTAACAGAGGAATAACAAAGAGATATAGTGGCTCTGTATTTCTTTGATCTAGTTATTGTAGACTTAAGGCAGACAGTCAGGAGAGAGCAAGAAGCCCATCACTACAAAACAAATTGTTCATATCCATAGGGGTGCATCTCTTGCCTAGGGCACTCATTGTCTCCGGCTCCCATCCTGTGAGCCAGATAATTACCTGTCTTGTCTTTCAAGAACAGGAAGACCTCACAGATCTGAGATAACCAGGAAGCCTCGTGGAGTACATCCAGAGCTTTGAGAGCCCTCCAAAGGTAAGGCGGCCCTTGATAGGTGAACTAATGAGTTCACATATTCCTTCAGGCCAAAACCATGCAAACTCCTGTTTCTGTTGTTAATATAGCAATATTGGGTGATGCAATAAAATAATGATCTTATGAGCCACATCTCATTAATTCCTCAATCATCTTTCCACAATAAGTACATGTGGTGCTCATTTTTCCGTTCTTGGGATACTTCACTTAGTGGAATGAGTTCCAGCTCTATCTAGGAAAATACAAGAGGTACTACATCACCATTGTTTCTTGTAGCTGAATAGAAATCCATGGAATACATATACCACATTTTACTAATCCACTAATGGATTGATGGGCACTTGGTTTGTTTCCACATCTTTGCAATTGTGAATTGTGCTGCTCTAACCATTTGAGTGCAGATGTCTTTTTTATAGAGTGTCTTTTGTTCTTTTGGGGAGATGCCCAGTAATGGGATTGCTGGATCAAATGGTAGATCTACTTGTATCACTTTAAGATGTCTTCATATTGCTTTCCACAGAGGTTGGACTAGTTCGCTGTCCCACCAGCAGTGTAGGAGTGTTCCTATCTCCCTGCATTCACGCCAACATTTATTGTTTTGGGGACTTTTTGATAAAGAACATTCTCAGTAGAGGTAAGTGATATCTCATTGTGGTTTTGATTTCCATTTCCCTGATGAATAGAAATGTTGAACATTTTTTCATATGTTTGCTGGGCATTATTCTGTCTTGTTGTGAAAAGTTTCTGTTCACGTTCTTTGCCCACTTTTTATAGGATTCTTTGATTTTTTTCGTGCTGATTTTCCTGAGTTCTAAATAGACTCTAGTTATCAGCCCTTTATCAGATATGTAGCTTGTGAAAATTTTCCCCCAGTCTGTAGATTCTCTCTTTGTTCTCATGACAGTTTATTTGGCTGTGCAGAAGCTTTTTAATTAGATCAGGTCCCATTTATTTATTTTATTGTTGATGTGATTGCCTTTGGGGTCTTCTTCATAAATTCTTTGCCTATACCAATGTCTAGAAGAGTATTTCCAAAGTTTTCCTCTAGAATTCTAATTGTTTCATACCTTATGTTCAAGTCTGTTATCCACCATGAGTTGATTTTTGTGAGAGGTGAAAGGTGCAGATTCTGTTTCAGTCTTCTACATGTGGCTATCCAGTTTTCCCAGCACCATTTATTGAATAAGGATTCTTTTCCCGTGTATGTTTTTGTCTGCTTTGTCCAAGATTAGTTGGCTATATGAGGATGGTATTATATCTGGGTTCTCTGTTCTGTTCCACTGGTCAATGTCCTTGTTCTTCTGCCAGTAAAAAGCTGTTTTAATGACTATAGCCTTGTAGTATAGTTTGAAGTCTGTTGAATTGATACCTCCAATTTTGTGTTTATTGCCTAGGATTGCTATTTGCATGGGGACAAAGTTTTGTTATCTGCTTCTGGGAAAAGCTGTCAGTGAAGGGCTGTAATGGCCTGCTCAGTCAGAAAGTATACGTGCGCAGGTGGGGCTGTCTGGGACCTGCAGTCTGGAGCAGGCCTCACTCCTTTCCACCCTCCTCAACTCTGTGTTTTCTCCTGAGCCTCTGCCAGCAGGCCAGACCTCATGCCACCGGGTCTCCCCTGGGTGTGATGGGGCCGGGAGGTTCCCTGAACAGGGTGGCCACCTGTGCTGGCCACACGGCCCCGCCTTGGGAGGAGAGTTGCCCTCAAGCACGTTGATCTGCCCCTAAAGGCACACACACCTCAGTAGGCTGTTCATGAATATCCCTTCTGTGCCCCAGCAATGTGAGACCTGGGTGCATGGGATCTGATCCAAAAGTCTGACCTCTGGGCCCCAGAATTCAATCCCTGATCCCATCAGGGAGAGGAATGCCAGTCTCCATTCACTCATGGGAGCCCAAGGTGGGTCGATGTCTCTCATCATTAGGGTCTTCCGCATTCTCCTGGAGTCACTGGGCCAGCAGCACCTGGGAGTACTGGCGGTTAGGGAGCTTACCATCTGAGTATCCCTCAGTTAGCTGAAGGGCCCCAAAAGTGAAGGTCTCATTCCCAGGCAATGCCTTCAGTTGGTGGCTATATTGTCTCTCTCGGCAGCCGCATTTAGGGTCAGGGGAGGGGGAAATGGAGCAATATGGTGCCTGCCATGAAGCTTGGGTCTGTGCACATGAAGGTGCCCCGAGGGAACTGGGATCCTGGTGCTGTGTCCGCTATAGGCTTACCGCTCACTGGTGGTGACCATCTCTAGGCTGGTGTCTGCAGGTCTCTCCTTCCACTGGGGAGCCCGCCAGCAGTCCAAGATGCAAGGGAGGGGGAAGTTAACCACTCTACCTACCCTTGCCACTGGTCTCCAAGCTTCTTGGGAGGTCTCTGCTTCCAGTTCTCCTCTGCAACCTCCTCCTGTGGAGTCTCCCATAGTCTCCTGTACTCCTCCTTCTGACCCTCAGCAATGTAGGCTCGTCTGCTTGCTTTTTTTCTTCTAATTTCTTCTAGAAACTGTCTTATTTGCAGAGACAGTATGTCTGGTGGTGTTTCTCATCCACCATATTGCTCCACCGCCCACTTTCCTGTTTTCTAATCATATAACTCTGACTCTGTGTGACTGCCTCCTATACTCTCTTCTATTCCCTGACACAAAGACTTTCCGAAATGTATTATTTTGACCCTGTGGGTTTGTTAGCAGTTGTTATCAGCTGAGGTAAGGCAGGAATTTTGCCCTCTTTGCAAACCATTACACTGTAAGTACCTGAAATAGTGTCTGGAACACGGTAAGTTCTCAGTAAATATTGTTTAATGGAAGTAAATTGTTTCCATTTTCAGGGTCCTGAATACTTTGCCCTGAGAACCAAACCTCATTGTCATACATGGAAGTTTCTTCCTAAATTGGAAAATTGCAACTCTAGTAATGGAGGACTGAATGTGATTTTTTAAATTGAATAAATTATATTTCTTCTTCTGATGAAAGCAATAATCCATATGAACCAGAAGGATTTTTAACATCTTTTACCTAAAACCTAATTTTGTGTGCACATCAATGAGTTTTCTTAGTGTATTTACATTCTCCATTTAATCTTAAAAAGATACTGTTTAGTGTCTAAAATTAGCTGATGAGAGAGAAGTAGTATTTTGGAGGAATCTTAGTAAAAATTAATTATTCAAAATAAGAATGGGTAAACTTTTTCCACAGTTTCCACAGACAATTCAGAGGATTGTCTACTATTTCCATATGCCTATTCCTCCAGAATCTAAAAGAAGGCCTTGTAATTCTAGAAGCTACTTTATAGCAAAAGGTTCATTGTCCCACATTTAGAATACATATAAGTTTGAGTTCAAATTCCCCACCATTTCTTCAAATCCCATATAGAAGAGCTGATAAAAGAGGGCTGCTTTCTTACTGTACCAAAGTCTCAAGTCTTTTGATGAAGAACTGAATATAATAGAAACACTGTGAAAGGCCCTTCTAAGCAAGAAATTAGCCAAGAAACTTTAGAGAAAGATGCACACATTTAACTTCTATGCCAAATTAACAGCAACAATATTAACCTTGGGACTCTGGGTGACATTTATGAATTACACAGATATAACAAAATCTTATAAGATTCTAGATTAAAATAATAGTTAACTTTAAAAGGAAATGACTCAGAATGTTAGATATATACTGTGCAAGACAGGAAACTATGAAAGTAGAATTCTATTTACATATTTTAAGAAGAAAGGACTCATTTTAGAACATTGTCCTTATGTACATCTTTTGGATGTGAAGAATGAAGAAATGCATTTTAGATATGCAAGGTCTTACAAAGTACAACACAAATATAGGTTTTAAAGAAATACTCCATCTTAATGAAAAATGAATAAGGAAAACTTATGTTGGGGGAAGAGTAAACATTCAAAGAGCAATGGTGACAATAAAACAGTTAAAATTGTATAATTATTGCTCATGAAGATGGGAATTAGAATAGAAAGGTTAAGAGTAGTTTTTTTTCAAATAGGAAATAAATTAACTCTTTAAACAGTAATCACTTAGAATTCACATTTCAAAACTATGAAGCCAAAGACAGGGGGTGAGGAAATAATAAAAATATGTGAAGGCACTCAAGTTAGAGTGTTGATGATACATAATCATTCTCCACTTTTGATACATGGATATAACTGTATTCTTTTTTTTTTTTATTTCGGCATATTATGGGGGAACAGATTTTAAGGTTTCAATAAATGCCCTCCCCCCCCACAGTCTGAGTTTCCAGCATGACCATCCCCTAGATGGTGCACATCTCACTCCTTATGTATATATATACACGCCCCCTCCCCAATCACACCTGCCCAATACTCTATTACTGTAGTACCTATGTGTCCACTTAGGTGCTACTCAGTTAATACCAGTTTGCTGGAGAATATATCTTGTGCTTGTTTTTCCATTCTTGGGACACTTCACTTAGTAGTATGGGTCCCAGCTCTAAACAGGAAAATATAAGATGTGCTATATCACCGTTGTTTCTTAGAGCTGAATAGTACTCCATGGTATACATATACCACATTTTATTAATCCATTCTTGGATTGATGGGCACTTGGACTGTTTCCACAACATTGCAATTATGAATTGTGCTGCTATAAACATTCGAGTGCAGGTGTCTTTTTTGTAGAGTGTCTTTGGATCTTTTGGGTAGATGCCCAGCAATGAGATAGCTGGATCAAATGGTAGACTCACTTATGTTGCTTTAGGGTATCTCCATATTGCTTTCCACAGAGGTTGAACAAGTTTGCAGTCCCACAAGAAGTGTAGGAGTGTTCCTCTCTCTCCGCATCCACGCCAGCATTTGTTATTTGGAGACTTTTTGATAAAGGCCATTCTCACTGGAGTTAAGTGATATCTCACTGTAGTTTTGATTTGCATTTCCCTGATGATTAGAGATGATGAGTATTTTTTCATATGTTTGTTGGCCATTCTTCTGTCTTCTTTAGAAAACTTTCTGTTCAAGTTCTTTGCACACTTTTTGATGGGATTATTTGATTTTTTCTTGCTGATTTTCGTGAGTTCTAAGTATATTCTAGTTATCAGCCCTTTATCGGATATGTAGGATGCAAAAATTTTCTCCCATTCTGTAGGTAGTCTGTTTACTTTCATGACTATTTCTTTGGCTGTGCAGAAGCTTTGTAGTTTCATCATTTCCCATTTATTTATTTTTGTTGTTGTTTGATTGCCTTTGGGGACTTCTTCATAAACTCTTTGCCTAGGCCGATGTCTAACAGAGTGTTTCCAACATTTTTCCGCTAGAATTCTAACAGTTTCATACCTTAGGTTTAAGTCTATTATCCAGCATGAGTTGGTTTTTGTGAGAGGTGAAAGGTGTGGGTCCTGCTATAGCCTTCTACAAGTGGCTATCCAGTTTTCCCAGCACCATTTATTGAAAAGGGATTCTTTTCCCCAGCGTACGTTTTGGTCTGCTTTGTCAAAGATTAGCTGGCTATATGAGGATGGTTTTATATCAGGATTCTAAGAGCTATTCCAATGGTCAATATACCTATTTTTGTGCCAATACAAGATTGTTTTAATTACTACAGCTTTGTAGTATAGTTTGATATCTGGCATATTAATGCCTCCCATTTTGTTTTTGTTGCCTAGAATTGCTCTTGATATTCGGGGTCTTCTTTGGTTCCATACAAAGCGTAAAATTATTTTTTCTATATCTGTGAAGAATGCTGATGGGATTTTAATAGGTATTGCATTGAATCTGTAGATCAGTTTGGGTAGTATAGACATTTTAATGATGTTGAGTCTGCAGATCCACAAGCATGGAATGGATTACCATCTGCTTACATCCTCTGGTATTTCCTTCCTCAGTGTTACATAGTTCTCCCTGTAGAGGTCTTTTACCTCCTTCGTTAAGTATACTCCTAGGTACTTTAATTTCTTTGTTGCTATTGTGAAGGGTATTGAGTCTTTAATTTGGCTCTGAATTTGATTGTTGTTGGCGTATACGAATGCCTCTGATTTCTGTGTATTGATTTTGTATCCTGAGACTTTACTAAATTCATTGATCAGTTCCAGGAGTTTCTTGGTTGAATCTTTGTGGTTTTCTAAATATAATATCATATAATCAGCAAACAGTGAAAGTTTGATCTCTTCTTCCCTTTTTTGGATACCTTTAATTCCACTTTCCTGTCTGATTGCTGTAGCCAAGACCTCCAGCACTATGTTGAATAGAAGTGGAGATAGTGGTCAGCCTTGTCTAGTTCCAGTTCTAAGTGGGAATGCTTTCAGTTTTTCCCCATACAGTATAATGTTGGCTATGGGTCTGTCATATATGGCTTGTATCATTTTTAGGTATGTCTCTTCTATGCCTATTTTCTTAAGTGTTCATATCATGAAAGGGTGTTTAATTTTGTCAAAAGCTTTTTGTGCATCTATTGAGAGAATCATGTGGTTTTTGTTTTTGCTTCTGTTTATGTGGTGAATTGCATTTATAGATTTACGTATGTTGAACCATCCCTGCATCCCTGGGATGAAGCCCACTTGGTCGTGATGGATTATTTTTTTAATAAGCGTCTGGATTCGGTTAGCTAAGATATTGTTGAAAATTTTTGCATCTATATTCATGAGGGATATTGGTCTGTAGTTTTCTTTTTTTGTTGCATCCTTTCCTGGTTTTGATATCAGAGTAATATTCGCTTCATAAAAGGTGTCGGGGAGGTTTCCGTTATTCTCGATGTTGTGGAATAGTTTCTGCAAGATAGGTACTAGTTCTTATTTTTAAGTGTGGTAAAATTCGGGTGTGAAGCCATCGGGAACAGGACTTTTCTTTTTAGGGAGATTTGTAATTGTTGTTTCTATTTAAGCTGTTGAGATTTTCCTGTTCAGGGAATCTATTTCTTCCTGATTGAGCCTAGGGAGGCTGTGTGTTTCTAGAAATTTGTTCATTTCCTCCTCATTTCCCAATTTGTGAAAATAAAGATTTTTGTAGTACTCATAAAATATATCTTGTATCTCTTTGTGATCAGCTGTGATATCTCTTTTTTGTTTCTGGTGGAGATTATTAGAGATTTCTCTTTTCTACTTTTCGTTAGCTTAGCCAGTGGTGTGTCAATTTTTTTTATTTTTTCAAAGAACCAACTTTTTGTTTTGTTCATCTCCTGAATAGCTTCCCTGTTTTCAATTTCGTTTAGTTTTGATTTGATCTTGTTGATTTCACTTCTTCTGCTGGGTTTGGGGCTGGTCTGTTCTTCTTTTTACAGCTCTTTGAGTCGTTTCATTACATTGTCTATTTGTGATCTTTTTGACTTTTGGTTATAGGCATTTATGGAGATAAACTTTCCTCTCAGAACTGCTTTAGCTGTGTCCAGAGGATTTGATAACTTGTCTCTCCATTGTCATTTTCTTCATAGAATTTTTTATTTACATCTTGATTTCTACATTTATGAAGTAATCATTTAGTAGGAGGTTGTTTAATTTCCACGTTTTTGCGTAGAAATGTGAGATTCCGTTACAGTTGACTTCTACTTTTATTCCACTGTGATCTGAGAAGGTATATGGCATGATTTCTATTTGTTTAAATTTCTTGAGGTTTACTTTGTGTCCTAGGATATGGTCAATCTTAGAGAATGTCCCATGTGCTGATGAGAAGAACGTATATTTAGTGGATTTGGGTAGATGTTCTGTAAATGTCAGTCAGACCCAATTGTTCTAGAGTTTTGTTTCAGTCCATTATTTCTTTATTAATTTTCTGTTTGGAGGATCTGTCTCGTGCCGTCAATGGGGTGTTGAAATCTCCGGCTATTATGGAGTTGCTATTAATCCATTTGCTTAGCTCCAGTAAGGTTTGCTTTATGAATCTGGGTGCACCTATGTTGGGTGCATATATATTTAAAATTGTTATCTCTTCTTGTTGGACTGTGCCCTTCACCATTATATAATGACCTTCTTTGTCTTTTACTACTTTTGTTTGTTCAAAAACTATATCGTCTGAAATTAGAACTGCCACACCAGCCTTCTTTTGGCTTCTATTTGCTTGGAATATTGATCTCCACCCTTTTATTTTTAGTCTATATGCATCCTTGCCGGTTAGATGTGTTTCCTGAAGACAGCATACACTTGAAATCTATTTTCTTATCCATTCAGCCAGCCTATGTCTCTTGAGTGGAGAGTTTAAGCCATTCACATTTATTGAGAGAACTGATAGGTAAGGTAGATTACTGTTCATTCTGTTGGGTTGGATATTGTTGCTATGATTTCTGTCTTGAGCCATTGTAATATCTGGCCTTTAATATCTTTGGGTTTTGGTTGTTTTTATATTCGTGGGTTATTATTATGATGTTCCATGCGTAACGCTGTTTTAAGCACTTCTTGTAGGGCTGGTCTTGTCTTGGTTAATTCTCTGAGGCTTTACTTGCTTGAGAATGTTTTTATTTCTCCTTTATATATGAAGCTTAGTTTTGCAGGGAATAATATTCTAGGCTGGGCATTGTTTTGTTTCAAAAGAATGAGAATGGGGCCCCAGTCTCTCCTTGCTTGTAAAGTCTCATTAGAGAAGTCTGATGTTATTCGAATTGGCTTTCCCTTGTATGTTACTTGCTTCTTTTGTCTTACAGCTCTTAGAAGGGCCTCTTTAGTTGATACTTTGGTCAGTCTGATGACTGCATGTCGTGACGTCTTCGTGTTTGCATTGAATCTCCCAGGGGTCCTCTGAGCTTCTTGAACTTGTATATGACGATTTTGAGCAAGGCCTGGGAAATTTTCCTCTATTATATCTTCAAACAGCTTGTCCAACCCTTGAGTGTTATCTTCTTCCGCTTCTGGTAACCCTATGACCCACATGTTAGGTTTCTTTACATGATCCCACAGCTCTTGAAGACTTTGCTCTTTTCTCTCGTTTCTCTGCTCTATTTCTGTGACTGATTTATTTAATTGTAGGGTGTTATCTTCAAGCTCTGAGAATCTTTCTTCTGTTTGATCTACCCTGTTCTTGAGACTTTCCACTGTATTTTGTAGTTCTTTGAATTGATTCTTCATTTCTAGGAGTTCAGTTAAACTTTTCTTCATTGTGTCCATTTCTTTTTCCAGATGCTGGAGGCTTATTGTGGTTTCTTTGTGTTGGTTATTGAGTTGTTGTTGCAGCTCAGTGAGTGTTCTTATGATCCACAGATGAAATTCCTCTTCTGTCATTTTGGTTGCCTGATTTTGGTTGGTGCCCATTTCTAGGGGGCTGGGGCTCCTCGTTGGGGGAGAGTTTTCTATTTGGTTCTTCATATTCCCTGAGTTCCTTCGCTGATTTCTTCCCATATAGATCAGTTGTTGTTTCTTTTCTTTAGGTTTTTGTTTGGGTATTCACACGCCTTGTTGAGTTTCTGAGCCGGAATGTCGTGTCTGTGGGTGAGATCATCCACTCCCTGTCCTGATAAGGTTCTGCAAGATGCTCTCCCTGTCAGTAGGTGGCGCTTGTTTGGAGGTACAAGCTATGCTGTTGATTTTATGCCCTGTTTTATTTTTTTTCTCTTTTTTTTTATTTTGGCATATTATGGGGGTACAGATTTTAAGGTTTCAAGAAATGCCCATTTCCTCCCCTCCCCCAAAATGTCTGAGTATCCATCATGACCATCCCCCAGATAGTGCACCTCTCACTCATTATGTATGTATATACCCGCCCCCCTCCCACCTCCCACCTGCCCAATACCCTATTACTGTAGTATCTATGTGTCCACTTAGCTGCTGCTCAGTTAATACCAGTTTGGTGGAGAATATATCTGGTGCTTGTTTTTCCATTCTTGGGATACTTCACTTAGTTGTATGGGTTCCAGCTCTAACCAGGACAATATAAGATGTGCTATGTCACCATTGTTTCTTAGAGCTGAATAGTACTCCATGGTATACATATACCACATTTTATTAATCCATTCTTGGATTGATGGGCACTTGGGCTGTTTCCACAGCCTTGCAATTATGAATTGTGCTGCTATAAACATTCGAGTGCAGGTGTCTTTTTTGTAGAGTGTCACTGGATCATTTGGGTAGATGCCCAGCAATGGGATTGCTGGATCAAATGGTAGATTCACTTGAATCGCTTTAAGGTATCTCCCTATTGCTTTCCACAGAGGTTGAACTAGTTTGCAGTCCCACCAGCAGCGTAGGAGTGTTCCTCTCTCTCCGCAACCACTCCAGCATTTATTTTATGCCCTGTTATCAACTCTTGTTCTTGTAGAGAGAATTCTAGTGCCTCAGGTGGTGGGTGGGGCCCAGGGACTTCGTGGTGTGCCCTTTTCTCCCCTTCAGTGAGGGCTAGTCTAGGAGAGAGTCTGGGCAGAGGTGGGTTGGGTAAGCCTGCCCTCAGGCAACACCAGTGTCATTAGCAGGGGTCAAACTTCTGTTCTCTGCTTCCAGGAAAAGCTTTCAGGTCGGGGCTGGAATGTCCTGGCTCAGTCAGAGAATATTCGTGTGAGGATGGGGCTGTCTGAGACTCAAAGTCTGGAGCGGGCCTGGCTTCTTTCCACCGTCCCCAACTCCGTAGCTACTGCTGGGCCTCTGCCCGCAGGCCAGACCACACACCACCACTCCTCCCCTGGCTGTGCTACCTGCGGGGAGGTTCCCTATGTGGGAATGTCGCCTGGGCTGGGTGCAGGGCCTCCCTTTGGGGGAATGGTTGCCCTCTATGATTCTGATCTGCCCCTGAAGGCACACATTCTGCAGCAGGCTGTTCACAAATATCCCTTCTGTGCCCCAGGCAATGCGAGGCCTCGGTGCACAGGATGTGGTCTGCAGGTCTGACCTCTGGGTCCCAGAGTTCAAACTGTATCCCTACCAGGGAGAGCAGTGCCAGTCCCAATTCACCCACAGGGAGCCCAAGCTGCTTCTATGTCTGTCAACCTCAGAGTCTGCCCCGTTCTCCTGGGATCACCTTGCCAGCAGCCCCTGGGAGGGCTGGCAGGTAGGGAGCTCACAGTCTGAGTTCCCCTTAGTCAGCTGTAGGGCCCCAAAAGGGAAGGTCCCGTTGCCTGTAGGTGCCTCCAGCTGGTGGCTATATTGTCTCTCTGTCTCTCTGGGCAGCCACGGGTAGGGTCGGGGGAGAGGAGGAGGATGCAATATGGCATCTGACGTGCGGCTCGGGTCTGTGCACACAGAGGTACCCTGAGGGAGTTGGGAGCCCGGTGCCGTGTCTGCCACTGGCTTACCGCTCACTGGCAGCGGCCGTCACTGGGCTGGTGTCCGCAGGTCTTTCCACTCGCTGGGGAGTCCACCAGCAGTCCGGGATGCAGGGGAAGGGAAACGGCCGATACTTCCTGCTGGTCTCTGGGCTGCTCCGGTGGTCCCAGCCCCCAGTTCTCCCCCGTGACCTCCTCCTGTGGAGTCTCTTGTGGTCTCAGGTACTCCTCCTTCCGACCCTCATCCGATGTAGGCTCATCTTCTTGCTTCTTTCTTCTGATTTCTGCTAGAATCTTTCTTTTCTGCAGAGACACTCTGGCTGGCGGTGTTTTTCATCCGCCATCTTTTTTCCCGGGTATAACTGTATACTTGAAGTAGATTTTTTACAACTTTTAGGTCAGAAAAAATGTAGTACCTCTCCAAAATTGCATTCTTTTGCAAAAGAATGCAAATGAAAAAAATGTTGCATTCAGAAAAAGATAAAGATAAAAGTTAAACAAAAGTATATTAAATGTAAAATAAAACAAATAAAATGTCAGAAAGCTAGACATATTGACAACTACAATAAATATGAATGTGTGGTATTCACCAGTTAAGAGGCAGTTTTGATTCAATGTTCTATTCATAAGGAAAATATATAAATTAAATGATGTAGAAAGGTTAAAATAAAATATATTATAAGTATATTGGGAAATGCAAATTCAGAAATAGGAAAGTTGATATTAATATCAGAATCAGTGACATTTGAAACCAATAGTATTATTCTGAGAACAACATATAAACAAAATTTGTAATGTAAGAATTTCTAGAAATCAAGAATTGTATTAAAAGTACAGTTATGCTGGAAGTAATTACAAAGAACATGTAGGAAAAAATAAATGATATAAAAGATGTAGATAAACTTAAGATTGACTTAATGGATAGCATCCTCAAATCAAAGAATATGTATTTTTCCTATATGCTATAGAACTTTTTCAAAAAATAAATCATGTTCTTGAACAAGGAGGAAACTTTAATATGTTCTAAAAAATATCTAAATTTTACAGGTCTCATTTTCTCACTACAATGCAATACTAGAAATCCTGAACAAACAAGAAAAAACTGTGTGTGTACATGTGATATATGTGTAATAGTGGTAGTAGTAGTAGTAGTAGTAGTAGTAGCAGTAGTAGTAGGTCATAGTGGCTTAAAGAATATTGGTCCAATTTGAAAAAAATGGAGACTTCAGAGGGCTGCAAAAGGATGTCTCCAGGAAAAGAAAGACAACAATATAAAACATACAGTATGAATGAGAATTTAACATCATAAAGGAAAATTATTATTTTACCAACAAAAAGCACAATTAAGGACACTTGGAGAAAAACAAAAACCTGTGTAAGTAAGTCATAGGCCAAGTATAAAGCATATAAAAATTAAAAAAATATTTTTAGTAATTAATAAAGTCTACTTAAAAAAGTAGACCCTATTTTACTTAGAAAAACCTTTCCTGTAAATAACTTTTTAAAATTTTTATGTAGTTTCCAACTGAAAAGTTACAATAATACTGAAGTCTTATATACTCATTCCAGACTAAACAATTGTTTATCTTATAAAAATATTTTTATTTCTTCTGCTTATTTGGAGTTTTCTTTTCTTTTTCTAAGTCCTTATTGGCAAACTATAGCCTAAAATCATAATACAATTTTGATTATTTCTGAAAAAATATAATGATCTCATTGATAAACCATTTTTCTTCCAACTGAATTTGACATTAACATATCCAGAAGGAAATGGATAAATATGATGCTTTGATCAGAGAAGAAACAAAGAATACATGGACATCTTCCAACATCATATTCTTCATGAAAAATTAGGTACAATGATATACAATTTTCACTCTTTTGAAGAAAGCTGTAAAAACCAGCTACAGGGTATATCTCATGAAATAATACTGATATGGGGATTATTCACCTGTCACAAACTACTAGTATATGAACAAAATATATAAAACAACTGTTTTAAAATACTGAATAATTGGCAACATTAGACTGTGATCTCTGAGAAAATGAAAACAGACCAGTTTATTTCTACATTTTTCCCTGAATTTCTGTCTGGAGGCAATTTCCAGTCTGTTCCACAGGGATGTGAAACCCTGGTGACAGAGACCAAAGCAATGGTTTGAAAGAAGATGTGATTTGAATGAGCAGGAACTTGGCACGGTTCCTCTTCTTAGTTCAATGTAGAACAAGCAAATGATAAGCTTCAGTTGCCAGCTTCTTCCTCAGTAAAAAAAAAAAAAAAAAAAAAAAAAAAAAAAAGGATCTGGACCATGTATCTAGCACCCCAAAACTCCTGGCTGCTATTCAAAGGGCTGGCTTCTATTTATCTTGTATTAGGGCAAAATCACACTCTAGTTTCTTAGGGGCTACTAAGGAAAAATAAGGTAGCTTGAAAGAGCACAAAAGTTTGAGAGACATCTAGAATCTCTGCTGGGGCTTATTGGTGAGGTCTATCCCTTATATGAGACTAGCCTGTCTGAAGATTGGGAGAGGTGGCACAGAAACCAACGTAGAAAATCAAGAAAAATGAAGAAATAGTTAAAGGTGTTCGAAATAAGAGAACAAGATAAATTTCTAGAACCAACCTTAATATAATGGAGATATGTGCTTTACACTGGCAGATAATCCAGTGTTACTCATAAAGATGTTCATAGAGGTCAGGAGATTAATACATAAACAAAGTGTGACTTTCACTGAAGAAATCAAACATATAAAGAAATACCAAAAAGAAATTATAGAGCTTAAGAATATATCCACTTGGATGAAAAGTTTAATATAAGGTCAAACAGAAGACTAGATCAAGCAGAAGAAAGGAATAACAAACATGAAGACAGAACATTGGAAATCATGCTGTTGGAGTAGCAAAAAGCAGAGAGAATTTAAAATGTAAAGATAAAAATCTATAGACATGGTCCCTGAACGTATCTATAACTCAAAAAAAAAAAAAGAAAAAGAAAAAAGAAAACAACCCCAACAATAAATGGGTGAAGGAAATGAACAGAAACTTTTCAAAAGAAGACAGAATAATGGCCAGCAAACATATAAAAAAATGCTTAACATCTCTAATCATTAGGAAAATGCAAATCAAAACCACAATGAGATATCACCTAACCCCAGTGAGAATGGCCTCTATCAAAAAATCCTAAAACAAGAAATGCTGGAGAAGATGTGGAGAGATAGGAACACTCTTACACTGCTGGTGGGACTGCAAATTAGTGCAACCTCTGTGGAAAAGCATTTGGAGATATCTCAAAGAGCTACAAGTAGAACTACTATTTGATCCAGCAATAGCACTATTAGGCATCTACCCAAAGGAACAAAAGTCATTCTATAATAAAGACATATGCACTTGAATGTTTATGGTAGCACAATTCACTATAACAAGAATGTGGAAACAACCCCAGTGTCCGTCAATTCATAAGTGGATTATTAAAATTTGGTATATGTATACAATGGAATACTACTCGATAATAAGAAATGACAGTGATCTAGCACCTCTTATATTTTCCTAGATAGGGCTTGAGCCCATTATCTGAAGTGAGGTATCACAAGATCAGAAGAATAGGCTCCACATGTACTCGCCATCAAATTGGCACTAACTGATCGACACTATGGTGCCCACACAGTAGTAATATTCTCTAGGGATTAGAAGGTTGGGGGAGTAAACTCAAAACTAATGGACTCAGTGAGCATTGTAGGGGGTAAGGGCATACCTCTAATCCTCGCTTGGGTGAGGCAAAGACATAAAATGTAACCAAAATGTCTGAACCCTCATAATATCCTGAAATAAACTTAAATAAATAAATAAAGTAATATTTTAAACATCACTAAACAAAAAAGAAAATACTGGTAGAAGTTATACAAAAGAAAATGGTAGTATTGGCCTCCACAATTTCCAGAAAACTCCAGAGAAAAAATTAAAATACCATTGTATAGACTTAACATTTAAAATTAAATTCAGACTTATATAAAAGAAAATGGGAAATGAATCAAAGCCATAACCAACAATAAAACACAAAGGAAGATAGCAAGAGAAATAAAGAGGAATAAAAGAACTAAAAGACAAATAGAAAACAGTAACAAAATGACAATTAGTAAATACTTGCTTATTAATTATTACTTTAAATATAAATAAAGTCTGCAATCAAAAAATAGAATGACTATATATATAAAACACTAAAATCTGATTATATGCTGTCTATAAGAAATTCACATTAGATTCAAGGATAGAAAATATATTTTATGCAAATGGTAACTAAAAGAAAACAGAAGTGGCCATTATTATAAAAGGCAAAATAAACTTTAATTAAAAATTTTCTGTAAAGAAAGAATGTCACTATGTAATGATAAACGAGTCAATTCAACAGGAAGATATAACAATTGTAAATATATTCACACCCAACATAAGAGCACCAAAGTACACGAAGCAAATATTGACAGCTCCTAATGGATAAATTGACAGCAATACATTAATTCTACAAAGCTTCAGTACTCCATTTTCAATAATGAAATAAAACATCCAGATAGAAAACCAATTCAGAAACAGTGTATGTGAATAACAGTATAGAACAAATACTTTAACAGAAATATACAGAATTTTCTACTCAGCTGGAGAAGAATACACATTCTTTTCAAGTGCACATGTAACATTCTCTAGGATAGATCATATTTTAGGTCACAAAACAAGACTTAACGCATTTAAGATCAACATCACACCAAGTATCTTTTCTGACTGCGATGGCATGAAACTAGATATCAATAACAGTAAGAAGATGGGTAAATTCACAAATACTTGGAAACTAAACAACACACTTTTGAACATTCTTTGGATGAAAAACGTAAATCAAACTGGCGTGGATGCGGAGAGAGAGGAACACTCCTACACTGCTGGTGGAACTGCAAACTAGTTCAACCTCTGTGGAAAGCAATATGGAGATACCTTAAAGTGATACAAGTGAATCTACCATTTGATCCAGCAATCCCATTGCTAGGCATCTACCCAAAAGATCCAATGACACTCTACAAAAAAGACACCTGCACTCGAATGTTTATAGCAGCACAATTCATAATTGCAAAACTGTGGAAACAGCCCAAGTGCCCATCAATCCAAGAATGGATTAATAAAATGTGGTATATGTATACCATGGAGTACTATTCAGCTCTAAGAAACAATGGTGACATAGCACATCTTATATTTTCCTGGTTAGAGCTGGAACCCATACTATTAAGTGAAGTTTCCCAAGAATGGAAAAACAAGCACCACATATACTCACCAGCAAATTGGTATTAACTGAACAGCACCTAAGTGGTCACATAGGTACTACAGTAATAGGGTATTGGGCAGGCGGGAGGGGGGAGGGGGGCGGGTATATACATACATAATGAGTGAGATGTGCACCATCTGGGGGATGGTCATGCTGGAGACTCAGACTTGTGGGGGGAGGGGGGAAATGGGCATTTATTGAAACCTTAATATCTGTACACCCATAATATGCTGAAATAAAAAAAAACAAAACAGAATGTAGAAAGTACCTTGAGACAAACAAAAACAAAAATACAGCATATAAAAAGTTATGGAATACAGGAAAAGTAGTATTCAGAAGGAGGCGATATATAGTGATAAATACCTATAATAAAAAGGAAGAAAGATCTCAAATAATTCTCCTATTAATTTTTAATTTGGGGTACAACTTGAACACAAAGTAGAAACATTGTCTTCTTGGGTTTTTAACATGTAGAAGTAATAGATATGACAACAATAGCACAAGAAACGAGAGTGGGAAATAGAAATATACTATTTTAAGTTCCTACATTATGTGTGAATTTATATAAGATTAATTGAAGAGACAATGTGATAGCTTATAGTAAGTTAAACATCAAGAAACTAATTAAAGAGAAAAAAATGTAAACCAAGAAGGTATAGTCTGTAAGCCAAAAAACAAACAAACAAATAAAACACACAAAAAAACTATGAAGTTAATGTTGACTATTATACATAGTGAAAAAGCAGAAAAACACTTGGGCAAAATATGATAGACACTATTGGAAATCACATGATTTCCATGACACATAAAGTGTAAGAGTAAATATCTATTATACATGAAAATATTTTTATTTGAAATTTGCTTTACTGACATGGAAAATATGATTAGCCTCTTGCATATGAGCCATGCATATATCTAGAAGAAATGCTAGACTACATTTTGTTTGATTTATCACTGAGAACTCATGCTACAGAAGAAGAAAATTTTACATTCTAATTTAGTCAATGATGATTTGTAACCAATATGAAGACTAGAAAAGCTTCATTGAGAGTATCCCTGATAGAACATCAGCTGTGTTTATAGCAAGACACACTTTTTTGAGACAATAGAAGACGTAGCGCCTGAAAATTATTCTACAAACTGCTTTAATTACAGAAATAGTTTATACTTCCTGAAGTTTATGCTGTGAAAATTGTGAAACTAATCAAATAATGGCCATTCAATGAATTTATGTGCATGCTGTTTACAGAAATAGTAAAAAAAAAAATCATCTCTTACATAGTGAAGTATGCTTGCTCTTAGTTAAAAAAAAATGTTCATGAGAGTTTTTGAAGAGCAAGATGAAATAAAGTCTAGTCTTCACACCAGAATAGTGATATATTCAGTGTCTTAAACAGCCCAAATCTATGATTTCATGGACAAGACATGATGATTTATATAATACTATGGATACCCTTATAAAACGTCTTAAATTCAAATGGCTTGCAAAATTATTGCCAAGAACTTGTTCCTTTCCTAAAATCTAAAGACCTTACTCATTGGAGAAAGAAACGAATAGCATATTATTAGACATACTAAAAATCCACATTTAAATGCTTTAATAGAACAGTAGTAGACTATTTTTCAAAGCCAAATAAACCAGAGACTGGAACTGAAAGCTATACTCTGACATCTTCCAAGTTGAAATATCCAACCTTCCAGCTATTGAGTGTAATGTACTTGTCAACTTCTCATCTAATGGTGCACTGATAATAGTTTTTATTGAGGCATCTCTCCATTATTTCTGGGTCCTCACTTTATCTTAATATACCAATCCATCTGAAAGAACCATCAAATTCTTGCTGCCATTTACCAATACCCTATAATTATGAGTTAGTATTTTCTAAATATAAATAAATAAGGTGTGAGAGAAGACACTGACAGTTTAGTTGTCTATCCATAAACCAGATATGTATTTCTTGGTGAAAGAGTCACATCTATAGTCTATAGGCAATAAATGAGTGTTATTTATTGTGTAAGAGAGGAAAGTAAATGATCACAATTGATGTGTTGTCATTGTGTATGTTTTGCATAAAAGGGACAAGAGTAAGACAGGAATGGTATGGATACAAGGTTGGATATTATTTTCAGTAGTTCATGAGAAAAATGATGATATTTTTGATAAGAGTGTTTCAGTGGAGGTTGAGTAATATTGATAGATTCAACGGATAGGTGGTCAATCTCTAAAAAACAATGAGGATAAAGTGAGAAAGAAGAATCAAATTAAGTTCCATGTTTTGAGATTTTGTAGGAAGTTTTGATTTTTATTGTGACTGGGAGCACAGGAGAAAGAACAAGCTTATGGTGACAGAGAAAACATTCAATTTTATCATGTTGTGTCTGAGGGCTATGAAAACTCAGTAGCAAAATGCCCAATAGAAAGTTGTTCATATAAGCCTCATGTCCAGTAGAGGGATTTAATTTGGAGATTAAAATTTTGAAGTCACGATGATATCTATGATATTATAATTAAAACTATAAGTTTGCTAAAATCAGAAATCATGTGATTGAAATAAGTATAGGGCAGGAATGTGCGAGGAACAACACATTTAAGGGTAAGGAAGAGGAGAGATATCAAGAAAATACTGTGTCAAAGAAGTCAAGGGAAAAGGGTCTTTCAAGAAGAAAGGGATATAGAATTAACTGGCTAGAATATTAATGAGAATGGAGTGATATTAGGACTAAAAGCATCTATTAGAGTGCAATAGTGTTCATATATCCTGATTTTGAGCAGTATCATTACAGTGATCAGAGTGGAATGCAGACTTGATTTGATTGGAGAATGAATGGTAGGTGTGTTGAAAACACAGTAAATATAGGCAACTTTTTAGAGAAGTTTGTGCATAAAGAGGAGAGAATTGGGATTGACTGAGGCAATGAGATCAAGAGAAAATAAAAAAGGTGAACATTCAGAACATGTAGTTTTTGATGAGAACAATTCAGTAGAGAAGGAAAGGTTAAAATACATGAACAATTAAAAGGTGGGAGAGTGTGGAATCCCAAGCACAATTTGAGTGATATCATTTAGATGGGAGGAGGCATCCTTAATGCTTTCTACCTGGAGAGAATGAAGAAAAAAATTTGTATGGATGTGAGGAGGTTTTTAGGAGGTTAACTAAACCACTCAGAATCATACAGGGTATATATTTGATATATGAAGTTTTAAGAAATTAAGGAAGATTTGAGGTAGCCATTGTAGAGAAAGGGAGGGCAAAGTGGTTACAGAAACTTAGTAGGACTGCTACTCAGTGTTTGGGCCCCGGTTAAGGCTGATAGATTGGTAATTACTATTTTTAGACTATTACCATCAGCTAAGTTTTGTTACTTTTTCCAGTTTCATTGCAAGAGCAGAGGAGGTGAAATTTACACTTACCCAAGATTAGCATATTGCCAGATGTATGTAGAAAAAAAGAGAGATTAGAATAGAAGAGTAGTTAAAGTGTGATTGACCATATAACTGTATTAGTTAATGGAGGAGCCCAAAAATAAGAAGGGATTTGAGGAAGGAGCAAGAATTTGATGTCTTTATAAGTTCAAAAAACAATGGTAGAAAGAATAAATAAACAAGTAAACAGAATGTTATTGTCAAAACCTGGAATGATTTGAAAGTAGAATATTTCTGAGTGATGAGCCTGGAGTATGATTGCATAAATTGGCTTAAGTAGGCTATAGAAGGATAAATTGGATATGAAGGAAATGAGACACAAAAATGTGGAACAACTTATCTATATGGACATAAAATTACATGGGATTATTGCAAGGATTAGAATAAATAGAAGGCCTGTGGACCAGATACCTTTGCCATGAATGAGTAGTTAGAGGAGGAAAACTTGTGACTGGTAGATGTGTGAATACAATAGAAAGAATTGGAAGAAGATGACCTAGCTGGAAGGCATGGATCCCCCCTCCAATGAAACAGGATTTTATTTTTTTTTTCTGTATTTACATTTATATTTTAGAGACAATGTCTCACTCTGTCACACAGGCTGGAGTACAATGTCATGACCATAACTCACTGTGACTGTGAACTCCTTGGTTCAAGAGATCTTTCCACCTCAGCCTCCCAGGTAGCTAGGACTACAGGTACACACCACCATGCCCAACTGTGTTTGTTTGTTTGTTTTGCCTAGGCTGATCATGAACTCCTGCCCTAAAGCTATCTTCCTAATTTAGCCTCCCTAAATATTGGGACTACAGTTGTGAGCCACTACATCCACCCAGGACTTAAAAAAAAAAAAAAAAAAAAAGGGTGGAGTAATAACATTCTGAAAGCAGTATTGTGAACCTAGTAGGACATCAATCTTAATTCTAAAATTTGAATGGTGGAAAGATGTGGGAGTATGAACAACTTCCACATGAGAGGAAAGAGAGTGTGCTTGTGGCAGAACTATATTTACACTGGGGCAGAAATGTATGTTTAGTGAATGGGATATTTGAATTGATGACTTTAGAAATGAAACATATTCAGGTGATGACAATATTTTGGTTTTTCCCTTGATAGTGTATGGCTAAAGGAAGAAAATATTTTTGTAAAACAAGGAGGTTAAGGAACGGGGAAACTAAGATGTTGAGTAGATTCTTGATAGGAGGGAGATATTTTTCAGGAAATTGGAAAATACAGGATAGGAATATAGTGAAACATGTCTGTAGATGACAATAACAAGATAGGAGAATATGAGGTATATAGCTGGCTGTCATGAATCTTAAAGGAGCAAGAATATTTTATATCATTATGGGAAGAAGATCTTCATTATACTAGTAAGAAACAAGAATGATGCTCATATAATTTTCCCATTCTGAAATAGATGTGGAAGAGCCTCCACTTAAAAAGAGATATGCCCACTTCAAAGGGAATATAGATTTTATTTAAGGCAGTTCATGGAGGAAATTATGATTAATGAGCTAGTAAAAGTGACAGAGGACATAGTGGAAGGCTTTGTGATGAATTGTTATTTTCTTTGAATTCCAGAACTATATGTCTAACTACCTGGCTACCATCTCCAAATTGGATGTATCAAAACCAAATTGAGCTAAATGAACCAAAACTTTAATGATCTCCTTCATGCTTTCAGCACCCCACAATTCCGTCTTCCACAGTGTTCTTTATCTACCATCATATTTCATCTGGGCTTTTACAATAGCCTTATGGTTTATCCCTATTTACATTACTATCCCTTCAATCTTTTCTTCACATGGTAGTCAGTGTGGTAATTTCCAAAATTCAAATGTCTCGCTACTGCTCTCATGACAAAGACCAATTCTTTAACATATTATACAAGAGCCTATATTGTCCAGCCTATGTTCTGGGATTCATTTAGTAGCACTTTGGCTCACTAGGTCCCTTTGGCATACTGGCCTTGTTTTGGTCCATTAAATATGTCATATTCTTTTTACCATAGGTTTGCTGTTACCTGTAGTTTCATTGTCCTACAAGAGTATCCCCTTCCTTTCTTCCTTATCTTTTTGTCTTGGTACCTAGACTAGATCCTTTGGATCTCAATTAAGCATCAGAGACTGATTCACTCAGGTTACTTTGTCAGCATTTCTTAGAAACTAAATATTAGAGGAAAACAATACAATTTCTTGAAGAAAGTATAGGAGAATGTCTTCATAGTTTTCATATAAGAGATGACATTGCAAATCATTGGGGTTATTAAGTTTGCAATTAATGGACCTGAGATAACTGTGTATACATTGGGGAAAACTAAAATTGAACTCCCCTTTCACACCATAGACATAAAAGCATTTCAGATCCAGAAAAAGTATATGTATTATCTTTTAGGAGTATAGAATAATATTTTCATGAGATTAAGATAGAAAAATATTTATTAAACGGGACAACAAATGTACTAACTCTAAAAGAGAAAATTGGTAAAATTAGACTTCATTAAAATTAAGAACTTCTCTTCATAAAGAAATACCTTTAAGAGAGTGAAAAGGAAAACCAGAGACTTGGAACTGTATATAATGCATATTTTGGATAATGAACACATATTTAGAACAGTATATAAAGAATTTTTACAATTCAATAATAAAGACCAATAACCCAATAAAAATGGAGAGAATACTTGAACAGTCACTTCACAACAAAGGATACACAAATGGTAAGTAAGCTTATTAAAATATTCTCGACATTATTGTCCATTGGAAAATGCAAATTGAAACCACAAGGAAATACTGCTACATATCCACTGAAATGGCTAAAATTAAAGTAAAAATAATAAGAGTTGTCAAGGATATAGAATAACTGGAAATCTCGTACATTGCTGGTGAGAATGCAAAATGATAGAGTCACTTCCAGAACACTTTCATCAGCCTAAACAGAAACTCTGTACCGTTAAGTAAAAACTCCTGATTTCCTTCTTCCCCATGCCCTGGAAACCTCTATGCTATGCATTTGCCTATTCTAGATGCCTCATATAAGTGGAATCATACAATATTTGTCCTTTATTGTCTATCTCACTTAGCATAATGTTTTCAAGGTTCTTCCATGTATACCATGTATCAGAACTTCACTCCTTTTTATGGTCAAATAATATTCTATTGTATGTTTGTAGCATATTTTGTTTATCCAGTCATCTGTGATGGACACTTGCATTGTTTCCACTCTTTGGTTGTTGTGAATAATGATACTATGAACATTGGTGCACAACTACTGTACATGCTTGAGTCCCTGTTTTCAGTATCTACCTAGGAGTGAAGTAGAATTACTAGGTCATATGGTAATTTTATAACTAACTTTTTGAGGAACTGCAATGGTTTTCCACAGCAGCTATATACTATTTAACATTCCTACCATTGAGACACTTGGTTCTAATTTCTCTACATCCTGGCCAACACTTGTTATTTTATGTGCATATTGGCCATTTGTATATCTTCTTTGGAAAATGTCTATTTAAGTCTTTTGTTCATATTTTAATTGTTTTGCTATTGTTGAGTTGTTGGAGTTTTTATATATTCTAGATAATAAATCCTTATTAAATATAAAAAAGAAAATAGTTTGGCAGTAAACATAACATCTATTTTATGACCCAGTGATGATATTCTAAGTATATGCCCAAGAGAAATGATTGTATGGTACTCCTCAAAAGGCACATATAAGCATATTCATGGTAGCTTTATTCATATTTGCTATAAACTGTAAAAAATCCAAATGTCCATAAACAGTAAAATGTATAAGTAGTAAAAGAAAACTACAACAAAAAATAATGGATTACTGCTATATATAACAACATGGATGAGACTCACAGACATAAAGTCCAGAAAAAAAGCCAGACACAAAGAATTAATATTGTATAACAAGTATGCAAGCAAATATTAGTTTATGATGATAAAACAAGCAAAACTAATATATGGTGATAAAAGTCAGAAGAGTGGTTACCTATGCATGGAGGTGAAGGAGATGATATTGACTGGGAAGGGGCATGAGGAAACCTTCTAGGGCACTAGAAATGTTCTCTCTTGATCTTGGTGTTGGTTACATGGGTATATAAAATGTAAAACATACTTTACCTAAATAAAAATGTTAATAAAATATTCTCAAGAGCTTGTATCTGTGCATTATTAGAATTCCTGTAGAAAGTAAAAATGTATAAACCTAGGGATCTTGTCAATCTTCACAAAATGAATGAATGAAAAGATAATTTGAAGGCAGAATCAAATGAGAAGTAGCACAGGATATGAAATTGGTAGCACTTGAAAATAGATAGTTCCTAAACTGTTGTTTGTAAACTTTAGAGTACATAAGAATTTGGGGGGGGGGAATTCCTGGGCTCTATCCCAATAAATTTTGATTTAGGATGTCTGGGATTAGGACCCAAGAATCTGAAGTTTTCACAAGTGCTCTAAACAATTCGGACATAGGGAGATTTATACATTAAGAATTATTATTTTTTAAATTATTTTATTTTATTTTTTAAGTTATTTTTCTTTTTATTTCATCATATTATGGGGGTACAAATATTGTTAAGGTTACATGTATTGCCCTTGCCACCCCTCCACCCCGCCATGTCAGAGCTTCACACGTGACCATCCTCCAGGTGGTGCACATCGGACTCATTATGTAAGTATACACCCATCCCCTTCTCCCCCTCCCACCTGCCCACCACCCAATAAAGTTTTTTTTTTTTTGACATTTTGGTTACATTTTATATCTTTGCCTCTCCCTAAGAAGGGTTAGAGGTATGCCTTTTCCCTCCACAATGCTCACTACATCCCTCAGATGTGGGTCTACCCCTCCAACCCCCGAATCCCTGGTGAACACCACCACCATTTGAGCACCATAGCTTTAATCAGTCAGTACCAATTTGATGGCGAGTACATGTGGAGCCTATTTTCCTGATCTTGTGTCGCCTCACTTTGGATAATAGGCTTAAACTTAATCCAGGATAGTATAAACGGTGCTAGCTCACTGTCGTTTCTTATAATTGAGTAATATTGCATTGTGAGCATATACAAAATTTTGATTATCCACTCATGAATTGATGGGCACTTGGGTCATTTCCATGTCCTTGCAATAGTGAATTGTGCTGCCATAAACATTCGGGTGCACATGTCTTTATAATAGAATGTCTTATGCTCTTTGGGGTAGATGCCCAACAATGCTATTGCTGGGTCGAATGGTATTTCTATATCTAGCTATTTGATGTATCTCCAAATTATTTTCCAGAAAGGTTGAACTAATTTGCAGTCCCACCAGCAGTGTAAGAGTGTTCCTGTCTCTCCACAACCTCACCAGCATTTGTTGTTTTGGGATTTCTTGATACAGGCCATTCTCACTGGGGTTAGATGGTATCTCATTGTGGTTTTGATTTGCATTTCTCTGATTTTTAAAAATTTTATATTGTGAAAAGAGTCTAAGGGAATCAGGGAGGAAAAACTGGGACAGTCAAGCTTTGCAATAGAATTGAACACTCCTTTCTGCAGATCTTCAGTGCACTGTGATACTTACAGATAAACACTGGTAGTAGAGGGATTCAATGGCTATAGTGAATATTAGCAGAAGGGCAAGCACAAGTAATTGGGGCCACCACACTAAAGCATGTGCTATAGAAAGTGTTTAGTTAGAAAAAAATGATGTACTGTATTGGAATGGGTGTGAATGGAGGAAGATTTGGCTAATCCCACAAAATCATTGGGTTTCCTAAATATGCTTATTTTACTACTTCAATTCTATTTTATCTTTTATAAGCTCTCACTTTTAAATTTGTGTTAATCTTCATTTTCATGCATAACTTGGCTTCTAAATTTTGAGGTCCTTGGTGGCAGAGACTATTGTATGTGCCCAATGTGGAGCATAGCACATAATAGTGCTCAAGTTTTTCATTTAATTAACAAATGTTGGAAATTCATGGAGGCAAGAAGGGAGAAGTAGGATATTGAACCTAAGTTTAAGAATACATTGTAGACATACCAGGACACATGTATGCATAAAAATGGTGAGACAAGATGATCTTGGAAAGCTGGGAAACTCTGAAGCTTTCATAGCCTAGCATGGTACATATAGATACCTATAGAAATATTAACAAAGGCTATCTTTGCATATGTTGACAAGATCACGTTAAGGATGTGGAATTATGATAGAAGCCACATTTTACTTTGTTATATTGTGGCATTGAGCATATTAACCAGCTCAGGACAAAAATGCTTATTCCCTATGAGTGATTAATTACACAAATGTGTTGTCAGTATCAAGTGTTTTCTGTCATCAGATTTCAAAAGAATTTTTTATCTTGTTTCTTCATGGGAATAAGAAAATTCAATAACTGTGAATATTTCAAAGTGCTTATAATTAAAACTTTATGTGCTTGGCACAAAAACACATTTCAAAGATTGAGCCAATTGTTTGCTGATTTTGCTGTCAGTCTGCACTCCTGCATGCTAACAGCTGGCTCATAAACATTGCATGGCATTGCTTCTCAGATACCATGAATGTAATAAAATCACTCTCTTTATGACATCATTAAAATTCAAGGCAAAGTGTCAAATGTCCATGCGGTGTTTTCAATTATGTTTTCACAGGGGGCAAATAAGCTTACCTGAAGATTGAGATAGGCATTTTTATCAAGTTGGGCCATGGAATTATAGTATAGACTACTAGTATAGCATAGCCTACTAATGCTAAAGAACAACATTACTGTCTTAATCACTACCCCATGAATCTAAAGGAAGGCCAAGCTGTGCCTCCAAGAGTCCTTGGAGATGTGGTAGGTGTTTATTTGTAATGTTTGGGAAGGATGGTGATGAGTAATAATAGTGATATGTGCATCCAACAAACAAATGCTAGAGGCTGTATGCCACAACTTAATGGACTCAAAGTCAGGGTAAATAGTTCCAAATGTCTCAAACATAAGGGCCCTGCCTCATCAGCAAGTTGAACCCTAGACCCCAAAAGGGCAGAGAGAAGAATAAGAAAATCAATCAAAAAGTAATATAGATGCACATTTGGAATATACCTGGAAGCATCTCTCAGGTGGAATGCAAGCACCCATCATGGCTCTTTTTTTTTTTTTTTTTTTTTTTTGAGACAGAGTCTCGCTTTGTTGCTCAGGCTAGAGTGAGTGCCATGGCGTCAGCCTAACTCACAGCAACCTCAAACTCCTGGCCTCAAGCAATCCTGCTGCCTCAGCCTCTGGAGTAGCTGGGACTACAGGCATTTACCACCATGCCCAGCTAATTTTTCTCTATATATATTAGTTGGCCAATTAATGTCTTTCTATTTACAGTAGAGATGGGGTCTCACTCTTGCTCAGGCTGGTTTCGAATTCCTGACCTCCAGCAATCCGCCTGCCTCCTGCCTCGGCCTCCCAGGGTGCTAAGATTACAGGCGTGAGCCACCGTGCCCTGCCACCCATGGTGGCTCTTTAATGCCTTTGTAAAATGACATCTTTAAATCATTCAAAGGAGGCAATTAGAATAGACAGGAACTACCTACCTTCAGCCATACAGTATAAAGAAAGACTAGATTCAGAGGTAACTATCAAAGTGCCCTGTTAGAAGTTTGTATCTCTACTTACAGAACTCCACTCAATTGTCATGTCTTCTCATTCAAAGTGTTTACCACAGAGAGTAGTAAAGCTATTGAACTTCATTTATTTCATAATCAATGTGTTCAAGAAACATAGGTCTGAGCTATTATAATTATCATTAAGCAGATGGGGAAACTAATGCTTGGGAGGAAGTGAGAGCAATGGGACCTTCTCCATGCTTCCCTTTGCCTTGTGGATATGTTACTTTGGCTGGATTTGTTGCTTTCTCTGAGTTTGCCTCTATGATCTCACTTATTATATTCTTATTGTTAAGCAACTAATGTAAAAGTATTTCTGTTCTTTCCCAGCTCTCTGTTGATTACAAAGTTCCATATCTGGAGAACAACTTTCATTAAATCATTCCTAATATCAGTGACCCAAGGTTCATTCAATTTACACTGTGATACAAAATTAATTATTTTTTCTACAATTTATTTTCATTGGTGAGTGAAGTTTAAGTGTAAAGTGAAATACTCTATGCAATTTTCTCTAATTCTCAGTATAGTAAAGTCCAGGTATACACTGATTTAGTATCAAATGTATTTTCCTAAAGATGCTAAATACTATTCTACTTTTATAAAACCAAAGTATCAAGCCTTGACTTTCTCAGCCTTACTTACTCAGCCACAGGTACTATTCTGTCAAACTATAGGCTTTATGCCACCCAGGTGATGCTTCAAAATTACAATAGTGCTCCAAACTGGGGGAATATTAGGATTCCTATTCACATTAGTGAGTGGAGCTTGGAACGGGTCTTGTTCTTCTGAGCAACTAAATATCCACTTCACTGTAAACACTGGGTATCTGCTGTAGTCCACCCATAGATATTTAGTCTTTCTTTGGAGCAGTGCCATAATCCCTTTTCCATTTGGATGTGGCTCTAGTTCTTTACCTGTCCTTAACAAGCCCTCATCTAGTAGCTAGACCCTGTCTTCTAGTCCCAGGTTATGGCTTGGGTACTATATCAATCAAGAGATACTACCCAGAACTAACATTGCCTCCTATTTAAATGTACAATATCTACTGGAGGATCATATTCTTGTACCTCACTTTATTATTAGGGTTTGCTACAGGGACAGAATACACACACACACACACACACACAAACACACACACACACAAAAGGGAATTTATTAGGGATAATTGGCTCACATGATCACAAAGGTGAAATCCCACAATAGGCCATATGCAAGCTGGAGAATGAGAGCAGCTAATAGGGTAGTTCTTGGGGGAGCTGGTAGTGTGTCTCAGCCCATGTCTGAAAGCCTCAAAACCAAGGAAGCCAACAGTGTGGCCCACCAACTGAGAGCCCCTAGAAGGCGCAAGTCCCAGAGTCCAAAGGCCAAACAACCTGAGTCTGATGTCCGTCGGCAGGAGAAGAAAAAGGCATACTACTCCCAAAGAGATATATTGGGGGTAGTGCGGGGGGAAGAAGAAACCAAGGAAGCTTAAGTCTTCCTTTTTCTACCTGTTTCATTCTAGTAGTGCCCCCAGTGTACTGCATGGTGCCTGCCCACATTGAAGGCAGGAATTCCTTTCTCAGTCCACTGACTCAGGCATCAATCCCCTCTGGAAACACCCTCACAAACATACCTATAAACCATGCTTCACCAACCATCTAGGAATCCCTCAATCTAGTCAAGGTGACACCTAATATTAGCTATCACACCTATGAACTATATTAAAAGCATTGTCAATGTCATTATTGGCCCACATTGCCCCTAAATTTATCATATTCACAGAATATTGCATTTCTCAGAGCCCAGAATTAAAGTCAGATTAAGCTTCCAAACTCTAACTCAGATAATTTATAGCAGCTTATCTCTTAATTCTAGCATGTCAAGCAGTTAGAATATATCTTATGGATTGTTTTAGACTTTTATAAGATAAGCCAAGTGATTTCAGAGAAAATTAAAATTAGAGGAAAAAAAGGAAGTCCCTTTCTTGCATGCACTATGAAGACAAAAATAACATTTTCACCAAGGTGAAAATCAGGGACAAGTTCAAAGAAACTAAAGGCTTGTCATTCCCTAACTTTCCCAGCCTCAGCACTAGCCCTACTTTGTTGCTCTCATTATACTTCCACCATGTAGGTTTAGCCCCTCTCATTTTATGAGTTCATAGTAAATTCACCTGGTCAAATGTCACGACTTCCACCTCTACAATTGATTAGAATCTATAGTTAATGTTGCTGTCTTAAGCTTGATACCTCATGTGCCTCAAGGTGTGTCTTGGGCACACTAAGTATTCACTGCTTCAATCATTCACTGTTTTCCTTCATTTATACTCAGCATGTATCAGAGTGTGTTTTCGTGGTTTGTTTTGATTTGTACTCTGAATTCCTAGAAGTTAAAACCCTAGCATATTTCCTCAAAATCCTGCTGCTCTAATATCTCATGCTACCCAACTTCCCTGAAGAGTTTAATCTAGTTTCCTTTATGTATAGTTCTCAACCAGATGGACACCCCTCTGCCTTAACATGCATGTTGCTGTCACTGGTCTTATTTTTAGCAACATTACATATGAAAATGCCTACTGCCATGTCCCATCCATCATATCTGATTTTATTGACTATCAACACTGATCACTCTGGACTGGGTTAATTATGTCCCTTGAATATCATGATTTTAATGCTTTAACTATATCAATAGCTAGCCCTGGAGCCACATTCATCCCAGTTCTGCTCCTAGCTTCACCCAGCCACATTCAAATCCAGCTTCCTTTTCTTCTCGTTGGCCTGTCATTTTTCATAGCTAGGATTTGTTATATCTAATCTCCTCTTGCCAAGATAGAGCAGTCTCTGGTTGTAGCAGAGATAGTATACCAGCCATGGAAATCCCTATCCCATATTATTTTTAAATTACAGTTTGAAAATCAAGGAGTTTACCAGTAAATATATTTTGATTCTGCTTAAGCAGTATTTCAGTGTTCCTTGTTTTCTTTCTTTTTGTAAATGTTACTAAATAAAGCTTACCCCTCTTTCATTGTAGGCTCTACTATTCTGTATTGTCTTATAACTGGCCTGCCTTGTTATTTAGCATAACTACCTGGACATTGAGGCATTTATGTTTGTGACAAGGCCTAGTTTAAAATAATGTTAAATAAGAGAAAAAGGCTAAACTAAGCCTTAGAAGAAAGAGTGATTGCAAAGGAAAAAGAATTAAGCTTTATTATTTATACAATTCACAAGTATGTAAGATTGAAGGTTGGCTTTATATAATTCAGCATACTGATAATAATATATTAAACATATGGAATTAGGAAAATATGTGTTCAGGATATAAGAATCTATACCAGCAGATAAACTTCTATGATAAAGTATGAGAAGAATTATGAGATCATTTTTGAGGGAGTAAAATAATCTAGTTAGATGATTTTGTTCAGGAAATATAATCAAAAATACTAAATTTATCTAAATGTATTTCATTTCTATGAACAACAGCTGAAAGTCAAAGAAGCATTTTTAATACTTTGGGAGTCAAGGAGAAACAACAAAGACAACCTGGCAAGACAACCTGGCAAGAAAGCCCTCTTTGAGGTGGGGGTCTCTATAATCACATGCATCACTCTGTTTTATACTTATGTGTGTGTGCATGCACACACCCACACACATGCATTGCACATGCCTACCCAACAGTAAGGAATACCACAATCTGTCAACACTGTACTGAAACTGACCTATAGTCATAGACACTGGGTTCCCCAAGATGATGCTAAGACAAAATTGGAAGATTTCAGGGAGATATTTCTATTGACAAACTGTGTGCTCAAATATTGGTTCATTACTTAATAACTGTATAACCTTTAACAAAACAAATAACCTTATCAAGCCTCATATTCAACATCTGTACTGAAAAAACAAAAACAACAAAAAACCAAAATGTTAGTACCTGTCTCACTGAGTTAACATTAGGGTTATGAGGGCTAATATATGAAAATCTTTTAGCATAATGCCAAGTATATAAACAATTTTTGATAAATCCTAAATGTTATTGTTTTGGGTGATGATGTCATTATAGTTACTATCAGTAAAGACAGCTGTTCAGGGTTTTATATCACACTGTTAAAAATTTGAATTATATTTCATCTAGAATGCAATCTGGTCTCAGCCGGTATATGAGAAGTATTTGCCTTGATTTGTTTCAGCTCATTAGCTAGGAGTCTCGCAAGTATATCATTGAATCAGAATTAATAAAACCATGTAGATTAATTGATCTAATCAAGCTTTTTAGATTCAGTAAAGTAAGTTATCTAAAACCAATGTTTTAATACCCCTGTAAAATTTTGAAATAAAAAACCGAGTGTTTGAAATACTTAACATAATTTCAAGTTTGAATATAGCAAGCCTACATTACATTAGCATGCCTAAGCTTCCTGCTTCAAACTTAACCTATAATAAGCTCAGAAAAATATACAGACAGAGAAGGGTGTCTAAAAGGAAGATAGGGAGAGGAGATAGAAAGAGAAGATATGGGTGGAAGGATGAGGTGAGACAAAGGAAGGAATGGAACAAGCACAAAAGAAGAAAAAGAAACAATACTCTTTTATTTAGCCATATTATGAGGGTACAGATTTGAAGATTTAAATAAATGTCCTTTCCCCCCTCCCCCCAAAAGTCTGAGTTTCCAGCATGACCATCCTCCAGATGGTGCACATCTCATGCATTATATATGTATATACCCGCCCCCTCCCCCCTCCCCCATGCTCAATACCCTATTACTGTAGTACCTATGTGTCCATTTAGGTGCTACTCAGTTAATACCAGTTTGCTGGTGAGTATATGTGGTGCTTGTTTTTCCATTCTTGGGATACTTCACTTAATAGTATGGGTTCCATCTCTAACCAGGAATATATAAGATGTGCTATATCACCGTCGTTTCTTAGAGCTGAATAGTACTCCATGGTATATATATACCACATTATATTACTCTATTCTTGGATTGATGGGCATTTCGTCTGTTTCCACAGCCTTTCAATTATGAATGGTGCTGCTATAAACATTCGAGTGCAGGTGTATTTTTTGTAGAATGTCATTGGATCTTTTGGGTAGATGCCCAGCAATGGGATGGCTGGATCAAATGGTAGATTCACTTGTATCGCTTTAAGGTATCTCCATATTGCTTTCCACAGAGGTTGAACTAGTTTGCAGTCCCACCAGCAGTGTAGGAGTGTGCCTCTCTCTCTGCATCCATGCCAGCATTTGTTATTTGGAGACTTTTTGATAAAGGCCATCTCACTGGAGTTAAATGATATCTCATTGTAGTTTTGATTTGCATTTCCCTGATGATAAGAGATGATGAGCATTTTTTCATATGTTTGTTGGCCATTCTTCTGTCTTCTTTAGAAAAATTTCTGTTCAAGTCCTTTGCTCACTTTAAATAGGGTTATTTGATATTTTCTTGCTGATTTTTGTCAGTTCTAAGTATATTCTAGTTATCAGCCCTTTATCGGATACGTAGGATGCAAACATTTTCTCCCATTCTGTAGGTTGTCTGTTTAATTTCATGACTGTTTCTTAGGATGCGCAGAAGCTTTTTAGTTTGATCATGCCCCATTTATTTATTTTTGTTTCTGCTTTGATTGCCTTTGGGGACTACTTCATAAACTCTTTGCCTAGGCCGATGTCTAAGAGAGTGTTTCCAACATTTTCCGCTAGAATTCTAATAGTTTCATATGTTAGGTTTAAGTCTGTTATCCAGCGTGACTTCATTTTGGTGAGAGGTGAAAGGTGTGGAACCTGCGTTAGCCTTCTACAAGTGGCTATCCAGTTTTCCCAGAACCATTTATTGAATAGGGATTCTTTTACCCAGCATATGTTTTTGTCTGCTTTGTCAAAGATTAGATGGCTATATAAGGATGGGTTTTTTAAAAAAATTTATTTATTTATTTATTTATTTTTTATTTCGGCATATTATGGGGGTACAGATTTTAAGGTTTCAATAAATGCCCATTTCCCCCCCGCCCCCCAAAGTCTGAGTCTCCATCATGACCATCCCCTAGATGGTGCGCATCTCACTTATTATGTATGCATATACCCAAGGCTTCAACCAAGAAACTCCTGGAACTGATCAATGAATTTAGTAAAGTCTCAGGATACAAAATCAATACACAGAAATCAGAGGCATTCAGATACGCCAACAACAATCAAATTGAGAACCAAATCAAAGACTCAATTCCCTTCACAATAGCAACAAAGAAATTAAAGTACCTAGGAATATACTTAACAAAGGACGTAAAAGACCTCTACAGGGAGAACTATGAAACACTGAGGAAGGAAATAACAGAGGATGTAAACAGATGGAAATCCATACCATGCTCATGGATCGGCAGACTCAATATCATCAAAATGTCTATACTACCCAAACTGATCTACAGATTGAATGCAATACCTATCAAAATCCCATCAGCATTCTTCACAGATATAGAAAAAATAATTTTACGCTTCGTATAGAACCAAAGAAGACCCCGAATATCAAGAGCAATTCTAGGCAACAAAAACAAAATGGGAGGCATTAATATGCCAGATATCAAATTATACTACAAAGCTGTAGTAATTAAAACAATATGGTATTGGCACAAAAATAGAAATATTGACCAGTGGGACAGATGTGAGAATCCTGATATAAAACCATCCTCATATAGCCATCTCATCTTTGACAAAGCAGACAAAAACATACGCTGGGGAAAAGAATCCCTCTTCAATAAATGGTGCTGGGAAAACTGGATAGCCACCTGTAGAAGGCTAAAACAGGACCCACACCTATCACCTCTCACAAAAACCAACTCACGCTGGATAACAGACTTAAACCTAAGATATGAAACTATTAGAACTCTAGAGGAAAAAGTTGGAAACACTCTCCTAGACATTGGCCTGGGCAAAGAGTTTATGGACAAGTCCCCAAAGGCAATCACAGCAGCAACAAAAATAAATAAATGGGACATGATCAAACTACAAAGCTTCTGCACAGCCAAATAAATAGTCATGAAAGTAAACAGACAACCTACAGAATGAGAGAAAATTTTTGCATCCTATGCATCCGATAAGGGACTGATAACTAGAATATACTTACAACTCACAAAAATCAGGAAGAAAAAATCAAATAACCCCATTAAATAGTGGGCAAAGGACTTGAACAGAAACTCTTCTAAAGAAGACAGAAGCATGGCCAACAAACATATGAAAAAATGCTCAACATCTCTAATCATCAGGGAAATGCAAATCAAAACCACAATGAGATATCACTTAACCCCAGTGAGAATGGCCTTTATCAAAAAATCTCCAAACAATAAATGCTGGCGTGGTTGCGGAGAGAGAGGAACACTCCTACACTGCTGGTGGGACTGCAAACTAGTTCAACCTCTGTGGAAAGCAATATGGAGATACCTTAAAGCGATACAAGTGAATCTACCATTTGATCCAGCAATCCCATTGCTGGGCATCTACTCAAATGATCCAGTGACACTCTACAAAAAAGACACCTGCACTCGAATGTTTATAGCAGCACAATTCATAATTGCAAGGCTGTGGAAACAGCCCAAGTGCCCATCAATCCAAGAATGGATTAATAAAATGTGGTATATGTATACCATGGAGTACTATTCAGCTCTAAGAAACAATGGTGATATAGCACATCTTATATTTTCCTGGTTCGAGCTGGAACCCATACTACTAAGTGAAGTATCCCAAGAATGGAAAAACAAGCACCAGATATATTCTCCAGCAAACTGGTATTAACTGACTAGCACCTAAGTGGACACATAGGTACTACAGTAATATGGTATTGGGCAGGTGGGAGGGGGGAGGGGGGAGGGGGGTGGGTATATACATACATAATGAGTGAGATGTGCACCATCTGGGGGATGGTCATGATGGAGACTCAGACTTTTGGGGGGAGGGGGGAAATGGGCATTTATTGAAACCTTAAAATCTGTACCCCCATAATATGCCAAAAAAAAAAAAAACACCAAAAACAAAAAAAAATTGAGAATGAATAGATATTTAGGTTGGACATTAAAAGAAGCTTATCAGAAAAAAAAAAGTGGATAAAGAACTTGAACAGAAACTCTTCTAAAGAAGACAGAAGAATGGCCAACAAATGTATGAAAAAATGCTCAACATCTCTAATCATCAGGGAAATGCAAATCAAAACCACAATGAGATATCACTTAACTCCAGTGAGAGTGGACTTTATCAAAAAGTCTCCAAACAATAGATGCTGGTGTGGATGCGGAGAGAGAGGAACACTCCTACACTGCTGGTGGGACTGCAAACTAGTTCAACCTCTGTGGAAAGCAATATGGAGATACTTTAAAGTGATACAAGTGAATCTACCATTTGATCCAGCAATCTTATTGCTGGGCATCTACCCAAAAGATCCAATGACACTCTACAAAAAAGACACCTGCACTTGAATGTTTATAGCAGCACAATTCATAATCGCAAGGGTATGGAAACAGCCCAAGTGCCCATCAATCCAAGAATGGATTAATAAAATGTGGTATATGTATACCATGGAGTACTATTCAGCTCTAAGAAACAATGGTGATATAGTACATCTTATATTTTCCTGGTTACAGCTGGAACCGATACTACTAAGGATGGTTTTATATCAGGATTCTTAGATCTTTTCCACTGGTCAATATGCCTATTTTTGTGCCATTACCAGATTGTTTTAATTACTACAGCTTTGTAGTATAGTTTGATATCTGTCATGTTATTACCTCCCATTTTGTTTTTGTGGCCTAGAATTGCTCTTGATATTCAGGGTCTTCTTTGGTTCCATACAAAGCGTGAAATTATTTTTTCTATATCTGTGAAGAATGCTGATGGGATTTTAATAGGTATTGCATTTAACCTGTAGATCAGTTTGGGTAGTATAGACATTTTAATGATGTTGAGTCTGCCGATCCATGAGTATGGAATGGATGTCCATCTGTTTACATTCTCTGCTATTTCCTTCCACAGTGTTTCAAAGTTCTCCCTGTAGAGGTCTTTTACCTCCTTGGTTAAGTATACTCCTAGGTACTTTAATTTCTTTGTTGCTATTGTGAAGGGAATTGAGTCTTTAATTTGGTTCTCAATTTGATTGTTGTTGGCGTATCTGAATGCCTCTGATTTCTGTGTATTGATTTTGTATCCTGAGACTTTACTAAATTCATTGATGAGTTCCAGGAGTTTCTTGGTTGAATCTTTGGGGTTATCTAAATATAATATCATATAATCAGCAAACAGTGAAAGTTTGATCCCTTCTGCCCCTATTTGGATACTTTTAATTCCACTTTCCTGTCTGATTGCTGTAGCCAGGACTTCCAGCACTATGTTGAATAGAAGTGGAGATAGTGGGCAGCCTTGTCTGGTTCCAGTTCTAAGTGGGAATGCTTTCAGTTTTCGCCATTCAATATGATGTTGGCTATGGGGCTGTAATATACGGCTTGTATCATTTTTAGGTATGTCCTTCTATGCCTATTTTCTTAAGTGTTCGTATCATGAAAGGGTGTTGAATTTTGTCAAAAGCTTTTTCTGCATCTATTGAGAGAATCATGTGGTCATTGTCTTTGCTTCTGTTTATGTGGTGAATTGCATGTATAGATTTACATATGTTGAACCATCCCTGCATCCCTAGGATGAAGCGCACTTGGTCGTGATGGAGTATTTTTTTGATAAGCTTCTGGATTCAGTTGGCTAAGATTTTGTTGAAAATTTTTGCATCTGTATTCATTGGGGATATTGGTCTGTAGTTTTCTCTTTCTGTTCCATCTTTTCTTGGTTTTGGTATCAGAATAATATTCGCTTCATAAAAGGTGTTGGGGAGGTTTTCATTCTTCTCAATGTTGTGGAATAGTATCGGCAAGATAGGTACTAGTTCTTCTTTGTAAGTGTGGTAAAATTCAGGTGTATAGCCATCTGGACTGGGACTTTTCTTTTTAGGGAGATTTGTAATTGTTGTTTCTATTTCAGCTGTTGAAATTGGGGAGGCCTGATGGTGTGTATTCTGGCCTGCTGGCAAAAGCCCAGGAGTAGCCACGGAGTTGGGGATGGTGGAAAGAAGCAAGGCCTGCTCCAGACTGCGCGTCTCAGTCAGCCCCACCCCCACTCGCAGACTCTCTGACTGAGCGGGGCAATTCCAGCCCCTCCATGACAGCTTTACCTGGAAGCAGAGAACAGAACTTTGACCTCTGCTAACTGCA
Organism: Microcebus murinus; assembly: GCF_040939455.1. NCBI lineage: Eukaryota > Metazoa > Chordata > Mammalia > Primates > Cheirogaleidae > Microcebus > Microcebus murinus. Next base: position 70,801,845 of record NC_134136.1, read on the forward strand.
TTGGTGGTACCTGAAGGCACGCTTACCCAACCCAGCTCCTCCCAGTCTCTCTCCTAGACTAGCCCTCACTGAGGGGGAGAAAAGGACACACCTGGAAGTCCCAGGGCCTCACCGACCACCTGAGGCACTAGAGTGCCTTTCCACAGGAACAAGAGCTGATAACAGGACACAGAAACAACAGCATAGCCTGTTCCTCCAAGTAACCACCATCCACTGACTGGAGGACATCCTGCACAGCCTTTTCGCAGCACCTACTGACCCATTATACAGGGAGTGGTCGAGTCTTACCCATAGACTCCACCTACCGGCTCAGAAACTAAAGAAGGCGTGTGAATACCCAAACGAAAACCTAAAGAAAAGAAACAACAACTGATCAACATTGGAAGAAATCAGCGAAGGAACTCTGGAAATATGAAGAACCAAATGATAAACACACCCCCAAAGAGGAGCACCAGCCCCCTAGAAAGAGACACCAATCAAAATCAGGCAACCAAAATGACACAAGAGGAATTTCATATGTGGGTCATAAGAACACTCACCGACCTACAAGAACAACTCAATAACCAACACAAAGAAACCACAAAAAGTCTCCAGGACCTAGAACAAAAGTTCACTAAAAAAATTGACACAATGCAAAAAAGGTTAACCGAACTCCTGGAAATGAAGAATCAATTCAGGGAACTACAACATACAATGGAAAGTCTCAAGAACAGGGTAGATCAAACAGAAGAAAGAATCTCAGAGATTGAAGATAACACCCTCCAATAAAATAAATCAGTCACAGAAATAGAGCAGAGAAACAAGAGAAAAGAGCAAAACCTACAAGAGATGTGGGATTCTGTGAAGAAACCTAATGTGAGGGGCATACGGTTACCAGAAGGGGAAGAAGACAGCACTCAAGGGTTGGACAAGCTATTTGAAGATATAGTAGAGGAAAATTTCCCAGGCCTTGCTCAATATCTTGATATACAAGTTCAAGAAGCTCAGAGGACCCCTGGGAGATTCAATGCAAACAGGAAGACATCATGACATGCAGAAACAAAACTCTTAAGAGAAAAAGAGTTATAAATAATTGATATGACAAAATGTAGTAGTACAAACCAGTTGCCTTGAAAGCCATATATTTTAAGTAGCAGTAATATTCAAAATACTTAACAACCAGTAAGATGCAGGGACTGACTAGTCAGAATATGCATGCTATAATACCCCATTATGACTCTACTTGTCCACCAGGAATATTGATCATAGACTACACTTCAACTCAGGTACATGGCTCACTGTGTGAATAGCCAAAGGAATAATATTTACCTTACTGAGGAATTAATTTTACTCAGTGTTTCTAATTGTGAAGGCATTACTTTTAAACAAAGTTAAACATGACATATTATTAATTTAATTCATAATATGCCAATATGAGTTCATAATTATTCTAGCATAAAACTTGGGACTTCAAAAGGATATTGAGCCCCTTTCGCCACTTAATGCTATATTCCCTTGTTCTTTTGGACAATGTATTCATTCTTATTCCAAACTTATGGAGAAGTTTGAGAAATATTTTTAGTTGTTTGGGGAAGGAACTTATTTACCCCACGATGCTTCAGTCTATCAAGGAAGGGTAGAAGCTTCATTTCTCTCTTTGCACAAGCGTTATTGGCTATATCTAATACCTTACTTGAAAACTTATATTAATATAAACCTTAAATCTTGGACAGGAGAGGGCTTAGTATGCTAGGCAAGAGAGTTCCCGCGTGAGGAAAATGTGCTAGGAGAAAGGAGGGAATAGTGGGATTTGTCATAGATGGGGTTCTCTAGAAAGCAAATACTGAGATAGAGATTAGAATATAAGATGTTTAATGTGGAGTGTCTTTTGGAATAATACCAGTTGAGGGAAAGGAGGGAAGATGAATTGGGTAGAGACAAAATTTGTTCTGTAATAGAATCACAACAAAGGCCTCAGCCAATGCCTACGATATAGATATACTTTGCAACCTGAAACTGTGAGTTCTGAAATTGGGATGGCCCCTTAAAGTTTTCTGAGTTTGGGTAATGGGTCTGGATTTTTATAATGCTGAAGTAATTATTCACTGGATATTGGCTTGCTCAGAAATGGGGTGTGATTTTGGGTAAGATGGATCTCTTCAGCTGAGGCAATTCCTGTTGAGAGCTAACAATTAACAGCTACACTGCCATCTACACTTCCAGCAGTTTGAGGAATAAATCCTTCACTTCTGAAAGGGGGATAGGAGTGGAGGATCACAACATTCACGATAGGAAAATTTTACTCACCTTGGGGCATTATCCAGCTGAGATTTCCAGAAATCCATTTCCTAAAGGTGAAATTAAGTGGGCCTTATATACAGATTTGTTTCTTCTGGAACTCTCAAATTTCTGATGCCACACAGTGAAGGAGTCATGGTCAGGAGTTTAAACCTCATATTTCTTTCTCTAGGATATCAAATTATCATTCACACAGGAAATAGGTATTGAATATGTAAAATATTATAAACATTGCTGTAGTCTTTTGAGAAGCAGTACTGAGCAAGGCAAGCATGGTTCTTGCACTCAAGGAACTTACTGATCAAATTTGGTAAATATTCCATCTTCTTCTTCTTGAGGACTAAGCTGAACTAAAACCAGAGATGTAGAAATGGATTGTTCCATAAATATTCTTTAAGGATTTGAGAAGCTACATTTTAATATGCCATTGAACTCAGCACAAAGACTGGATGGGTAATGAGTAGTGAGGACCAGTTAACTTGTGTTTTTCTTCATACATTTATTAGTTATATGACTTTGGACATATAAATCCTCCCTCCTCCCGCCTGCCCACGACCCGATAAAAGTTTTTGGTTTATTTTTATTTTTTTGAAATTTTGGTCATATTGTATATCTTTGCCTCTCCCTAAGAAGAGTTAGAGGTATGCTCTTCCCCTCTACAATGCTCACCACATCCCTAAGATGTGGGTCTCCCGTGCCGCCGAATCCCCGGTGAACATTACTACAATTTGAGCACCATAGTTTTAATCAGTCAACACCAATTTGATGGCGAGTAGATGTGGAGCCCATTTTCCATATATTGTGTTGCCTCACTTTGGATAACAGGCTTAAGCTTAATCCAGGATGGCACAAACGGTGCTAGCTCACTGTTGTTTCTTAGAATTGAGTAATATTCCATTGTGAGCATATACCAAATTTTAATTATCCACTCATGAACTGACGGGAACATAAGTTGTTTCCATGACTGTGCAATAGTGAATTGTGCTGCTATAAATATTTGGGTGCAGATGTCTTTATACTAGAATGTCTTATGCTCTTCTGGGTAGATGCTCAACAATGCTATTGCTGGGTCGAATGGTATTTCTAGTTCTAGCTATTTGAGATATCTCTAAATTATTTTCCACAAAGGTTGGATTAATTTTCAGTCCCACCAGCAGTGTTAGAGTGTTCCTGTCTCTCCACATTCTAGCCAGCATTTATTATTTTGGGATTTCTTGATATAGACAATTCTCACTGGGGTAAGGTGGTATCTCATTGTGGTTTTGATTTGCATTTCTCTGATGATTAGAGATGTTGAGGATTTTTTAATATGTTTGCAGGCCATTATTCTGTTTTCTTTGGAGAAGTTTCTGTTCATTTCCATTGCCCATTTCTTTATGAGGTTGTTGGATTTTTTCTTGTTAATTCTTTTAAGTTATAGACAGATTCTTGTTATTAGACCTTTATCAGAGGTGTAGAGAGCAAATATTTTCTCCCACTATGTGGGCTGTCTATTTGCTCTACTGATAGTTTAATTGGCTGTGCAGAAACTTTTTAATTTGATCAGATCCCATTTGTTTATTTTGATGCTGCAGTGATTGTCTTGGGGGTCTTCCTCAAAAATTATTTGCCTATACCAATGTCTTATAGGGTTTTCCCAACATCTTCTTTTAGGATTCTTAAGATTTCATGCCTTAGGTTTAAGTCTGTTATCCATCTTGAGTGAATTTTTGTGAGAGGTTAGAGGTAGGGATCCTGATTCGCTCTTCTGCATGTAGATAACCAGTTTTCCCAGCATCATTTATTGAAGAGAGATTCTATTCCCCATTGTATATTTTTGTCTGCTTTATCAAAGATTAGGTTACCGTATACTGATGGTTTCATCTCTGGTATCTCAAATCTATCCCAGATATTGATGCTTCTGTTCTTGTGCCAGTCCCAGGCTTATTTAACTATGATTGCTTTATAGTACAGCTTGAAGTCAGGAAGAATGATGTCTTCCAGTTTGTTCTTTTTATTTAAGATTGCCTTGGCTATACGACCTTTTCTCTGGTTCCATACAAAGTGAAGAATTATTTTTTCTAGATCTCCAAAGAATGCTGATGGTATTTTGATGGGGATTGTATTGATTCTGTAGATCACTTTAGGTAATATTGACATTTTAACCACAATGATTTTTCCATCTGTTCAAATCATCTGAAATTTCTTTTTTTAATGTTTCTTAGTTCTCCTTGTATAAATCTTTTGTATCTTTTGTTACGTATACTCTTAGATATTGAATTTTATTTGGGGCTATAGTAAAGGGTATTGCATTTTTGATTTGAGTTTCTGCTTGATGGTTTTTGGCATATATGAATGCTTCTGATTTGTGTATATTGATTTTATAACCTGAAACATTACCAAATTCATTTAACAAATCTAGGAGTCTCTTGGAAGAGTCTATGGTGTTTCCTAGGTATAATATATCATCAGTGAAGAGTGAGAGTTTTATTTCATCTGCCCCCACTTGAATGCTCTTAATAGCCCTCTCTTGCCTGATTGCTATGGCTAGGACTTCAAGCACCATGTTGAATAGGAGAGGAGATAGTGGGCATCCTTGTCTAGTCTGGTTCAAAGAGGGAAAGATTTCAATTTTTCCCCATTTAAAATGATATTAGTAGTGTGTTTGACATTGATGGATTTAATAAATTTAAGGTATGAGCCGTCTGTGCCTATTTTGTTAAGAGTTTTTATCATAAAGGTGTGTTGGACTTTGTCAAATGCTTTTGACAGAATCATATGGTCTTTGTTCTTGATTTTATGTATGAAGTGAATTGCATTTATAGACTTGCGTATGTTGAACAATCCTTGCATCTATGGAATAAAGCCAACCTGGTCACAGTGATTTATTTTTTTTTATGTGTTGCTGAATTCCATTTGCTAAAATTTTATTTAGAATGCTTGCATCTGTGTTCATGACGGATATTGGTCTGTAATTTTCTTTTACTTTGTTGCATCCTTTCCTGGCTTTGGTATCAAGGTGATATTGGCTTCATAGAATGAGGAGGGACACCATCCTTCTCAATGGTATGGAATAGTTTCTGTAATATAGGTATGAGTTCATCTTTATGTTTTTGGTAGAACTCTGAAGTGTAGCCATTTGGCCTGGGACTTTTCCTTTGGGGAAGTTTTTAATTATTGCTCCAATTTCTAAGCTTGAGATTGGTATGTTCAGGAATTCTGTTACCTCCTGGGTGAACTTAGGGAGATTGTATGAATTAAAGAATTCATCCATTTCATCTTCATTCTGTAGTTTTTGAGCATATAATTTTTTATAATAGTCAAATATAATGTTTTGTATTTCTGTGTTGTCTGTTGTGATCTCTCCTTTTTCTTTTTTTCTTTTTTTTAGTTTATTAGAGTCATTTTCTTTTGAGTGCTTGTCAATCTAGCAAGAGGGCCATCAATTTTGTTTATGTTTTTTAAAACCAGCTTCTGGTTTTGTTGATATTTAGTATAGTTCTCTGGTGTGTTCTCCCTTTCATTAAGTTATGCTTTGATCTTTGTTAATTCTTTCCTTCTGCTAGGATTGGAAATTGTTTGCTCTTATGTTCTCAATTACTTGAGCCTATTCATTAGGTTAGCAGTATCTAAACTTTCTGTTTTTTGGATGTGAGCATTAATTGCGATTATTTTTCCTATCAGGTAAGCTTTTGCTGTATCCCACAGGTTTTGATAAGAAGTATAACTGTTATCATGTTGTTCGAAGAAATTCTTGATTTCCCACTGAATTTCTTCCTAAACCCAACACTTTTTCTATAATAGATTATTTAGTTTCCATGCTTTTGTGAGGTGTTCAGTAATTCTATTGAAATTGAACTGTAATTTTATATCTTTCTTTTTATTTTTTAATTTTTTTTTATTTTGGCATATTATGGGGGTACAGATTTTAAGGTTTCAATAAATGCCCATTTCCCCCCCTCCCCCCAAAAGTCTGAGTCTCCATCATGACCATCCCCCAGATGGTGCACATCTCACTCATTGTGTATGTATATACCCGCCCCCCTCCCCCCTCCCACCTCCCCAATACCCTATTACTGTAGCACCTATGTGTCCACTTAGGTGCTACTCAGTTAATACCAGTTTGCTGGAGAATATATCTGGTGCTTGTTTTTCCATTCTTGGGATAATTGACTTAGTAGTATGGGTTCCAGCTCTAACCAGGAAAATATAAGATGTGCTATATCACCATTGTTTCTTAGAGCTGAATAGTACTCCATGGTATACATATACCACATTTTATTAATCCATTCTTGGATGGATGGGCACTTGGGCTGTTTCCACAGCCTTGCAATTATGAATTGTGCTGCTATAAACATTCGAGTGCAGGTATCTTTTTTGTAGAGTGTCATTGGATCATTTGGGTAGATGCCCAGCAATGGGATTGCTGGATCAAATGGTAGATTCACTTGTATCGCTTTAAGGTATATCCATATTGCTTTCCACAGAGGTTGAACTAGTTTGCAGTCCCACCAGCAGTGTAGGAGTGTTCCTCTCTCTCCCCAACCACGCCAGCATTTATTGTTTGGAGATTTTTTGATAAAGGCCATTCTCACTGGGGTTAAGTGATATCTCATTGTGGTTTTGATTTGCATTTCCCTGATGATTAGAGATGTTGAGCATTTCTTCATATGTTTGTTGGCATTCTTCTGTCTTCTTTAGAAAACTTTCTGTTCAAGTCCTTTGCCCACTTTTTAATGGGGTTATTTGATTTTTTCTTCCTAATTTTCGTGAGTTCTAAGTATATTCTAGTTATCAGTCCCTTATCAGATGCATAGGATGCAAACATTTTCTCCCATTCTGTAGGTTGTCTGTTTACTTTGATGACTATTTATTTGGCTGTGCAGAAGCTTTGTAGTTTGATCATGTCCCATTTATTTATTTTTGTTGCTGCTGTGATTGCCTTTGGGGACTTCTTCATAAACTCTTTGCACAGGCCGATGTCTAGGAGAGTGTTTCCAACTTTTTCCTCTAGAGTTCTAATAGTTTCATATCTTAGGTTTAAGTCTGTTATCCAGCGTGAGTTGGTTTTTGTGAGAGGTGAAAGGTGTGGGTCCTGTTTTAGCCTTCTACAGGTGGCTATCCTGTTTTCCCAGCACCATTTATTGAAGAGAGATTCTTTTCCCCAGCGTATGTTTTTGTCTGCTTTGTCAAAGATGAGATGGCTATATGAGGATGGTTTTATATCAGGATTCTCACATATGTTCCACTGGTTAATATTCCTGTTTTTGTCCCAATACCATATTGTTTTAATTACTACAGCTTTGTAGTATAGTTTGATATCTGGCATATTAATGCCTCCCATTTTGTTTTTGTTGCCTAGAATTGCTCTTGATATTCGGGGTCTTCTTTGGTTCCATACGAAGCGTAAAATTATTTTTTCTATATCTGTAAAGAATGCTGATGGGAATTTAATAGGTACTGCATTGAATCTGTAGATCAGTTTGGGTAGTATAGACAGTTTGATGATATTGAGTCTGCCGATCCATGAGCATGGTATGGATTTCCTTCTGTTTACATCCTCTGCTATTTCCTTCCTCAGTGTTTCATAGTTCTCCCTGTAGAGGTCTTTTACCTCTTTGGTTAAATATATTCCTAGGTACTTTAATTTCTTTGTTGCTGTTGTGAAGGGAATTGAGTCTTTGATTTGGTTCTCAATGAGATTGTTGTTGGCGTATATCAATGCCTCTTATTTCTGTGTATTGATTTTGTATCCTGAGACTTTACTAAATTCATTGATCAGTTCCAGGAGTTTATTGGTTGAATCCTTGGGGTTTTCTAGATACAATATAATATCATCAGCAAACAGTGAAAGTTTGATCTCTTCTTCCCCTATTTGGATACCTTTGATTCCATTTTCCTGTCTGATTGCTGTAGCCAAGACTTCCAGCACTATGTTGAACAGAAGTGGAGATAGTGGGCAGCCTTGTCTGGTTCTAAGTGGGAATGATTTCAATCTTTCCCCATTCAGTATGATGTTGGCTATGGGTCTGTCATATATGGCTTGTATCATTTTTAGGTATGTCCCTTCTATGCCTATTTTCTTAAGTGTTCGTATCATGAAAGGCTGTTGAATTTTGTCAAAAGCTTTTCCTGCATCTATTGAAAGAATCATGTGGTCTTTCTTTTTGCTTCTGTTTATGTGGTGAATTGCATTTATAGATTTACGTATGTTGAACCATCCCTGCATCCCTGGGATGAAGCCCACTTGGTCGTGGTGGATTATTTTTTTGATATGTGTCTGGATTCGGTTAGCTAAGATTTTGTTGGAAATTTTTGCATCTATATTCATTAGGGATATTGGTCTGTAGTTTTCTTTTTTTGTTGCATCCTTTCCTGGTTTTGGTATCAGACTAATGTTCGCTTCAAAAAAGGTGTCGGGGAGGTTTCCGTTCTTCTCGATGTTGTGGAATAGTTTCTGCAAGATAGGTACTAGTTCTTCTTTGTAAGTATGGTAAAATTCAGGTGTGAAGCCATCTGGACCGGGACTTTTCTTTTTAGGGAGATTTTTAATTGCTGTTTCTATTTCAGCTGTTGAGATTGGTCTGTTCAGGGAATCTATTTCTTCCTGGTTGAACCTAGGGAGGCTGTGTGTTTCTAGAAATTTGTCCATTTCCTCCACATTTTCCAGTTTGTTTGCATAAAGATTTTTGTAGTATTCATAAATTGTATCTTGTATCTCTTTGGGATCAGTTGTGATATCTCCTTTTTTATTCCTGATGGAGCTTATTAGAGATTTCTATTTTCTGCTTTTCGTTAGCTTAGCCAATGGTGTGTCAATTTTGTTTATTTTTTCAAAGAACCAACTTTTTGTTTTATTAATCTCCTGAATAGCTTTCCTGTATTCAATTTCGTTTAGTTCTGATTTGATCTTGTTGATTTCACTTCTTCTGCTGGGTTTGGGGTTGGTCTGTTCTTCTTTTTCCAGCACTTTGAGTCGTTTCATTAGATTGTCTATTTGTGATCTTCTTGTCTTTTGGTTATAGGCATTTATGGAGATAAACTTTCCTCTCAGAACTGCTTTAGCTGTGTCCCAGAGGAGTTGATAACTTGTCTCTCCATTGTTGTTTTCTTCATAGAACGTTTTTATTTCCGTCTTGATTACTTCATTTACGAAGTAATCATTTAGTAGGAGGTTGTTTAATTTCCATGTTTTTGTGTAGAAATGTGAGTTTCTGTTAGGGTTGATTTCTAGTTTTATTCCACTGTGATCTGAGAAGGTACATGGTATGATTTCTATTTTTTTAAATTTCTTAAGATTTTCTTTGTGTCCTAGGATATGGTCAATCTTAGAGAATGTCCCGTGAGCTGATGAGAAGAACATATATTCAGTGGATTTTGGGTAGAATGTTCTGTAGATGTCTGTCAGACCCAATTGTTCTAGAGTTTTGTTTAAGTCCATTATTTCTGTATTAATTTTCTGTTTGGAGGATCTGTCTCGTGCCGTCAGTGGGGTGTTGAAATCTCCGTCGATTATGGAGTTGGAATTAATCCATTTGCTTAGCTCCAGTGAGGTTTGCTTTATGAATCTGGGTGCACCTAAGTTGGGTGCATATATATTTAAAATTGTTCTCTCTTCTTGTTGGACTGTGACCTTCACCATTATATAATGACCCTCTTTGTCCTTTACTACTTTTTTTAGTTTAAAAACTAAATCGTCTGCAATTAGAACTGCCACACCAGTCTTCTTTTGGCTTCTATTTGCTTGGAATATTGATCTCCACCCTTTTATTTTTAGTCTATATGCATCCTTGCAGGTTAGATGTGTTTCCTGAAGACAGCATATACTTGGCCTGTATTTTCTTATCCATTCAGCCAGCCTATGTCTCTTGAGTGGAGAGTTTAAGCCATTCACATTTATTGAGAGAACTGATAGGTAAGGTAGATTACTGATCATTCTGTTGGGTTGGATGTTGTTGCTATGATTTCTGTCTTGAGCCATTGTAATATCTGGCCTTTAATATCTTTGGGTTTTGGTTGTTTTTATATTCGTGGGTTATTATGATGTTCCGTGCATAATGCTGTGTTAAGTACTTCTTGTAGGGCTGGTCTTGTCTTGGTGAATTCTCTGAGCCTTTGCTTGTCTGAGAATGTTTTTATTTCTCCTTCATATACGAAGCTTAGTTTTGCAGGGAATAATATTCTAGGTTGGGCATTGTTTTGTTTCAAAAGAGTGAGAATTGGGCCCCAGTCTCTCCTTGCTTGTAAAGTCTCATTAGAGAAGTCTGATGTTATTCGAATTGGCTTTCCCTTGTATGTTACTTGCTTCTTTTGTCTTACAGCTCTTAGAAGGGCCTCTTTAGTTGATACTTTGGTCAGTCTGATGACTGCATGTCGTGACGTCTTCCTGTTTGCATTGAATCTCCCAGGGGTCCTCTGAGCTTCTTGAACTTGTATATCAAGATTTTGAGCAAGGCCTGAGAAATTTTCCTCTATTATATCTTCAAACAGCTTGTCCAACCCTTGAGTGTTGTCTTCTCCCCTTCTTGTAACCCTATGACCATCACATTAGGTTTCTTCACATAATCCCATAGCTCTTGTAGGCTTTGCTCTTTTCTCTTGTTTCTGTGCTCTATTTCTGTGACTGATTTATTTAATTGGAGAGTGTTATCTTCAAGCTCTGAGATTCTTTCTTCTGTTTCATCTACCCTGTTCTTGAGACTTTCCACTGTAGTTTGGAGTTCCTTGAATTGATTCTTCATTTCCAGGAGTTCGGTTACACTTTTCTTCAATGTGTCTATTTCTTTTTTCATATCCTGGAGACTTTTTGTGGTTTCTTTGTGTTGGTTATTGAGTTGTTGTTGCAGCTGGGTGAGTGTTCTTATGTTCCACATACGAAATTCCTCTTCTGTCATATTGGTTGCCTGATTTTGGTCGGTGTCCGTTTCTAGGGGGCTGGTGCTCCTCTTTGGGGGTGTGTTTTCCGTTTGGTTCTTCATATTTCCTGAGTTCTTTTGTTGATTTCTTCCAATGTCGATCGGTTGTTGTTTCTTTCCTTAGGTTATTGTTTGGGTATTCACACACCTTGTTTAGTTTCTGATTCGTTAGGTGGTGCGATGGGTGAAATTGGACCACTCCCTGTATATTGAGTCAGTGGGTTCCATGGAAAGGCTGTGCAAGATGCCGTCCCTGTCAATAGGTGGCGTTTGCTTGTTGGAACAGGCTATGGTGTTGATTTTGAGTCCTGTTATCAGCTCTCGTTCTGGGCGGAGCTGGGTTGGGTAAGCCTGCCCTCAAGCCGTTAGCAGGGGTCAAAGTTCTGTTCTCTGCTTCCAGTGAAAGCTGTCTGGGCAGGGCTGGAATGGTCTCGCTCAGCCAGAAAATCTGGGTGTAGGGGTGGAGCTGTCTGAGACCAGCAGTCTGCAGCAGGCCTCGTTTTTTTCCACCCTCCCCAACTCTGCAGCTACTCCTTGGCCTCTGCCAGCAGGCCAGACCACAAGCCACCAGGCCTCCCCGGACTGTGATGCCGGCGGGGAGGTTCCCTGCACAGGAACGCCACCTGGGTTGGGTGTATGGCCTCCTCCTGGGAGGAGGGTTGCCCTCTAGGATGCCGATCCGCCCCTGGAGGCACACAGACCTCAGTAGGCTGTTCATGTATAACCCTTCTGTGCCCTGGGCAATGCTAGCCCTCGGTGCAGGGGATCTGGTCTGCAGGACCGACCTCTGGGTCCCAGATTTCAAACTGTATTCCCACCAGGGAGAGGATTTCCGGTCCTAATTCACCCACAGGGAGCCAAAGATGGGTCTATGTCTCTCAGTCTCTGAGTCGGCACCGTTTTCCTGGGAACACGGTGCCAGCAGCACCTGGGAGGGCGGGCGGGGTCCCAAACGGGAAGGTCCCGTTCCCTGGAGGTGTCTCCGGCTGGTGGCTGTATTGTCTCTCTGGGCAGCCGTGGGTAGGGTCCGTGGAGGGGAGGAGGAGGCAATATGGCGCTTGCCGCGCGGCTAGGGTCCGTGCACATGGAGGTGCCCGGAGGAAGTTGGGAACCTGGTGCCACGTCTGCTACAGGCTCACCGTTGGCAGGCAGCGGCGGTCTCTGGGCTGGTGTCCACAGGTCTCTCCACCCGCTGGGGAGCCCACCAGCAGTCCCGAATTCAGGGGAGGGGAAACAGCCAATCCACCTACCCTTGCCGCTGGTCTCCGGGCTGCTCCGGTGGTCTCAGCCTCCAGTTCTCCTCTGCAGCCTCTTCCCGTGGAGTCTCCCGGGGTCTCATTTACCCCTCCTTCCTGCCCTTGTCCGCTGTATGCTCGTCTTCTTGCTTCTTTCCTCTAGTTTCTGCTAGAATCTGTCTTCTGCAGAGACCCTCTGTCTGGCGGTGTTATTCATCCGCCATCTTGCTCCGCCCCCCTGTAATTTTATATCTTTATGGTCAAAAAATATAAAAAGTATAATTTCTATTTTCTTGAATTTTTTGAGATCTGATTTTTGACCTAGGATGTGATCAATTTTGGAGTAGGATCCATGGGATGCTGGGAAGCATGTAAAATAAAGTTTATTTGGATGGAATGCTCTATAGGGGTCAGTCAAATCTTTTTGATAAAGGGCTCTGTTCAGGTCCATTATTTCTCTGCTTACTTTCTGATTCCAGGATCTATCCAGATCATTCAGTGGAGTGTTGAAGTCCCCTGATACTATGACAGTGTTGTGTAACATGGTGTTTAGATTAGACAAGGTTTGCTTTAAGTAATTGGGTGCTCATGTATTGGGTGTATAGATATTAAAAATTGTTAAATGTTTTTGTTGGATCTTCCCTTTCACCATTATATAATGGCCATTTTATCTCTTTTTATTTTAGCTATATTAAAGCTTATGTTATCTGCAAAATAATCTAGCTACCCCAGATTTCTTTGGACTTCCATTTGACTGTATGATATTTTTCCATCCCTTGACCTTCAGCTGGAAGGCATCTTTGTGGTTTAGATGTGTTTCCTGTAGAGAGCAGATTGTGAATTTTTATCCACTCTGCTAGTGTATGTCTCTTAAGAGGACAATTTAAGCTACTTACATTTATTGAAAGGATTGAAATTGGATGAAAATTGGCATTCATATTGTTGGGTGGAGACCTGTTGCTTTGTTTTACTCCTTGAGCCATCATGTAGTTCAAGATATAAATTTTAATTCTTTGAGGATATTATTTTGAGGATTGTCTACTGTCCTCTTTGTTTAGAAATGTGGGTCTAAGAACTTTACATAGGGATGGTCTGGACTTTGCAAATTCCTTCAGTGATTGTTTGTCTACGAAGGAATTTATTTTTCCCTCATAGATGAAATTTAATTTTGCCAGATAAAGAATTCTAGGTTGGGCTTTGTTCTGTTTTAGAAGATTAAGGATAGGCTTGTAAGGTTTGTAAGGCTTGTAAGCTCCTGGCTTGTAAGTTTTAAGATGAGAAGTCTGCTGTTAGTATGATAGGCTTACCTTTATAGGTCATTTGCTGCTGTCGTCTCACTGCATGGGGAATTGTTTCTTTCATGTTTACTTTGGTCATCCTAAAACCCACGTGACAGGGTGACTCCCTTTTCTCATTGAGTCTCCCAGGAGTTCTGTGTGCTTCTTGTATTAGTATATCAAGATTTCTGGCCAGACCTGGCACATTTTCCTCCAGTATTCCATGAAATAAGTTTTCCAGACCTTGTGAATGTTCCTCTTCCCCTTCCAGAATCCCAATCAATCTGAGATTCAGCTTTTTAATATAATCCCAAACTTCCTGTAAACTTTGGTCTTGTATCTTGTTTCTGTGTTCCCTTTCTTCCTCTGATTTGTTTAGAACATAAGCATAACCTTCAAGTTCTGAGATTCTTTCCTCTGCATGGTCCATCCTGTTTTTTAGCCTTTCCACTGTATTATGGAGATACTTGATTGTCTCCTTCATTGCCAGAATTTCTGTTTGGTTTTTCTGGATAATCTCAATTTCTTTGGAAAATCTTTCATTCATTTCCTGTATTGTTCTTGTGGTCTCTCCATGCTGTGATTCCATTTTCTCTTCAATTCCATTCAGTTTTGTAGCAATCCATATTTGGAAGTCTTCCTCTGTCAGTTTACTCATATCATGTAAGTTAGTGTCAGATGATGGAGAGTGGGTATTTTGCTTTGGAGGTTACTTTTCTCTCTGCTCTTTCATGTTTCCTGTGAACATTCACTGGTTCTTTCTCATCTGGGTGCTTTGTCAAGGACGGAGATGCTAGGATTGGATTATGAGCTAAAATCTCGAATTATGGTGGGACAATCCTTGGAAGATCTGGGGATATGTGCTCTGAACCTGTAATGTCTTAGAGGAGTTTGAGCCTGTTGAGTTTTCTCTGACTTGTTGTCTTCACCATCTTTTAATAGAGATTGGTGAGATTTGATCTCTTGCTTAGACTCCCTAGAATTATATTCCTCTTGTGAGTGTGATTCCCCTATCAACTGCTAGTATGAAGAGAGAGGCACTGTGATGAGCTATGAAGTTATTCTCTCTTTTTGTTGCCTGTGGTTTGCATGGGGAGGTCAGTTATCAAGCTATTCTAATACCTATGTAATGACCTCTAAACTCTTAAATGTGGTAAACAGGACTCTCATCCTTTGGGGAGTGTCGTGCCTCTCCCAGGGGATTCTTGGGCCTTGTTACCTATTTAGATGGGGTGAGATAAGCAATAGGTATTGGCAAGCCTAAGAGATTATACTTGATAGGTTTCTTGATCTGTGGCTAGAGGGGAGCTGCTAAAAAGTTATTCAGAGATCATTCACTGCATATGTGTGGTAGCTCCTGGTGGAAAGTGTCTATTGGTGTAATTGTTAGGGATTCTTGTTGAGATTTTCCTTTTCAGAACAAAAGTCTATACTTTGGCAACTGCTTGGATACCAAGGACAAGCCCTTGTATTCTACTTTTAACCGATGATCCAAACCAACTCACGGTAGTAGGTCATCAACTCTTTTTACTCTGCCCTTCCAAGGATTTACATTTAACAGATGATCCAAACCAACTCACTGTAGTAGGTCATCAACTCTTTTTACTCTGCTTTTCCAAGGGTTTATCTGAATGGTGTGAAGTATAAGGCTCAAGGCTGTTGAAGAGGCCCTGCCTAGGGGCACTGAGGGACCCAGAACATAGAGCATCCTGCCTGGTAACTCTGCTCCTGCATATGAGGGGTCAGGCCCTTATTTACGGAACACCAGTGGCCTGGTCGCAGACAAGGACCTTCTGCAACTCTGCAGGCCTGAGCCCTAAAAGTGGACTCCCTCACCACTGTGTGCTTCCAGGGCTAGGGACTGAATATTTGGCTAAAGTCCCTGTCTACCAAGTTGCCTCCAGGAGATGGGCTCGTGTCTCAGCTTGGGTATCAGTCTAGAGAAGCTGTTACTAAACCCCTTCAAGGGAGGGATCTGGGCCTTTGAAAAAAAAAAAAAAAGAAAGAAAAGGCCAACAATGGATACTAAGCAATAGGAAATAGCAGTCTAGCCTCTGGTTTCAGATTGAATAATGGTTTGTTTCACTACTCTGGCCAGGAGTGGAGTCTGTAGTTTTGGAGAGAAGCACCTAGATCAAAACCCCAGAATGTGCAGGGAGTACAGTTGTCCCAAGTCAGAGTTGGAAAATATCTCTCTTTCCTAGTTCCACCCTGCTAGGGTGGGTTCTGTTCATTAGGTGCAAAACAGAAGTGGATGGGTGAGTTGGGGGACTGCCTGACCTCACTGGGGGACATCGCCTGGGGGCAATCTCTCTCCCTCTTCCCTCCCTTCCCTGATGGGACTTCAGACACTGGGATATGCCAGGAGGATTCACCAAGGATCAACCTCCTTCCCTCTTCTCCCCCCTCACTGGCGGCGCTTGAGCTGCTGGAGACCACTGAGAAGCTGAGGGGTGAAAACTTTCCCCCTTCCATGTGTCCCGGCAGAGCTTGGGCCACTGCAAACCCCTAGGGAGGATCCGCAGAGGATCTCCGCTCCTTCACTGGCAGCGCTCAAGTGGCTGGGAACCACTGAGTGGTTCCACCAGGGTGTGAAAAGTTTCCCACTTCCATGCACCCTGGCGGAGCTTGGGCTACTGCAGCCCCCTGGGGAGGGACCGCGGATAATTGTGCTTGCTCCCTCTTCTCCCTCACCTGCAGTGCTTGGGTTGCCTGAGTCCACCAGACAACTCAGTCAAATGAGGGATCTGTCTCACTTTTCTGTCCCTTCACAAACGAGGCATAAGTCGCTGGTATGTACAGATGTTCCAGCCATGGAGACCCTGTACCGTGCCCTGGACAGTTCAAATTGCTTTCCGCTCCTGTCTCCTCTCCAAACTGCCTGACCGCCTGTGTTACCTCTTCATGCTGACTTCAGGCACTTCCCTGCTTTCATGGGTGTGGAGGTAGGTAAAGGAGAAGTTGTCACACTGTGGGACGGATCACACAGTCCCGTTCGGCTGGCCACTGAGTGCAGCCAGCTTACACTCTAATCCCCGCTGTACCACTTGGATTCTCAGAACTTTATGGCAAATCCACTGAGTCACTTTGCTCCTTTTCCCAGCACTGCTGCCCATTGAAGCTTCCCTGCAATTCTGTGAAGCCAATCCTGTGGGAGAACTACCCACTCGAGTGATTCAGGCCACCTTCTTCACCTCCCACTCTGAGAGCAGAGAGCCAGGAGGCCATCCTTAAACCACCGTTTTTTACAACATTCCATTTATTGAGCTCTTATCATGTGCCGGTCTCTACACATGCATCTTTATTTAGTGCTCCGATCAATCCTATAAAGCAAGTCTTATTAGTATCTAATGTTAGTTTATGAGGAAAGTGAGACACAGAGAAGTGAAAGAACTTTCCTGAGATCAAAACTACCAAATGATGGACTCAGGATTGGAACCCAAGACTACCTGACTCATAAGCTCATGTTCTTCTATGCCCAGCTATATTTCACTTGAAGCCAGTTCGGCGTCAATTATTATATCCCCATATCATATAATTTATTATTAGCTCATAAGATACTCATTTGCAATTGTAGGTGTGTTTTATTTCTGAATATGTTTGTCATTTGATTGATGCATACATGTGGTGAATTAAAACAATAACAGCACCAACCTCCATCACTAATACTTATTTAGTACCTATCATATGTCAGTCCTATTTCTACCTGTGTACATGAATTATTTAATCCTCACTACAGAACTCCATAGAATACATTATTGGTGTCTCTATTTTACAAACGAAAAAACTGAGGCACAGTGACGCTAAGGAGAAATCAATTTAAGGTAAGTATCACCAAGACTACCTGTGGCATGCTTTAGTACTGCCTAGAAGCTGAGAAAGATTTTGATATTGTTAAAGTGTTGGATAAAAAGCAAAGTATGTGACAAAAAAGAACTATATTCCCCACGAAGCCCAAAATATTTGCTATTTAGTCATTTAGAGATGTATTCCAATTTCTGGCATAGAAGCAAAGTCACACAGATAGTATCAGTAAAATCAATATACATTTTTTTGCCTTCCAACCATGGCTCCTATTATAGTGTTCACCTTATGGTTTGATGATAATACTACCAACAATGATAATATCAGTAACTATTATTTATTGAGTACTTTATTTCAGACACATAAGGATGGACTTCACATAATATATGGTTTCATTTTCTACTCAGAATACCCTATAAGATGTTTTCTATTAATTGTCTGTTCCACCCATCTTTAATATTTTTCTTTCTTTCTTGCCAAAAGAATCTCCAGTTTGTTCATATATCTACCACCCCCCCCCATTAAACATGGTAGAATATGGTCAACCCCATTGTTTGCTTAAGAGTAAATCTTGATGGAGTGTCTTTTGTTCTTTGGGGTAGATGCCTAGTAATGGGATTGCTAGATAAAATGTTAGATCTACTTGTATCGCTTTCAGGTATCTCAGTTTCCTTGCCAATAATCATCAAAAGTGGAAGTGTGACCCAATTTTGGCCCAATTCTGGCCGATTCAAGGAAGGTCTACTGCCTAGGAAGTCTTTGGGGGCAGGTTTACTTATCATTAAAAGGAGACATTATTAGACATGGTCTTTCTTCTTCCTTTAGATATTGGATTGCCTGGATATGATGCCTTGATATGCAGCAGACATATTTTTCTGAGCCTAATGGAAACAAAGCTATCATATGGAAGAGGACTGAGAATTGCAAAGATGTAGAGCTAATCCTTGGCATACCTTACTTGGATGCTGCCATACCTTATGATTTTTTTATGGTTAAGCCAGTTTAAGTGTCAGGGTTTCCTCCAAACTCATAAAATTGTATACATTATATATGTGTATTTTTAAATATATCAATTATACCTCAATAAAGTTGTTTTTAAAAAGTCAGAGTTTTCTGACACAATTTACCTCTGTAGTTAATTAATCTTAGACCCATTTTATAGTAGGTGAAATTGATCATAGCTTCTGGTAGAGCTGATATGTGAACCCAGATGTTGTCTACTCTAAAACCTGTGATTTTTTTTTTCCCATTATAGTATTCTGGCTTCTTAATAAGAAGGGAAGGAATAAGTTTGCCATACAAAATGATAATTCCATACTGTTAAGTAACAGGAAGATGTATGATGTTTGTACCTAGTCAGTTGATTTTTAGATATTTATATCACCTTTCTCTGCCAAGCAAGAATTCTATTACTAAACACTCATGGAAGATTATATACAAACATGTCGCAGAGGAAGGTGCCAGAAATGCATTTTTTCAATGAATACAAATAAATAATTTAAAAACATTCAAAGATCAATCTGTCCCTCAGAAAGAACTCCATTAATGTTCAGTGCCTGACATAGCAGGATTGGCTCAATATAGTTAACCCTGGCCTTTCGTGCTTCAAGGCTGCTTACCTCATGTCCTGAAATTGAATGCCATTTGATTTTATTTCATGATTAGAATGAGTATAAACATTGATACCCAAAATATTCTCAAATTTTGTGTCTTTTGCTGGTATTATCTGATACAATGCTGAAATGATAATTAAGACTTCAATTTTTAAATATTCTGCCCTGTAAAACTCAAAGCATCTATGATACTCAAGATTTATGATTGTCAACAATAACATGAAGCAGTATTACATATACATTTATCCTTAAGTATATATAATTTGTTTCCATACCATATCTAACTACTTGAATTGAAAATCATAGCTAAACATTTTGTTGTAAGTAGTAAAACATATGTTAGTAAAATATATACACATACATATATATGTATACATAAGTATATATGACCACTTGTTTCTTCATAAACAGTTAATATTTAGAAACCTAAAGGTCAAATATATGGCATCAAAAACAACATTTCAAAATGTATTCATTATTCAAGATAGATATTTACATAGTAGAAATTTGCGGGATTTTAAAATTACTTTTTCATAATAGGTTTTCTATATTTTTATGCTTTGTTAATTTCCATTTGTAAGATGTTATAATGTGTTTACAATTTAATTTGCACTAAATTAGTTTTTAAGATTTTAACATGCGGACAAGTTACCCTATAATTTATCAAGACTATGAATTTATATAAATTATTTTCTACCACAAATTAGTCCTAGACTTTTCTATTTTTTCAGATGCACCATTTTTTTTTTTTTTTTTTTTTTTGGTTTCAAAAGTTTTATTTCTGGGAGTTAACGAAATGAACCATTAACCAAAGAATTGATGCTTGATTCCTACAAGCATGAAAAGCAAGCACACAGCTTTGGCACATCATAATGCATATGAAAGGACAGGAGTGGGAGAAATCTGGGAATATTTGTCAAAATTTAATGATCTCTTGAAAATCATCCCTTCTGTTTTGTTTCAACCAGCAGCCAATATGTTCAAAGGCCAAGAAAGCATGGAAGCACACAGTACTATACAAAGGCAATATTTAAAATGAGCTCAGAATCTTCACTGGCTATTTTTTTCATATTTATAATTCCAGTTTAATACCAAGCTTATGATCTTTGACATAATTCCTAAAATAGACACACATTGCATACTGAAAATTATTTATTGCCAGAACCTGAAAAAGGTTGAAAGATGAGAGGTTTTTTTTTGAGATAAAACTTCCCATGTTATAAAGGGCAGATGAGCATTGAATACTCTTAGGAATGGAAGCAAAGGTACAGACATATCTATTTTTTTTTCACTTCAACGTATGTTGTAATAGTCAACTGCAAACTTTTTAAATACATCAGAGTAGAGGCTTAGTAATAAACAAATTATGACATGTCCTTATTAAAGACTGTAATAATAAAGTCATAAAATCATATGGAATACAAAAATAACATGGAAATATTTTCTAGTTATAGAATATTGTGAAAAGTCAGGTTATATAACAAAGTACAGAAACTTATTTTCCATGCATAATATTTTTTTTTATTTCGGCATATTATGGGGGTACAGATTTTAAGGTTTCAATAAATGCCCATTTCCCCCCACCCCCCAAAAGTCTGAGTCTCCATCATGACCATCCCCCAGATGGTGCACAGCTCACTCATTATGTATGTATACACACGCCCCCCTCTCTCCTCCCGCCTGCCCAATAACCTATTACTGTAGCACATATGTGTCCACTTAGGTGCTACTCAGTTAATACCAGTTTGCTGGAGAATATATCTGGTGCTTGTTTTTCCATTCTTGGGACACTTCACTTAGTAGTATGGGTTCCAGCTCGAACCAGGAAAATATAAGATGTGCTATATCACCATTGTTTCTTAGAGCTGAATAGTACTCCATGGTATACATATACCACATTTTATTAATCCATTCTTGGATGGATGGGCACTTGGGCTGTTTCCACAGCCTTGCAATTATGAATTGTGCTGCTATAAACATTCGAGTGCAGGTGTCTTTTTTGTAGAGTGTCACTGGATCATTTGGGTAGATGCCCAGCAATGGGATTGCTGGATCAAATGTTAGATTCACTTGAATCGCCATAAGGTATCTCCATATTTCTTTCCACAGAGGTTGAACTAGCTTGAAGTCCCACCAGCAGTGTAGGAGTGTTCCTCTCTCTCCGCAAGGACGCCAGCATTTATTGTTTGGAGATTTTTTTTTTTTTTTTTTTTTGAGACAGAGTCTCACTTTGTTGCCCAGGCTAGAGTGAGTGCCGTGGCGTCAGCCTGGCTCACAGCAATCCCAATCTCCGGGGCTCAGCGATCCTACTGCCTCAGCCTCCTGAGTAGCTGGGACTACAGGCATGCGCCACCATGCCCGGCTAATTTTTTGTATATATATTTTTAGTTGGTCAATTAATTTATTTCTATTTTTGGTAGAGATAGGGTCTCGCTCAGGCTGGTTTCGAACTCCTGACCTCGAGCAATCCGCCTGCCTCGGCCTCCCAAAGTGCTAGGATTACAGGCGTGAGCCACCGCGCCCGGCCTGTTTGGAGATTTTTTGATAAAGGCCATTCTCACTGGGGTTAAGTGATATCTCATTGTGGTTTTGAATTGCATTTACCTGATGATTAGAGATGTTGAGCATTTCTTCATATGTTTGTTGGCCATTCTTCTGTCTTCTTTAGAAAAATTTCTGTTCAAGTCCTTTGCCCACTTTTTAATGAGGTTATTTGATTTTTTCTTCCTAATTTTCGTGAGTTCTAAGTATATTCTAGTTATCAGTCCCTTATCGGATGCATAGGATGCAAAAATTTTCTCCCATTCTGTAGGTTGTCTGTTTACTTTCATGACTATTTATTTGGCTGTGCAGAAGCTTTGTAGTTTGATCATGTCCCATTTATTTATTTTTGTTGCTGCTGTGATTGCCTTTGGGGACTTTTTCATAAACTCTTTGCCCAGGCCGATGTCTAGGAGAGTGTTTCCAACTTTTTCCTCTAGAGTTCTAATAGTTTCATACCTTAGGTTTAAGTCTGTTATCCAGCGTGAGTTGGTTTTTGTGAGAGGTGAAAGGTGTGTGTCCTGTTTTAGCCTTCTGCAGGTGGCTATCCAGTTTTCCCAGCACCATTGATTGAAGAGGGATTCTTTTCCCCAGCGTATGTTTTTGTCTGCTTTGTCAAAGATGAGATGGCTATATGAGGATGGTTTTATATCAGGATTCTCACATCTGTTCCACTGGTCAATATTCCTGTTTTTGTGCCAATACCATATTGTTTTAATTATTACAGCTTTGTAGTATAGTTTGATATCTGGCATATTAATGCCTCCCATTTTGTTTTTGTTGCCTAGAATTCCTCTTGATATTCGGGGTCTTCTTTGGTTATATACAAAGCATAAAATTATTTTTTCTATATCTGTGAAGAATGCTGATGGGATTTTAATAAGTATTGCATTGAATCTGTAGATCAGTTTGGGTAGTATAGAGAGTTTGATGATATTGAGTCTGCCGATCCATGAGCATGGTATGGATTTCCATCTGTTTACATCCTCTGCTATTTCCTTCCTCAGTGTTTCATAGTTCTCCCTGCAGAGGTCTTTTACGTCCTTGGTTAAGTAAATTCCTAGGTACTTTAATTCCTTTGTTGCTATTGTGAAGGGAATTGAGTCTTTGATTTGGTTCTCAATGAGATTGTTGTTGGCGTATATGAATGCCTCTGATTTCTGTGTATTAATTTTGTATCCTGAGACTTTACTAAATTCATTGATCAGTTCCAGGAGTTTCTTGGTTGAATCCTTGGGGTTTTCTAGATACAATATCATATCATCAGCAAACAGTGAAAGTTTGATCTCTTCTGCCCCTATTTGGATACCTTTGATTCCATTTTCCTGTCTGATTGCTGTAGCCAAGACTTCCAGCACTATGTTGAACAGAAGTGGAGATAGTGGGCAGCCTTGTCTGGTTCCAGTTCTAAGTGGGAATGATTTCAATCTTTCCCCATTCAGTATGATGTTGGCTATGGGTCTGTCATATATGGCTTGTATCATTTTTAGGTATGTCCCTTCTATGCCTATTTTCTTAAGTGTTCGTATCATGAAGGGTGTTGAATTTTGTCAAAAGCTTTTCCTGAATCTATTGAAAGAATCATGTGGTCTTTCTTTTTGCTTCTGTTTATGTGGTGAATTGCATTTATAGATTTACGTATGTTGAACCATCCCTGCATCCCTGGGATGAAGCCCACTTTGTCATGGTGGATTATTTTTTTGATAAGTGTCTGGATTCGGTTAGCTAAGATTTTGTTGGAAATTTTTGCATCTATATTCATTAGGGATATTGGTCTGTAGTTTTCTTTTTTTGTTGCATCCTTTCCTGGTTTTGGTATCAGACTAATGTTCGCTTCAAAAAAGGTGTCGGGGAGGTTTCCGTTCTTCTCGATGTTGTGGAATAGTTTCTGCAAGATAGGTACTAGTTCTTTGTAAGTATGGTAAAATTCAGGTGTGAAGCCATCTGGACCGGGACTTTTCTTTTTAGGGAGATTTTTAATTGCTGTTTCTATTTCAGCTGTTGAGATTGGTCTGTTCAGGGGATCTCTTTCTTCCTGGTTGAGCCTAGGGAGGCTGTGTGTTTCTAGAAATTTGTCCATATCCTCCACATTTTCCAGTTTGTGTGCATAAAGATTTTTGTAGTATTCATGAATTGTATCTTGTATCTCTTTGGGATCAGTTGTGATATCTCCTTTTTTATTCCTGATGGAGCTTATTAGAGATTTCTCTTTTCTGCTTTTCGTTAGCTTAGCCAATGGTGTGTCAATTTTGTTTATTTTTTCAAAGAACCAACTTTTGTTTTATTAATCTGCTGAATAGCTTTCCTGTTTTCAATTTCGTTTAGTTCTGATTTGATCTTGTTGATTTCACTTCTTCTGCTGGTTTGGGGTTGGTCTTTTCTTCTTTTTCCAGCTCTTTGAGTCGTTTCATTAAATTGTCTATTTGTGATCTTCTGGTCTTTTGATTATACGCATTTATGGAGATAAACTTTCTTCTCAGAACTGCTTTATCTGTGTCCCAGAGGAGTTGATAACTTGTCTCCCCATTGTTGTTTTCTTCATTGAACTTTGTTATTTCCGTCTTGATTTGTTCATTTACGAAGTAATCATTTAGTAGGAGGTTGTTTAATTTCCACGATTTTGTGTAGAAACGTGTGTTTCTGTTAGGGTTGATTTCTAGTTTTATTCCACTGAGATCTGAGAAGGTACATGGTATGATTTCTATTTTTTTAAATTTCTTGAGATTTTCTTTGTGTCCTAGGATATGGCCAATCTTAGAGAATGTCCCGTGAGCTGATGAGAAGAACATATATTCAGTGGATTTTGGGTAGAATGTTCTGTAGATGTCTGTCAGACCCAATTGTTCTAGAGTTTTGTTTAAGTCCATTATTTCTTTATTAATTTTCTGTTTGGAGGATCTGTCTTGTGCCGTCAGTGGGGTATTGAAATATCTGGCGATTATGGAGTTGCTATTAATCCATTTGCTTAGATCCAGTAAGGTTTGCTTTATGAATCTGGGTGCACCTAAGTTGGGTGCATATATATTTAACATTGTTATCTCTTCTTGTTGCACTGTGCCCTTCACCATTATATAATGACCCTCTTTGTCTTTTACTACTATTGTTGGTTTAAAAACTAAATCGTCTGAAATTAGAACTGCCACACCAGCCTTCTTTTGGCTTCTATTTGCTTGGAATATTGATCTCCACCCTTTTATTTTTAGTCTATATGCATCCTTGCAGGTTAGATGTGTTTCCTGAAGACAGCATATACTTGGCCTGTATTTTCTTATCCATTCAGCCAGCCTCTTTCTCTTGAGTGGAGAGTTTAAGCCATTCACATTTATTGAGAGAACTGATAGGTAAGGTAGATTACTGATCATTCTGTTGGGTTGGATGTTGTTGCTATGATTTCTGTCTTGAGCCATTGTAATATCTGGCCTTTAATATCTTTGGGTTTTGGTTGTTTTTATATTCGTGGGTTATTATTATGATGTTCCGTGCATAACGCTGTTTTAAGTACTTCTTGTAGGGCTGGTCTTGTCTTGGTGAATTCTCTGAGCCTTTGCTTGTCTGAGAATGTTTTTATTTCTCCTTCATATATGAAGCTTAGTTTTGCAGGGAATAATATTCTAGGCTGGGCATTGTTTTGTTTCAAAAGAGTGAGAATGGGGCCCCAGTCTCTCCTTGCTTGTAAAGTCTCATTAGATGAGTCTGATGTTATTCGAATTGGCTTTCCCTTGTATGTTACTTGCTTCTTTTGTCTTACAGCTCTTAGAAGGGCCTCTTTAGTTGATACTTTGGTCAGTCTGATGACTGCATGTCGTGACGTCTTCCTGTTTGCGTTGAGTCTCCCAGGGGTCCTCTGAGCTTCTTGAACTTGTATATCAATATTTTCAGCAAGGCCTGGGAAATTTTCCTCTATTATATCTTCAAACAGCTTGTCCAACCCTTGAGTGTTGTCTTCTTCCCCTTCTTGTAACCCTATGACCCTCACATTAGGTTTCTTCACATAATCCCACAGCTCTTGTAGGCTTTGCTCTTTTCTCTTGTTTCTCTGCTCTATTTCTGTGACTGATTTATTTAATTGAAGGATGTTATCTTCAAGCTCTGAGATTCTTTCTTCTGTTTGATCTACCCTGTTCTTGAGACTTTCCACTGTATTTTGTAGTTCCTTGATTTGATTCTTCATTTCCAGGAGTTCGGTTACACTTTTCTTCAATGTGTCTATTTCTTTTTTCATATCCTGGAGACTTTTTGTGGTTTCTTTGTGTTGGTTATTGAGTTGTTGTTGCAGCTGGGTGAGTGTTCTTATGTTCCACATACGAAATTCCTCTTCTGTCATATTGGTTGCCTGATTTTGGTCGGTGTCCATTTCTAGGGGGCTGGTGCTCCTCTTTGGGGCTGTGTTTTCCGTTTGGTTCTTCATATTTCCTGAGTTCTTTTGCTGATTTCTTCCCATGTCGATCAGT
This sequence comes from Microcebus murinus, assembly GCF_040939455.1. Lineage (NCBI taxonomy): Eukaryota > Metazoa > Chordata > Mammalia > Primates > Cheirogaleidae > Microcebus > Microcebus murinus. Next base: position 70,827,937 of record NC_134136.1, read on the forward strand.
TGTTGTTTCTTTCCTTAGGTTATTGTTTGGGTATTCACACACCTTGTTTAGTTTCTGAGGTGTTAGGTGGTGCCTGTGGGTGAAATTGGACCACTCCCTGTATATTGAATCAGTGAGTGCCGTGGAAAGGCTGTGCAAGATGCTGTCCCTGTCAGTAGGTGGCGTTTGCTGGGAGGAACAGTATATGGTGTTGATTTTGAGTCCTATTATCAGCTCTCGTTCTGGGCGGAGCTGGGTTGGGTAAGCCTGCCCTCAGGCTGTTAGCAGGGCTCAAAGTTCTGTTCTCTGCTTCCAGTTAAAGCTGTCAGGGTGGGGCTGGAATTGTCCTGCTCAGCCAGAAAGTCTGTGTGTTGGGGTGGGGCTGTCTGAGACCTGCAGTCTGGAGCGGGCCTCACTTCTTTCCACCCTCCCCAACTCCGCAGCTACTCCTGGGCCTCTGCCAGCAGAACAGACCACAAGCCACCAGGCCTCCCCAGACTGTGATGCCGGCGGGGAGGTTCCCTGCACAGGAACACCACCAGGGTTGGGTGCACGGCCTCCTCCTGGGAGGAGGGTTGCCCTCTAGGATGCCGATCCACCTCTGGAGGCACACACACCTCAGTAGGCTGTTCACGTATAACCCTTCTGTGCCCCGGGCAATGCTAGCCCTTGGTCCAGGGGATCTGGTCTGCAGGTCCAACCTCTGGGTCCCAGAGTTCAAACTGTATTCCCACCAGGGAGATGATTTCTGGTCCTAATTCACCCACAGGGAGCCCAAGCTGGGTCTATATCTCTTAGCCTCTGAGTCGGTACCGTTTTCCTGGGAACACGGTGCCAGCAGCACCTGGGAGGGTGGGCGGGGTCCCAAACGGGAAGGTCCCGTTCCCTGGAGGTGCCTCCGCCTGGTGGCTGTATTGTCTCTCTGGGCAGCCGTGGGTAGGGTCGGCGGAGGGGAGGAGGAGGCAATATGACGCCTGCCACGGGGCTCAGGTTTGTGCACACGGAGGTGCCCGGAGGAAGTTGGGAACCTGGTGCCACGTCTGCTACAGGCTTACCGTTGGCAGGCGGCGGCGGTCTCTGGGCTGGTGTCCGCAGGTCTCTCCACCCACTGGGGAGCCCACCAGCAGTCCCGAATGCAGGGGAGGGGAAACAGCCAATCCACCTACCCTTGCCGCTGGTCTCCGTGCTGCTTCGGTGGTCTCAGCCTCCAGTTCTCCTCTGCAGCCTCTTCCCTTGGAGTCTCCCGGAGTCTCAGGTACCCCTCCTTCCAGCCCTTGTCCGCTGTATGCTCGTCTTCTTGCTTCTTTCCTCTATTTTCTGCTAGAATCTGTCTTTTCTGCAGAGACACTCTGTCTGGCGGTGTTATTCGTCCGCCATCTTGCTCCGCCCCTCTGTTTTTCCATTCTTTAGATACTTCACTTAGGGTAATGGTCTTCAGTTCTATCCAAATTGTTGAAAAAAGACACTAATTCATCCTTTTTATGGTTGAGTAGTATTTCATGGTATACATATAGCACATTATTTTAATCCACTCATGAATTAATGGGCACTTGAGTGGATTCCACATTTGTACTATTATGAATTTTGCTGCTATAAACATTGATGTTCAGGTGCATTTTTCATAAAATGGCTTATTTTCCTTTGGTAAATACCCAGTAGTGGGATTGTTGGATCTAATGGTATTCTACTTTTAGTTCTTTGAGGAATATATGTTTTCCACAGAAGTTGAAATAATTTGTAGTCCCACCAACAGTGTGTAAATGTTCATTTCTCTCTGTATCCACACCAACAAATATTCATTTGGACTTTTTTATAAAACAAATTCTCAGTGCAGTAAGGGATATTTTCAAAAAGTTATAGGAAAATACATTCTAGCCAAAATATAACCAAGAAAAGTAATGCAGCATTATTAATTTTAAAAAGCACAGAAAGTCAAAAGACTTTATTAGGGATACAGAAGGATATTGCCAAAATGAGGGCAGTCATAAACTTGTATGTACCTAATATCATTTTGAATTATGCAAGCCAATATTATAATTATTAGGTTTTCTGGTTTTGGCTTCAACTTGTAAAGTGTTTGGAAATTGTCACTCCCATTTTAACAATGGAAAAAAAAAGGTTGAGCAAACTGAAAATTAGTGTCTTTCTTCAAGCCATCATAGAATTGAAGTCACAAGGTAAACCACCACACTGAAATCTGAACACATAGGTAAATACAGATGATCACAGCTGAGTTAGCATAATTTGGAGCAGAAGCCACTACAGCAATAAGCCAATAAGACCAACTAAAGAGTGATACTGGTGAAGATATAGTGTGGAGTAGCACCAGAGGGATAATCTTCTGGGGGCCCAAACTTATCGGAGCCATACACTTTCATGAACTTTCAATTGAAGAAACCTGCCACATTCTCATGGTGAAGATTAAACAAAATTCCTCATGCTTCTGTCAGGGTGAGGGAAAAAATAACCGTTTGGAAATATATGCTGATTTTCCTGTAAGAAAAGTCTACTTTGCAGGAGAAGAGATTTTACCATAGTCTTATCCAACATGGAGAAAGAGCAATTGGTCAACCCCATCCCCTCTAGACTTTGTTTCTCACATAAGGGAAATAAATAAAAAGCTAAGAAACACTCCTGATTCACAACAGGAGTGTTGGGTTTTCATACCCAATAAAACAGTGAAATTTAATCATAATGATATAGACTGCTTGCCCTCCTCCACAACTTACCGACACATGAATAGGGCTCCAGTATAATAATAATAGATTATAGCTGAAAGAGCTGCGAAGGTACATTTTATTTGTGAATTATTTCTTAGGGAAAACAAAAAACAAAAACATCAAAGGGATAAAAATAGGGTTTTTAGGGGTATTTAAAATCTCTGGCACCCATGGCTACAGCAAACATTAAATAGAGCCCAAATCCTATCCCAAATCCTATATACATGTCGTATACATAATATATCAGTATCTATTGCTTGATATATTACATCTGACTTTTAACAACAGCAGCAACAGTTACAAGGAATATTAAATGCCAATGAAAAATACAGTTCATGGAGATATAGCAACCCTCAACACCAGACTCAGATATGACACACATGTTGGAATTTCATAGGGGAGATTTTAAATAACTGTGATCAACACATTAATAGAAAAAGGATATAATATGCAAGAAAACACGGATAATATACACAAAGAGGTAGAAAATCTAAAAATGAAAGGAATTTAAAGGCAACTCTATAAATCAAAAGCACTACAACAGAGACAAAAATGCATTTATGACATGGACAAAACAAAAGAAAGAATTAACGAGTTTGCATATATGTCAATTAAAACTTCCCTAACTGAAATAAAAAGAGAAAAGAATCAGAACAGCAAGATAAAAACTGAAGGGCAATTTCAAAACATGCAACTCTGCTGTCCCCAAACCCTGGGAGCTTTGGGCTATAGCCTGCCAGGAACTGGGCCACACAGCAGGAGGCAAGTACAGGCAAGGGAGTGAAACTCCACCTGCAACCACAGCCCCTTTCCATCACTTGCATCACAAACCTAGCAATGCACCCCTGTCAGATCAGCAGTGGCATCAGACCCTCATGGGAGCATGAACTCCACTGCAAACTGCACATGTGGGGGATCCAGGTTGTGTAGTCCCCATGAGAATGTTGTACCTGATGATCTGACGTGGAGCCAAGGTGATGGTGATGCCCCTCCTTCCCCTCTACCTTGTGCATGGAAAAACTGTCTTCCATGAAACCGGTATCTGATGTCAAAAAGGTTGAGTACCACTGAATTATATTTGTAATAATTTGAATGTCATAAGGGGAAGAAAGAGAAAATTGGAAGGAATAATTGAAATAATAATGGCCAAGGACTTTCAAAATTAATGACAGATACCAAACCACAGATTCAGGAAGCTCAGAGAATACCAACCATAATAAATATAAAATAATCTATATCTAGACATATTTTACTCAGACTGAAATAAAACAGAGACAAAAAAAATCTGGAAAGGAGCCTGTCAATAGAGAAGAAAGCATAAGAATGACAGCAGTATTTTGTCAGAAATCATGGAAGTAAAATGAGAGGAAAATGAAATATTTAAAATGTTGAAAGAAAAATCCTATTAATTTAACCTAGAATTTATAGACACTGAAATTATCCTTTAAAAATGAAGAAGAAATAAACATTTCCTCAGACCAATAAATAAATAAATAAATAAAGAATTGTCCTTCAGAAGACTTGCCTTGGACCAAATGTTAAAAAAAAAAAAAATATTCGGGTGATGAAATATGATACAGGTCTTGGGTCTGCATAAAGAAAAAAAAGTGTTGGAGAAGAAATAAATGAAGATAACTTTTTGTTATTCTCAGTTGATGTAATAGAGTAATAGATAATTTCAAAATAATAATGGTAACAATGTCTTGTTTGTATGGTTATGATATATGGATGAGTGAAATTAATTTTATAAGGCATAGTAGGCAGAAATTGAGATTCCTGTTTTTTAAGGCACTTGTACTATAGGTATATCCATATAATGTTATTCAGAGGGGGAAGGACAGAAGGGTTGAGATTTCTTTGTTATAAGATACATGAACTATATGTGAATCCATATAATGGTATTTAAAGTAGGACTTAAATTTGTGGTAAATGTACATTGCAGACTCTAGGGAAACTATGACAAAAATTTTAAAAAATAAATATGTTATGTTGTAAATATCCATTCACCATTGATGGGAATCGACTAATGTGATTATTCTAAATACACATATTAAAAGGGAAATGAATGTGAAAGAGTTGAAAAGATAATAAATATTATTTCAACTATATCAATAATCACTTTAAATGTGAATTGTTTAAATACAGTCATTAAAGATGGTTAATTTCAAAATGGAATTAAAATGATCATTGCCTACCTATAGGCTGTCTATAAGAAATCCACTTTACATAAAAATACAAAGATAAATTAAAATTTAAAGGGTGGGAAGAGATATGCCATATTGAGATTAATCAAGAGGAAACTAGAATATTTTTTAATTTCAGAGAAAGCAGATTTCATAATAAAGAAAATTAGCAGGGATAAAAAGAAGCATTGCATAATGATAAGGTGGTCATTTCCCAAGAAGATGTAGCAATTCTTAATGTGTACATATGTAACAAAAGAGCATAAAAGTACAAGAGGCAGAAGAGGAGTGGAGCAAGATGGAAGAGAAGGAATCTCCAGTGATTGTCACTCCACAGAAACATTAATTTGAACAACTATCCCTGTATAATATCAATTTTCACAAAAGCTAAGAAAACCAGGTGAGAGACCACAGTACCTGATTATAGCATAATAATAAGAAAAGATGCATTCAAGAGGGTAGCAAGATAGTTTTCCATTACCCATGTCATCCCTCCCCCAACTCCAGGCAGTGCAGTATGGAGAGAAATACCCTCCACTTGGAGGCAGGAGGGGGAATCAAGAATAGACTTTCTGTTTGTACCAGGCCCACCACACTAATGCTTAGCACTGGATAGGATCTCTCAGCCCCTGGCATCAGGCTGATATTCACAGATAGAGCCTCTAGACCTACACCAGGATGAGACAAAATCCTGTGGCCCCAGTGCTAGATGAAAACATGCGATCTTTTCAAGACAAATTTGAGATCAGACCCGTATCACTGCCAGCTGACTACAGCAGCCTCAAGCTCTGAATAAATATCAGTGGTGGGCAGGCTGTAGCAGTTGTGGGCCTTATGTGCACCACAGTGCTGTGTTCATCTCAAAAGCCATGGGTTTCTGGTGTAACTCAGCACTGCATCATCCTCAGCAGCCAAAAGATTCTGGTCATGGCAGTCTTGAGCTTAGGGCACCTCAAGGCAGTACAATGACTGAAACAGTAATGGGTTTAGGTACCTTACCAGTCAACCTGCTCTGAATCACTGGACAGGCTGACTGCTGAAGAAAGCTCTCCAACAAAGCCAGACTGCAAACACTAGATTAGGTACCCACATCAATGGGCAGACATTGACACATGTCCACAACAGTAAGATCAGTAAGGGGAACATAACATCACCAAATGGACAAAGTAAGGTGGCAATGAGTGATGCTGAAGAGATAGAGATGGAAGAGCTGTTCAGAAAATAATTCAAAATTGCTGTTTAAAGAAGTTTAGCAAGGATTCCTGCCTTCTCAATGTGGAATAATTTCTTCAGGATAGGTACCAGTTCTTATTTGTAGGTCTGGTAAAATTCAGATGTGAAACCATCTGGTCCAGAACTTTTCTTTTTAGGAAGGTTTTTTTACCATTGCTTCATTTTTGGTACTTGACATTGGTCTGTTCAGAAATTCTATTTCTTCCTGATTGAACCTAGGATGGCTGTGTGTTTCTAAGAATTTGTCCATTTTCTCTACATTTTCAAGTTTATGTGCATATAGGTTTTTTATATAGTATTCATAGAAGACATTTTGTATTTCCATGGCATCAGTTATAATTTCTCCTTTTTCATTCCTTTTTTTAAATTTCAGCATATTATGGGGGTACAAATGTTAAGTTTACGTATATTACCCATGCCCCCCTTCCCCTCGAGTCAGAGCTTCAAGAGTGACCATCCCCCAAATGTTGCGCATCTCATTCATTATGTTTGTATATACCCATGCCCTCCTCCCCCCTCCCACCTGCCTGAAAACCGATAAATGTTATTCCTATATGTCTACTTAGGAGTTGATCCGTTAATACCAATTGGCTGGTGAGTACATGTGGTGCTTATTTTTCCATTCTTGGAATACTTCACTTAATAAAATGGGTTCCAGCTCTATCCAGGAAAATACAAGAGGTGCTGTATCACCATTGTTTCTCAAAGCTGAATAGTACTCCATGCTATACATATACCACATTTTATTGATCCACTCATGAATTGGTGGGGACTTGGGTTGTTTCCACAACTTTGAAATTGTGAATTATGCTGCTATAAACATTTGAGTGCAGGAGTATTTTTCATAAAGTGACTTTTGATCTTTTGGGAAGAAGCCCAGTAGTGGGATTGTTGGATCAAATGGTAGATCTACTTGTATCTCTTTAAGGTATCTCCATATTGTTTTCCACAGAGGTTGAACTAGTTTGCAGTCCCACCAGCAGTGTAGAAGTGTTCCTATCTCTCTGCATCCATGCCAACATTTATTGTTTGGGGACTTTTTGATAAGGGTCATTCTTACTGGAGATAAATGATATCTCATTGCAGTTTTGATTTGCATTTCCCTGATGATTAGAGATGTTGAGCATTTTTTCATATGTTTGTTGGCCATTATTCTGTCTTCTTTGAAAAAATTCTGTTCATGTCCTTTGCCAACTTTTGGATAGGGTTGTTTGATTTTTCCTTGCTGATTTTCCTGAGTTCTAAATAAATTCTAGTTATCAACCCTTTATTGGGTGTGTAGCTTGCTAAATTTTTCTCCCATTCTGTGGGTTGTCTGTTTGCTATCTTGACAGTTTCTTTGGCTGTGCAGAGGCTTTTTAATTTTATCATGTCCCATTTATTTATTTTTGTTGCTGCTGTGATTGCTTTTGGTGTCTTCTTCATAAATTCTTTGCCCAGGTCAATGTCCTTTTTCATTCCTGATAGAGCTTATTAGAGTATTTTATTTTCTGCTTCTTGTTAATCTAGCAAGAGGCTTGTCAATTTTGTTTATTTTTTCAAAGAACCAAATTTTTTTATTAATCTTTCATATACTTTTTGATTATTGATTTTATTTAATTCTGCTCTGATCTTTGTTATTTCTTTACTTCTGCTGGGTTTGGGGTTGGTTTGCTCCTCTTTTTCTAGTTCTTTGAAATCATTCATTAGATTGTTGATTTGTTATATTTCTGTCTTTTAATGTAGGCATTTATGGATATAAATTTCCCTCTCATGACTGCATTAGCAGTGTCCCACAGATAAACTTGTGTCTCCTTTATCATTTAGTTTATAGAATCTTTTTATTTCCATCTTAATTTCCTCCTTAACCCAACAGTCATTCAGCAGAAGGTTGTTTAGTTTTCACGACTTTGTGTAGAGATGAGAGTTTCTGTTGGAGTGATTTCTAATTTTATTTCACTGTGGTCTAAGAAGATGCATGGTATAATTTCTATTTTTTAATATGTTGAGACATGCTTTGTGGTCTAGGATATGGTCAATCTTAGAGATAATAATTTTAAAATATGCTAAATTTCTCATCAGATATTAATATTATACAATAGATATTGTTTCATTGCTGAAATTAATAAGTATAATTAAGTTCAAATATGCATTTATATATTAAAGGTAACATCTTGAATGAAATTAGTGTATATCTTCAAAATAAAAAGGAAAACAACTAAGACATTTTATTAATAGAATAAAGCCATAATAATTTTCAATGACAAGCAAGCCATAAGAAAGCATCAAACAGTATAACAGAAATATCATTAGAATGCATTTATTACACTTTCCATTGGGTGAGGACACAGGCATCCTTACCAGATGTTATTATGTTATAGCAGTTGGAAGAGACTGAGACAGATATATATACCTTTATTTCCTTTTGAATGGAAGTTCCCTTCCTTCCTTCATTTCTTCCTTCCTTTATTCCCCATTATCCATGTACTTGCTTTGCTGCCATATGTTATACCTGTGTAGTGGTATTGGACACTTAACTTGTCTTTTTTGTTCATAGGTTACCAAACTGAAAGCAGTCACACCTAGTCTGAAGTGAGAGAACTGGGCCATCACCTGGAGATTATGAAATTGAAGCTGGATTCAGTACATGAGTAAGACTTTGGTTTGTCTCTATTACGAGGTAGATGAACTTTTTTTTTATTATTGGGAAGGAGAATGAATGAATATTTGGTGACCAGAATGACTGACTATAACATAAATAGTGTTATCTACCTTGAAATACAGGAAAACTACATTTCCTAGCACTCTCACCCCTGGCATCTTTGTGAATAGTAATTCTGGTGAAGGAAATATTCTAGAAATGAGGAAATGAGGTATTGTTAAGAAACTGATGTTTTTGAATTGTTAAAAAAAAAGCCTATCTAAACTAGTACAAAGAAAAACACATAAAACAGATTTCAAAGAAAGGGTAAAAAACAAATATCTAGGCAGAGACATAATGGAAGCCATAGCAACATGAAAACAGATACTTCAATGTTATCAAAAGACAAAGTTGAATGCAAGCCTAAAAGAATCAAATGGAAAGAAAATGCTTACTTTATATTTAAAAGTCACACAGAACAATGTGAATATACCAAAAATACTTATATACTGAATAATATTACAACAAATTATAAAATATAAATTTTCATTGATAGTAGAAAGTGAAAAATTATAGTCAGAAGTATGTTACACAGCTTGTTCTATCTTTGATAAATCAAATTGCTAAACATAAATGATATGAATTTAGTGAATTTGAATAATTCAATTAATGGGATGTTTTGTGTGTATATCTATTTATCCATCTATCTATCTAATTGTAAAATTCTTTTCTGGAATACAACTATCAATTTCATGAGCTGTTGTGCATTATGCCACAGAGAGAAATCAATAAATTCTAAAATTCAGATTTAAGAAAAGTGACATAATTTGACCAGAATGTATTTATAATTAAAAATAACAATGCCAATTAAAATAAATACCAAAATAGTTAAAAGACAAAACTTTTTATAAAACCTTTCTTAGGTCAAAGAGGAAATGATAACTTTAGTTATAGATAATTAGAAAAATAAATCCAATGACAAAAATAAATGTCAAACCTTCAGAATGTGGTCAAAGTAGAATACAATAAAATATAACTGACCATGCCATAAATAGTCACAATGTTCAGTCAAATATAATTAGACTCAATTAACTTCATTATAAAATAAAGAAAAAAACATTAGCTATATAAGCATTAAAAGGAATAATTTAAAAATAACAAGTACAGATATTGCAGGAAGAATGAACTAATAAGCATACAACATACAATTCATGAATTACAAAATGTAAAATCATTGAATTGACATTTTATTTATTTATTTACTTTTTTTATTACTTCATATTGTGGGGGTACAAATATCGTTAGGGTGACATATCTTGCCCCTGCCCCCCTTCCCCCACCTCACTATGCCAGAGCTTCTAGCGCGTCCAGCCTCCAGGTGGTGCACCGCACCCACAGTGTAAGTATATACTCTTCCCCTCCTCCCCCCTTCAATGTCAATTTTAAATGAAAATTCCATTTCATTTTCAATGAAAATATAATTCTTTCTTTTTATTTTTGTTTACGTTTATTTCAGCATATTATGGGGATACAGATATTTTAAGGTTACATATATTGCCCTTGCCTCCCCTCCCTCCCCCACCGTGTCAGAGTGTCAAGTGTGTCTATCCTCCAGGTGGTGCAATCGCACTCATTAAGTGAGTATACTCCCATCACCTCCTCCACTGTCCCACCTGCCCACCACCTGATAAAAGGTTGTATTTTTTTTTTACATTTTGGTTACATTTTATACCTTTGCCTCTCCCTAAGAAGCGTTAGAGATATGCCCTTCTCCTCCACAATGCTCTCCATATCCCTAAGATGTGGGTCCCCTCCCTCCTGCTGGCCCTAAGTTCCTGGTGAGCACTACCACCATTTGAGCACCATAGTTTTAATCAGTCAGTACCAATTTGATGGTGAGTACATGTGGAGCCCATTTTCAAGATCTTGTGTTGCCTCACTTTGGATAATGTGCTTAAGCTTAATAGAGGATAGTATAAACGGTGCTAGCTCGCTGTGGTTTCTTAGAACTGAGTAATATTACATTGTGAGCATATACCAAATTTTGATTATCCACTCATGAATTGACAGGCACTTGGGTTGTTTCCATGTCCTTGCAATAGTGAATTGTGCTGCCATAAACATTCTGGTATAGATGTCTTTATAATAGAATGTCTTATGCTCTTTTGGGTAGATGCCTAACAATGCTCTTCTATTTGAAAATCTTAACAAACAAACAAACAAACAACAAAAAATGATTTATGATAATCGTGGTCAAAGAAACAAAGAAAGAACACACACATAGAAACATTTATAAATGTGAAAATAGATGTAACAATGGATAATGGAGAATGTAAAATTATGATGAAGTAGCTATGTAAAATTTTATGGTAATAAAGTTAGAGGTCTTGGAGAAAGAGGTGATATTTTTAGTAAAAAAGTCATCTAAATGTATTCAAGACATAGAAAACTTCAGTGCATTTAAATTGATTTAAACTAAATAGGAGAAAAATAACTATATTGAAAAATGGTGCTCACTCCAGAGGTTTTATAGAATATGATTTCTTCAAAACTACTATGATATAACTAATTTTCATAATTTATGCTATAATAGAACACAACATAATATAAGCTATTTTTTGATTCATTTTGTTTCCTTTAAACAAAATAAAAAGTATAGTTCTTGTCTTGTTTTAATCTTAATTGTACATACAGAAATACATGCACTCAATAAAATACTATTAATTCAAAGACAAAGATATGATTTAAAAGCAGTGCATTATGAATGAGTAGGATTTGTTTTAGTAAGGTATATATTTTTCAATCTTAAAACTTCTATTTATGTAGTTCATCACATCAAAGGAAACATGAGCAAAATCACATGATGATTTTGATAGGTTCAAACAAAGCATACATAAAATGAATTAGTATCTATCACTCATATAATATCATAGTTAATGAAAAAGTAAATATTTTTAGATTAAAATGATAAATAATTTTTTCTGAAGTTTACATATGAAATAAATGCTATAACTTAAATTGTGGACTATAAAAGCATTTTTACGAAATACTGGAAGAACACAAGGATGGTTCCTATTGTTTCTGAAATGTAACTTTTTTTGGAAATTATATCTATTACAAGAAAAGGTATATTTTTTGAATGGATAAAAATAATATACTCAAATATTATGGTTTTCAACCTGGAAAACTAGAAAGAAATGACTTAAGTTTTGTTTGAAACTATAAGATGATTCAGTAACATGGTTAGATTAAAATTTAAAATAAAAAACCCATACACATATAGATTTCTCAAGTATCTATTTAACATATAATTAAATAATATTACATATTAAATGGAAAGAAAAGTATAAAATACTAAATAATAAGAAATATGCAGTAAACATAGGAATAAGAGAATAAAACTTGACTTAAAGATAAGTGAATTGGTTAAATAGAATTATTTGTGGTTGGAAAAGATGAATATAGTAGAATATTTGTTAGAATAAGATAAAAACAATGAGAAGCTGGGGGAGAAAGTGTATGCAACAAATAGAGCAGATAAAATATTCTTATTATATAAAGAGCTCTTATTAATAATAAAGAGTTCTTATCAGTAATAAAATTTTTATATCCTCAAGAATGTATACATTATATTGCTTTACAACAGCACTGTTTTAGTCAATTTTGTGTTGTTATAAAGGAATACCTGATGCTGGGTAATTTATAAAGAAAAGCGTTATATTTGGCTCACAGTTCTACAGGCGGTATGAGAATCATGGTGCAAGCATCTGCTTCTGGTGAGGGCTGCAGGGAGTTTCTAATCAAAGTGGAAGGCTAAGTGGGAGCAGACATATCACATGGCAAGAAAGGGAACAGGATAGAGAAGAGGAGGCCCCACACTCTTTAAACAACCAGCTCTGGAATAAACAAATGGAGCAAGCATTCACTCATTACCTTGAGGAGAGCACAAAGCCATTCTTGAGGGATCTGCCCCCATGACCCAAACACTTCCCAACAGGCTCCAACTAAAACACTGGAGATCAAATTTCAACATGAGATTTGGAGGAGCCAAATGTCCAAACTATGTCAATCACTATATTATTATTGCCATTGTACAGATAAACCTGATCCATTTTAAGGTTCATTAACATGCCTTAGGTTTCCCAGAAAGTTAATGATAGTCCAGGGATCCAAATCCTAATCTTCCTGATTTCAGAGCTCCTTTGTATTGCAGTAGAAATCAACATTAGTTAATTTATTAGTATTACAACTAAACCTGGTTCTCCCTATATTTTTGCATTCTGTAAATTAATCATTTTGCAGAATAATTCCTGCTTCAACTATAAAGTCTCTACAATTAATCTATTTATGTAGACATCCAACTTAATGCTTCAGATATCCAAAGCCTTGCAATAAACTTCCAATATGTTCATTTTATAATAGCATTAATCAAATTGATCCAATAATTATTTAATATGTGTCAGATACTGTTCTAGGTAATAAAAGAGTGAACAAAACATAAATAGACAAAGTTCTCTTTCCTCATCAAGTTTTATATTCTAGTGGGAATGAGATAGAGAATGAATATAGCATGCAAAGTAATTATATAATATATTAAAAGAGGGAAGAGGTATGGAGAAAAATCAAATAGGGTAACAGAATAGCAGATAATGAGGGTGTTTACATATGTGTGTTATTTTAAATAGAGTAATTAAGGTACACCTTACTGTTACGGGAAATAATTGGACAAAGGTTCAAAGGGTTTGAAGAAGCAAGCCATGAAACTATCTGGAGTTACAGAATTGCAGGGAAAGGGATCAGCCAGTTCTTGAGGTGAGAACATTTCCACCATGATACAGGTCTTCTTGTATTAGATTTCCAATAAGTCTAATGTGACTGGTATAAAATAAGTAATCCATATTCAACCAAAGTATAACTTCTAGTACAAAAGTCTCTGTGGCTGCATTTAAAGCCAATTTAATTATTTAACTTTCTAAAGCAAAATTAGGACAATGTCATGTATGAAACACCTGAAAGGCAAGGTCTTTGATTTTAGTTTTATTGAAACTTAAATAACATGGTGCCAACTTGTTTTGTAAGTGCATGCCATCTATATACGTGTGTATCTATGTATGTGTATATGTGTGTGTGTGTGTATAAAAATAAGAACACAAACAAGAACAAACAAAATTTATCAGAAAATAAGATATACAGTTCTGTTTTATTATCCAATTTCTTTTTACACCATTGTGCTTCATCATATTTTTAAAAAAGTATTTTTAAAAGAATGTTATTGATGTGATAGTTATTTTAAACTAGAAAACATTTAAACATTTATATATTTTGGTACTTTGAAAGCATACTGATAATTAGGAATATGTCACTATCATTGAGGCATTAAATGGTTCAATACACAGGATTAAGCATATACCATGTAAAACAGGCAGAAAGAACCTTATTTTCAGCAGTGTGCACCATCTAGGAGATGAATCCACTTGAAACTTTGACTCGGGTGGGGCAAAGGCAATATATGAAACCTAAATATTTGTACCCCTATAATATGTTGAAATTAAAAATATATATATAACGCATTGGTTCTAGTGTCAATCCATTCTGGATTTATCCTTGAGCAAATTATATTATATGAACTCATTGAACTTCAGTTTCTTTATCTGTAAAAAGTGAAGATAAAGGCCACTGCAAGGGGTTACTGTAAAAAGTAGATAAGGTAATATACATAAAGATACTGGCATAGAGTAGGCGATTAAGAAATAGTAATTCACTTCCCATCACTTGGCCTCACTAATTGTCAAAACAGAGTATAGATGCTAACATGTAAATAATAAAACAGCAGTTAACATAGACAAAGAGTCGTGTGAATGGTATTAGTAACTGACACAACAAGAGTTCAGAGGAAATTTTTTAGGACTAAGGCCCAGTATACATTCTTGAAGAACACAGGCTTTGAACCAGGAATTAAAGGGATGAAATCTTAGAAAAATAAAAACAGAGATGGGAAGATCATCAAAATGTAATCCATTTATTTAATGGGCAGAACTTGGTGGAAATATAACCAAGAAAGTGTATCCTTTATCGATCACTACACTTTTTCAAATACACTTTGTTAGATACTTTTTTGCTGCCCTCTTGGTATCATAGGAGGATTCCATAGTTTTTTCCAGCCACATTTGTTCAATTAGAATAGTCTCATTTGTGAGGTATTCACATTTACTTATTTATTAATAATCCAAATGAAAACTTTACAATCACTAATTCAGTTACAATTGTTATTTCCTACTTCCCAACCCAAATTTATTCTGATGAAAAGTAGCCGTCCTATTCTGGAACCTGTCAAGATTTTCCTTGCCTAGGCTGGGCGTGGCAGCTCATGCCTGTAATCCTAGTACTCTGGGAGGCTGAGGCGGGCTGATCGCTCAAGGCCAGGAGTTCGAAACCACCCTGAGCAAGAGCAAGACCCCGTCTCTACTAAAAATAGAAATAAATTAATTGGCCAACTAAAAATATATAGAAAAAATTAGCCAGGTATGGTAATGCATGCCTGTAATCCCAGATACTTGGGAGGCTGAGACAGTAGGAGTGCTTGAGCCCAGGAGTTTGAGGTCACTGTGAGGTAGGCTGACACCATGGCACTCCAACCAGGGCAAAAGAGTGAGACTCTGTCTCAAAAGAAAAAAAAAAAAAAGAAAGAAAGATTTTCCTTGTCTCTTTAGTACCTAGCGTGTCTACTTGTTCCACTGGACAGAGGAACCCTTTCCTACTGTTGTTGAAAATGAAGCTGGCAGCTTCCAGTGGAGCTGTTTCTGCACAAGGTCTCAGAAGCAGACTTTTAGACTTTTCCAGAAAGGATCAAACACCGGGCTTTCTTTCTCTCTAAATTCCATGGGACATGGGTCAAGTTATCAGAGTAGTAACTCTAACACTTTTGTTATGTGACATCAATCAGAGCCTGCTGAACCCTCTCATTTGGCTGGGGCTTAGGTACCCATGGCAAGGGGTACTGATCCTAGTATACTTATAGCCATCTTCATAGAAGAAATTGATTTCTTCTATGACCAATTTATTTTGAATGTCTTGACTTCTTTAAAATGTTCTATAATGGTGTGTCCATCAATTGCCTTTGCAATATTTGGCACTTGTCAATGGCTATACTGTTTTGGAAATTATGAGATAATAGGCAATGTTTCATTTAAGATTATATTAAATAAGCGAATATTACGCTGATACCAAAACCAGGAAAGGATGCAACAAAAAAAGAAAACTACAGACCAATATCCCTAATGAATATAGATGCAAAAATTTCCAACAAAATCTTAGCTAACCGAATCCAGACACTTATCAAAAAAATAATCCACCACGACCAAGTGGGCTTCATCCCAGGGATGCAGGGATGGTTCAACATATGTAAATCTATAAATGCAATTCACCACATCAACAGAAGCAAAAATAAAGACCACATGATTCTTTCAATAGATGCAGAAAAAGCTTTTGACAAAATTCAACACCCTTTCATGATACGAACACTTAAGAAAATAGGCATAGAAGGGACATAGCTAAAAATGATACAAGCCATATATGACAGACCCATAGCCAACATCATACTGAATGGGGAAAAATTGAAATCATTCCCACTTAGAACTGGAACCAGACAAGGCTGCCCACTATCTCCACTTCTGTTCAACATAGTGCTGGAAGTCTTGGCTACAGCAATCAGACAGGAAAATGGAATCAAAGGTATCCAAATAGGGACAGAAGAGATCAAATTTTCACTGTTTGCTGATGATATGATATTGTATCTAGAAAACCCCAAGGATTCAACCAAGAAACTCCTGGAACTGATCAATGAATTTAGTAAAGTCTCAGGATACAAAATCAATACACAGAAATCAGAGGCATTCATATACGCCAACAACAATCTCATTGAGAACCAAATCAAAGACGCAATTCCCTTCACAATAGCAACAAAGAAATTAAAGTACCTAGGAATATATTTAACCAAAGAGGTAAAAGACCTCTACAGGGAGAACTATGAAACACTGAGCAAGGAAATAGCAGAGGATGTAAACAGATGGAAATCCATACCATGCTCGTGGATCGGCAGACTCAATATCATCAAACTGTCTATACTACCCAAACTGATCTACAGATTCAATGCAATACCTATTAAAATCCCATCAGCATTCTTCACAGATATAGAAAAAATAATTTTACCCTTCGTATGGAACCAAAGAAGACCCCGAATATCAAGAACAATTCTAGGCAACAAAAACAAAATGGGAGGCATTAATATGCCAGATATCAAACTATACTACAAAGCTGTAGTAATTAAAACAATATGGTATTGGAACAAAAACAGGAATATTGACTAGTGGAACAGATGTGAGAATCCTGATATAAAACCATCCTCATATAGCCATCTAATCTTTGACAAAGCAGAAAAAAAACATACGCTGGGGAAAAGAATCCCTCTTCAATAAATGGTGCTGGGAAAACTGGATAGCCACGTGTAGAAGGCTAAAACAGGACCCACACCTTTCACCTCTCACAAAAACCAACTCACGCTGGATAACAGACTTAAACCTAAGATATGAAACTATTAGAACTCTAGAGGAAAAAGTTGGAAACACTCTCCTAGACATCGGCCTTGGCAAAGAGTTTATGAAGAAGTCCCCAAAGGCAATCACAGCAGCAACAAAAATAAATAAATGGGACATGATCAAACTACAAAGCTTCTGCACAGCCAAAGAAATAGTCATGAAAGTAAACAGACAACCTACACAATGGGAGAAAATTTTTGCATCCTATGCATCCGATAAGGGACTGATAACTGGAATATACTTAGAGCTCACGAAAATTAGGAAGAAAAAATCAAATAACCCCATTAAAAAGTGGGCAAAGGACTTGAACAGAAACTTTTCTAAAGAAGACAGAAGAATGGCCAACAAACATATGAAGAAATGCTCAACATCTCTAATCATCAGGGAAATGCAAATCAAAACCACAATGAGATATCACTTAACCCCAGTGAGAATGGCCTTTATCAAAAAATCTCCAAACAATAATTGCTGGCGTGGTTGCGGAGAGAGAGGAACACTCCTACACTGCTGGTGGGACTGCAAACTAGTTCAACCTCTGTGGAAAGCAATATGGAGATACCTTAAAGCGATACAACTGAATCTACCATTTGATCCAGCAATCCCATTGCTGGGCATCTACCCAAGTGATCCAGTGACACTCTACAAAAAAGACACCTGCACTCGAATGTTTATAGCAGCACAATTCATAATTGCAAGGCTGTGGAAACAGCCCAAGTGCCCATCCATCCAAGAATGGATTAATAAAATGTGGTATATGTATACCATGGAGTACTATTCAGCTCTAAGAAACAATGGTGATATAGCACATCTTATATTTTCCTGGTTCGAGCTGGAACCCATACTACTAAGTGAAGTATCCCAAGAATGGAAAAACAAGCACCAGATATATTCTCCAGCAAACTGGTATTAACTGAGTAGCACCTAAGTGGACACATAGGTGCTACAGTAATAGGGTATTGGGCAGGCGGGAGGGGGGAGGGGGGCGGGTATATACATACATAATGAGTGAGATGTGCACCATCTGGGGGATGGTCATGATGGAGACTCAGACTTTTTGGGGGAGGGGGGGAATTGGGCATTTATTGAAACCTTAAAATCTGTACCCCCATAATATGCCAAAATAAAAAAAAAAGATTATATTAAATAAACAAGAGGAATGACATAAATGGCAGCTTAGAGGTGATACAGTGATTTGTTCGTGGAATAATCAATAGATAAATTTGGTTGAAGTGAACGGTATCATCAGTAAAGCAAGAAAGTTAGAGAACTCACATAAGGATTGAAGAAGACTTTTAAAGGAAGCTAGGGCATATATTTTTTCCTGTAGGTGATGGGTTATCTCTGAAGATTGTGAGTACCATATACAAGAGAATACCATATACAAAGTATAATTTAAAAAAAAATAATCTGAAAGTTACATAAGGTTCTGAGGTAGTGTAAGTAATTGCATATATCTCATTGAACATCTTTACATTATCATTTTTATGCACACACACATCATTTTATGTGTGCGTGCACACACACAGATTTTAGCCTATTTGCTGCCAAGACAGAACACTTCTCTGCCCACAGAAAGATGCAGAAATGAAGTCCCTAGGCATTCTCTACTTTTTAAGGTCATTATTTATTACAAACTCACAGAATTGTCATTAATCAAACTGTCTGAACCTTTGTAGACATCATCTAGGCCATTCCCCACATTATCGAGATGAAGAAACTGACATCCAAAGTTATGTTCACTTAAAGTTGCACAGTTAACCAGAGGTGGAAGTTGAACCACCTGCCTCCTACCCAGAGTTAGATACAACTGCTTCCTACCACAATGACTAAACTAATTGATCCAGAGAACCATAGAATAATGTGGGTGTCTTTTTAACTTTTAGTATGAGTGGCAGGACTTGTCAACAAATGGTTTGTTTTGCATTATAGACATTATACAATCATATGACACATAGATCCAGCATGTCTGGAGTACGGGCAGAGAACAGGACTTCTCTTTTGGACATCAACAGTGATGTTTGACTCACAGACTGTGATGTGGGCTCTATGAGGGCTGAGGCCATATCTTAGTTATTACCTTGTATACTAAGTTTCTAACACAGTTCTTAGCATGTAGTAGACTCTGAATAATTAGCATTATTCATTAATATATTTTTTAAGCTCCAAGAAAACAGGGACATTTTGTTCTTTGGTGCTTAAAAATGTGAAGAAATGAAGCAGAACGACTCAGTAGAAATGCATGACTCATCTATGTCTTCAGGCCACAAGACTATCTGAACTTATCAAGAGATTATATGCCTCATATTTCACAAAGTTGCTGTGTTGCTTCTTCGGGCAACTCTTCTGTCGGTCATTTGTTCTTCCACAGAACATTTAGTGCATATATACTATGTCTCAGGCTCTGTGTCCTGTTAAGGAGCTACAGAAGAATATCAAGGGTCTCAAAATATACCAGGAAAAGCAAAAAGTAAACATTTCAGTCTCTCCCAGAGTGAGGAAGTGGGTAAAATAAATGCTATGATATTACATAAGGAGGAACAGTTCAACCTACTGAGCAGTCAGGAAAAGCTCCAGTGCTGAGTAAAACTGACAGTTCTCTCCATATAACATTGCACCCCTGAAGTTCCTGATCTTTCTCTTGATGTGAAAAGATGTTGTTTCATGGAAAAAGTTCTATTCACCATTTTCTTTTTCTTTCAGCTTGCTATGAGCACTCAGTTTTCAATAATTACTTTTTTTGATATTTTAATTAGTGTATCCTATGTATATCCTGCCTTTTTGGTCTACATTTAGTTGAGTCTCTGGATCTGCAGTGATGTTAATCATATCAAGAATCTGTAACATACATGGAAATGAAAGAATTGCACTCACAAGGAGTGTCTTAGTCTTCACTGCTGAGGAGAGGAACTGGTGGAATTTAAGTTGTCAGCAGGCAGAAACAACTGCTTCATACGTAAGACATGAATTAATACAAAGAATGTCAAAGGAAGTGGAAAGAAAAATGCAATCTCTTCTACCAGTTCTACAGATTCAAGTTAAGGCTTGTAAAATTATATTGAAACAGAAATTAAGTAAAGAAATAAGAGATCTAAACAAAGATATTGAACAAAAAGGTCTGACAGATCTATACAGAACATTTCACCCAAATAAAGTTGAATTTACATTCTTCTCAGCAGCCCATAGATCCTTCTCCAAAATTGATGACATACTAGGCCGCAAAGCAGATCTCAAAAAATTCAAGAAAATAAAAATAATACGTTGTGTCTTCTCTGACCATAGTGGTATAAAATTAGAGTTCAACTCTAACAGAAATACATACCACATCACAAAGTCGTGGAAACCAAAGAACCTACTGTTGAATGACTATTGGGTCAAGGAAGAAATTCAGAGGGAAATCAAAAATTTCTTTGAACAAAACAACAATGGAGCTACATCTTACCAAAACATTTGGGATATAGCAAAAGCATATCTGAGAGGAAAACTAATAGCAATAAATGCTCATATCCGAAAAACAAAAAGATTAGACACTGATAACCTAATGAATAGACTCAAAGAATTGTAAAAAGAAGAGCAAACCAATTCCAATTCTGGCAGAAGAAAAGAAATATCTAAGATCGAAGCTTAACTAAATGAAAAGGAGAATAAGAGAACTATATGGAAGATCAACAAAACTAGAAGCTGGTTTTTTGAAATGATCAACAAAATTGACAGCCCTCTGGCTAGACTGACAAGAACTCAAAGGGAAAGGACTCTAATAACCTCAATGAGAAAAGAAAAAGGTGAGGGGGTGGAGGAAGATGGCGGACGAGAAACACTGCCAGACAGAGTGTCTCTGCAGAAAAGACAGATTCTAGCAGAAATTAGAAAAAAGAAGCAAGAAGACGAGCATACAGCGGACGAGGGCCTGAAGGAGGGGTACCTGAGACCCGGAGAGACTCCACAGGAGGAGGCTGAAGAGGAGAACTGGAGGCTGAGACAACCGGAGCAGCCCAGAGACGAGCGGCAAGGGTAGGGGGATTTGCTGTTTCCCCTCCCCTGCATGTGGTCTGCTAGTGGGCTCCCCAGCAGGTGGAGAGACCTGCAGACACCAGCCCAGAGACGGCCGCCGCCATCCAGCGGTGAGCCTGTAGCAGACGTGGCACCAGGTTCCCAACTTCCTCCAGGCACCTCCG
Organism: Microcebus murinus; assembly: GCF_040939455.1. Lineage (NCBI taxonomy): Eukaryota > Metazoa > Chordata > Mammalia > Primates > Cheirogaleidae > Microcebus > Microcebus murinus. The sequence goes on from NC_134136.1 coordinate 70,849,438, forward strand.
TGTGCACAGACCCGAGCCGTGCAGCAGGCACCATATTGCCTCCTCCTCCCCTCCACCGAACCTACCCGCGGCTGCCCAGAGAGACAATATAGCCACCAGTCAGAGGCACCTCCAGGGAATGGGACCATCCCTTTTGGGACCCTACAGCTGACTGAGGGCAACTCAGACTGTGAGCTCCCTACCCGCCAGCTCTCCTAGGTGCTGCTGGCACCCTGTTCCCAGGAGAACGGTGCTGACTCAGAGGCTGAGAGACATAGACCCAGCTTGAGCTCCCTGAGGGTAAATTGGGACCAGAACTCCTCTCCCTGGTGGGGATACAGTTTGAACTCTGGGACCCAGAGGTCGGACCTGCAGACCAGATCACCTGCACCGAGGGCTAGCATTGCCCGGGGCACAGAAGGGTTATATCTGAACAGCCTACTGAGGTGTGTGTGCCTCCAGGGGCGGAAGAGCATCCTAAAGGGAAACCCTCCTCCCTGGAGGAGGCCGTGCGCCCAACCCAGGTGGCATTCCTGTGCGAAGAACTTCCCCACCGACATCACAGTCTGGGGAGGCCTGGTGGCTTGTGGTCTGGCCTGCTGGCAGAGGCCCAGGAGTAGCTGCGGAGTTGGGGAGGGTGGAAAGAAGTGAGGCCCGCTCCAGACTGCAGGACTCAGACAGCCCCACACCCACATGCAGACTTTCTAACTAAGCGGGACCATTCCAGCCCCAACCTGACAGCTTTTCCTGGAAGCAGAGAACAGAACTTTGACCCCTGCTAACTGCCTGAGGGCAGGCTTACCCAACCAAGCTCCGCCCAGAACAATAGCTGATAACACAAAATCAACAGCATACCCTGTTCCTCCAAGCAAACACCACCTACTGACAGGGACGGCATCTTGCACAGCCTTTCCACGGCAACCACTGACTCAATATACAGGGAGTGGTCAAATCTCACCCACAGACACCACAAAACGCCTCAGAAACTAAACAAGGTGTGTGAATAGCCAAACAAAAACCTAAGGGTAACAAACAACAACTGATTGACATGGGAAGATATCAGCGAAAAAACTCAGGAAATATGAAGAAAAAAAACAGAAAACACACCCACAAATAGGAGCACCAGCCCCCTAGAAACGGACACCAACCAAAATCAGGCAACCAATATGACAGAAGAGGAATTTCGTATGTGGAACATAAGAACACTCACCCAGCTGCAACAACAACTCAATAACCAACACAAAGAAACCACAAAAAGTCTCTAGGATATGGAAAAAGAAACGGACACAATGAAGAAAAGTTTAACTGAACTCCTGGAAATGAAGAACCAAATCAAGGAACTACAAAATACAGTGGAAAGTCTCAAGAACAGGGTAGATCAAACAGAAGAAAGAATCTCAGAGCTTGAAGATAACACCCTCCAATTAAATAAATCAGTCACAGAAATAGAGCAGAGAAACAAGAGAAAGGAGCAAGGCCTACAAGAGCTATGGGATTATGTGAAGAAACCTAATATGATGCTCATAGGATTACTAGAAGGGGAAGAAGACAACATTCAAGGGTTGGACAAGCTGTTTGAAGATATAATAGAGGAAAATTTCCCAGGCCTTGCTCAAAATCTTGATATACAAGTTCAAGAAGCTCAGAGGACCCCTGGGAGATTGAATGCAAATAGGAAGACGTCACGACATGCAGTCATCAGACTGACCAAAGTATTAACTAAAGAGGCCCTTCTAAGAGCAGTAAGACAAAAGAAGCAAGAAACATACAAGGGGAAGCCAACTCGAATAACATCAGACTTCTGTAATGAGACTTTACAAGCAAAGAGACTGGGGCCCCATTCTCACTCTTTTGAAACAAAACAATGCCCAGCCTAGAATATTATTCCCTGCAAAACTAAGCTTCGTATATGAAGGAGAAATAAAAACATTCTCAGACAAGCAAAGGCTCAGAGAATTCACCAAGACAAGACCAGCCCTACAAGAAGTACTTAAAACAGCGTTACGCACGGAACATCATAATAATAACCCACGAATATAAAAACAACCAAAACACAAAGATATTAAAGTCCAGATATTACAATGGCTCAAGACAGAAATCATAGCAACAACATCCAACCCAACATAATGAACAGTAATCTACCTTACCTAACAGTTCTCTCAATAAATGTGAATGGCTTAAACTCTCCACTCAAGAGACATGGGCTGGCTGGATGGATAAGAAAATACAGGCCAAGTATATGCTGTCTTCAGGAAACACATCTAACCTGCAAGGATGCATATAGACTAAAAATAAAAGGGTGGAGATCAATATTCCAAGCAAATAGAAACCAAAAGAAGGCTGGTGTGGCAGTTCAAATTTCAGACGATTTAGTTTTTAAACCACCAAAAGTATTGTGAAAGACAAAGAGGGTCATTATATAATGGTGAAGGACACAGTTCAACAAGAAGAGATAACAATTTTAAATATATATGCACCCAACTTAGGTGCACCCAAATCCATAAAGCAAACATTACTGGAGCTAAGCAAATGGATTAATAGCTACTCGATAAACACTGGAGATTTCAACACCTCACTGAAGGCACGAGAAAGATCCTCCAAAGAGAAAATTAATAAAGAAATAATGGACTTAAACAAAACTCTAGAACAATTGGCTCTGACTGACATTTACAGAACATTCTACCCGAAATCCACTGAATATACGTTCTTCTCATCAGCTCACGGGATATTCTCTAAGATTGACCATATCCTAGGACACAAAGTAAATCTTAAGAAATTAAAAAAAAAAGAAATCATATCAAGTACCTTCTCAGATCACTGTGGAAAAAAAGTAGAAATCAACCCTAACAGAAACTCACATTTCTACACAAAAATGTGGAAATTAAACAACCTCCTACTAAATGATTAATTCATAAATGAAGAAATCAAGATGGAAATTTAAAAAACTTCTATGAAAAAAATGACAATGGAGAGACAAGTTATCAACTCCTCTGGGACACAGCTAAAGCAGTTCTGAGAGGAAGGTTTATCTCTATAAATGCCTATAACCAAAAGACAAGAAGATCACAAATACAAAATCTAATGAAACGACTCAAAGAGATGGAAAAAAAAGAACAGACCAACCCCATACCCAGCAGAAGAAGTGAAATCACCAAGATAAAATCACAACTAAACGAAATTGAACACAAGGAAGCTATTAAGGAGATTAATAAAACAAAAAGTTTATTCTTTTTAAAAATAAACAAAATTGACACACCATTGGCTAAGCCAACTAAAAGCAGAAAAGAGAAATCTAAGCTCCATCAGGAATAAAAAAGGAGATATCACAACTGATCCCAAAGAGATACAAGATACAATTTATGAATACTACAACAATCTTTATGCGCACAAACTGGAAAATGTGGAGGAAATGGACAAATTTCTAGAAACACAGAGCCTACCTAGGCTCAACCAGGAAGAAATAGATTCCCTGAACAGACCAATCTTAACAGTTGAAATAGAAACAGCAATTAAAAATCTCCCTAAAAAGAAAAGTCCCAGTCCAGATTGCTTCACACCCGAATTTTACCACACTTACAAAGAAGAACTAGTACCTATCTTGCAGAAACTATTCCACAACATCGAGAAGAACAGAAACCTCCCCGACACCTTTTATGAAGCGAATATTACTCTGAGACCAAAACCAGGAAAGGATGCAACAAAAAAAGAAAACTATAGACCAATGTCCTTAATGAATATAGATGCAAAAAATTTCAACAAAATCTTAGCTAACCGAATCCAGACACTTATCAAAAAAAATAATCCATCACGACCAAGTGGGCTTCATCCCAGAGATGTAGGGATGGTTCAATATACTTAAATCTATAAATGCGATTCACCACATAAACAGAAGCAAAAACAAAGCCCACATGATTCTGTCAATAGATGCAGAGAAAGCTTTTGACAAAATTCAACACCCTTTCATGATACGAACACTTAAGAAAATAGGCATAGAAAGGACATACCTAAAAATGATACAAGCCATATATGACAGACCCATAGCCAACATCATACTGAATGGGGAAAGATTGAAAACATTCCCACTTAAAACTGGAACCAGACAAGGCTGCCCACTATCTCCACTTCTGTTCAACATAGTGCTGGAACTCTTGGCTACAGCAATCAGGCAGGAAAATGGAATCAAAGGTATCCAATAAGGGCAAAAGAGACCAAACATTTACTGTTTCCTGATGATATGATATTGTATCTAGAAAATGCCAAAGATTCAACCAAGAAACTCCTGGAACTGATCAATGAATTTAGTAAAGTCTCAGGATAAAATATCAATACACAGAAATAAGAGGCATTCATATACGCCAACAACAATCTAATTGAGAACCAAATCAAAGACTCAACTCCCTTCACAATAGCAACAAAGAAATTAAAGTACCTAGGAATATACTTAACCAAGGAGGTAAAAGACCTCTACAGGGAGAACTATGAAACACTGAGGAAGGAAATAGCAGAGGATGTAAACAGATGGAAATCCATACCATGCTCGTGGATCGGTAGACTCAATATCATCAAAATGTCTATACTACCCAAACTGATCTACAGATTCAATGCAATACCTATTAAAATCCCATCAGCATTCTTCACAGATATAGAAAAAATAATTTTATGCTTCGTATGGAACCAAAGAAGATCCCGAATATCTAGAGCAATTCTAGGCAACAAAAACAAAAGGGGAGGCATTAATATGCCAGATATCAAACTATACTACAAAGCTGTAGTAATTAAAACAATATGGTATTGGCACAAAAATAGGAATATGGACCAGTGGAACAGATGTGAGAATCCTGATATAAAACCATCCTCATATAGCCATCTAATCTTTGACAAAGCAGACAAAAACATACGCTAGGGAAAAGAATCCCTTTTCAATAAATGGTGCTGGGAAAACTGGATAGCCACCTGTAGAAGGCTTAAACAGGACCCACACCTTTCACCTCTCACAAAGACCAACTCATGCTGGATAACAGACTTAAACCTAAGGTATGAAACTATTAGAATTCTAGAGGAAAAAGTTGGAAACACTCTCCTAGACATTGACCTGGGCAAAGAGTTTATGAAGAAGTCCCCAAAGGCAATCACAGCAGCAACAAAAATAAATAAATGGGACATGATCAAACTACAAAGCTTCTGCACAGCCAAAGAAATAGTCATGAAAGTAAACAGACAACCTACAGAATGGGAGAAAATTTTTGCATCTTATTCATTCGATAAGGGACTGATAACTAGAATATACTTAGAACTCATGAAAATCAGGAAGAAAAACTCAAATAACCCCATTAAAAAGTGGGCAAAGGACTTGAACAGAAATTTTTCTAAAGAAGAGAGAAGAATGGCCAACAAACATATGAAAAAATGCTCAACATGTCTAGTCATCAGGGAAATGCAAATCAAAACCACAATGAGATATCATTTAACCCCAGTGAGAATGGCCCTTATCAAAAAATCTCCAAACAATAAATGCTAGCGTGTTTTCGGAGAGAGAGGAACACTCCTACACTGCTGGTGGGACTGTAAACTAGTTCAACCTCTGTGGAAGCAATATGGAGATATCTTAAAGCAATATAAGTTATTCTACTTTTAATCCAGCGATCACATTGCTGGTCATCTACCCAAACGGTCCAATGACACCCTACAAAAAAGACACCTGCACTCGAATGTTTATAGCAGCACAATTCATAATTACAATGCTGTGGAAATAGCCCAAGTGTCCATCAATCCAAGAATGGATTAATAAAATATGGTATATGTATACCATGTTGTACTATTCAGCTCTAAGAAACAATGGTGACATAGCACATCTTATATTTTCCTGGTTAGAGCTGGAACCCATACTATTAAGTGAAGTTTCCCAACAATGGAAAAACAAGCACCACATATACTCACCAGCAAATTGTTATTAACTGAGCAGCACCTAAGTGGTCACATATGTACTAAAGTAATAAGATATTGGGCAGGTGGAAGGGGGGAGGCGGGCAGGTATATTCATACATAATGAGTGAGATGTGCACCATCTGTGGGATGGTCATGCTGGAGACTCAGACTTGTGGGGGGAGGGGGGAAAATGGGCATTTATTGAAACCTTAAAATCTGTACCCTCATAATATGCTGAAATAAAAAAAAAGCTCAAAAGAATAAAGAAATTAGTTCAGATTTTAAGAAATTTCAAATATAATGATGAAATCTTCAAGTCAACAAAATTACAAGTGCCGACATTTTACAGGTAAAGATTTTGAATTGAAATATCATTATGCAATTGAGGGTGAGTGGTTGTACAATGTAGATATCAAAGAAGGGGAGGATTTAAAATGTACCATAAAAATGTGCAAAAAATAAAAAAATAAAGTAATGAAAAAGGAGAGATCACAACAGACTCCACAGAAATACAAAACATTATGTTTGACTACTATAGAAATCTATATGCCCAAAAACTACAGAATGAATATGAAATAGACAGATTCCTGGAATCACACAACCTCCCTAAGTTCACCCAGGAGGAAAATGAGTTCTTGAACAGACCAATCACAAGCTCAGAAATTGAAGCAGTAATTAAAAATTTCCCAAAATGGAAAAGTCCTGGGAAAGATGGCTACACCCCAGAGTTCTGCCAAACATTCAAGGATGAACTCATAGCTATACCACAGAAACTATTCACACCATTGAGAAGGGTAATACCCTTCCTAACTCATTCTACGAAGCCAATTTCACCTTGATACCAAAGCCATTAAAGGATGTAATAAAAAAAGAAAATTATAGACCAATATCCCTCATTAATATAGATGCAAAAATCCTAAACAGAATTTTAGCAATAGAATTCAGCAGCAATCAAAAAAATAATCCACCATAACCAAGTGGGGTTTATTCCTGGCATGCAAGGCTGGTTCAACTTACGCAAGTCTATAAATGCAATCCACTTTATAAATAAAGCAAATAACAAAGACTATATGATTCTGTAGATAGATGCAGAAAAAAGCATTTGATAATGCCGGGCACGGTGGCTCACGCCTGTAATCCTAGCACTCTGGGAGGCCGAGGCGGGCAGATTGCTCAAGGTCAGGAGTTCAAAACCAGCGTGAGGGGCGGAGCAAGATGGCGGACGAATAACACCGCCAGACAGAGGGTCTCTACAGAAAAGACCAATTCTAGCAGAAACTAGAGGAAAGAAGCAAGAAGACGAGCATACAGCAGACAAGGGCCGGAAGGAGGGGTACCTGAGACCCCGGGAGACTCCACGGGAGGAGGCTGCGGAGGAGAACTGGAGGCTGAGACCACCGGAGCAGCCCGGAGACCAGCGGCAAGGGTAGGTGGAATTGCTGTTTCCCCTCCCCTGCATTCGGGACTGCTGGCGGGCTCCCCAGTGGGTGGAGAGACCTGCGGACATCAGCCAAGAGACTGCCGCTGCTTGCCAACGGTGAGCCTGTAGCAGACGTGGCACCAGGTTCCCAACTTCCTCCGGGCACCTCCGTGTGCACGGACCCGAGCCGCGCGGCAGGCGCCATATTGCCTCCTCCTCCCCTCCGCCGACCCTACCCGCGGCTGCCCAGAGAGACAATACAGCCACCAGCCGGAGGCACCTCCAGGGAACGGGACCTTCCCGTTTGGGACCCCGCCCGCCCTCCCAGGTGCTGCTGGCACCATGTTCCCAGGAAAACGGTGCCGACTCAGAGGCTGAGAGACATAGATCCAGCTTGGGGTCCCTGTGGGTGAATTAGGACCGGAAATCCTCTCCCTAGTGGGAATACAGTTTGAACTCTGGGACCCAGAGGTCGGACCTGCAGACCAGATCCCCTGCACCGAGGGCTAGCATTGCCCCGGGCACAGAAGGATTATATGCGAACAGCCTACTGAGGGCTGTGTGCCTCCAGGGGCGGATCGGCGTCCTAGAGGGCAACCCTCCTCCCAGGAGGAGGCCGTGCGCCCAACCCAGGTGGCGTTCCTGTGCAGGGAACCTCCCCGCCGGCACCACAGTCCGGGGAGGCCTGGTGGCTTGTGGTCTGGCCTGCTGGCAGAGGCCCAGGAGTAGCTGCAGAGTTGGGGAGGGTGGAAAGAAGCGAGGCCTGCTGCAGACTGCGGGTCTCAGACAGCCCCACCCCCACACCCAGACTTTCTGGCTGAGCGGGACCATTCCAGCCCTGCCCTGACAGCTTTCCCTGTAAGCTGAGAACAGAACTTTGACCCCTGCTAACGGCCTGAGGGCAGGCTTACCCAACCCAGATCCGCCCAGAACGAGAGCTGATAACAGGACTCAAAATCAACACCATAGCCTGTCCCTCCAAGCAAACGCCACCTACTGACAGGGGCGGCATCTTGCACAGCCTTTCCACGGCATCCACTGACTCAATATACAGGGAGTGGTCCAATTTCACCCACAGGCACCACCTAACGCCTCAGAAACTAAACAAGGTGTGTGAATACCCAAACAATAACCTAAGGAAAGAAACAACAACTGATCGACATGGGAAGAAGTCAGCGAAAGAACTCAGGAAATATGAAGAACCAAACGGAAAACACACCCCCAAGGAGGAGCACCAGCCCCCTAGAAACGGACACCGACCAAAATCAGGCAACCAATATGACAGAAAAGGAATTTCGTATGTGGATCATAAGAACACTCACCCAGCTGCAACAACAACTCAATAACCAACACCAAGAAAACACAAAAAACCTCCAAGAAATGGAACAAAGGTTCAACAAAGAGATTGACACAGTGAAGAAAACTTTAACCGAAGTCCTGGAGATGAAGAATCAACTCAGAGAACTACAAAATACTGTGGAAAGTCTCAAGAACAGGGTAGATCAAGCAGAAGAAAGAATCTCAGAGCTTGAAGATAACACCTTCCAATTAAATAAATCAGTCACAGAAATACAGCAGAGAAACAAGAGAAAAGACCAAAGCCTACAAGAGCTGTGGGATTATGTGAAAAAACCTAACGTGAGGGTCATAGGTTTAGCCGAAGGGGAGGAAGACAACACTCAAGGGCTGGACAAGCTTTTTGAAGATATAATAGAGGAAAATTTCCCAGGCCTTGCTCAAAATCTCGATATACAAGTTCAAGAAGCCCAGAGGACCCCTGGGAGATTCAATGCAAACAGGAAGACGTCACGTCATGCAGTCATCAGACTGACCAAAGTATCAACTAAAGAGGCCCTTCTAAGAGCTGTAAGACAAAAGAAGCAAGTGACATACAAGGGAAAGCCAATTCGAATAACATCAGACTTCTCTAATGAGACTTTACAAGCAAGGAGAGACTGGGGCCCCATTCTCACTCTTTTGAAACAAAACAATGCCCAGCCTAGAATATTATTCCCTGCAAAACTAAGCTTCATATATGAAGGAGAAATAAAAACATTCTCAGACAAGCAAAGGCTCAGAGAATTCACCAAAACAAGACCAGCCCTACAAGAAGTACTTAAAACAGCGTTACGCACGGAACATCATAATAATAATCCACGGATATAAAAACAACCAAAACCCAAAGATATTAAAGGCCAGATATTACAATGGCTCAAGACAGAAATCATAGCAACAACATCCAACCCAACAGAATGATCAGTAATCTACCTTACCTATCAGTTCTCTCAATAAATGTGAATGGCTTAAACTCTCCACTCAAGAGACATAGGCTGGCTGAATGGATAAGAAAATACAGGCCAAGTATATGCTGTCTTCAGGAAACACATCTAACCTGCAAGGATGCACATAGACTAAAAATAAAAGGGTGGAGATCAATATTCCAAGCAAATAGAAGCCAAAAGAAGGCTGGTGTGGCAGTTCTAATTTCAGACGATTTAGTTTTTAAACCAACAAAAGTAGTAAAAGACAAAGAGGGTCATTATATAATGGTGAAGGGCACAGTTCAACAAGAGGAGATAACAATTTTAAATATATATGCACCCAACTTAGGTGCACCCAGATTCATAAAGCAAACCTTACTGGAGCTAAGCAAATGGATTAATAGCAACTCCATAATCGCCGGAGATTTCAACACCCCACTGACGGCACGAGACAGATCCTCCAAACAGAAAATTAATAAAGAAATAATGGACTTAAACAAAACTCTAGAACAATTGGGTCTGACAGACATCTACAGAACATTCTACCCAAAATCCACTGAATATACGTTCTTCTCATCAGCTCACGGGACATTCTCTAAGATTGACCATATCCTAGGACACAAAGAAAATCTCAAGAAATTTAAAAAAATAGAAATCATACCATGTACTTTCTCAGATCACAGTGGAATAAAACTAGAAATCAACCCTAACAGAAACTCACATTTCTACACAAAAACGTGGAAATTAAACAACCTCCTACTAAATGATTACTTCGTAAATGAAGAAATCAAGACGGAAATAAAAAACTTCTATGAAGAAAACGACAATGGAGAGACAAGTTATCAACTCCTCTGGGACACAGCTAAAGCAGTTCTGAGAGGAAAGTTTATCTCCATAAATGCCTATAACCAAAAGGCAAGAAGATCACAAATAGACAATCTAATGAAACGACTCAAAGAGCTGGAAAAAGAAGAACAGACCAACCCCAAACCCAGCAGAAGAAGTGAAATCAACAAGATCAAATCAGAACTAAACGAAATTGAAAACAGGAAAGCTATTCAGGAGATTAATAAAACAAAAAGTTGGTTCTTTGAAAAAATAAACAAGATTGACACGCCATTGGCTAAGCTAACGAAAAGCAGAAAAGAGAAATCTCTAATAAGCTCCATCAGGAATAAAAAAGGAGATATCACAACTGATCCCAAAGAGATACAAGATACAATTTATGAATACTACAAAAATCTTTATGCACACAAACTGGAAAATGTGGAGGAAATGGACAAATTTCTAGAAACACACAGCCTCCCTAGGCTCAACCAGGAAGAAATAGATTCCCTGAGCAGACCAATCTCAACAGCTGAAATAGAAACAGCAATTAAAAATCTCCCTAAAAAGAAAAGTCCCGGTCCAGATGGCTTCACACCTGAATTTTACCATACTTACAAAGAAGAACTAGTACCTATCTTGCAGAAACTATTCCACAACATCGAGAAGAACGGAAACCTCCCCGACACCTTTTATGAAGCGAATATTACTCTGATACCAAAACCAGGAAAGGATGCAACAAAAAAAGAAAACTACAGACCAATATCCCTAATGAATATAGATGCAAAAATTTTCAACAAAATCTTAGCTAACCGAATCCAGACACTTATCAAAAAAATAATCCACCACGACCAAGTGGGCTTCATCCCAGGGATGCAGGGATGGTTCAACATACGTAAATCTATAAATGCAATTCACCACATCAACAGAAGCAAAAACAAAGACCACATGATTCTTTCAATAGATGCAGAAAAAGCTTTTGACAAAATTCAACACCCCTTCATGATACGAACACTTAAGAAAATAGGCATAGAAGGGACATACCTAAAAATGATACAAGCCATATATGACAGACCCGTAGCCAACATCATACTGAATGGGGAAAGACTGAAATCATTCCCACTTAGAACTGGAACCAGACAAGGCTGCCCACTATCTCCACTTCTATTCAACATAGTGCTGGAAGTCTTGGCTACAGCAATCAGACAGGAAAATGGAATCAAAGGTATCCAAATAGGGGCAGAAGAGATCAAACTTTCACTGTTTGCTGATGATATGATATTGTATCTAGAAAACCCCAAGGATTCAACCAAGAAACTCCTGGAACTGATCAATGAATTTAGTAAAGTCTCAGGATACAAAATTAATACACAGAAATCAGAGGCATTCACATACGCCAACAACAATCTAATTGAGAACCAAATCAAAGACTCAATTCCCTTCACAATAGCAACAAAGAAATTAAAGTACCTAGGAATATATTTAACCAAAGAGGTAAAAGACCTCTACAGGGAGAACTATGAAACACTGAGGAAGGAAATAGCAGAGGATGTAAACAGATGGAAATCCATACCATGCTCGTGGATCGGCAGACTCAATATCGTCAAAATGTCTATACTACCCAAACTGATCTACAGATTCAATGCAATACCTATTAAAATCCCATCAGCATTCTTCACAGATATAGAAAAAATAATTTTACGCTTCGTATGGAACCAAAGAAGACCCCGAATATCAAGAGCAATTCTAGGCAACAAAAACAAAATGGGAGGCATTAATATGCCAGATATTAAACTATACTACAAAGCTGTAGTAATTAAAACAATATGGTATTGGCACAAAAACAGGAATATTGACCAGTGGAACAGATGTGAGAATTCTGATATAAAACCATCCTCATATAGCCGTCTCATCTTTGACAAAGCAGACAAAAACATACGCTGGGGAAAAGAATCCCTCTTCAATAAATGGTGCTGGGAAAACTGGATAGCCACCTGTAGAAGGCTAAAACAGGACCCACACCTTTCACCTCTCACAAAAACCAACTCACGCTGGATAACAGACTTAAACCTAAGATATGAAACTATTAGAACTCTAGAGGAAAAAGTTGGAAACACTCTCCTAGACATCGGCCTGGGCAAAGAGTTTATGAAGAAGTCCCCAAAGGCAATCACAGCAGCAACAAAAATAAATAAATGGGACATGATCAAACTACAAAGCTTCTGCACAGCCAAAGAAATAGTCATGAAAGTAAACAGACAACCTACAGAATGGGAGAAAATTTTTGCATCCTATGCATCCGATAAGGGACTGATAACTAGAATATACTTAGAACTCACGAAAATTAGGAAGAAAAAATCAAATAACCCCATTAAAAAGTGGGCAAAGGACTTGAACAGAAATTTTTCTAAAGAAGACAGAAGAATGGCCAACAAACATATGAAGAAATGCTCAACATCTCTAATCATCCGGGAAATGCAAATCAAAACCACAATGAGATATCACTTAACCCCAGTGAGAATGGCCTTTATCAAAAAATCTCCAAACAATAAATGCTGGCGTGGTTGCGGAGAGAGAGGAACACTCCTACACTGCTGGTGGGACTGCAAACTAGTTCAACCTCTGTGGAAAGCAATATGGAGATACCTTAAAGCGATACAAGTGAATCTACCATTTGATCCAGCAATCCCATTGCTGGGCATCTACCCAAATGATCCAGTGACACTCTACAAAAAAGACACCTGCACTCGAATGTTTATAGCAGCACAATTCATAATTGCAAGGCTGTGGAAACAGCCCAAGTGCCCATCAATCCAAGAATGGATTAATAAAATGTGGTATATGTACACCATGGAGTACTATTCAGCTCTAAGAAATAATGGTGATATAGCACACCTTATATTTTCCTGGTTAGAGCTGGAACCCATACTACTAAGTGAAGTATCCCAAGAATGGAAAAACAAGCACCAGATATATTCTCCAGCAAACTGGTATTAACTGAGTAGCACCTAAGTGGACACATAGGTGCTACAGTAATAGGGTATTGGGCAGGTGGGAGGGGGGAGGGGGGCGGGTATATACATACATAGTGAGTGAGATGTGCACCATCTGGGGGATGGTCATGATGGAGACTCAGACTTTTGGGGGGAGGGGGGGAAATGGGCATTTATTGAAACCTTAAAATCTGTACCCCCATAATATGCCAAAATAAAAAAAAATAATTAAAAAAAAAAAAAAAAAAACCAGCCTGAGCGAGACCCCATCTCTACCATAAAAATAGAAAGAAATTAATTGGCCAACTAATATATATAATATAAAAATCAGCCGGGCATGGTGGCTCGTGCCTGTAGTCTCAGCTACTCGGGAGGCTGAGGCAGGAGGATCGCTTGAGCCCAGGAGTTTGAGGTTGCTGTGAGCTAGGCTGATGCCACGGCACTCACTCTAGCCTAGGCAAGAAAGCGAGACTCTGTCTCAAAAAAAAAAAAAAAAAAAAAGCATTTGATAAGGTCCAACATATCTTTATGATAAAAACCCTTAACAAAATACACATAGACAGCCCATATCTTAAATTTATCAAATCCATCTATGACAAATCAACGGCTAACATCATTCTAAATGGGGAAAAATTTAAATCATTCCTGCTTTGAACTGGAACTAGACAAGGATGCCCACTTTCTCCCCTCCTATTAAACATAGTGCTCGAAGTCTTAGCTATAGCAATCAGGCATGAGAGGGATATTAAGAGCATCCAAGTTGGGTCGAAAGTGATCAAACTCTCACTCTTTGCCAATGATATGATATTATATCTAGAAAACCCCATAGACTCTTCCAAGAGACTCCTAGATCTGATAAATGAATTCAGTAAAGTTTCAGGGCATAAAATCAATATACACACATCAGAAGCATTCATATATGCCAAAAATCATCAAGCAGAAACTCAAATCAAAATCGCAATACCCTTTACTATAGCTCCAAAGAAAATTAAATATCTACGAGTATATCTAACGAGAGATACAAAAGATTTATATAAGTAGAACTATGAAACACTAAAAAAAGAAATTGCAGATGATTTAAACAGATGGAAAAATATACCATGCTCATGGCTAGGAAGAATCAATATTGTTAAAATGTCAATATTACCTAAGGTGATCTACACAATCAATGGAATCCCCATCAAAATACTACCAGCATTCTTTACAGATCTAGAAAAAATAATCCTTCATTTTGTATGGAACCAGTGAAAACCACGTATAGCCAAAGCAATCTTAAGTAAGAAGAACAAACTGTGAGAGATCAGTCTTCCTGACTTTAAGCTATACTATAAGGTAATAATAGTAAAAGCAGCCTTGAACTGGCAGAAGAACAGAAAAATAGATAGATCTGAGATTCCAGAGATCAAACCATCTGTATACAGTAACCTACTCTTTGATAAAGCAGACAAAAATATACAATGGGGAAAAGAATCTATCTTCAATAAATGGTGATGGTAAAACTGGTTAGAAATATGCAGAAGAGCAAATCTGGACACCAACCTCTCACCCCTCACAAAAATTCACTCAAGATTGATAACAGACCTAAGTCTAAGACATGAACCTTTAAGAATCCTAGAAGACGATGTTGGGATAACCCTATCAGATATTGGTCTAGGCAAAGAATTTATTAGGAAGACCCCAAAGGCAATCACCACCACAGCTAAAATAAACAAATGAGATCTGATCAAATTAAAAAGTTTCTGCACTGCCAAGGAAATGATCATTAGAGCAAACAGACAACCCACAGAATGGGTGAAAATATTTGCTCTCTACACTTCTGAAAAGTTCTAATAACAAGAATCTATCTAGAACTTAAAAGAATAAACAAGAAAAAATCAAACAACCCCATCAAGAAATGGGCAATGGAAATGAACAGAAACTTCTCCAAAGAATACAGAATAATAGCCTGCAAACATATAAAAAAAATGCTCAACATCTTTAATCATCAGAGAAATGCAAATCAAAACCACAATGAGATACCACCTAACCCCAGTGAGAGTGGCCTGTATCAGGAAATCCCAAAACAACAAATGCTGGCAAGGATGCAGAGAGACAGGAACACTCTTACACTGCTGGTGGTACTGCAAATTAGTGCAACCTTTGTGGAAAAGAATTTGGATATATCTCGAACAACGAGGAATAGAAATGCCATTTGACCTAGCAATAGCACTGTTGAGCATCTATCCAAAAGAACATAAGTCACTCTATTATAAAGACATCTGCACCCAAATGTTTATAGCAGCACAATTCACTATTGCATGTTCATGGAAACTACCCAAGTGCCCATCAATTCATGAATGGATAACTAAAATGTGGTATATATTCACAATAGAATATTACTCAATCCTAAGAAACGATAGTGAACTAGCACCGTTTATGCTATCTTGGATTAAGCTTAAGCCTGTAATACAAAGCGAGATGACACAAGACCTGGAAAATAGGCCACACATCTACTCGCCATCAAATTGATACTGACAGCCTAAAACTATGGTGTTCAAATAATTGTAGTGTTCAACAGGGATCTTGGGGGGGGGACCCACATCTTAAGGATGTGATGAGCATTGTAGGGGGGAAAGGATTACCTCTATCCCTTTTTAGGGAGAGGCAAAGAAACACACTGTAACCAAAATGTCTAAAAAAATAAAAATTTGTTAATGGGAGGTGAACTGGTAGAAGGAGGGAGAAGGGGAAGGAAATGCACTTTCATGGTGGGTGCAGGGTGCACCACTTGAAGACTGGACACGCTTGAATCTCTGGCAGAGTGGGGTGTGGCGGGGGGGCAGGGACAAGATATGTAACGCTAACAATATTTGTACCCACAGAATTTGAAAAAAAAAAATAAATAAGAGACAAGCCCTTGGGAAAAATAAATTATATTGAAAGCAATTCTGGACAATAAAAACAAAATGTGAGGCATCAATTTGCCAAATTTCAAACTATACTTCAAAGCTATAGTAATTAAATCCACTTAGGAATGGCACAAGAATAGAGACATTGACCAGTGGAACAGAACTGAGAACCAAGATATAAATCCATCCTCATATAGGCATCTAATCTTTGACAAAGCAGACAAAACCACATGCTGGGGGAAAAATGATTCAATAAATGGTGCTGTGAAAACTGGATAGCCACATGTAGAAGACTGAAGCAGGATACACACCTATCACCTCTCACAAAAATCAACTCATGCTGGGTCAGAGAATTAATTTTAAGGTGCAAAACTATTAGAATTCTAAAGGAAAACATTGGAACTATGCTTCTAGACATTGGCCTAGGCAAATAATTTATGAAGAAGATGCCAAAGGCAATCATAGCAACAACAAAAATAAATAAATGGGACCTGATCAAACTAAAATGCTTCTGCATAGCCAAAGAACTGTCACGAAAGCAAAGAGAGAATCTACAGAATGGGAGAAAATTTTTGCATGCTACACATCCAATAAACGGCTGATAACTAGAATCTACATAGAACTCAGGAAAATCAGCAAGAACAAATCAAACAACCCTATCAAAAACTGGGATAAGAACATGAACAGAAACTTCTTTTTCAGGAAAATATGAGAGTACAAACATTTTGGTTACATGTTATATCTTTGTCTCTCCCTAGCAAGGGTAAGAGGTATGGCCCTCCCCTCCAAAATTCTCATGGCATCCCTCAGAAACTTTTTAAAAGAAGACAGAATAATGGCCAATAAACATGTGAAGAGATGCTCAACATCTCTAATCATCAGGGAAATGCAAATCAAAACCACAATGAGATATCACTTATCTCCAGCGAGAATGGCCTTTATCAAAAAGTCCCAAAACAATAAATAGTGGCATGGATGCAGAGAGATAGGAACACTCATACACTGCTGGTGGGACTGCAAACTAGTGCAACTACTGTGGAAAGCATTATGGAGATACCTTAAAGTGATGCAAGTGGATCTACCATTTGATCCAGCAATCCCACTAGTGGGCATCTACCAAAAAGAACAAAAGACACTCTATAAAAAAGACATCTGCACTCGAATGTTTATAGCAGCACAATTCACAATTGCAAAGATATGGATACAACCCAAGTGCCCAAAAAAACATGAATGGATTAGTAAAATGTGATATATGTGTACCATGGAGTACTATTCGGCTATAAGAAACAACAGTGATATAGCACCTCTTGTATTTTCCTGGATAGAACTGGAGTCCATTCTACTAAGTGAAGTATCCCAAGAATGGAAAAATAAGCACCATATGTACTCACCCACAAATTGGTTTCACTGCTCAAAACCTAAGTGGACATATAGGGATAACATTTATCGGGTGTTGGGCAGATGGGAGGGGCTAGGTGGGGATGGGTGTATACATACATAATGGGTGCAATGCGCACCATCTGGGGGATGGACATGCATTAAGCTCTGACTCGAGGGAGGAGGGGGGAAGGGCAATATATGTAACCTTAACATTTGTACTCCCATAATATGCTGAAATATATATATATATTTGAAATATATGAAATATATATATATATGAAACATATATATATATATTTCATATATATATGAAATATATATGCATATATATATATATATATGCACCTGATACAAAGATAAAAGACTTTCCTAACGTGAAACATTTTGAACAGCTAAACTTAGAATAGTAAATTGTATCAGAAAGCAAACGGTAAATAAATTCCAAAGAAATTATTCATAAATTATGATTATATTGCTAACCAAATGAATTCATGTGTATTTTGCCCTGATAGGTAAAATACTGCTCTTTTGATTTGTTAGCAGTGACAGAGATAAGGTAATTTTTAATTCATTATCAAAGGCTAAGAGTTAATTTCTTTCTCTTGACCTTCTTACAGCTCAAACAATCACTGGTGCCTCCAGTTCCCATCTGTCCCAAGAATGGTCCAAACTGACGTTGAGGGCACTGGCTGGTCTCCAACCAGTAATAGCAAATATGACATATAGAGGATGTGGAAATTACAGTGTATTCCAGAAGCAAACATAAAAATATTTT
Source organism: Microcebus murinus (assembly GCF_040939455.1). NCBI lineage: Eukaryota > Metazoa > Chordata > Mammalia > Primates > Cheirogaleidae > Microcebus > Microcebus murinus. The sequence goes on from NC_134136.1 coordinate 70,867,884, forward strand.
ATTTAAAAGCGAAAAGTTCCCTGCTATTCAGAGCTTATTTCAAATGTAAAGCCTTAAGGTTTTATTCTGGTAACACAATGAACTGAACATAGTGCATCATTTATGGTCTGTTGTTTCCCTGTTACTTAGACCATTATTGTACATCTGGAGAAGAATGCGATTTCTGAAGTGGGAGCAATATATTCTATAAGCATTCATGAATAAAATGGTAGAACTTTGGCTAACCAAACAGATGACAGTTCTTGCTATGTTAATTATTGACCATCATTTCTATGTGCTACACAGTGTGCTAAATGTTTCATATGGATTTTTTCATTTAGTATTTTCAAAGACCCTGTAATGGAGGCAGATACTTCATTCATTCCCATTTACAGAGGAAGAGAGGAAGAAAAAGGCTCAGAGTGTGCTGGTGTGCTGGGTATTCTTTGTTTTCCACTCCAGATCCACTCTTCACCCTTCTCCACCTCGCTCGGTGACTGGAAAAGCTGATTACTATGGACAACATCACCTGGGTCTCTTTTTCTATGTTTGAGGTTGGGTTTGGGTAATAGGAGGTGCCAGAGGGGGATTTGAGATAGGGGGAAAAAGAGGTTGAGATCTTTATCCCCTCATTTCCTTCATGCTGGGTGCAGTTTAGCATTGACTGTGTTCCTTTAGCAAATGCCAGAGCTTTTCCCATACCTCTCTCCACACATCTATAGCATCTGCAGGGCTCTAGTAATCATCCACCATCTTATCCCTTCAGGCCTAAGCATAAGAGATTCCTAGTATTGTTAACCCAGGGGACTTCAGCAACATTTTGTGGTGAACATATAACTTAGCTTTATCCACACATTTGTAAATAATTCTTATCTTAATCTCATTTTTGATACTTTTTTTGAGAGGCATCTGTTTTCTGCTGGACACAGATAACAGAGTTAGAATATTACTTAGTTGTTTTATTTAGGTTCTTTCTTTTTATTTGGTAAAAATCACATAACATAAGCTTTACCATGTTATCCATTTTTAAAGGTACAGTTCAGTAGTGCTAAGTATATTCACATCATTGTGAAACAGACCTCCATATCTTTGTCATCTTGCATATCTGAAACTCTAACTGTTATACAATTATTCTTTTCCTGTCCCCTCCAGCCCTTAATAAGCACCATTCTACTTTCTGATTATATGAATTTGACTATTTTAGATACTTCATATAAGTGCAATCATACAGTATTTGCCTTTCATAACGGGATTATTCCACTTAGCATAAGGTCCTGAAGGTCTACCCATGTTGTAACATGTAACAACATATTTAATGCTAAGTAATGCTCTATTTTTTTTTATGTTATACATCATTTTATTTTATTTTATTTTTTCGGCATAATATGGGGGAACAGATTTTAAGGTTTCAATAAATGCCCTCCTCCCCCACAAGTCTGAGTTTCCATCATGACCATCCCCCAGATGGTGCACATCTCACTCCTTATGTATATATATATATATATACCCGCCCCCCTTCCCCCTCCCACCTGCCAAATACCCTATTACTGTAGTACCTATGTGTCCACTTAGGTGCTACTCAGTTAACACCAGTTTGCTTGAGAATATATCTGGTGCTTGTTTTTCCATTCTTGAGATACTTCACTTAGTAGTATGGGTTTCAGCTCTAACCAGGAAAATATAAGATGTGCTATATCACCGTTGATTCTTAGAGCTGAATAGTACTCCATGGTATACATATACCACATTTTATTAATCCATTCTTGGATTGATGGGCACTTGGGCTGTTTCCACAGCCTTGCAATTATGAATTGTGCTGCTATAAACATTTGCGTGCAGGTGTCTTTTTTGTAGAGTGTCATTGGATCATTTGGATAGATGCCCAGCAATAGGATTGCTGGATCAAATGGTAGATTCACTTGTATCGCTTTAAGGTATCTCCATATTGCTTTCCACAGAGGTTGAACTAGTTTGCAGTTCCACCAGCAGTGTAGGAGTGTTCCTCTCTCTCTGCATCCATGCCAGCATTTGTTATTTGGAGACTTTTTGATAAAGGACATTCTCACTGGAGTTAAGTGATATCTCATTGTAGTTTTGATTTCCATTTCCCTGATGATAAGAGATGATGAGCATTTTTTCATATGTTTTTGGCCATTTTTCTGTCTTCTTTAGAAAAGTTTCTGTTGAAGTACTTTGCCCACATTTTAATAGGGTTATTTGATTTTTTCTTGCTGATTTTCGTGAGTTCTAACTACATTCTAGTTATCAGCCCTTTATCAGATATGTAGGATGCAAAAATTTTCTCCCATTATGTAGGTTGTCTCTTTACTTTCATGACTATTTCTTTGGCTGTGCAGAAGCTTTGTAGCTTGATCATGTCCCATTTATTTATTTTTGTTGCTGCTTTGATTGTCTTTGGGGACTTCTACATAAACTCTCTGCCTAGGCCGATGTCTAGGAGAGTGTTTCCAATATTTTCCTCTAGAATTCTAATAGTGTCATACCTTAGGTGTAAGTCTGTTATCCAGCGTGAGTTGATTTTTGTGAGAGGTGAAAGGTGTGGGTCCTGCTTTAGCCTTCTACAAGTGGCTATCCAGCTTTCCCAGCGACATTTATTGAAAAGAGATTCTTTTCCCCAGCATATGTTTTTGTCTGCTTTGTCAAAGATTAGATGGCCATATGAGGATGGATTTATATCAGGATTCTCAGAGCTGTTCCACTAGTCAATATTCCTATTTTTGTGCCAATACCAGATTGTTTTAATTACTACAGCTTTGTAGTATAGTTTGATATCTGGCATATTGATACCTCCCATTTTGTTTTTGTGGCCTAGAATTTCTCTTGATATTTGGGGTCTGTTTTGGTTCCATACAAAGCGTAAAATTATTTTTTCTATATCTGTGAAGAATGCTGATGGGATTTTAATAGGTATTGCATTGAATCTATAGATCAGTTTGGGTAGTATAGACATTTTAATGATGTTGAGCCTGCTGATCCATAAGCATGGAATGGATTTCCATCTATTTACATCCTCTGATATTTCCTTCCTCAGTGTTTCATAATTCTCCCTGTAGAAGTCTTTTAACTCCTTCGTTAAGTATACTCCTAGGTACTCAAATTTCTTTGTTGCTATTGTGAAGGGTATTGAGTCTTTAATTTGGTTCTCAATGAGATTGCTGTTGGCGTATACGAATGCCTCTGATTTCTGTGTATTTATTTTGTATCCTGAGACTTTACTAAATTCATTGATGAGTTCCAAGAGTTTCTTGGTTGCATCCTTGGGGTTTTCTAAATATATTATCATATCATCAGCAAACAGTGAAAGTTTGATCTCTTCTGCCCCTATTTGGATACCTTTAATTCCACTTTCCTGTCTGATTGCTGTAGCCAGGACTTCCAGCACTATGTTGAATAGAAGTGGAGATAGTGGGCAGCCTTGTCTGGTTCCAGTTCTTAGTGGGAATGCTTTCAGAATTTCTCCATTCAGTATAATGTTGGCTATAGGTCTGTCATATATGGCTTGTATCATTTTTAGGTATGTCCCTTCTATGCCTATTTTCTTAAGTGTTCATACCATGAAAGGGTGTGGAATTTTGCCAAAAGCTTTCTCTGCATCTATTGAGAGAATTATGTGGTCTTTGTTTTTGCTTCTGTTTATGTGGTGAATTGCATTTATAGATTTACGTATGTTGAACCATCCCTGCATCACTTGGATGAAGCCCACTTGGTCGTGATGGATTATTATTTTTTTTTTTATTTTTTATTTCGGCATATTATGGGAGTACAGATTTTAAGGTTTCAATAAATGCCCATTTCCCCCCCTCCCCCCAAAAGTCTGAGTCTCCATCATGACCATCCCCCAGATGGTGCACATCTCACTCATTATGTATGTATATACCCACCCTCCTCCCCCATCCCACCTGCCCAATACCATATTACTGTAGCACCTATGTGTCCACTTAGGTACTACTCAGTTAATACCAGTTTGCTGGAGAATATATCTGGTGCTTGTTTTTCCATTCTTGGGATACTTCACTTAGTAGTATGGGTTCCAGCTCTAACTAGGAAAATATAAGATGTGCTATATCACCATTGTTTCTTAGAGCTGAATAGTACTCCATGGTATACATATACCACATTTTATTAATCCATTCTTGGATGGATGGGCACTTGGGCTGTTTCCACAGCCTTGCAATTATGAATTGTGCTGCTATAAACATTTGCGTGCAGGTGTCTTCTTTGTAGAGTGACAGTGGATCATTTGGGTAGATGCCCAGCAATGGGATTGCTGGATCAAATGGTAGATTCACTTGTATCGCTTTAAGATATCTCCATATTGCTTTCCATTGAGATTGAACTAGTTTGCAGTCCCACCAGCAGTGTAGGAGTGTTCCTCTCTCTCCACAACCACGCCAGCATTTATTGTTTGGAGATTTTTTGATAAAGGCCATTCTCACTGGGGTTAAGTGATATCTCATTGTGGTTTTGATTTGCATTTCCATTATGATTAGAGATGTTGAGCATTTTTTCATATGATTGTTGGCTATTCTTCTGTCTTCTTTAGAAAAGTTTCTGTTCAAGTCCTTTGCCCACTTTTTAATAGGGTTATTTGATTTTTTCTTTTTGATTTTCATGAGTTCTAAGTATATTCTAGTTATCAGCCCCTTATCAGATGCGCAGGATCCAAAAATGTTCTCCCATTCTGTTGGTTGTCTGTTTACTTTCATGACTATTTCTTTGGCTGTTCAGAAGCTTTTTAGTTTGATCATGTACCATTTATTTATTTTTGTTGCTGCTGTGATTGCCTTTGGGGACTTCTTCATAAACTCTTTGCCTAGGCTGATGCCTAGGAGAATGTTTCCAACATTTTCCTCTAGAATTCTAATAGTTTCATACCTCAAGTTTAAGTCTGTTATCCAACGTAAGATGATTTTTGTGGGAAGTGAAAGGTATGGGTCCTGTTTTAGCCTTCTACAGGTGGCTATCCAGTTTTCCCAGCAAAAATTATTGAAAAGGGATTATTTTCCCCAGCGTATGTTTTTGTCTGCTTTGTCAAAGATTAGATGGCTATATGAGGATGGTTTTATATCAGGATTCTCACATCTGTTCCACTGGTCAATATTCCTATTTTTGTGCCAATACCAGATTGATTTAATTACTACAGCTTTGTAGTATAGTTTGATATCTGGCATATTAATGCCTCCCATTTTGTTTTTGTTGCCTAGAATTGCTTTTGATATTCAGGGTCTTCTTTGGTTCCATACGAAGAGTAAAATTATTTTTTCTATAACTGTGAAGAATGCTGATTGGATTTTAATAAGTATTGCATTGAATCTGTAGATCAGTTTGGTTAATATAGACATTTAATGATGTTGATTCTGCCGATCCACGAACATGGTATGGATTTCCATCTCTTTACATCCTCTGCTGTTTCCTTCCTAGTGTTTCAAACTTTAGGTTTAAGTATGTTATCCACCATGAGTTAATTTTTCTAATAGATGAGAGGTGTGGTTCTCTTTCTGTCTTCTCCATGTGGCTATCCAATTTTCCCAGAACCATTTACTGAATAAGGATTCTGTTCCTTAGTGTCTATTTTGATCTGCTTTGTCAAAGATTAGATGGCTATATGAGGATGGTGTTATATCTGTGTTCTCAGTTATATTCCATTGGTCTATATCTCTGTTCTTGTGCTAGTATCATGTTGTTTTAGTTATTTATAGCCTTGTAGTATAGCTTGAAGTCTAGTAAATCAAAGACTCTCAAGTTGTTATTTTTCCTTAAGATTGATTTGTTATGCAGTCTTCTCTATATTGTCTTCTCTATGAAGCATAGAATTATTTTTTCTATATCTGCAACAAATGATGTTGGTGTTTTATTAGGGATACCTTTGAATCTATAGATCACTTTGGTATTATGGACATTTTAACAATATTGATTCTGCTGATCCATGAGCATGATGTAGTTTTCCACCTGTTTAAATCCTCTGCTGTTTCCTTCCTCAGTGTTTCATAGTATTCTCTATAAGGCATTTTATACCCCTAGTTAAATATATTCCTAGGTATTTTATTTTCTTTATTGTTATTATGAAGTGTATTGATTCTTTTGATTTGGTTGATAATGTGGATAAAATGGATAAATTCTTGGAAACACACAGCCCCATTAGGCTCAATCAGGACAGAATAGAATTCCTGAACACACCAATATCAGGTACCAAAATTTAAGCAGCAGTAAAGAACCTCCATAAAAGAAAAGTCTCAGTCCTTGCCTGCGAGAGTGGCCACTGCATTGGTGCTCTGGGGCTTGGACCCTGGCTAGCCAGAAAATAAACCTCCTCTTGTGTGATTGCATCCTCGATGTCTCTGCTTTTCTGTCCAGTGGGGCTGTGGAAGGTCGGTCCCTAACATTTGGGGGCTCGTCCGGGATTTGCCTTCCCCACAGACTACCAGATAGAATTCAGGGCTGAGGGAGCAGTGTGAAAATCCACTCCAGGACTAGCCGGGTGTGGTGTTGGGCAAGGGACGCAGAATCCCTTTGCAGGACCCCTGATCAGGATGCCGGCACAGGACCTAGGCGGACGCACTGGTGGGTCGCCGGTCGGAGCCAGGCAGAGACGTCCTCTGGCCCCGTTGGGACTCCGGAGCTGACCTTGTAGCCTAGGGCTCAGTCAGGAGGAGCTGGAGCTGACCTTGTAGCCAAGGGCTTGGTCAGGAGGAGACTGGGGAGTAGGTCTGGACCAGGTTAGGTTGTCTGTTTACCTCACTGTCTACTTGTCTATTGTCTGCTTTGTTTGTCGCTGGCTTTCTGTGTGTGTGTGAGTGTGACATCTCCCGTTGGCTTGTTGGAGTCTCTGGGTTCTATGGTTTCAGCCCGAGAACCCATCAGGGTTGCATGGGTTTTCGGGCTGGGGCCGTGGAATCAGGGGACCCACGAAAAGATCCGCAGTGGCGACTAGAACTTCCAGGTGAGTATTCCCCTGCATGGGCTGGCAGCACACAGTGTATCTCCTGCCGCCCGTGCCAGGAGTGGCTAGTGTGGGAGGGGCACGGCCGTTACCTCTGTAGGGAGTGTGAAAAGCTAGGGATTCAGACCCTTGTCCCCAGGGCCCCAACTGCAGAATATCGGTTTGCACATCTGGCAATTATCAACTAGCCATGGGACAGGCTCTAACAACGCCGTTGTCCATCCTGGTGAGCCATTTTAAGGATGTCAGGGCAAGGGCACACAACTTGTCCCTGGAGGTCAAGAAGGGAAAGTTTGTTACCCTTTGTGAGGCCAAGTGACCCACGTTTGGAGTGGGGTGGCCCAGGGAGGGCTTGTTTGATGCCTCCTTGATCGAAAAGGTAAAAGGGGTGGTATTTGGCCACAATGGCCACACTGATCAGATCCCCTATATTGTGGTCTGGCAAGACTTGGTTCTAGACCCACCACCCTGGCTGAAGGCCCTACTACCTTCCCCGAGGGGAAAGGCGGAAGTTCTGGCAGTTAAAGAGGTCAGAAAGGAGAGGGCACGCAGTCCGCAGTCTGTTGGGATGCCAGTGTTGCCGGACTCCAATCTCTGAGAATCTGAGAGACCTAATTAATCTTTTAGACTCTGTTCTTTTTACTCATCAGCCCACTTGAGATGATTGCCAGCAGTTGCTTAAGGTGGCTCTTCACAACAGAGGAAAGAGAAAGAATTCAGGGGGAGGCACGGAAGCTGCTTCCGGGGGGAGAACGGCAGACCTACTAAAAACCCGAGAACCATCAACCGAACTTTTCCCCTTGAATAGCCGCTTTGGGACTACAATGAGGCTGAAGGTAGGGAGCGTCTCTGGGTCTACCGCCAGACTCTGATGGCCGGTCTCCGTATGGCTGCGAAAGCTGACCAATTTGGCCAAGGTAGGAGATGTTCATCAGGGGCGGGAGAGCCTGGCAGTATACTTAGAGAGGATCATAGAGGCTTTCTGGCAGTACACCCCCATAGATCCCACAATGGAGGAGAATAAGCCGCTGTTATGATGGTGTTTGTCAATCAGGCGGCCCCCGACATTAGGCGCAAGGTGCAGAGAATAGATAGATTGGGCGAGAAGACTCTGCAGGACCTGTTAAAAGTGGCGGAGAAGGTCTATAACAATAGAGAGACGTCAGAAGAGAGGTTAGAGAGGATCAGGATAGAAGATAGGAAATTCCAAGCTGGGGAAGCACGGAAAGCAAACAGAGAGATGGCTAAAATCCTGCTAGCCACCACAAGAGGGGGGCAGATAGGGTCAGAGGATAGGGAAAGGCCCCGGCGGGAGAGGCTAGGAAAGATCAATGTGCCAATTGCAAGGAGCATGGGCATTGGGCAAGAGAGTGCCCCAAAAAGAAAGGAGGGCGAAGACTTGGAGGTCCTGAAAAAGTCATGGTTACAGGACAGGTGACAGACAAATAGGAAAGACAGGGTTTGGTCCCCCTCCCTGAACCTAGGGTAACTTTGCAAGTGGAGGGGAACCCAGTCAGCTTCCTCATAGATACAGGAGCAGAACATTCGGTACTAATGGAAGACACAGAAAAATTGTCCAGTAAGACCAATTGGGTGCAGGGGGCAACAGGAGCCAAACTATATCGGTGGACCACATGGCGGAGATTGGATTTGGGTTCAGGACAAGTGAGTCACGCCTTTATGGTCATCCCTGAGTGCTCCACGCCGCTAAGGGGAAGAGACATCCTTACCAAGCTTAAGGCTCAACCTCTGTATGAAGGGTGTAAGGCGGGGCGAGCATGGGAGTTGACTGTGCAGATGGAAGACGCTTTTCAGGCCCTGAGGGCAGCCATGCTGGAAGCCCTGGCCCTAGCACTCCCTGATCCTACAAAAGAGTTTCACCTGTTCATAGACGAGAAGAGGGGAATAGCCAAGGGGATACTCATGCAGGCCCTGGAACCCTGGAAGAGACCGGTGGCGTACTTCTAAAAAAACTAGATCCGGTGGCGGCAGGGTGGCCAGCATGCTTTCGAATCATCGCAGCCACAGCCCTGTTGGTCAAAGACGCTGATAAGCTCACCCTAGGCCAGCGGCCGCAGATCACCACCTTGCACGTCATAGAGGGGGTTCTGAAGCAGCCACCGGGACGGTGGATCACAATTGCGAGGCTGACTCATTACCAAGAACTTTTGCTGGACGCACCCCGCATCGAGTTCCAGGCCCCTGCCGCCTTGAATCCGGCTACGCTTCTGCCAACCCCCGATGCAGCCGCACCTGAATGTGATTGCCTTGAGATCCTAGCCGAGACCCAGATGACCCGTAGATACTTGAAGGATCGCCCCCTTCCAGGTAGCGACCTGACTTGGTTCATGGACGGAAGCTGTTTCATCCGGGACAGATGCAGGTACGCAGGGGCGGCCATAGTAGATGACCAAGGTAAACTTGTCTGGGCAGCATGCCTTCCATAAGGGACATCTGCTCAGAAGACAGAACTAATAGCGCTGACGGAGGCTCTTAGCCGGGCCCGAGGAAAAAGGCTGACGGTGTACACTGACAGCCACTATGCCTTTAGGACTGTGCACATACATGGGGCCCTCTACAGGGAAAGGGGCTTCATCATGGCAGAGGGAAAAGAAATTAAGCACAAGCCTGAAATACTCCACCTACTGGAGGCTGTTTTGCTGCCAAAGGCAGTGGCGGTAGTCCATATCCCGGGACACCAGAGCGGGGATTCAGTGGAAGCACGGGGCAATTGGAGAGTGGACGCTGAAGCTAAGAAGGCTGCAGAAGACACTCCGCAGCCAAACATCCTGCACCTTAGCCTGCCACCCCCAGGCATGGGACGGTTGCCTCCTCTGCCAGACTATTCCAGTGTAGATGAGGTCTGGGCCTCAAAGCAGATACATGTAAGCAAAAGTGAAGATGGCTAGCTGCGGGACGAAGGGCATCGCCTAATAGTGCCAGAACTCTTAGGATGCCACCTGTTAGAACACCTACATCAGACCACACATCTAGGGAAGACAAAGATGCTGCAACTGCTGGACACTGCTCAACTAAGGATCAGGTCACAAGGACGGGTTGCAGATGACATCGTCAGAAGCTGCTGAGCCTGTCAGGTTATGCAGCCGGGGAGGACCAGAGGGACCCACGCAGGTACGAGGGAAAGGGGGAGGCAGCCAGGACTATTTTGGGAAGTGGATTTCACAGAGGTCAAGCCTGGGAAGTATGAGTATCGTTATTTACTAGTCATGGTAGATACATTTTCCAGATGGGTAGAAGCCTTCCCTACGAAAGGAGAAACAGCTTTGACAGTAGCTAAGAAAATATTAGGAGAAATAGTCCCCAGGTATGGACTGCCGGAAGGGATAGGATCAGATAATGGACCTGTGTTTGTCTGTCAAGTTAGTCAAGGGCTGGCCTAGGCTATGGGGATAGATTGGAAATTACATTGTGCATATAATCCCCAGAGCTCTTGGCAGGTAGAGCGAATGAATAGAACAATAAAGGAGACCCTGACTAAATTGGCCCTAGAGAGTGGCAGAGACTGGGTGACCCTCCTTCCCTTCGCCCTGTTCCGAGCCCGGAACACCCCTTATCACTTGGGTTTAACCCCTTTTGGAAATCATGTACGGCACACCCCCTCCTGTAGTTCCTAGGATGAGCGCTGAGGCTCTTCCGGGACATCCCAAAGAAGTGTTGCAAGCGGTTCAGGCTCTGCAACGTGTCCACAGTCAAGTATGGCCAGCCCTCCGTGCTATCTACTGGCCTGAGGAGGAGGGTGCCGGACACCCGTTTCACCCACACCAGCCAGGGGACTGGGTGTGGGTGAAACGGCATAACAGCAGAACCCTCGAGCCGAGGTGGAAGGGCCCCTATTAAATTATTCTTGTTACCCCCACTGCTCTTAAGGTTGATAGAATAGTAGCGACCTGGATACACCACTCCCACATGAGACCTGCTAATAAAAAAGACCAGGAGCGGTGCCAGGACCAGTATAGAAAGCAACTGCAGACCCGAAGAATCCTCTGAAGACCAGACTGACCCGAGTGGTGGCGACAGCCCAGGACCGCTGACACAGACTTGGACTGGGGTTGTGGCATCTAAAGATTGACTGGGTGACAAACATGGATGGGTCGCGGTGGGGGTTGGTTGTTGTGTTTTGGGGATGTTGTGTTTTTGGTCTAATGTTTTTGGAGTAGAGACCTACAGCTGTACTTACCGCCCCGAACCCCCACCAACCCCATAACCTTACATGGGTCTAAAGATTACTGTATAATGGTGTTAGTGTTCCCAAAAATAATATAGCACACTGAGGAGACAATGTATCAGGGCATAGTAGGGCGAAGAGTCACCAACCTAATTTTTGAAAGAAAAAGAAAGCCCTTCACAGCCATAACCCTGGCTACTCTTTTTAGCTTAGGGACAATAGGAGCAGGAGCTAGTATCTCTTCTCTGGCAATGCAGCAAAGAGGGTTTAATACTCTGAGGGAAGCTGTTAATGAAGATATTGCAAGGATAGAAGATTCAATTTCACACCTAGAAAAGTCACTAACCTCCCTATCCGTGATAGTGCTCCAGAACCAGAGGGGGTTAGATCTAGCATTCCTCTAGCAAGGAGGACTGTGTGCTGCCCTCAAAGAAGAATGTCGTTTCTATGCAGACCATACGGGAGTTCTTAGAGAATCTATAGCTAAGGTCAGGGAAGGGCTTGCCCGCCGCAAACGGGAATATGAACAGCAAGCAGGTTGGTTTGAGTCTTGGTTTAACAGTTCCCCCTCATTAACAACGCTACTATCCACCCTACTAGGCCCACTCATTATGCTAATCTTAGTCCTTACTTTCGTGCCATGTGTAATTAATAGACTAGTAGCTTTTGTCAAAGAATGGATAAACGCTGTCCAGCTACTAGTATTGCAACAATATCAGCAGCTACGGTCAAGTGCTATAGAACTAGAGCACCTAAGAGACCTTGAGGATGAGCAAGAGTGCTCGTCTGCTACCTAGAGAAAGGGGGGGATCTAAGGCAGAGGAATTTGTAGGACAGAGGAAGGGCAGAGAATTCTTCCAATTGTCGGGAATTTGCTTGGGTGGGGCAATGAGCTAACCGCAAACTTTTGCTTCTGGTCATTGCTTGCTTGCTACACCGCTGTATGGGGAATTATGGGATGAGGTCATTGAAGCATGGGTGACTGGTCCATGAGGCAATAGAGGGCAACCAACCTGCTAATTATTTCAAAAGGCAATAGTGGGCAACCAATCATTTTAAAGGTCAACGCATGATCCATGCATAGTCGGCTTGTGCGCAGCTTGTGCACCATGGGGATAAAAGGCATGCCGTTGTTCCGGTCGGGGTCCTTGCCTGCGAGAGTGGCCACTGCGTTGGTGCTCTGGGGCTTGGACCCTGGCTATCCAGAAAATAAACCTCCTCTTGTGTGATTGCAAAAAAAAAAAAAAAAGTCTCAGACCAAATGGTTCTATACCCAAATTTTAGCAGATGTACAAAGAAGAACTGTGCCCGTCCTGCAGAAATTATTCCACAACATCAAGAATGAAGGAATCCTCCCCAACATGTTTTATGAAGCCAACATCACTCTGATACCAAAACCAGGAAAGGACGCAACAAAAATTAGAAAACTATACACCAATATCCCTTATGAATATTTATGCAAAAATTCTCAACAAAATCTTAGCAAGCTGAATTCAGGTGCTTATTGAAACAATATTCCATCGATACCAAGTGGGATTTATCCCAGAGATGCAGGGATGGCTCAACATATATAAATCTATAAATGTTATTCACCACATAAATAGAAACAAAACAAAGACCAATATTCTGTAAATAGACACAGATAAGCATTCAACAAAACTCATCACCCTTTTGTAATAAGATTGCTTATCAAAAAGAGGCGTAGACAGGACTTACTTAAAAATGATAAAAGCCATACAGGACAAAGCCACAGCCAACATCATACTTAACAGAGAAAAATTGAAAGCATTTCCCCTTAGAATTGGAACCAGACCAAGTTGCCCTATATCAACAAATCTATTCAATATACTTATGCAATTCCTAGCAAGAGCAATCAGACAAAAAAAAAAGCAAATCAAACACATCCAAATGGGAGCAGAAGAGGTCAAATTATCACTCTTTTCTGACAGTATGATCTGATATCTACAAAACTTCAAAGACTCTCCTGTGAAACTACTGGAATTGATAAATTCAACAAAGTCTCAGGTTACAAACATCAAATAATAAAAATCAATAGCATTCCTATGTGCCAGCAACAAACTTTTCTCCAAATTCTATTTTGTGTTTTATTTCAGCATATTATGTGGGTACAATTATTTATGGTACATATGCTTTCTTTGCCCCCCTCCCTTTCCCCCTGGAGTCAGAGCTTTAAGTGTGTCCATTCCCCAGATGGGGTGCACCACACTTATTATGTATGTATATAACCATCCCCTCCTCCAGCTTCCCATCTGGCTGACACCAGATAAATGTTATTCCTATATATCTACTTAGGGGTTGATGAGTGAAACCAATTTACTGGTGAGTACATGGGTGCCTGTTTTTCCATTCTTGGGACACTTCACTTAGTAGAATGGGTTCCAGCTCTATCCAGGAAAATGCAAGAGGGGCTATATCACCATTGTTTCTTAAAGCTGAATAATACTCCATGGTATACATATACCATATTTTATTAATCCATTCATGAAATTATGGGCACATGGGTTGTTTCCGCCTCTTTACAATTGTGAAATGTGCTGCTATAAACATTCGAGTGCAGGTGTCTTTTTAATACAATGTCTTTTGTTCTTTTGAGTAGATGCCCAGTAATGGCATTGCTGGATCAAATGGTACATCTACTTGTACCGCTTTAAGAAATCTCCATATTGCTTTCCACAGAGGTTGCATTAGTTTGCAGTCTCACTAGCAGTGTAGCGGTGTTCCTATATCTCACCATCCATACCAACAATTATTGTTTTGGGACCTTTGGATAAAGGTCATTCTCCCTGGAGGGGATATCTCATCGTAGTTTTGATTTGCCATTTCCTGATGATTAGAGATGTTGAGCATCGTTTCATATGTTTGTTGGCCATTATTCTGTCTTCTTTTGAAAATTTTCTGTTAATATCCTTTGCCCAAGTTTTGATAGTGTTTTTTTTTAATTTAATTCTTGCTGAATTTCCTGAGTTCTAAATAGACCCTAATTATCAGCCCTTCATTGGATGTGTAGCTTGTGAAAATTTTCTCCCATTATGGAGATTCTCTCTTTGCTCTCAAGACAGTTTCTTTGCCTGGGAAGAAGCTTTTTATTTGATCAGGTCCCATTTATTTAAATTTCTTATTGCTGTGATTGCCTTTGGTGTCTTCTTCATAAATTCTTTGCCTAGGCCACTGTCTAGAAGTGTATTTCTAACATTTTCCTCTGGAATTCGAATAGCTTTACACCTTAGGTTTAAGGCTATAACCCAGCGTGAGTTCATTTTTTTGAGAGATGAAATGTGTGGATCATGTTTTAGTCTTCTACATATGGCTATTCTGTTTTCCCAGCAACATTTATTGAATAATAAATCTTTTCCCTAGCATATGTTTTTGTCTGATTTGTCAACGATTAGATGGCCATATGAGGATGAATTTATACCTGGGTTCTCCATTCTGTTCCACAGGTCAATGTCCCTTTTCTTTTGCCAGTGCCAAGATGTTTTAATTACCATAGCCTTGTAGTATAGATTGAAGTTTTGTAAATTGATGTTTCCAATTTTGTTTTTATTGTCTAGGATTGCTTTGGCTATACAGGGTCTTCTCTGGTTCAATGCAAAACAAAACGTTATTTTTTATATATCTGTGAAAAATTATCATGGTATTTTAATACGGATTGCATTGACTCTGAAGATCACTTTGGGTGCTATAGACATTTTACCAATATTGTTTCTGCCGACCCACGAGCATAGTATGGTTTTCTACCTGTGTACATCCTCTGCTATTTCCTTCCTCAGTGTTTCATAGTTCGCCCTGTAGAGGTATTTTACCTCATTAGTTAAATATATTCCTAGATACCATGTTTTCTTTGTTTTTATTGTGAAGGCAATTGAGTGTTTTATTTGGTTCTCATTTTGACTGTTATTGCTGCATATGAATGCCTCTGATTTGTTTGTATTGATTTTGTATCCTGAGACTGTACTGAATTCATTTATAAATTCAAGGAATCTCTTACTGGAATCCTTGCAGTTTTCTAGATATAATATATCATCAGCAAAGAGTGAGAGTTTGATCTTCTTCCCATATTGGGATGCCCATAAGTCTCCTCTCTTGTCTGATTGCCACAGAAGGGATTTCCAGGACTGTGTTGAATAGAAGTGGAGATAGTGGGCAACTTTATCTTGTTCCATTTCTAAGTGGGAATGCTTTAAATTTTTCCCTGTTAAGTTCATGTAGTCTGTTGGTTTGTCATATATGGCTTTTTATCATTTTTAGATTAAGGCCCATCCATGCCTATTTTGTTAAGCATTCTTGTAATAAAAGAGTGTTGAATTTTGTCAAACGGTTTTTCCACTTGTATTGAGAGGATCATATGGTCTTCCTTTTTGCTTCTGTTTATGTGTTGAATTAAATTTATAGATTTGCATATCTTGTACCATTCCTGCTTCTATGGGATGAAGTCCACTTGGTCGTGAGGGATTATTTTCCTGATAAGCATCTGTATTTGGTTAGCTAGGATTTTGTTGAGAATTTTTAATCTATATTCATAAGAGATATTGGTCTGCAGTTTTTTGTTGTTGTTGTTGTTGTTGCATCCTTTCCCGGTTTTGGTATCAGGGTAATGTTGGATTCATAAAATGTGTTGGGGAGACTTCTGACCTTCATAATGTTGTTGAATAATTTCTGCAGAATAGGCAGCAGTTATCCTTTATAGGTGTGGATAATTCAGGTGTTAAAATTTCTGGTCAAAGACTTTTATTTTTAGGAAGGTTTTTTACTTCTGTTTGAATTTCAATTTCAGTACTTTTTATTTCCAGCATATTATGGGGGTACAAATGTTAAGGTTTGTATATTGCCCTTGCCCCTGCTCCCCATTGAGTCAGAGCTTCAAGCGTGTCTATACCCCAGTTGGTGCACATCACATCATATATATATATATATATATATATATATATATATATATATATGTATATATATTCATCCCCACCCCTCCATTGGCCTGACACCCGACACATGTTATTTCAATATTTCCACTTAGCTGTTGATCAATTAATACCAATTGGCTGGTGAGTACATGTGGTGCTTATTTCTCCATTGTTGGGATACTTCACATAATACAATGGGTTCCAGCTCTATCCAGGAAAATACAAGAGATGCTATATCACTGTTGTTTCTTATATCTGAATAGTACCCCACGGTATACATATTCCACATTTTATTAATGCATTAATGGATTGATGGGCACTTGGGTTGTTTCCGCCTCTTTGCAATTGTTAATTGTGCTACTATAAACATTCGAATGCAGGTGTCTTTTTCATCAAGTGAATATTGTTCTTCCGGGTAGATGCCCAGCAACGGAATTGCTGGCTCAAATGGTAGGTCTACTTATATCGCTATAGGTTATCTCCATATTGCTTTCCATAGAGGCTAAATTAGTTTGCAGTCCCACCAGCAATGTAGGAATGTTCCTATATCTCCACATCCATGCCAACCTTTATTGTTTGGGACTTGTTAGTAAGGGTTATTCTCACTGGAGATAAGTGATACTTCATTGTTTTTGTATTGCTTTTCCCTGATGATTAGAGATATTGAGCATTATTTCATATGTTTGTTGGCCATTTTTATGTCTTCCTTTGGACAGTTTCTGTTCTTGTCCTTTGCCCATTTTTTGACAGCGTTATTTGTTTTTTGCTTGGTGATTTTTCTGAGTTCTAAATAGATTCTAGTTATCAGACATTTATCGGATGTGTAGTTTGCAAAAATTTTCTCCCATTCTGTGGGGTGTCTATTTGCTCTCTTGACAGTTTCTTTGGATGTACAGAAGATTTTTAATTTGATCATGTCCCATTTATATATTTTTGTTCATGGTGCTATTGCCTTTGGGGTTTTCTTCATAAATTCCTTGCCTAGGCAAATGTCTAGAAGAGTATTTTGAAAGTTTTCCTCGAGAATTCTAATAGTTTCACACCTAAGGTTCAAGTCTGTTACCAAGCATGAGTTGATTTTTGTGAGAGGTGAAAGGTCTGTAACTTTTATCAGTCTTCTACATGTGGCTTTCCAGTTTTCCCAGCACCATTTATTGCATAAGGATTCTTTTCCCCAGTGTAGATTTTTGTCTGCTTTGTCAAAGATTAGATGGCTATATGAGGATGGTTTTATATCTGGGTTCTCTGTTCTGTTCCACAGGTCAATGTCCCTGTTCTTGTGCCAGTCCCAAGCTATTTTAATTTCTTTATTCTTGTAGTATAGTTTGAAGTCTGATATATTAATACCTCCCATTTTGTTTTTATTGCCTAGGATTGCTTTTGCTATACAAGGTCTTCTCTGTTTCCATACGAAGTGTAAAATTATTTTTTCTATATCTGTGAACAATGATTATGGTATTTTAATGGAGATTGCATTGACTCTGTAGATCACTTTGGGTAGTACAGACATTTTAACAATGTTGATTCTGCCCACCCATGAGCATGGTATGCTCTTCCACCTTTTAACATCCTCTGCTATTTCTTTCTTCAGTGTTTTGTAGTTCTCCCTATAGAGGTCCTTTACCTCTTTGCTTAAGTATATTCCTAGGTACTTTATTTTCTTTGTTGCTGTTTTGAAGGGAATTGAGTCTTTTATTTGGTTCTAACTTTGACTGTTGTTGACATATATGAATGTCTGTGATGTGTTTGTATTGATTTTGTATCCTGAGACTTACTGAATTCATTTATCAATTCAAGGAGTTTCTTGTTTGAATCTTTGGGGTTTTCTATGTATAATATCATGTCATCGGCAAAAAGTGAGAGTGTGATCTCCTCTGCTCCCATTTGGACGCCCTTAATTACACTCTCTTCTCTGATTCCTATAGCAAGGACTTTTAGCACTTTGTTGAATAGAAGTGCAGATAGTGGGCAACATTTCATTGTTCCAGTTATAAGTGGGAATGATTTCAATTTTTCTCATTCAGTATGATATTTCCTGTGGGTTTGTCATCTGTGGCTTGTATCATTTTCAGGTAAGTCCCATCCATGCCTATTATGTTAAACATTCTTATCATAAAAGGGTGATGAATTTTGTCATATGCTTTTTCTGTGTCTATTGAGAGGATCATATGGTCTTTGTTTCTGCTTATGTTTATATGGTGAATTACATTTATAGCTTGGCATGTGCTGAACCATCCCTCCATTCATCAGGTGAAGCCCACTTGGTTGTGATGGATCATTTTTTGATAAGCACCTGGATTTAATTGGCTAGGATTTTGTTTGAGAATTTTT
This sequence comes from Microcebus murinus, assembly GCF_040939455.1. Lineage (NCBI taxonomy): Eukaryota > Metazoa > Chordata > Mammalia > Primates > Cheirogaleidae > Microcebus > Microcebus murinus. The sequence continues at coordinate 70,886,260 of NC_134136.1, forward strand.
GCATCTATATTCATAAGGGATATTGGTCTGCAGTTTTCATTTATCATTTCATTATTTCCTGGTTTTGGTGTCAGGGTTATGTTGGCTTCATAAAATGTGTGGGGGGAAATCCCATAATTCTCAGTGTTGTAGAATCATTTCTGCAGGATAGGCACCACTTCTTCTTTGTAGGTGTGGTAAAATCCGGGTTTGAAAGCATCTGGTCCAGGACTTTTCTTTTTTGTAAGGCTTTTTATTGCTGTTTTAATTTCAGTGCTTGATCTTGGTCTGTTCAGGAATTCTATTTCTTCCTGGTTAAGCTTAGGGAGGCTGTGTGTTTCTATCAATTTGTCCATTTCCTCCACATTTTCCAGTTTGTGTGCATAGAATTTTGTGTAATATTCATAAATTATATTTTGTATCTTCATGGCATCCTTTGTAATTTTTACTTATTTGTTCCTGATGGAGCTTATTAGAAATTTTTCTTTTCTGCTTTTCATTGGTGCAGCCAAAAGCATGTCTGTTTTGTTTATTTTCTCAAAGAACCAGTGTTTTTTTATTATTATTATTAATCTTCCTTTTAGTTTCCCTGTTGTCAATTTTATTTCATTTTCGACTTGATCTTAATGATTTCACTTCTTTTGCTACGTTTGGGGTCGGTCTGTTCTTCTTTTCCATTTCTTTGAGACAATTCATTAGGTTGCCTATTTGTGATCTTTTTGACTTTTCAATATAGGCATTTATGGAAATAAATTTGAGTATCAGAATTGCTTTAGCTTTTCCCACAGGGTTTGGTAACTTGTGTCTCCTTTGTCATTTAGTTCAAAGAATCTTTTGATTTTCATCTTTATTTCCTCATTTATGAAGTGAATGTTCTTCAAAAGGTTGTTTAGTTTCCATGACTTTGTGTAGAATGAGAGTTCCTCTTAGTGTTGATTTCGACTGTTATTTCGCTGTGATATTAGAAGATACATGTATAATTTGTACTTTTTAAATTATTTGATACATGCTTTTTGTTCTAGGATATGGTCAATCTTAGAGAATATCCCATGAGCTGATGAGAAGAATATATATTCCATTGTTCTTGGGTAGAATGTCCTTAAATGTCAGTCAGGCCCATATTTTAAAGAGTTCAGTTTAAGTCTATTATTTCTTTGTTAAGTTTCTGTTTGGAGGATCTGTCCTGTGCTGTCAGTGAGATGTTAAAGTCTCCGGATAATATGCTGCTGTTGTTTATTCATTTGTTTAGGTCAAGTAGTGTTTGCATTATGGATTTGTGTGCACCAAGGTTGGGTACATACATATTGAAAATTGTTATGTCTTCTTGTTGAACTGTACCATTCTCCATTATATAGTGACCCTCTTTGTCTTTTATTACTGATTTTGATTTTAAAACTAAATAATCTGAAATCAACATTGCCATGCCAGCTTTCTTTTGGCTTCTGTTTGCTTGAAATGTTGTCCTCTACCCCTTTTCCTTTAGTATAACTGAATCCTTGAAGGTTAGATGTGTTTCCTGGAAGCAGTAGATACTTGGCTTGTTTTTTTTTATTTTTTATTTTTTCCATTTGGACAGTCTATGTCTCTTGAGTGGGGAGTTCAAGCCATTTACATTTATTGAAATAACTGATAGGTGGGCCATATTTCTGTTCATAATGTTGGGCTGAACTTTGTTGCTTTTTTTTTTCTCTCTTGATCCCTTGTGGTATCTGGGCTTTGATCTTAAGCTTTTCAGTGGATTTATATTCATGAGTGTTTATTGTGCTGATCCGTGGGTAAGACTGATTTGAGTACTTCTTGAAGGACTGGTCTTGTCTTGGTGAATTCCCTCAAGCTTCGTTTATCTGGGAATATTTTAATTTATTCTTCATATACAAAACTTAGTTTTGCAGGGAACAAGATTATAGGCTTGGCAATGTTATCTTTCAGAATAGTGAGAATGGGGGCCCAGTCTCTCCTTGCCTGTAAGGTTTCAGTAGAGAAGTATGGAATCATCTGAATTGGCTCTCCTTTTTATGTTATTTGTTTCCTTTGTGTTACAGCTCATAGAAGGGCCTCTTTAGTTGATATTTTGGTTGGTCTGATGACTGCATGTCTTGATGTCTTCTATTTGCATTGAATCTCCCAGGGGCCCTTTGAGCTTCTTGAACTTGTATATCTAGATTTTTATCAAGGCCTGGCAATTTTCCTCTATTATGTCTTCAAATAGCTTATCCAACCCTTGAGTGTTTTCTTCTTCCCCTTGTGGTAACACTGTAACCCTCATATTAGGTTTTTTCACATAATCCCACATCTTTTATAGGCTTTGCTCTTTTCTCTTGTTTATCTACTCTATCTCTGTGACTGACTTATTTCATTGAAAGGTGTTCATCTTCAATCTCTGAAATTCTTTCTTCTGTTTGATCTACTCTGTTCTTTAGGTTTTCCACTGTGTTTTGTAGTTCCCTGAATGAATTCTTCATTTCCAGATGTTTGGTTTCATTTTTCCTTATTATTTCAATTTCTTTAGTAAATTTTTCTTTCAGGTCCTGGAATATTTTTGTGTTTTTTTTCGTGTTGGTTATCCAGTTTTTATTGCAAGTCATTGAATTTTCTTACAGTCCATGTTCAAAATCCTTCTTCTGTCATTTAGTGATCTGATTTGGGTTGATGTCCATTTCTAAGGGGCTGGTGATACTCTTTGGGGGTGTGCTTTTCGTTTGAGTCTTCATATTTCCAGAGTTCTTTTGTTGATTTCTTCTCATATGGATCTATTGCTGCTTCTTACCTTTAGATTTTTGTTTGGATAATAACACACCCTGTTTAATTTATGAGCCAGCAGGTGATGTTTGTGGGTGATATTTGACCACATTCTGTATTATGAGTCAGTAGTTGCTGTAAAAGGGTGTGCAGAATGATGTCCCTGTCAGTAGGTGGTGTTTGCTGGGAAGATCCTGCTACACTGTTGTTTTTTGGTCCTGTAACCAGCTCTTGATCCTCTGGAGAGGCACTCATGTCTCTCATGGTGGGTGGTGCCCTGAGACTTCCAGGCATGTCCTTATTCTCCACCTCAGCGAGGGCAGGTCTGGGAGTGAGTCTGGGCATAGCTAGGTTGGGTAAGCCTGCCCTCAAGCACCACTAATGCTGTTAGCAGGGGTCAACGTTCTGTTCTCTGCTTCTGGGCAAAGCTTTCAGAGAGAGACTTGAATGGCCCACTTAGTGTGGGAGGAAAGTTTTTGTGTATGGGTGGGGCTGTCTGAGACCTGCAGTCTGGAGCAGGCCTCACTCCTTTCCACCCTCCCCAACTCCACAGCTTCTTCTGAGCTTCTACCAGCAGGAAGGACCTCTACCAGCGGGTCTCCCCTGACTGTGATGTGGGCTGGGAGGTTTCCTACACAGAATGACAGCCTGGGCTGGGCACATGTCCCTCCTATGGGAGGAGGAATGCCCTCAAGCACACTGATCCACCCCTGGGGCACACACACCTTAGTAGGCTCGTTCACAAATATCCATTCTGTGCCCCAGGGCAATGTGAGACGTAGGTGCAAAGGATGTGGTCTGCAGGTCTGACCTCGTGGTCAGAAATCAATGCTTGACCCCACCGGGGGAGGAGTGCCAGTCCTACTTCACCCACGAGGTGCCCAAGTTGGTTCAATGTGTCTTAGACTCAGGATCTGTCCCATTCTCCTGGAGTCACCAAGCCTGCATGACCTCCGTGTGATGGCGGGTAGGGAACTCTCCTTCTGAGTACCCCTCAGTCAGCTGTAGGGCCCAAAAAGGAAAGTTCCCATTCCCTGGAGATTCCTCTGGGTGGTGGCTATATTATCTCTCTTGGAAGCAGAGGATAGGAAAGAGGAAGGGGAGAATGAATCTATATGGCACCTGCCCAGTGGCTGTGCACAGGGAGGTGCAACAAGGGAGTTGGGAGCCTGGTGGCACATCCGCAACAGGCTTACTGCTTGTTGGCAGCGGCTGTATCTGGGCTGGTGTCAGTAGGTCTCTCCAACCACTGGGCAGCCCACCAGGAGTCGGAGATGCAAGAGGGGAAAGTTAACTGTTCCATCTACCCTTGTCGCTGGTCTCCAAGCTTTTTGGGAGGTCTCTTCTTCCAGATCTCTTGTGCAATCTACTCCCATGCAATCTCTCGTACTGTCTGGTAACTCTCTTTCTGACCCTTATCCAATGTATGCTCATCTGCTTGCTTATTTCTTCTAATTTTTTGTAAAATTTGTCTTTTTTGCAGAGACACTCTGGCTGGTGGTTTTTCTCATTGGCAATCTTGCTCTGCCCCCTATAAAACCTAAATTTGGGTACTTGATATTGGTCTTTTCAGGAATTCTATTTCTTCCTGGTTGACCCTAGGGAGGCTGTGTGTTTCTAAGAATTTGTCCATTTCCTTGACATTTTCTAAGTTTGTGTGCATAAAGGTTTTTGTTTATTCATAAATTGCATCTGGTATCCCGATGGCAGGAGTTATAATTTATCCTTTATTGTTCCTGATAGAGTTTATTAGAGATTTTCATTTTCTCATTTTCATTATTCTATCCAAAGGCATGCCAAATCTATTTATTTTTTGAAGAAAGAACTTTTTGTCCTGCATATTATGGGGTTGCAAATTTTAAGGTTTCAAATAATGCCCTTTCCCCCCTCCTCCCACAAGTCAAATCTTCCAGTGATACGATCATTGAGAGGGTGCACAAATCACTCATTATGTATGTATATACACGCCCCCTTCCTCTCCCACCTGCCAAATACCCAATTACTGTAGTTCCTATGTGTCCACATGGATGCTGCTCAATTAATACCAGTTTGATGGTGAATATAAATGGTGATTGTTTTTACATTAATGGGATACTTCACTTAGTAGTATGGGTTCCAGCTCTAACCAGGAAAATATAAGGTATGCTATATCAGTGTTGTTTCTTAGAGCTGAATAGTACTGCATGGTATACATATACCTTATTTTATTAATCCACTACTGGATTGATGGGCACTTGGGTTGTTTCCACAACACTGTAATAATGAATTGTGCTGCTATGAATATTCGAGTGCAGGTGTCCTTTTTATATAGTGTCATTGGACCTTTGGAGTAGATGCCCAGTAATGGGATTACCAGATCAAATGGTAGATCCACTAGTATCGCTTTAAGGTATCTCCATTTTGCTTTGCAAAGAGGTTGAACTAGTTTTCATCCCACAATCAGTGTAGGAGTGTTCTTATATTTGTGCATCCACACCAGCATTTATTGTTTGGGTACTTTTTGATAAAGCCATTCTCACTGGAGTTAAGTGATATCTCCTTGTAGTTTTGATTTGCACTTCCCTGATGTTTAGCGGTGTTGAGCATTTTTTCCTATTGTTGTTGTCCATTCTACTGTCTTCTTTTGAAAAATTTCTGTTCATGTCTTTTGCAGACTTCTTCATAGGGTTGTTTGATTATTACTTGCTGTTTTTCGTGAGTTCTAAGTAGATTCTAGTTATCAGCCCATTATCAGATGTGTAGGATTCGGAAATTTTCTCCAATTCTGAAGGTTTTCTGTTTATTTTCATGACTATTTCTTTGGCTGTGCAGAAGCTTTTTAGTTTGATAAGGTTCCATTTATTTATTTTAGTTGCTGCTGTGATTGCCTTTGGGGTCTTCTTCATAAATTCTTCGTATAGTCCAATGTCCAGGAGAGTGTTTCCAACATTTTCCTCTAGAATTCTAATACTTTCATACCTTAGATTTAAGTCTGTTATCCAGCGTGAGTTGAATTTTGTGAGAGGTTAAAGGTGTGGATCCTGCTTTAGCCTTCTACAAGTGGCTATCTAGATTTTCCTAGCACCTTTTACTGAAAAGTTATTCTTTTCCCCAGTGTATGTTTTTGTCTGCTTTGTCAAAGATTAGATGGCTATATGAGGATGGTTTTATATCAGGGCTCTCAGATCTGTTTCACTGGTCAATATTCCTATTTTTGTGCCTATACCAGATTGATTTAATTACTATAGCTTTGTAGTATAGTTTGATATCTGGCATATTAATACCTACCATTTTGTTTTTATTGCCTAGAATTGCTTTTGATATGCAGAGTCTTCTCTAGTTCCAAACGAAGCATATAATTATTTTGTCTATATCTGTGAAGAATGGTAATGGGATTTTAATAGCTATTTCATTGAATGTGTGGATCAGTTTGGGTAGTATAGACATTTTAATGATGTTGAGTCTGCTGCCCCCAGAGCATGCTATGGATTTCCATCTGTTTACATCCTCTGCTATTTCCTTCCTCAATGTTTCATAGTTCTCCCTGTAGAGGTCTTTCACCTCCTTGGTTTAGTATATTCTTAGGTACTTTATTTTCTTTGTTGCTATTGTGAAGTGAATTGGGCCTTTGATTTGGTTCTCAGTTTGATTGTTGCTGGCGTATATGAATGCCTCTGATTTCTGTGTATTGATTTTGTATCCTGAAACTTTACTAAATTCATTTATCAGTTTGAATAGTTTCTTGGTTGAATTTTTGTGGTTTTCTAAATATGATACCATATCATCAGCAAACAGTGAAAGTTTGATCTCTTCTGTCCCAATTTGCATACCTTTAATTCCACTGTCATGTCTGATTGCTGTAGCCAGGACATCGAGCACTATGTTGAATAGAAGTGGAGATAGTGGGCAGCCATGCCTGATTGCAGTTCTAAGTGGGAATGCTTTCAATTTTTCCTCATTCAGCATAATGTTGGCTATGAGTCTGTCATATATGGCTTGTATCATTTTTAGGTATGTGCCTTCTATGCCTATATTATTAAGTGTTCTTATCACGAAAGGGTGCTGAATTTTGTCAAAAGCCTTTCTGCATCTGTTGAAAGAATCTTGTGGTCTTTGTTTTTGCTTCTGTTTATGTGGTTAATTACATTTATAGATTCATATATGTTGAACCATCCCTGCATCCCTGGGATGAAGCCCACTTGGTCGTGATGGTTTATTATTATTATTATTATTTTTTTTGATAAGCGTCTGGATTCAGTTAGCTAGGATTTTGTTGAAAATTTTGAATCTATATTCATAAGGGATATTGGCCAGTAGTTTTGTTGTTGTTGTTGTTGTTGCATCCTTTCCTGGTTTTAGTATCAGAATGTTATTCGCTTCATAGAAGGTGTTGGGGAGGTATCCATTCTTCTTGATTCTGTGGAATAATTTCTGCAAGATAGGCACCAGTTCTTCTTTGTAAGTGTGGTAAAATTTTGGTGTGAAATCATGGGACCTGGAATTTTCTTTTTAGGGAGATTTTGTAACTGCTGTTTCCACTTTGGCTATTGATATTGGTCTGTTCAGGAATTCTATTTCTTCCCGGTTGAGCCTATGGAGGCTGTGTGTTTGTAAACATTTGTCAATTTTCTCCACATTTCCCAGTTTGTGTGCATAAAGGTTTTAGTAGGATTCGTAAATTATATCTTGTATCTCCTTGGGATCAGTTGTTATATCTGCTTTTTTTTGATCCTGATGGAGCTTATTAGAGATTTCTCTTTTCTGCTTTTCTTTAGCCTAGCCAAAGGGGTGTCTATTTTGTTTATTTTTTCAAATAACCAACTTTTGTTTTATTAATCTCCTGTTCCCAGTTTCATTTAGTTCTAATTTGATCTTGTTAATTTCACTTCTTCTTCTGGGTTTGGAGTTGGTCTGTTCTTTTTCCAACTCTTTGTGTCGTTTCATTAGATTGTCTATTTGTGATCTTTTTGAATTTTGGTTATAGGCATTTATGGAAATAAACTTTCTTCTCTGTACTGCTTTAGCTGTGTCCCAGAGGATTTGGTAACTTGTCTCTCCAGTGTCATTTTGTTCAAAGAATTTTTTTTATTTCCATCTTGATTTCTTCATTTATGAAGTAATCATTTAGTAGGAGGTTGTTTATTTTCCACATTTTTGTGTAGAAATGTGATTTTCTGTTAAGGTTGATTTCTACTTTCATTACGTGTGATCTGAGAAGATACATGATATGATTTCTATTTTTTTAAAATTCCTTGATGATTACTTTGTGTCCTAGGATATAGTCAATCTTAGAGAATGCCCCATGTGCTGATTAGAAGAATGTACAATCAGTGGATTTTGGGTAGAATGTCCTGTAAATGTCAGTCAGACCCAATTGTTCTAGAGTTTTGTTTAAGTCCATTATTTCTTTATTAATTTTCTGTTTGGAGGCTCTGTCCTCTTCATTCCGTTGGTGTAGAAATCTCCAGTAATTATGGAGTTGCTGTTAGTCAATTTGCTTAGATCCAGTAAGATTGGCTTTATGAATTTGGGTGCACTTAAGTTGGGTGCATATATATTTAAGATTGTTTTCTATTCTTGTTAAACTGTGCCCTTCACCATTATAATGACCATCTTTGTCTTTCACTACTTTTGTTGGTTTAAAAATTAAATCATCTGACATTAGAACTTCCACACTAGCCTTCTTTTGGCTTCTGCTTACTTGGAATACTGATATCCACCTGTTTACTTTTTTTTTTTATTTCAGCATATTATGGGGGTACACATTTTAAGGTTTCAATAAATTCCCTTTCCCCCCTCCCTCCACAAGTCTGATTCTCCAGCATGACCATCCCTCAGATGGTGCACATATCACTCATTATGTATGTATATACCCGTCCCCCTCTCCCCTCCCCCCTCCCCAATACCCTGTTACTGTAGTACCTATGTGTCCACTTAGGTGCTACTCAGCTAATACCAGTTTGCTGGTGAGTATATGTGGTGCTTGTTTTTCCATTCTTGGGATATTTCACTTAGTAGTATGGGTTCCAGCTCTAACCAAGAAAATATAAGTTGTGCTATATCACCATTGTTTTCTTAGAGCTGATAAGTACTCCATGGTATACATATACCACAGTTTATTAATCCATTCTTGGATTGATGGGCACTTGGGCTGTTTCCACAGCCTTGCAATTATGAATTGTGCTGCTATAAACATTCGAGTGCAGGTGTCTTTTTTGTAGAGTGTCATTGGATCATTTGGGTAGATGCCCAGCAATGGGATTGCTGGATCAAATGGTAGATTCACTTGTATCGCTTTAAGGTATCTCCATATTGCTTTCCACAGAGGTTGGACTAGTTTGCAATCCCACCAGAAGTGTAGGAGTGTTCCTCTCTCTCCACACCCCTTTACTTTTAATCTATGTGCATACTTGCAAGTTAGATTTGTTTCCTGAAGACAGCATATATTTGGCCTGTATGTTCTTATCTATTCAACCTGCCTATGTTTCTTGATTGGGGAGTTTAAGTCATTCACATTTCTTGAGAGAACTGATAGGTGAGGCAGATTACTGTTCATTCTTTTGGGTTGGATGTTGTTGCTCTGAATTCTCTCTTCAGCCATTGTAATAACTGGCCTTCATTCTTTAGGTTTTGGGTGTTTTTATATTGTTGAGTTTCTATTATACTCCTCTATGCGTAACACTGTTTTGAGTACTTCTTGTAGGGCTGATCTTGTCTCGGTGAATTCCCTGACACTTTGCCTATCTGAGAGTGTCTTAATTTCTCCTTCATATACAAAGCTTAGTGTAGCAGGGTACAAGATTCTAGGCTGGGCATTATTTTATTTCAAAAGATTGAGAATGGGGCCCCAGTCTCTCCTTGTTTGTATTGTTTCAGTTGAGAAATCTGACATTATTTGGATCAGTTTTCCTTTGTATGTAACTTGCTTCTTTCGCCTTACAGCTTTTAAGAAGGTCTCTTTTGTTGATATTTTGGTGAGTCTGATGACTACGTGCCAGGGTGTTTTCCTGTTTGCATTGTATCTCCCAGGAGTCCTTTTAGCCTCTTGCATTTCTAATTATAGGTTACTGGTTAGACTTGGGAAATTTTCCTCTATTATTTCTTCAAATGGCTTATCCAACCCTTGGGTTTTTTTTCTTCCTCCTTCTCCAGAATCCAGTGAACCTGCAGGCTATTTTTCTTCGTATAGTCACACAATTCTTGTAAGCTTTGCTCATGTCTCTTATTTGTCTGCTCTAACTCTGTGATTAACTTATTTGATTTGAAGGTGTGGTCTTCTTTTGTTTATTGTATATTATTTTATCATATGATGGGGGTACAAATATTCTTAGGGTTACATATATTGCCCCTGCCATTCTTCCCCCGCCCCCCTACCTTGCCAAAACATCAAGCGTGTCCTACCTTCAGGTGGTGCGCATCACACTTATTTTGTAAGTGTAAATTCTTCTCCTCCTCCCCCTTCCTATTTACCCACCACCTGATAAAAGTTTGTTTTTTTTTTTTTGTTTACCCCCCCCTTTTTTTACCTCTGGGTTACATTGTATATCTTTTCCTTTCCTTGGAAGAGTTAGAGGAATTCCCTCCCCCCCCGACTATGCTCGCCACAACTCTAAGATGTGTATATACCCCTCCCAAAACCCTAGTGGGCACTATCACCTATTGAGCATCATAGTTTTAATCAGTCAGTACCAGTTTGATGGCGAGTAGATTTGGAGCCCGTTTTATTGATCTTTTGTCACCTAACTTTGGATAATGGGTTTAAGCTTAATACAGGATAGCATAAATGGTGCAAACTCATTGTTGTTTCTTAGAATTGAATAGTATTCCATTGTGAGCATATACCAAATTTTAGTTATCCACTCGTGAATTGACGGACACTTGTGATGTTTCCATGATCTTGCAGTAGTGAATTGTGCTGCAATAAACATTTGGGTGCAGATGTCTTTATAGTAGAATGTCTTATGCTCTTTTGGGTAGATACCCAACAATGTTATTGCTGGGTAGAATGGTATTTCTATGTCTAGCTGTTTGAGGTATCTCCAAATTCTTTTCCACAGAGGTTGCACTAATTAGCAGTCCCACCAGCAATGTAGGAGTGTTCCTGTCTCTCCACATCCTCTCCAGCATTTGTTGTTTTTGGATTTCTTGATATAAGCCATTCTCACTGGTGTTAGATGGTATCTCATTGTGGTTTTGATTTGCATTTCTCTGATGATTAGACATGTTGAGGATTTTTTTTATATGTTTGCAGGCCATTATTCTGTCTTATTTGGAGAAATTTCTGTTCATTTCCATTGTCATTTATTGATGGGATTGTTTGATTTTTTTCTTGTTTATTCTTTTAATTTCTAGATAGATTCTTATTAGGCCTTTTTCAGAAGTGTAGAGAGCAAATATTTTCTCCCAGTCTGTGGGTTGTCTATTTTCTCTAATGATGGTTTCCTTAGCTGTACAGACACTTTTTAATTTGATGAGTTTCCATTTGTTTATTTATGATATAGCAGTGATTGCCTTGGGGCTCTTCCTCAAAAATTCTTTGCCTAGACCAATGTCTTATAGGGTTTTCCCAATGTCTTCTTCTAGGATTCTTTAGGTTTCCTGCCTTAGGTTTAAGTCTGTTATCCATCTTGAGTGAATTTTTTATGAGCGGTGAGAGATATGGATTCTGTTTCAATCTTCTGCATATAGCTAACCAGATTTCCCAGCATCCTTTATTGAAGAGAGATTCTTTTCCCCATTGTATATTTTTGTCTTTTTATCAAATATTAATTTGCTCTATACTGATGGTTTCATCTCTGGTATCCCAGATCTATTCCAGATATTGATGCATCTGTTCTTGTGCCATTATCAGGCAGATATAAGTATTATTGCTTTATAGTAAAATTTAAGTCAGGAAGACTGATGCCACCCATTTTGTTCTTCTTACTTAAGATTGCTTTCACTATATGAGGTTTTTTTCTGGTTCCATGCAAAGTGAAGAATTATTTTTTCTAGATCTGTAAAGAATGCTGGTGATATTTTGATGGGGATTGCATTAACTCTGTAGATAACCTTAGGTAATATTGACATTTTAATTATATTGATTCTACCAATCCATGAACAAGGTAGATTTTTCCATTTCTTCAAATCATCTGAAATTTCTTTTTTTAGTTCTTTGTAGTTCTCCTTGTATAAATCTTTCATATCTTTCGTTAAATATACTCCTAGATATTTGATTTTTGGGGGGCTATAGTAAAGGGTATTGCAGTTTTGAGTTGAGGTTCTGTTTGATGGTTCTTGTCACATATGAATGTTTCTGATTTGTGTATATTGATTTTATAGCCTGAAACTTTACCAAATTTATTTATTAAGTCTAGGAGTCTCTTGTATGACTCCATTGGGTTTTCTAGGTATAATATCATATCATCAGTGAAGAGCGAAAGTTTGATCTCATCTGCCCCCACTTGGATGCCCTTAATACACCTCTCTTGTCTGATAGCTATAGCTAGGACTTCGAGTACTATGTTGAATAGGAGAGGAGACAGTCGGCATCCTTGTATGGTTCCAGATCTAAGAGGGAATGATTTCAATTTTTCCCCATTTAGGATGATATTAGCAGTGGGTTTGTCATAAATGGATTTGATAAGTTTAAGATATGAACCATCTATGCCTATTTTCTTAAGAGTTTTTATCATAAAGGTGTGTTGGACTTTATCAAATACTTTTTCTGCATCTATTGCCAGAATCATATGGTCTTTGTTCTTGATTTTATTTATAAAGTGAATTGCATTTATAGAACTGCATATGTTGTACCAGCCTTGCATCCCTGGAATAAACCTTGACTGGTCATGGTGAATTATTATTACTATTTTTTTTTGATGTGCTGCTGAATTCTATTTTCTAGATGTTTATTTAGGATTTTTGCATGTGTATTCATGAGGGATATTGGTCTATAATTTTCTTTTTTTGTTATGTCATTTCCTGGCTTTGGTATCAAGGTGATATTGGCTTCAGAGAATGAGTTAGGAAGCATACCATCTTTCTCAATGGTGTTGAATAATTTCTGTAGTACAGCTATGAGTTCATCTTTGTGTGTTTGGTAGAACTCTGAAGTGTAGCCATCGGGTCCAGGACTTTTCTGTTTGGGGAGGTTTTTAATTTCTGCTTCAATTTTGGAGCTTAAAATTGGTCTATTCATGAGATCTGTTACCTACTGGGTGAACTTAGGGAGATTGTATATATCCATGAATTTGTCCATTTCATCTTCGTTGTGTAGTTTTTGGCATATAGATTTTTATAGTAATCAAATATAATGTTTTATATTTCTGTGGTGCCCGTTGTGATCTCTCCTCTTTCATTTTTTCGAGTTTATTAGAGTCTTTTCCCTTTGAGTCCTTGTCAATCTTGAAAGAGGTCTATCAATTTTGTTTATCTTTTCAAAAAACCCGCTTATGTTTTTTGTTTTTGTTTTTGTTTTATCTTTAGGATAGTTCTCTTGTTCTCCATATCATTCAGTTCTAGTTTGATCTTCATTATTTATTTTCTTCTACTAGGATTGGAAGTTGTTTGCTCTTCTTTTTCCAGTTCATTGAGATTATTCATTAGGTTGTCAGTATCTAAGCTTTGTGTTTTTTGTATGTGAGCGTTAATTGCTATTACTTTTCCTCTCAGGTAAGCTTTTGCTGCATCCCACAGGTTTTGGTAACAAGTATCACCATTATCATTTTGTTTGAAGTAATTCTTGATTTTACTCTGAATTTCTTCCTTGACCCAATAACTTTTCAATAATAGATTGCTTAGTTTCCATGATTTTGTGAGGCATTGAGTGTTTCTGTTGGAATAGAACTGTAATTTTATACCATTATGGTCAGAGAAGATACAAGGTATAATTTCTATTTTCTTGAATTTTTTGAGATCTGATTTGTGGCCTAGCATGTGATCAATTTTGCAGATGGATCCATGGGTTGATGAGAATAATGTAAATTCAGCTTTATTTGGGTGAAATGTTCTCAGACCTTTTTGATCAAGAGCTCTGTTCAGGTCCATTATTTCTTTGCTTATTTTCTGTTTGGAGGATATATTCAGATCATTTAATGGAGTGTTGAAGTCCTCTGTTACTATGGCAGTGTTGTGTAACATGGTGTTTAGATTAGACAAGGTTTGTTTTATGTAATTGGGTGCTCCTTCATTGGGTGCATAGATATTCAGAATTGTTAAATCTTCTTGCTGGATCTTCCCTTACACCATTATAAAATGGCCTTCTTTATCCTTTTTTTTTACTTTTGTTATTTTAAAGCTTATGTTATCTGCAAAGAGTATAGCTATCCCAGCTTTCTTTTGACTTCCGTTTGACTGGATGATAGCTTTCCATCCCTTGATCTTCAGCCGGAAAGCATCTTTGTGGGTTAGATGTGCTTCCTGTAGACAGAAGATGCTGGATTTGTGGAGTTTTATCCACTCTGCCAATCTATGCCTCTTCAGAGGACAGTTTAAACCATTTACATTTTTGAAAGGATTGAAATTGGAAGAAGATTACCATTCATATTGTTGAGTGAAGACTTGTTGCTTTGTCTTACTTCTTGTGCCATCATATAAATGGGGATCTGAACTTTAATTCTTTGAAGATTTTACTTTGAGGAGTGTCTATTGCCCTATTCTGTTAGAAATGTGGGTCTGAAAATTTCCTGTAGGGCTTGTCTGTATTTTGCATATTCCTTTAATGATTGCTTGTCTGAGAAGGACTTTATTTCTCCTTCATAGATGAAACTTAATTTTGCCAGATAAAGAATTTTAGTTTTGGCATTATTCTGTTTTACAAGGTTAAGGATAGGCACCAAATCCCTCCTACCTTGTAAGTTTTCAGATGAGAATTCTGCTGTTAGTCTGATAGCTTTTCCTTTATAGTTTAATTGTTGTTTTTGTCTCGCTGAACAGAGTATTGCTTCTTTCACATTTACTTTGGTCAACCTAATGTCCATGTAACGAGATGATTGCCTTTTCATGTTGAGTCTCCCAGGCATTCTGTGTGCTTATTGTATTTGGATATCAAGATTTCTGCCAGGCCCAGTATGGTTTCCTCAAGTATTCCATGAAATAAATTTTTCAGGCCTCGTGATTGTTCCCCTTCCCCTTCCGGTAACCCAATCACCTTGAGGTTAGTTTTTTTTTTTTTTTTTTTTCATAATGCCATACTTCTTGTAAGCTCTGGTCTTGTTTCTTGTTTCTGTGTCCCCTTTCTTCCTCTGATTTATTTAGTGCATAGGCATAATCTTCAAGCTCTGAGATTCTTTCCTCTGCATACTCCATCCTGGTTTTGATGCTTTCTACTGTATTATGGAGGTCCTTGATTGTTTCCTTCATTGCCAAGATTTCTGCTTGGTTCTTCTGAATAATTTCAATTTATTTGGAGACTCTTTAATTCATTTCCTGTATTGTTCTTGAGGTTTCTCTGTGTTGCGATTCCATTTTCTCTTCAATTCCATTGAGCTTTCTGACAATCCATATTTGAATTTCTTCTTCCTTCAGGTTAATTGTATCATGTAAGTTGGTGTCGTTTGATGGAGATGAAGCATTATCTTTTGGTGGTGACTTTTCTCTCTGCTCCTTCATGTTTCCTGTGATCTTCTGCTGGTTCTTTGTCATCTGGATGACTTGCTGAGGACCAGTGGTGCTGGGGTTGGGTTATTGGCTAGGTTCTGCTTTTCCTAAGGATTGATCTCTGGCAGGGCTGAGTGTATATGGTCCTGTCCTGTAGTGACTTAGAGGATTTTGATTCTGTTGGGTAGACTTTGGTCTAACGTCTTCACTTATGTCTATTGAGATTAATAATTTTATGCCCCTTGCTCAGAGATTTGGGGGTTGGATAACTCTTGTGAATGGGAGATTGCTCTTAACCCCTATATTGAAGAGGGAGGAACTATGATAGGGTTTGAGATTACTCTGTCCAGAAACTGACAGGCAGTACAGCCAGACCCACCAATCCCCATCTTCTGCCTCTTTAATTCCACAGATGGAGGTAAACAGCAGGAACTGGGACAGTTTCTATATATGCTCCACCCCTAAGGCTCGGACAGAAACTTTGTAGCCAAAGGCACAGCCCCATGTCGCAGGAGTGTGGGGGTCATAAAATCTCTCTGCCTTATAACCCCTAAAGACAGCCTCCTACTAGGCTTGGCCCTGCTCAGGTGGGCTCCTCACTCTGTACACAGAGTTCTGTAGAACTGTGCAGGGAGAGACTGTCCAGAAACTGACAGGCAGGCAGATGGACCCACAATCCCCATCTTCTGACTCTTTAATTACACAGGTGGGAATAAGCAGCAGGAATCTGAACAGTTTATATCTCAGCTCCACCCCAAGGTGGGGACAGAAACTTGGGAGCCAAGGGCACCGTCCAAGGTCGCAGGAGAGTGTGGATTATAAAGTCTCTCTGCCTTATATCCACCTAAGGCAGCCTCCTTCAAGGTTTGGCCCTGCCCAGACAGGCTCTGGACTCTGGGCACAGAGCGCGGAGACCTGTGCAGGGAGGGAGTGTCCATAAGCTGACAGGCGGGCAGCCAAATTCACCAATCCCCATCTTCTGCCTCTTTAATTACACAGGTGGAGATAAGCAGCAGGAACGCAGACAGTTTATATATCAGCTCCGCCCCCAAGGCAGGGACAGAAACTTTGGAGCCAAAGGCACAGCCCCATGTCACCAGAGTGTGGGGGTTGTAAAATCTCTCTGCCTCATATCCTCCAAAGGCAGCCTCCTATGAGGCTTGGCAGTGCCCAGGCAGGCTCTGCACTCTGGACACAGAACGAGGGA
The DNA here is from genome assembly GCF_040939455.1 of Microcebus murinus. Lineage (NCBI taxonomy): Eukaryota > Metazoa > Chordata > Mammalia > Primates > Cheirogaleidae > Microcebus > Microcebus murinus. Next base: position 70,902,740 of record NC_134136.1, read on the forward strand.
GACCTATACAGGAAGAGACTGTCCAGAAGCTGACAGGAGGGAAGCCAGACCCACCCATCCCTGTCTCCTTAATTACACAGGTGGAGATACACGGCAGGAATGGGAACAGTTTCTATCTCAGCTCCACCCCTAAGGTGGGGACAGAAACTTTGGAGCCAAAGATACAGCCCCAAGTACCGAAGTGTGGTGGTCCTAAAGTCTATCTGCCTTATAACCACCAAAGTAAGACTTCTACGAGGCTAGGCCCTGCCCAGTCGGGCTCCACAGTCTGGACACAGAGTGTGGGAGACATGTGCAGGGAGAGACTGTCCTGAAGCCGGTAGGCGGGCAACGGGACCCACCAATCCCCGTCTTCTGCCTCTTTAATTACATAGGTGGATATAAGCAGCAGGAACGGGAACTGTTCCTATCTCATCTCTGCCCCCAAGGCGGGGTCAGAAACTTTGGAGCCCAGGGAGGGGCTCCAGGTCACAGGACAGTGTTTAAGGTAATGTTCCTCTGCCTTATATCCACCAAAGGCAGCCTCCCCTGTAGTATTGCCCTGCCCAGGCGGGATCCACTCTCTGAGCACAGAGTCAGTGCCACTTGTGCAGTGAGAGATGGTACAATATCAAATTGGTGGAGCAGGGGTGCATACCAGCACTCTCTCTGCACCGCCCCTCCAAACACCGAGTCCAAGTCAGCACTGGAATGGGGAGGCAGGAGTGGTGCTGGAGGGGGTCTGATGGATCAAGGAGTCTAACTTTGCACACTCTGACTTCTCAGCACTATCCAAAACCTCATCTAGATCCAGTGTCAAAACCTCCTTCTGTGTAAACTCCCCTTAACCTGGACCTGGGAGTGTTCTGCAGGGAGATGCCAGAGTGGGCTCTGGTTCCTGTGGCGTGGAGGGTGGTTGCTGGGTTCGGACCCTCCTGCACATTAAACTGCCACAGCTGTGTGCTCTGGAGAACTCAGAGTGTTCCCTCCTCTAGTCTACTCTCCACACGGCTTTGTCCAGTGCTACCACTTCTCACCAATTTCAGGCACCTCCCGGCCTATGTGAAAGTGGAGCTCAGTGTAGGAGGGGGTATCTCTCAGCACCAGATAGAGCTGGCACCACTGCCAGCTGGCAGCGACCCAAACCAAGCCTCGCTCCCTCCCTGTTGTGTGTCTCCAAATCCCCGAGTTTTGTGGAAGAATAATCGATTCACCTTTGCTTTAGGCTGTAGATTGTCCTATCACTCCGTTTTCTGGTGGATGTCTGCAGGCTTGCAAAGCTGGTCCCTTGGAAGTGCAGATTGCTCGCTTGTGGTTATCTACTTTCTTCACTTTTCACTCTGAGAGCAGAGAGCCAGGAGGGCACCCCTATTCTGCCATTTTTCACAATCAAGGTGTTGTCTTCAACAAAATCTCTGAGAAAGAATCTTGAGATTCTTTCTTCTGTTTGGTCCACCCTATTTTTGAGGCTTTCCACTGTGTTTTGTGTTTTGCTGAATAGATTCTTCATTTCCAGGATATCGGATTGATTCTTCTTCAAGATCTCCATTTCCTTAGTGAATCTTTGCTCCAATTCCTGTATTTTCTTTGTAGTTTCCTTGTGTTGGTTATCCATTTTTGCTTGCATATCATTGAGCTTTCTTACAATCTAATTTTGGAATTCTTCTGTCATTTTAGTGTTTGGGGTTTGTTCAGTCTCCATTTCTTGTGAGCTGGTGTATCACCTAGGGGAAGTGTTTTTGGTTTGATTTTTTGAATTTCCAGAAATTTTACACTGGGCCCTCCCCATATGGATCAATTGATGGTGCTCAGGTGTCCTCTCTTTTGTAGTTTCTTGATCAGCTACTGGGGGAGCTCTTCCTCCACACTTGGAAGGTTCCCCTGATGGTTGGGGTTGCTTGTGGAGCCTGCCCCTTACTGGGGAGGAGATCCTGTCCCGGTTTTTTATTTTTTTTTCAAGTGGGTGACTTAAGCTGCTCTGGGAAGCAGATTCTTTTATACCGCGACTTATGTACTACACAGGCCTAGTGTGTTCTCCCTAGATCTTGGGGAGAGTGGGTTTTCTTGTCTCGCTCCGCCTCCGGTGATGGAGCCTACCACTTTAGGCAGGAGAGGTGTGGGCTAGGGGGAGGAAATAGCTCCCCAGTCTGCCCTGCACCCCAGTGCCCCAGTGGCTGTGGCTCCCATTGGCGCTAGTTCTCTCAGCAGTTCGTTGATGGAGCCAGGCTTGGCGAGCCGTTCGCAGATTGTGTAAGGGAAGATGTTGCCAGGAGATTTTTTAGGCTGGGTGGGGGACAGGGGCTTGCCCACTGCACCATATGCTGGCTGGGCTGCCGAAACCCTCAATGGTGACCACTTGTCCACTCACAGGGCACCAGCACTGGGGGCGACTCTTTAGGGTGTGGCAGGTGCTGGGTTGGGAATCTAGGTTGTAAGGACACCCCGTAGCCTCCTCTATGCCGCCTGCCCAACTCCCTGTTCAGCCATAGCCCTTGTTCTTATTGACCCACCCTGTGCAGTCTTATTCACCCAAGGCAGTTACAGCTTAGAGTCCCCGACTTAGTGAACAGCTCTGTAGGGCTGGTGCCACTGGTTACCAAAGACAAGACATCTAACTGTCTCCCCTATGAGCTCAGTTCAGTTTTCTCCTGTCTTGGAGCCATCCTAGTGTGGGGCTCGGGGGAGGTCACGGTACTTTGCACCAATGATGGCACTCTCCAGCACCCTCTTCTCCTGCAGCAATTTTGAACCAATATCAGGCAGGTTCCTGGCTGGGTGGGTATGGAGGTCAATGGGGAAGCAAGGAGTTCTCCTGTGGGTCTGATCCCACTTCAGGCCCTGGCCCTGTGGGCCAGCGCCCTCCCACAGTCCCTATTGTTTGTTTTGCAGTCTCTGGAGAAGGCAATCTTATTTCCTGATCACCTTGTTTTTCCTTTTTTGAGAGAGTCCCATGCTGCACCTTCTCAGATTCTCAATGCTGTCCTTGTAGAGGGGAGATCCACTCACATGTAAGAAACCAATATCTATGTCTCCTTCTCTGGGAGCAGGAGTCTGGGGGGTTACCATTACTCTGCCATCTTGACTTCCTTATTAATATTCTGTATAGTTTTCCTGTTGGCAATTTCATTTAGTTCTGATTTGATATTATTGATGTCACTTCTTCTCCTGGATTTGGGGTAAATGCCAACTTTGTCTTAAGCCAGATCCCCACACATATTTATATCATTTTATTTTTACTTTTTGTATTTCAGCATATTACGGGGGCACACATTTTAAGGATTTGAATAATGCCCTTGAACCCTCCAACCACAATTCTGAGCTTCAAGTGTGACTATCCCCCAGAGGGTGCACGTCTCACTCATTATGTATGTATATTCCCCCTTCCCTCTTCCACCTGCCCAATACCCATTTAATGTAATTCCCATGTGTCCACTTAGGTGCTGATTAGTTAATACCAATTTTCTGGTGAGTATATGAGGTGCTTGTTTTTCATTCTTGGGATACTTCACTTAGTATTATGGGTTCCAGCTCTATCCAGGAAAATACAAAATGTGCTATATCACCATTGTCTCTTGTGGCAGAATAGTACTCCATGGTATACATATACCACATTTTATTAATCCACTCATTAATTGATGGGCACTTGGGTTGTTTCTACAGCTTTGCAATTGTGAATTGTGCTGCTACAAACATTCGAGTGCAGGTGTCTTTTTTGTAGAGTGTCATTTGATCTTCTGGGTAGATGCCCAGTAACGGGATTGCTGGATCAAATGGAGTAGATCTACTTGTATTGCTTTAAGGTGTCTCCACATTGCTTTCTATAGATGCTTAACTAGTTTGCAGTCCCACCAGCAATGTAGGAATGTTACTATCTCTCCACACCCACACCAATATTTATTGGTTTGAGACTTGTTAATAAGGGCCATTCTCACTGGAGATAAATGATATCTCATTGTTGTTTTGATTTGCATTTCTCTGATGACTAGAGATATTAAGCATTTTTTCATTTGTTTTTTGGCCATTATTCTGTCTTCTTTAGAAAGGTTTCTGTTCATGTCCTTTAACTACTTTTATATTTAATTTTCTTTTCCATTCCATATCTCCTATGTCATTTTTCCTTTCTTGAAAAATTACTACACTGTCTTATTTACTTTATTTATTTTTATTTGTTACGACACCTGGAATGATATATCCTTCTCCTTTCCTTCTTTCTCAAAATTATGTTGAGGGTTTGTTTGTTTGTTTTTAAAGATGTATCTTTTTGTTGTGTGGTTAACACATAAATAAAATTTACCATATTAACTGTTTTTAAGTGTATAGTTCAGTAGTGTTAACTATTATGTATCTTATATAAGCAAATGATCTCAGAACTTTGTCATTTTGCAAATCTCAAACTCTAGACCCATAAAATAATTCCCCTTCCCCCTCAAGTGAGCCCCTCTCTTTCTAGATTTTCACTACTTTAGATAGCTCATATAAGTGTAATCATATAGGATTTGTATTTTTGTAACTGTCTTATTTTACTAAGCATAATGTACTCAAGTTTCTTCCAAATTGTAACATGAGACAGGATTTCTTTCCTTTATAAGGCTGCACCCTGAGATTTTTGCATATGTGCTACCTCATTTGGATTTTAGAATCGGTTTTCATATTATAGTGAAAAATCTTATAGTGAGTTTGAATTAGGCTGAGTGGACTTTAAAGATTAAATCAGGGAGAATTGACAACTTTATAGTAATAATTCTTCCAATCTATGAGAAAATGTGTTTCTCTTCATTTCCTGGTGTATGTTTTGATGTTCTTCAGTAAAGTTTTATAGTTACCTCTTTTAAGGCCTTGTATTTTCTTATTTCCTAACTTTTTTATTTTTTATTTATGAATGAAATTTTTAAATATTAAATTCTATAGGCAGTTAATATGTTAATGCTGATGTATGAGGAATAGATGAATAGATCTCTGCATATATATCTGACCATCTGAGAACTAGTTAGCTCAATAATATGTTGTTATCATTAATTTATATTATTATATGTAGCTATAGTTATTTTAATGTGGTTTAATATTCTGTTGCCTGAATATGGCCACTTTTTATCTACTCTTCTATCATTGAGAAGTTTGGTTGTTTCCTTGTTGTTTTTTCTATTAAGAACAGTGATGCTATAAATATTCTTGCCCATGTCTTATGGTCTACAACTATAAATTTTTATCTTTGGGATACACCTAGAAGTGGAATTGCTTAGAATTAGAATGTGGGAATGTTCATCCTTTGAAGATAATAGCAAACAGTTTCTGGAAATTGCTTTATCAATATATACTGCTACCAGCAGTAGGGACAAACAACTAAATCCATATCCTTCAAAAATCAATATTATCAGCCTATTACTAAGTGATCAGTTTTTCATAAATTTATCATTTGTGCTTAGAAATAATTTTTATTTTCTATTTTTGGGTACAGAGTTCTGTCTCTGTCATGAATGTGTATGTACGTGAGGTTTATCAAATTTTCAAATCTTCTGTATCATTACTTTGCTTTTAGGTCTGTTAACTGATGTCATCTTTATTGATAAATAAGTTTCCTTTTGTCTAGTTCATTGAAATTTGTTTTTTAAAATATTACTAGGTGTTGAATATTATCAAGCACTTTTTATTTGATCATATTTTAAAATGATCAAATGCCTTTATTCTTATGATTGGATAATGAGTAAACTAAATTTTAATAAAGTTAAATTTTATAAATTTTATATTAAAACTCCTATATTATTAAGTAATTTTTGGCTATCATATTTTTAACAAATTGCTGAATTCAATTTGATAGCTTTATTTTGGATTTGTTTATTCTTTTACCCTTATAAGATTGGCCTATAGCTATCTTTTTCCATGTGCTATCCTTTTTAGTTCTAATATCAGTATTATACTGACCTCAAAAAATAAGTTGAATAGCCTCACATATTGTTCTCATGCTATGTAACAGTTTGTAGAAAATTAGATTTTTATTCCTCAAATGATTGGCAGAAATATTACTTAAAGACATCTAGTCTTATATCTTTCAGAGAGTGAGAGGGAAGGAAATTTCACTGCCTTTTTAACTTTGCCTATGTTTGTATGTCAATTCAGACATGCTACTTCTTTCTGAGGTTATTTTATTAAGCTTTTTCTTTAGTAAATCTTTATGTAGGTATTAAATTTTAAAATATTATACATAATGCTTTCCAATAACTAAAAATATACATGGCTCATGCATCTGTAGTTAAGAATGTATGTTTGCAAGTATATATTTATTTTTGTGTGTATGTTTGGTTATAGTTAGGCATTAGAGGTAAGAACTGAGTTTTCAGTTTATGATCAATCCTCTGTCTTAAATATCATGCATCTTTACTACCCAAATTTTACAAATACAGCACATAAATGAAATGTGGATCAATTTGACATTTGAATGGAGTTGCAAACTACTATGAAATGAATGTGTCCTTTTATATCAGAATAAGGGAGTCGTTCTCCATTTGCATAGGTCATAAAATAATTGTTTTTTTGTGTACTTGCAATGACACTACAGAATTTTTACTGTGTGGATTTGGCCTCATCATTAGTAACGGGCGCTAGCAGTCTAATAACTGTTTTACTCAGGAAACTGGGCGAGAAACAGGGGCAAACACCCTTAGGTTCATTATCGTTCACTTGTAATTAAATTTTATTTTATTTATTTTTTTTGTTTTATTCCATTGCTAGAAATTTTATTTATTTTTTATTTTTTATTTTTATTTTTATTATGGCATATTATGGGGGTACAGCTTTTAAGGTTTCAATAAATGCCCATTTCCCCCCCTCCCCCAAAAAGTCTGAGTCTCCATCATGACCATACCCTAGATGGTGCACATCTCACCCATTATGTATGTATATACCCGCCCCCTCCCCCCTCCCACATGCCCAATACCCTATTACTGTAGTACCTATGTGTCCACTTAGGTGCTACTCAGTTAATACCAGTTTGCTGGAGAATATATCTGGTGCTTGTTTTTCCATTCTTGGGATACTTCACTTAGTAGTATGGGTTCCAGCTCTAACCAGGAAAATATAAGATGTGCTATATCACCATTCTTTCTTAGAGCTGAATAGTACTCCATGGTATACATATACCACATTTTATTAATCCATTCTTGGATTGATGGGCACTTGGGCTGTTTCCACAGCCTTGCAATTATGAATTGTGCTGCTATAAACATTCGAGTGCAGGTGTCTTTTTTTGTAGAGTGTCATTGGATCATTTGGGTAGATGCCCAGCAATGGGATTGCTGGATCAAATGGTAGATTCACTTGTATCTCTTTAAGGTATCTCCATATTGCTTTCCACAGAGGTTGAACTAGTTTGCAGTCCCACCAGCAGTGTAGGAGTGTTCCTCTCTCTCCACAACCACGCCAGCATTTATTGTTTGGAGATTTTTTGACAAAGTCCATTTTCACTGGGGTTAAGTGATATCTCATTGTGGTTTTGATTTGCATTCCCTGATGATTAGAGATGTTGAGCATTTCTTCATATGTTTGTTGGCCATTCTTCTGTCTTCTTTAGAAAAATTTCTGTTCAAGTCCTTTACCCACTTTTTAATGGGGTTATTTGATTTTTTCTTCCTAATTTTCGTGAGTTCTAAGAATATTCTAGTTATCAGTCCCTTATCAGATGCATAGGATGCAAAAATTTTCTCCCATTCTGTAGGTTGTCTGTTTACTTTCATGACTATTTCTTTGGCTGTGCAGAAGCTTTGTAGTTGGATCATGTCCCATTTATTTATTTTTGTTGCTACTGTGATTGCCTTTGGGGACCTCTTCATAAACTCTTTGCCCAGGCCAATGTCTAGGAGAGTGTTTCCAACATTTTCCTCTAGAGTTCTAATAGTTTCATAACTTAGGTTTAAGTGTGTTATCCAGCGTGAGTTGCTTTTGTGAGAGGTGAAATGTGTGGGTCCTGTTTTAGCCTTCTACAGGTGGCTAACCAGTTTTCCTAGTACCATTTATTGAAGAGGGATTCTTTTCCCCAGTGTATGTTTTTGTCTGCTTTGTCAAAGATTAGATGGCTATATGAGGATGGTTTTATATCAGGATTCTCACATCTGTTCCACTGGTCAATATTCCTATTTTTGTGCCAATACCATATTGTTTTAATTACTACAGCTTTGTAGTATAGTTTGATACCTGGCATATTAATGCCTCCCATTTTGTTTTTGTTGCCTAGAATTGCTCTTGATATTCGGGGTCTTCTTTGGTTCCATGCGAAGTGTAAAATTATTTTTTCTATATCTGTGAAGAATGCTGATGGGATTTTAACAGGTATTGCATTTAACCTGTAAATCAGTTTGGGTAGTATAGACATTTTGATGATGTTGATTCTGCCCATGGTATGGATTTTCATCTGTTTACATCCTCTGCTATTTCCTTTCTCAGTGTTTCATAGTTCTCCCTGTAGAGGTCTTTACGTCCTTAGTTAAGTATATTCCTAGTTACTTTAATTTTTTTGTTACTATTGTGAAGGGAATTGAGTCTTTGATTTGGTTCTCAATTTGATTGTTCCTGGCGAATATGAATGCCTCTGATTTCTGTGTATTGATTTTGTATCCTGAGACTTTACTAAATTTATTGATCAGTTCCAGGAGTTTCTTGGTTGAATCCTTGGGGTTTTCTAGATACAATATCATATCATCAGCAAACAGTGAAAGTTTGATCTCTTCTGCCCCTATTTGGATACCTTTGATTCCATTTTCCTGTCTAATTGCGGTAGCCAAGACTTCCAGTACTATGTTGAACAAAAGTGGAGATAGTGGTCAGGCCTGTCTGGTTCCAGTTCTAAGTGGGAATAATTTCAATTTTTCCCCATTCAGTATGATGTTGGCTATGGGTCTGTCATATATGGCTTGTATCATTTTTAGGTATGTCTCTTCTATGCCTATTTTCTTAAGTGTTCATACCATGAAAGGGTGTTGAATTTTGTCAAAAGCTTTTTCTGCATCTATTGAAAGAATCATGTGGTCATTGTTTTTGCTTCTGTTTATGTGGTGAATTGCATTTATAGATTTACGTATTTTGAAACATCCCTGCATCCTTGGGATGAAGCCCACTTGGTCGTGGTGGATTATTTTTTTGATAAGTGTCTGGATTCATTTAGCTAAGATTTTGAAGAAAATTTTTGCATCTATATTCATTGGGGATATTGGTCTGTAGCTTTCTTTTTTTGTTGCATCCTTTCCTGGTTTTGGTATCAGAGTAATATTCGCTTCATAAAAGGTGTCAGGGAGGTTTCCGTTCTTCTCGATGCTGTGGAATATTTTCTGCAAGATAGGTACTAGTTCTTCTTTGTAAGTGTGGTAAAATTCGGGTGTGAAGCCATCTGGACCGGGACTTTTCTTTTTAGGGAGATTTTTAATTGCTGTTTCTATTTCAGCTGTTGAGATTGGTCTGTTCAGGGAATCTATTTCTTCCTGGTTGAGCCTAGGGAGGCTCTGTGTTTCTAGAAATTTGTCCATTTCCTCCACATTTTCCAGTTTGTGTGCATAAAGATTTTTGTAGTATTCATAAATTGTATCTTGTATCTCTTTGGGATCAGTTGTGATATCTCCTTTTTTGTTTCTGATGGAGCTTATTAGAGATTTCTATTTTCTGCTTTTCGTTAGCTTAGCCAATGGTGTGTCAATTTTGTTTATTTTTTCAAAGAACCAACTGTTTGTTTTATTAATCTCCTGGATAGCTTCCTTGTTTTCAATTTTGTTTAGTTCTGATTTGATCTTGTTGATTTCACTTCTTCTGCTGGTTTTGGGGCTGGTCTGTTCTTCTTTTTACAGCTCTTTGAGTCGTTTCATTAGATTGTCTATTTGTGATCTTCTTGTCTTTTGGTTATAGGCATTTATGGAGATAAACTTTCCTCTCAGAACTGCTTTAGCTGTGTCCCAGAGGAGTTGATAACTTGTCTCTCCATTGTCGTTTTCTTTATAGAACTTTTTTATTTCGGTCTTGATTTCTTCATTTAAAAGGTAATCATTTAGTAGGAGGTTGTTTAATTTCCACGTTTTTGTGTAGAAATGTGAGTTTCTGTTAGGGTTGATTTCTAGTTTTATTCCACTGTGATCTGAGAAGGTACATGGTATGATTTCTATTTTTTTAAATTTCTTGAGATTTTCTTTGTGTCCTAGGATATGGTCAATCTTAGAGAATGTCCCGTGAGCTGATGAGAAGAACGTATATTCATTGGATTTTGGGTAGCATGTTCTGTAGATGTCTGTCAGACCCAATTGTTCTAGAGTTTTGTTTAAGTCCATTATTTCTTTATTAATTTTCTGTTTGGAGGATCTGTCTCGTGCCGTCAGTGGGGTGTTAAATCTCCTGCGATTATGGAGTTGCTATTAATCCATTTGCTTAGCTCCAGTAAGGTTTGCTTTATTAATCTGGGTGCACCTATGTTGGGTGCATATATATTTAAAATTGTTATCTCTTCTTGTTGGACTGTGCCCTTCACCATTATATAATGACCCTCTTTGTCTTTCACTACTTTTGTTGGTTTAAAAACTAAATCAGCCGGGCGCGGTGGCTCACGCCTGTAATCCTAGCTCTTGGGAGGCCGAGGCGGGCGGATTGCTCAAGGTCAGGAGTTCAAAACCAGCCTGAGCAAGAGCGAGACCCCGTCTCTACTATAAATAGAAAGAAATTAATTGGCCAACTGATATATATATATAAAATTAGCCGGGCATGGTGGTGCATGCCTGTAGTCCCAGCTACTCAGGAGGCTGAGGCAGAAGGATCGCTCGAGCCCAGGAGTTTGAGGTTGCTGTGAGCTAGGCTGACGCCACGGCACTCACTCTAGCATGGACAACAAAGCGAGACTCTGCCTCAAAAAAAAAAAAAAAAAAAAACTAAATCAACTGAAATTTGAACTGCCACACCAGCCTTCTTTTGGCTTCTATTAGCTTGGAATATTGATCTCCACCCTTTTCTTTTTAGTCTATATGCATCCTTGCAGGTTAGATATGTTTCCTGAAGACAGCATATACGTGGCCTGTATTTTCTTATCCATTCAGCCAGCCTATGTCTCTTGAGTGGAGAGTTTAAGCCACTCACATTTATTGAGAGAACTGATAGGTAAGGTAGATTACTGATCATTCTGTTGGGTTGGATGTTGTTCCTATGATTTCTGTCTTGAGCCATTGTAATTTCTGGCCTTTAATATCTTTCGATTTTGGTTGTTTTTATATTCGTGAGTAATTATTATGATGTTCCGTGCATAACGCTGTTTTAAGTACTTCTTGTAGGGCTGGCCTTGTCTTGGTGAATTCTCTGAGCCTTTGCTTCTCTGAGAATGTTTTTCTTTCTCCTTCATATATGAAGCTTAGTTTTTCAGGGAATAATATTCTAGGCTGGGCATTGTTTTGTTTCAAAAGAGTGAGAATGGGGCCCCAGTCTCTCCTTGCTTGTAAAGTCTCATTAGAGAAGTCTGATGTTATTCGAATTGGCTTTCCCTTGTATGTTACTTGCTTCTTTTGTCTTACATCTCTTAGAAGGGCCTCTTTAGTTGATACTTTGGTCAGTCTGATTACTGCATGTCGTGACGTCTTCCTGTTTGCGTTTTATCTCCAGGGGTCCTCTGAGTTTCTTGAATTTGTATATCAAGATTTTGAGCAAGGCCTGGGAAATTTTCCTCTATTATATCTTCTAACAGCTTCTGCAACCCTTGAGTGTTGTCTTCTTCCCCTTCTGGTAAGCGTATGACCCTCACATTAGGTTTCTTCACATAATCCCACAGCTCTTGTAGGCTTTGCTCCTTTCTCTTGTTTCTCTGCTCTATTTCTGTGACTGATTTATTTAATTGGAGGGTGTTGTCTTCAAGCTCTGAGATTCTTTCTTCTGTTTGATTTACCCTGTTCTTGAGACTTTCCACTGTATTTTGTAGTTCCTTGAATTGATTCCTCATTTTCAGGAGTTCGGTACACTTTTCTTCATTGTGTCAATTTCTTTTCCCATATCCTGGAGGCTTTCTGTGGTTTCTTTGTGTTGGTTATTGAGTTGTTGTTGCAGCTGGGTGAGTGTTGTTATGATCCACATACGAAATTCCTCTTTTGTCCTATTGATTGCCTGATTTTGGTTGGTGTCCGTTTCTAGGGGGCTGGTGCTCCTCTTTGGGTGTGTGTTTTCCATTTGGTTCTTTATATTTCCTGAGTTCTTTTGCTGATTTCTTCCCATGTCGATCAGTAGTTATGTCTTTCCTTAGGTTATTGTTTGGGTATTCACACACTTTGTTTAGTTTCTGAGGCGTTAGGTGGTGCCTGTGGGTGAAAGTAGACCACTCCCTGTATATTGAGTCAGTGGGTGCCGTGGAAAGGCTGTGCAAGATTCCGTCCCTGTCAGTAGGTGGCCTTTGCTTGGAGGAACAGGCTGTACTGTTCATTTTGTGTCCTGTTAACAGCTCTTGTTCTGGGCGGAGCTGGGTTGGGTAAGCCTGCCCTCAGGCCGTTAGCAGGGGGCAAAGTTCTGTTCTCTGCTTCCTGGGAAAGCTGTCAGGGCGGGACTGGGATGGTCCTGCTCCGCCAGAAAGTCTGTGTGTGTGGGTGGGGCTGTCTGAGACCCACAGTCTGGAGCTGGCCTGGCTTCTTTCCACCCCCCCCAACTCCGCAGCTACTCCTGGGCCTCTGCCAGCTGGCCAGACCACAAGCCACCAGGCCTCCCCGGACTGTGATGCCGGCGGGGAGGTTCCCTGCACAGGAACACCACCTGGGCTGGGCGCACGGCATCCTCCTGTGAGGAGGGTTGCCCTCTAGGACGCTGATCCGCCCCTGGAGGCACACACACCTCAGTATGCTGTTCTTGTATAACCCTTCTGTGCCCAGGGCAATGCTAGCCCTTGGTGTAGGGGATCTGTTCTGCAGGTCCGACCTCTGGGTCCCAGAGTTCAAACTGTATCCCCACCAGGGAGAGGATTTCTGGTCACAATTCACCCACAGGGAGCCCAAGCTGGGTCTATGTGTCTCAGCCTCTGAGTCGGCACCATTCTCCTGGGAACACGGTGCCAGCAGCACCTGGGAGGGAGGGCAGGTAGGGAGCTCACAGTCTGAGTTCCCCTGAGTCAGGTGTAGGGTCCCAAACAGGAAGGTCCCATTCCCTGGAGGTTCCTCCGTCTGGTGGCTGTATTGTCTCTCTGGGCAAAGGCTGGTAGGGTCGGGGGAGGGGAGGAGGAGGCAATATGGTGCCTGCTGCGCGGCTCGGGTCTGTGCACAAGGAGGTGCCTGGAGGAAGTTGGGAACCTGGTGCCACGTCTGCTACAGGCTCACCGTTGGCAGGCGGCGGCGGTCTCTGGGCTGGTGTCCGCAGGTCTCTCCACCCTCTGGGGAGCCCACCAGCAGTCCCGAATGCAGGGGAGGGGAACAGGAAATCCACCTACCCTTGCCGCTGGTTCCGGGCTGCTCCAGTGGTCTCAGTCTCCAATTCCCCTCTGTAGCCTCCTCCCGTGGAGTCTCCCGGGGTCTTAGGTACCCCTCCTTCCTGTCTTGTCCGCTGTATGCTCGTCTTCTTGCTTCTTTCCTCTTATTTCTGCTAGAATCTGTCTTTTCTGCAGAGACACTCTGTCTGGCGGTGTTATTCGTCTGCCATCTTGCTCCGCCCCCTTAAATGTTATTTTATAAATTGAGGGCTGATACTTGTATTGGCTGTCTATCAGTTTTACCTCTAAGAATGCTGTACTCTATTAACCATCTCCTTAACTTACTGCAGATCAGAATCCCTTGATTGCCACTGAGACCTTGCTACTCATTATGAGAATTGCATCCATCTTCCTTCTGGTGTTAAGCACCAGCATGTGACATCTATAATTTTTTAGTCTTCTATGATCTAATTGTTATCAATGAACACAGTTTTTCAATAGCATCTTTTATCATCAGCCCTGGCCTACTATTTTCAGTGCCACTAAAATTGCCACCAGTGATGCTGGTGTCCCTTTTACTGCCACTGTACTTATTGCTTTGGTAAATGACATATCCCCTGGCTCCCCACTGGAACATGATCATCTGATGTGTTTTTATGCTTTACATAGTATATCTAGAATATCTTCATCTTTAAGCATTTTAATATTTACTTGCAGGTCTTCCTTGGTAACTCTGGAATTTCAACCTCATTTCTTTTAGAGTGACACTTATTTTCATTGTCTATTAGACTTCCCAGTAGCATTTCTGCACAAAACTGAGGATCCTTATCTGGATGATAAATGCTGTAAAATGGAAGGGTGTTCTCAAATTAATCAACTCTTATCTAATGTTAGGTTCCACCCCTCTGATCTAGCACTCTCCAAATCCTATCCTATGCATGCTTTCCTGGTTCATGATTATAATAATAATAAATTCCCATGCGCTGAGATATTTATATCAGTTGTTTAGTTCTTAGAGTAAACTTTGCAATTTTCTAAGTGACAGGTTAGTCTTATTTGAAAAATCCAACAATTCACAAAATTCAGCTCATATGTATTAGATCTGGACATAAGGATGGTTTCTTGACTTTTAGTACAGTTCTCTAGTCATTATATCATCACATTAGCCATCCAATTACTAAGATTTTAACCTTCAAATCTAAGCCTTGTTGAATGAATCTTTGTACATACTCTGCTGTGAGATAAAAATTTTGTAAAGGGAACAATTTCTATAGAACATAATCACTGGAACTGAATGTAATAACTGTAGCTGAAATTCCTATTGCAAAAAGATATGTAGAAGAATATCTCTTAAGTTGTTAACCATGACACCAATCATAGCTTTCTCCCAAGCCT